>NC_080600.1:12820837-13496908 GCF_027887145.1 Ammospiza caudacuta
CAGCATCTGTTCATTAAATATGTGCTCTTGTGCCTGGAGGCAAGTACAAAACCAGGAGTTCTGCTTCATATGACCTGCTCCATTCTAGAAACCTCATCTGTATTGTTCAGTCTTGCAACACTGGCTACAGTCTTTTGTGAATTGAGATTTTTTGGAACAAATTGAACTAGTAAGATTAAAAAGTCTTCAGCGTGTGAGACACATGATGAAAAGCCTTTGAGAAAAGCATGAACACAGTCAAAGTAATCCAAGAAGTCTTTTCAGTCAGGACACAACCTTTTTGCTTACCAAGTTTTAATTTATTACATTCACTACTCACTAAAACTCAGATGGTTGTTAGAAACAGAAATAAATACACTTGATTTTAAAATAGATTTATTAATCTATTCCTTAAGATTCCATAGAGACTCCTTATCCAGGAAAAAAAAATAACTTCATTTTGCAGAAGATAAACAATACAAGGAGGCTGCACTGCAGAAAAACAAATGTTGGTATATGCTGACAGAAGTAAAGGAAGCTTTCCCAGGACATGGAAACACAGTGCAGTTGGAGGTGATGATAGGATTTGAATGTTTGTTTGTGTTTGGGAGTTCTTAACTTTAACATTAATGCATATTTCCTTAGGTGTCAGATTGTTTTCTTCCCACTGAAAAAGGATTTTTATCCTGACCATAGTAAATATAATGGCAGTAATTCACAAATTGAGTATATTTAACAAGAATTTAAAGTGTGAAATCTTTAATAAGCAGTGTTGTAAATGGCTTAAAGGTCTAATAAAGTTATGGTTTTAAGGTGTAAGATTTCTTACCAATTGATCCCCATTTAAAAGATTAGAGAATGAACTGTGTAATCTTTGATTTAATGATATAAAATCTACAAAAATTCTTGCTAAATGTAAAGTGTATCTATGCAGTTTCATTGCTAATTAGTCAGAACAGCCATAAAACTGGCACTTACTGGAGTAAATATCACCAGGTCTTTGAAATATCAGAAGAGGAAAAATTTTCTGCTATTTAGCTTCTTGCTTTGATCCCCATTGTAAAAATAGCTTATAATTTAATGATTTGTTAATTGTAAAAATAGAATCTTGGTGTTTTGATCAGTTGTAATTTTGTAACTCCCTAGATGTAAAAAACTGCCCTCAGGAAAGAGGAGAAAATATTATACTTCAAATAAAAAAAAGGGAAAACTTTATTGTGGAAAGGTAGGCAAAGTCCTATCTCTCTACCTTTAAATAATGTCTATTTAGATCAGTTTCTCTCTTTCTGCAGCAAGGGTGTCCCTGACTTCAGCAGGTGAGAGTCTTGCAGATTTCTTTGATGTGCTATCACCGGAAAAGGCTTCAAACTGGCTGGCTGGTCTGAGGACTGAACAACAGCCCATATGTTGGGTGATTCTCACTTTTGCTAAATATTCAAGGAAATAACCAGATATAATCTCAGCTCTAACAGGAAAACTTGGTACAAGTATTCAAGTCTCTGTAAAGACAAAAAGACAGTGCATCTTCACCAAGTCTTTGCTTTAGATCAGGAATGTGGTTTTGAAGTGAATCTCCCTTTTTCACCCTTACTGTGCAATAGCTCATTGCAGAGCAACCAATGCCTAACAACAACAAAAAATAAAATGGAAAACGTGCTCCAGAAGCACACTGGAAAAAATTACTATTGTGTTTACATTTGTATAACCATTTTGAGGCCAATATGTGAACCCAAGGAGGGGCTGAGAACTTTTCAACTTGCTTGCTGATTCTGGGTTGCTTTGAAACGTGCTGAGTGGATAACCCTGGAAGGCTGCCAAAGCTTCAGCCAAAGTTGCAGCAAATGGCTCAGAATATTTTGCTGGAGAGGTACATGTTTTTTTTACTGGATAAACCAAGAGCCTATTCAAAGAAAATAGCACAGAGACACTATGCTCTGTTTTCGTGGAAAAGCTGGCAGCTTTTCAGGTAATTCAAAGGCTGAAAAAGTGGTGTGAACATTGAGTAATAAATACCTTCTGTTGTTTATTTTCAGGGAAACAAGTTTTGTAGATAGGACTTTATTAAGGAAATATGAAACACTTTTAGCAGTACCTACTCTCAGTAGTAGTACTATTTCTCCTTTGCCATATAACTATGAATATAGGTCAAAGAAACCTATATGACCCTAGTCTGAATTGTTTCTCTGTGTAGATCCTCACATATAGCATAGCACCAGTCCTTTGTTGAGAATACTCTGTGCTAAAGAGATCCTGTTTGCATCTGACTCTAACACCTCCAAAAAATTCCTTTTCTGACCTAAGTGTTTTGGCTCAGAAAGAAAAGAATAATTACAGAACTATTTAAAAATAATTGGAAAACATTTGAATTTTCTTTTGCCTTTCCCCTTTTCATTTTTGTTCTAGTGTGCTGAAACAGCAGTTTTGAAGGCATAAAGCATCTTTGTGACTCAGTTGTCAAATAATACATCAGAGAAGCCAAGTGCTGGGCAGTGTTTCCTTACCTTTGCTCTACCTCACATGGCCTTCCAAAACCCAGAGTGTGAACAGTTTGCTACGTAAGTAAATTTTGGATATCTCTTTTAGTGAGTGTTTCATGGGGACATGAGGTCTGCTGTACTTTGTTGCATAATAGCTTGTTCTGAACTTTGCATCTGGGGACAGGCATGGGGCTGTACAGCTGCGTTGGTGCACTCCAGTGGGCAGCCCCAAGGGCAGAGCATTCCCCAGTGCTTGGGAGAACTCTGCTCTCTGTGCCCCTGGGCACTGCCCAGTGCTTGGGGAGAGCTGTGCCACTGTGCACTGCCCAGTGCTTGGGAGAATTCTGCTTTCTGTGCCACTGTGCACTGCCCAGTGCTTTGGGAGAGCTGTGCTTTCTGTGCCCCTGTGCACTGCCCAGTGCTCTTTGTGCCCCCTGTGCTGAGTTGGCGTCTTGGGGTGCTTTTATCCAGAGCCCACTGCACCATGATTCACAAACAAAAGCTTCTCTGTGCTTCTTCTGCTCTCTGTGCACCCAGGCCCCATGGGTAAATCTGTGTTCTGCTGAAATACCCTTTGTAAGACAAAAGACCTCAAAGTTTTCTTCTCCACTGCTGTTCAAGAGTAGTGATTTAACTGTTTCTGGTGGCTGCCACTTGTTGCCTTTCAGCCACTGACAATAGTTTGAAGACTTTATGATGCTTCTGACTGACTTTATCTTGTTGCTTTGAATTAATGTGTGACAGGAAAATAAAGAATCCACTACTGTAATTGCTTTGAAACATCACTTTGGAATTAGAACAATAAATATGCCAGTGGATTTCTTGAAGGCATCAATGACATTAACAGAATTTATACAGGATTTTCTCATTGTCTTGTGCTTTTCTAATTTTTGTTGGGACCATTCATTAAAAAGAATAATGTCATATTTCTGTGATGCCTCTATAAATTCTGTATAATCTGTCAACTAAGATCTTATCTTAGTTCCAAGAGTAGATTTCTTCTGTATTATTTCATTATAAAACTCTTATACAACTTGATATCAAAATTAAATTAGTTAAATGTTATTACTGTTTCTTCTTTCCTGAAAGTGAATTGTGAACTGCCTGTTTCAGTTTTAAACTTCTGCCTTGGAGAAAGTTAATTTCATTAAAACAGTTCTGATGCATCTTCTTGCTGATAAGTGATGAAATCACTCTGAATCTCGAGGGAGAAATCCTTATGATAAACCACAAACTAATCAAGTGTTCTGTTTAATACCAAAGGTAAAAGGGGATATTTTAAAATATCTTACAAACCCTACTGTCTTTACAAATCCTGTCCTTGCTGCAGGATCCTTTGTAGTTAGTTATCCTAAGAACCTTTCAAAAACACTCTGTTTAAACTTTTGTTGCTGTTATTTCATCTTTTGCTTCATTGACATCAGCATTGGTGAGTGGCTGCTATACATTCACTTTGCTAAGTCAGGGTAATGACAGAATAAAAGGATGGCTTTTATTCCCAGAGAATTCTTTCTAGACCTTATCTGTACTGTCTTGTGTGCAGACTTCAACTACTGGGATGCTGAATAGGTGTTATTTGGGGTATTCTTTCTGTTTAATTGCTTAAAGTCTCCTACTTGAATGTTCATTTTTAGTATTAGCAAGTGGATTTTAGTCACTGTGCAGTCACTAGGGCTCTGATCCTGAGAAATGTTGGATGCAGTGATCCTGGGAGCAGCTGTAAGAGAAATGAGGAAGATCTACATATCAGATGAATGTTATTTATCAAAAATTCCAGCTTTATGCATAAGATTTTTTTTTCTCATGGTTTCCCTAAACAAAGACAAGCTGGGTATGATTATAAGGAATATAAATTCCAAAAAATATAAAGAAAAAAATACTCTTCAGTTATAGGGCTGAGCTAATTACATTTACCATGGAAAGCATGGAAAATGAAAACCAGAAAGTAAATTATAATCAAAGAGATGAATCACTGTCAGAAACTGATGGCCATAAGAAATAGATTAGTTTCTGGTAGAAATCTTACTACTCTTGTAATCAATTTTGCATATTTTAAGATATTAATGAATCTTTCCAAAAGTTTTAAAGTTATTAAAGTCAGCTCTTTGTTCTCAATTTATGGGGCCACAGAATGCTGTGTTTATGATATACTCACCCATATAAGTCAATTGTATCGAAGAGACTTTTTTGTGCTACCCTTGCAAAAATTCTGGGAGTAGCCCCAGCTCCAAGTGCACTTCCTACCATTGTCATAAATCACTAGCTAGATGTTTTGCCTTACTTGGGAAATTCTTTTGTAAATCAGTGACTGCACTAAAATCTATTGCTTATGAAAGAACAGTGAAAGCTGTACTCTGAGGATTTCAGTTGCTCTGGAAGTCACACAACATATTTAGTTTCTTCCTCTCCATCCAATTTGTGTGATATTTGAGTTTTGTAATTATTGATGTTTCAGTAGTGAGCTTGGAGAAGCCTAGTGTTGGTTAATTTTGTAATAAAATACTCTGATTATATTTTTTTAAACTCTTAGCACTGTTTCTGTCTATTTTGAAATTTTCCCAGCACGATTAAACCTTAGACAAGAAGGGTTCTTGGCAGGTGTTTTCATTGTACAAATGAATTTTGATATTTGTTAATTTAGTATTTGACTATGTTGAGAGGGGGTTGTAGAAATCAGAAACATATAACTAATCACAGTTGATCATGTTTTTGGATCAAAGTTTCTATAAGTCCAGCTATTTTTCCTGCTGTATTTCTTTTGAAATAAGCCTAAATCCTACAAAGTCCTCATTGCTATTTTAGTGAAAGATGAACAATAAAAGTAGTACTGAAGTGTTTTAAAGTTTTTTCAATTATTAATAGATGTGATTGACATTGGGAATCTTCACTGATACGTTTTTAACTGTGACAAATTGTCTTCTCTGTTGCATGTTTGCATTTCCCAGAACATATTTAACAAATATCATGTATTTAATTAGCTATAATTCATTAATGAACAGATGCACAAAGTGCTGAACCAATGCAAATGAGGAAAACAATAGCACCCAGAATCATTCAGTCAGAAAAATGGAAGATCTTGGAACATACTTAGTTCAGAATAAATTTTGATGGACATAAAAAATGCCCTTTTTAGTATCTTGGTTTTTCATACTCTTTGGATATATCACTGATCAGAGCAAGCAAATATTCCTTAGGACTTTATCCTGTTTTCATTGAGATAACAGCAATTCCTGTTGATCTCAAGTGTTTCCCAGTCTGTTTCCACAGTGCTTGTAGGAATATTTTTGTAGCCTTAGACAAGTTGTTTTCCATAGAGAGGAATGTGTTTTAACCTGTGACTTCACACATGGAAGCATTTCATGATGTATTTTAGGTTGATTGAGAGTAGGTATTGACAAAAAGAAAGAGGCAGATAAGTTCAGGCTATTAGAAGATGATTCCCAGAGCTTCAAACAGTTGAACCCTGTTCCTGAGGGTGATTTCAGGATGCCTGCTCTCTGTGCTGTACCAAGCAGTTTAAATCATTACGCAGTATTTATTAACAAGGATCTCTGCACAGGGAAAAATCACACTTTCTGAGAACACTGTGAACCTTACAATATCTTGACAGGCACTATTTTCAAAATGCATGTGTCAAGTAAAACTAAGAAAAACGAAATGGTAACTTAGGGATCCTCCATAACTTGAAAATGTCAGGTATAATTTCACATGTTTACACATTCTGCATCTCTTTTTGTCAAGCATCAAAGTTTTGACACTAACAGGATAACCCCACTGCCAGTGTAACTTATGAGGAACAATTTTGAAAATAAATGTGGATAGCAATAAATTTTAAAAACCTGTTTCTGCAGCTTCTGAGGATTCTTTAATTCCTCTTTGTCCTTCTAGGCAGGAATGGAATGTATAATGAAAGAATATAGAAGATTTTTCCAGAACAGATGTTATTGAAATGAGCCTTAAAATTAGTTATTGCATTCATTAGCACTGCTTCACATTCATGGGAAAATTGGTACCTTAAAAAAAAAAAGCCTTTTGTGATTCTGCTGTGAACTCTAATGCCTTTTAATATAAATGTGAAATGGTGCATCTAAGAAGCAGCATCTGATCCAAATCCTTCACAGAATTGAAATCATCTGACTGTGACCTGCTGCTTTATTATCTCAGAGGACAGCTAGTAAGAAAATGTCAGACTAAGGAATGAGAAATGTGAAGCTTTGCTGGCAGGATAAGCCTGAGGCTTATTGATGAACTCTGCCTTTTCACTCAGGCTCTCTTTCAGAGCTGAAAGTTTCTGTTCCTAAGAAAATATATTTATTTCTAAAATACTTCTTGGAAAATATTTTTTCTGAAATTGAAGCATTTACTTCCCAAGTTTGCACTGTCCCCTGTCATAGAAAATCAATTGGTCAGGTAAGTACTTTTTCTTAGAGCCACATTTAATATTAATCAGAGCGAAAGCATGGTTCTGGGAGCTCAGCTGGGTCACCTGGGCTCATCTTGTGCCAGGCCTGCAGCACTACTTTGCCTTATGATTCATTTTATCACAAAATATATTCAATCCCTATTTTTCTTTCCTATTTGTCAAAAGGTATTCACTTCCTATTTTTCTTTCCTGCTTCAAGTGAAATAAAAGCCTTCATGAGGTGGATGAAAGGGGCAAAGATTTTTAAACCACTTCTTCTTAATTATGTTAATGGAAATCCTTATAGCAGACAGTAGGAAGAAACTGGGTTCTTTCATCTTTTTCCTAGAGCATTTCCCAATATATGGGCAATGAATACCACAAATTAATACTTCATTTCCTCATCCTATAGGCCAAATATGAACAGTGGTGCCACAAGTCCTTTTTGATAGTACTACTGTTCTACAGCAGAGCTTCTTTATCTTTAAATTTCAGAAGAGGGGCACCAAATATCACTGAGGGGGCAGTGTAGTTTTGATGAAACTCCTCCAATTTGTTAATTTTGGAGGTTAACGCATCTTGTTTCATAACCATTGTACCTGGAGGTTTGGAAATACACCTCTGTGTCACCTGTTAGACTGAAGTCATTGTCTCACAGGTGCCAGTGTGCTGACCTAAAGCTTGCTTCAAGGTTGAATGTTGCATGTCTGTTATCTCTCTCAATGTGTGTTCCTGTAGTGATGAGACTTGGAGAAATTTAGTACTCAGGGAGGTCACCTGTGGCTGCCCCATTGTTCAGAATTCCTCTGAAGCAGACTCATGGTGACTTTTGCATTGTTGTTATTAGCAAAAGCAAACCAAACATTTTACTGCTGTGAAGCTGAATGAATATAAAATGAATATTTAATCACAGGTTAGCATTTAAGAATACAGCTAACTGTTGAGAGCCTGTGGTTGTGCAGTTCTGGTTAGGAATTCAGCAGGATTTCTAGAATTGTTTTTTTCTGCCAAAATCAGACATAGACAGAGCACCACCTCTCTCAAGATATTGCACTGCTGATACTATTTGGATCCAGTAAATGTGAAAAGTATGGCAAAGTAACACTCAGCAGCATTTCTGTACCTTCCCGCCCTTTGGAATTCCTCAGTCTCATTCAGAGCTAGTGTCTCCAGGTAGGGAAAATTATTACTGTCAGAAAAGGATGAGATACTGGTGTATTTTTCAGTGCCCCAAAACCTGGTCTTATGGGAATTTGGTTTGAATATTTATTCTTTGGCCTCTTGGCTTGGTACTTTTCTCTGTGAAATTGAATTTGCAGTTGATATATCTTTCAAAGATCTAAACAGAGACCTAAAGTTTCAACACAAAGTATCTAATTTAGCCGTTGTATTCTTGAAAGGCACAACAAAGTATTAAGGATTTATCTTTCAGACCACAGCTCTATAATACCCTGACCATAATGTTCAACAATACATAAAAAACAAAACAAAAAAACCCCAAAAACCAGCAACAACAAAAAAACAAACAAAATTTGCTGTAGGCATTATCTTTCTGAAGCTGATTTCTGACAAGATGTTTTGTTATTAATGCTCTGTTTGGAGAATTTTCTGTTACATCAGTTTGACTTGGATTTGAACTCCGTTCCAGAGGTGAATATTCAGTGCTGCAAAGTGAGTGCTCCACCCAATGCACTGATTATTCAGGTTCAAGAGATTTCTTTTCCAAATTTTCCACCCAATGTGTAGGGACAGAACACTGAGGATGACACAACTACTTTCTGTATTTGTGGGAACTGTTGCTATGAGCAGATCTTAGTCCCATATGTAATGTTTCATTTTCAGAAAACAAGAAAACTAACAACTCTTCACACACCACCCAAATAACAAAGAATTATTTATGACTGTTTTAAAATAATTTAAGAGAATTTGATTTCTTGATAACCCCAAAGTAACTTGAAGTTGTTAACTTATTGATAACCTGTGCAAATGCTCCTGTCTCAGACTGAGCCCTCACAGCAAAAGAAGTTGGACCTATAAACTCACATAATTCTTGCTTTAGCTGATGGATTTAGTAGCCAGAGTTAGAGAAATGTCCTTTTCTCATCAGTACTTACTCCTCAGACCATGGTTGTGAAGCTGTGCCATTGTCAAAGCTTTGAACTTAGCAGAGCAAAATGCTGAGTTATAGGCATCTTAAATCTAAATTTGTGCCAAGTGCAGGTGGGTTTAGCTGAGTAAAGAGAAATGTGAATCTGTGGCTTATGCAGTCTTGGATATGGCCAAACCCAGCCAGACAAGGCCCTGGACAGAAAACTGTTGATGCTACTTTTACAGGATAATTGAATTGAATGGTCTTTAGAAGTCACTTCCAACCTCAAACATTGTGTGCATCTTGTGCATCAGGTTTTTTTGTTTGTTTGTTTTGGTTTGGTTTGGTTTTTTTGAGCTTTTTTCTTCTTTTTCTGTATAATTAAATTATTATTTTTCCCTGCACAGGAATATGTGACATTACACATCAACCTTGCACTGTGCATCTGGTGTTATGCTTAAAAGATATGTGATGGAGATGGAGAAGTAAGTAAAAAGTTCATTGGTAAAACATGGTAACATTTTACCATCCAACTTCTTTACCTTCACAGGGTTTCAATGTCCAAGATATTTGAGGTGATGTTATCCTCTCAGAGGGGCCTGAACACAGACATAGCTGCATGAAGGCCACAACACCTGTTTCCATACACCCTATTTTAACAATGCTTAGCCTTGAACCTGAAATTCTACCCTAAAAAGCATAATTAGTGACTTACCTTTGTACAAAAGGAGAGCCTGTAAAAATGACCTTGGAAATTGCAATAATGGACATGTCTTTCAGTAATGCTTTGGAAAGCAAAAGTGTACTAATAGAGGGTGCTATTTGCTAATTGTCATAATTGGTCTCATTTTGTTCATTATTTAATACTAAATCCAGGAGGAATAGAACAAAAATGGTTGATGCATGTAATTTATGGACTAGAACCTAAGCATTTAAGTTGTCTGAATATAATGTTTTAATGTGAGATCTTGATGTTAGTCCTTTTTTTAAAAAATAATTCTGTTATTAAAAGTTTGATAAGTTACCTTGTGAGTTGGATGTCTCAGTGGAAACTCTGTGACCTGTATAAACAGTATTAAAAGAGGGAAATGACAGATTCTCACTTGTCACTAATGACAATAATTTTAATATTCCTTCACAATGTGTCTTTTGGGCCACTGGTGTAATTTTACTCTTAGTATATCCTTCACTCTTCTTTTTGCATGCATTTTAAATGGTCTCTTCAGTTGAAGTGTTACTTTAGCTCTGCATCAATTAAATGGCCATTAAAAAGTAACAGTTACACTGTATCTGGTAAATTTAGGTAAAGAGGATACTGGTTCTGTTTTTTTTTTCTTTCAAGAATATGAAAAAGTTAAAATTTTAAGCAGTTTTTTATATTGAGTTCCAGTACACTTAAAGATTGGAACAGTTATTTTTAAAACAATAATTGCTTGTCTTTAGTCTCAGCTAAATATTAATTTTCATCATTCCTCTTCTAGAAGTGTCACTGAAATAAGAAACATATTTCATGATGTTTTGTTTTTTAATTTTATTTTTCTAAAAGTCCCCCATTCCAAAATCCTATTTTCAGTATCAGATTGTGGGCAAAATGTGAGCAATGTCAGAACTCATGAGGTAAGACAAATAGACTATTCAGAAGTATTTTGAATTTATTTTTGATGCCTGGACTTTCAGGATTAATGCTTAATGTAACCATCTTGCTTCTGGGTCTTGTGTGGGTTTCTTGGTTGGGCTTTGCATGAGAGGTTTGCACAGATAAAGCATGAGGGTTTGCACTGATTCTTAAATAAAGATGGTGTTTCTGAGCTAAGCTTAAATTTCTACAATCATGGACTGACTGGAGTGGAATAGGGCTGAGAAATGTCTCTTCTAATTGGAATGAGAAAAGTCTAAGGAGTTGAAATACAGAAGTTAGGAAGAGGTGCCCTTTTTCTCTTTTTCAGTGGTTTCTGAAATGTCTGATACATTTCTCTTAGGATGACTTATTGACTGGGAAACATGGAGATATATTTAAATAAAGTTCTACAGAATTTTCAGCCTGTTGCAACAGATTAAGCTCAGACCTTTGCCCAAGAAGTTGTGCCAGAGAGTACCCCAGGCTTTGCTCAGGGAAATATTGGCTGATGCCAGCAACAGCAGAGTGGTAGGAGGCAAAAGTTAAAGAGAGTGGGGAAAAGGGAAGTTATTCCTGCAAAATCTCTAACAAAAACATCCTACAGATCACACTTCCCCACAAGAGCCTGGAGCTGAGTGCATCTTCTTGGTTTCCTTACCCAAAATGAGCGTGATGAGGCAAATGAGGATACTTGGAGGGAAGGAGTTACAGGAAAATAAATATATAGCCAGTTGGGGTGGGCTCCTCTAGGTTTGATACCAACTGTTGAAACCTGACAAAAAGTGTGAAATAACAATTAACAGACAAGTTGGTTTCTTTCCATCCCATAACTGCAAAGAAAAGTGACAGCTTGAGGTTTCACTTTGCTTGTGTTGCTTAAGATGGCAAGAATTTTTGCTGGTTTCTTGATAAGTCAGTTTTCAAATGCACTTAATGCTTTCCCTTTTTTTTGTATTTTAGAGAAAGTGGGCAATCAAGGAAGGAATGAATTGTGCACTATAACATCCAGTGTCTGTAGAACACATCTAAAGAGTAGAAATACACTTTGAGGAATATAAACCACCTAAATTTCAAAGTGAAACTAGCAGTTAAAATGGTCAGTTGGACCAAGATGGGGTGTGTGGGAGAGAAGGAACAGTTCTTTTGATCAGACTTCACTACATCTTTTAACTATGCAGGCCTAACATAATCTAGTATTTTCCAGATTACAGCAGAAAGTGTGTGTGTATATATATAACTATATGGTTATATAGTATTTTTCAGATATTTTCCAGGTATAACTGAATGGTTTCAGCTCTACATTTTGTTAATCATATTTTATTACTTGTTGTGTATGGAGTCATTGTCTCTTATGGTGGTGCTGAAGTCTCTCCTGGTTAATTCCAGAAGTGATCTTTGAATAACTTCTGATCTTGCAGTAAAATCCTCAGGCGCAAGTGCTGCTCTGGTCACCGATGTGACTCATGGGGCTGAGCTCTCTGGTTCATATCAACATTCCTGATGGCTCCTGGTGGGATGGATTGCCTGATAAGGGAGCAGGTATGAGTTTTAAGCAGCCTTAGTTAGGTGAGGCATGGCTGATTTGTTGATGCCATGGCATGACTCTTCCAAACTGTGTCGAAACTTGAGCCTCAGACACAGGTATTTTATAAACAATCTCAACCTCTCTGTTTTCTGCTTCCATGGAAGTTGTTCAAATGAAAGTGAATATCCCTAGACACATGTCCAAAATATTACATCCTATTCTTCCAGCATCCTGTTTTTGACAGTACCAGAAGTGTTTTGTTCTTTATGTAGATGAATAAGTTTCCTGCATAGAGACAGCCTCCATGAACGGAATTTTTTATTAACTATTTAATTTGCTTTGTAATAGACTTGTCCTCCCCAATAATAAGAAAAATCTCATCAGTAAATGTGCTTATTTATGTCTGACTATAACATGGGAAATTCAAGGTCATGTCAAGCTTAGTGCTAAAAATGAAAATTTAAGAGGAACCATTTCCTTCGTGTTTTGTGTTTTGTTCATGTTGTGTTTTGTTTTTTCCCCAACCTGGAACTTTTTAGAGAAACATGTTTTCAAATATACTTTAATGCAAATCAGGGTCATTTTGAGGTCCTAAATGAAGATAAAACTATCATTAAAGTGGGCATATCAAATACAAAGATTGGTCTCACTAGGGTTTTTATACTTGTGTCTAAAAGTTCTAGTTCAAAAAGGACCAAAGGGAAATGGGAAGGAAAAAAAAGAGGATATTAGCATTTTTAAGACTCAGTAAAACATAAAAGTCTCCACTGTTCTGGACTTGGAGTCTGAGAGCCCTTCCTTTAGAATTGCAGAGTGGCTGAGGTTGCAAGGGACATGTTGAGATTACTTAGTTACATATCCCTACTCATAATGCAAAGATGATTTTTTACCTTTTCTTTTATTTAACTTTAATGTATCCTCAGTATTCTTAGCGTGCATACTTGTAATTTGTTAAGTCTGATAATTTAGCATTGTCCTGGTATTCTTTTAGGCCAGGAGACCAAACATCCTAAAGACCTCCTAGTAGGAGGCTGGAAAACCCTACATTACCTATGGAAAAGCTAGGTCCTCTCTAGAACATATTCCGTAAGCTAGAGATTTGGCCCATCCAGGGGGGAGTTCTACAGATGAGGGATTATCCTGCCATTCATCCAGGCCTCCCATTGGGGCACCCTTGTTAGATCTGCTAATTTGTGAGGTCTATAAATTGTAGAGGTGATCTATCCTGTGTGTGCTTCTTGGTGCATCCTGCCTTGGCCAAGTGGTGTGCCAATAAGGATCCTTATTAAAATCCTGAGATAAAAACCCCTTATCCCTTAACCATGTCTGGCTCTCATTTTTTTGAGAACAGGGAAAGGCATCACTCAGAGCAGCATCAGCTAGGGCAGGTTGTGCAGAGCCAGCTCCACTTTGACTGTGTTCAAGGATGGAGACTACAAACTCTCTGAGCAACTGTTCCAGTGTTCAGGTGGCTGAAAAGAAGGAACTAAACCTAAATGCTGGGAGCTGGTCTCCATCTGTGAATCTCTTGACAAAGAACATGGATTCTGTACCAGTCAGCATATATTTGTAGCAAAGCTCTGTTTTGCAGTTGAACATTCACACGTATGGTGTGAATAAAATTGTATGGCAACTATATGCAGTCAGTAGACTGGCCTAAGTTAAATGGTTTTACAAGCAGCCATTTGTACCACTTGCATCAATCACTTCAGTATTTAAGTATTGTTTGAACAATATTTCTGGGTTTTTTTAAATTTTTCTTCCTGCTCCAGCTTGGACTTGCTTTATTAGCTACAGGAAGTTGAATTTAATTTCCCAAAAGCACCCGATTTTGCTGTTTATTTGTACTTAGTCATTATGTGAACTTTCCAAGTATCTTGAGACTACACAGTTGTACTATAAACATGAGAACTGGTTTTGTTAAGCTTTAATATTTTGGCCTGATACAATACGACATGAGAAGTCCTTAATGTGCGACTGCTGTGGGGCTCACTTGTGTGGCCTCACACAGAAGGGAGGTTGGAATGTCCCAGGGGAGGGCCTTGGCTTGGGACAGCTTTGGGTGGCTCTGCTCAAGAAGAGCTTGAGTTGTTGCTGTGCACTTGAGCTCACCTGGCACAGCCTGAGGAAAGCAGGGAGCAGGGAAGAAAAGCTGCCCACCCTGTGGGGACTGCCACACAGCAGGGAAATCGTGGCAGTGATTTGATAAAGGTCCAGCAATCTCCTTCTCTCTCCTCTCATTCTTCCCTTCTCCTTCAGCAGAAAAATGGGAAGTGTGTAGGGCTTTGTGTCAGTTCTAGGGAGAATCTCACCCTTTGTTGTCAGAGCTGTGGTAACACACTTCAGGGATGGGCTTAGGAAGATATTATTGCTGCAAAGGCAGTACAGATCTGAAGGCACTGAGTCTTTTTTATGGTTGTTCTTCCCTCTGGCAATAAATGTAATAGAAAATAATTGAAACTAAACCAAATCCCATTTTGATTTTACAGCGTAAGGGATGCACAACTTCAGTGTTTGTGTTACGCATGCAAAAAATTACACTGGGATATTAAAAAAAAAAAGGAAAGAGCAACTTCATGATTTAATTTAAGTGCATTTTTAACAGCATGTGCTTTTTGGTCAGCACACTCTGGTTTAGATAAACACTGTGCTGGCAAATAGCGAGTGACAAGGAGTGGCCAGTTAGCATTTAGCATGTAATCACTGAATGAGTCATGAAACCAATATTATAATTATGCCACTATGAGATCAGGTTTGCAAAGCCCCACATTTGCAAATATACAAACCAGTGACTGAGAAGGTTTGTTGTTTGTTTGGTTTGGTTTTTTCCAAGGTAAATGATTTTGAAAAAGGCACCTGCAAAATAAATTACTCACAGCAAACTGGGAGATAAAACTCAAGTTCTGCAGGTAATATATGTGTTGACTGTTGGTTTTGTGGGTGTTATGTGAAAAAATGAAAAATGCCTGTTGTATTTTGTGGTCACAAAGATGTTGCTAAGGTTGTAATGTCAAGTTAGGATTTTCCAGCAGTTTGTGCCATCCTGGTAGAGGAGAAATTTCAGAAATCTCACATATGAGTAATTGGTCTCTTCTTCCCCTGGGGAAAATCCCTTAACGGTAATAGCCAGCAAGGCTCATGAGAGGGTTGTGTGTGCTGTCAGCCCGCAGCATAGAATTTCATATGGGAAGGACAAAAGGGTGTATTTAAAGGACTAGTGAGCAGAGGAAGGGACAACTGAGCCCCTCAGGACTGTGAGGCCTCAGTGGCCTCTCTGTAATGATAGTTCAAGAATATTCAATCAGGATTTGATCACCCTCAGCATTGCAGTTTTATAATTACAGATCATCACACTGTGTGCAGTGCCCTAAGAAGGGTCCCAGAAGAATAGCTGACTGTCTCCAGACTGAACAATAATATAAAATCCTGAATATTTGGACAAAAGAGGTTTGCTGCTCTGACTTGAAACTTTGTTTTTGGGTCTCTGTATATTTAGGACAGCTTTTGACATGTATTTTGATTTTACTTTAAATGTAATATGCCTTTTCAGAATCCAATTTTGATTAAATTTGTGGGAATTCTATAGATGAAAATAGAAGGAAAAAATAAAGGCCTCCTTATTCATCATCTTCTTATTATCTAAATTTAAAAAAAGCCAACAAATTATAGTGGCAAGGGGGTGGATTTAAAACCTTCACCCCACTAACATTTCAGTTTAATTTATTATATGTAAGCAAACCCATGAATTTCTAAAATATGCCCATTCTGGTGTGCTAGTTATTGCCAATGCACGTTTCAATATTTAGTAATCCAAATGTGTAAAAAAACTGTTGGAGCTTTAAAAAAAAACTTTGAAAATCCATTTACACCTAATTTTAATTTGGTAGAGCATCTCTGTACCCAACTCTTATCCCTGAAGGGCATAAGTGAGATGGAGAATAGCTAAATAGCAAGCACAAATGTTAGATGTGAAATCAAAATTAGGTATTCAGATTTAATTCTTCTTTTTATGTTTGGTTGAATGAAAATTGTGTCTGTTTACAAAGAAGCAATTAGTTCTTGAGGACTACTTATTCCCCTCATTAAATCATATTTGTCAAAACAGAATCATTTACACAGTAATTAATTTTAATACTGCTTATCGTGGGCTGTTATTTTGGTTGAGAAATAGGCCCCCGGAGCAGATGTGCTCTTGCTGAGAAAAAAGCCTCCTTTTGGAACCACAACTAAGGCACATGTGGAAAAAATAATGTAGAAAAGACTCACAAACCAATTCTTATTAAATAAATCCTTTGACTAATTTGTTTTGAAATATATGAAGAGCAAATTCACCAGCTGCATCTTTGCTTGTTTAGTCAAGGGTTTCATGGCCTCTTGGCTGACAGGTCAAGTGCCTATTTTTTCTTTATCTTAATTCAGAAAAGCCAAAAAACCTCATACCAAGCAAGAACTTACTGTTAGAAAAGTGACATATGCTTGGAGAAGTGTCTGCATCACATTATTTGTAGCTTGTTGGTTGTATTTCATGACTGATGATTAATTGCATAGACAAGGGGTTATCAAAGGAAGCAGTAAATCAAGTAGCAGTAGTTTTTGTTTCTTTTCCAAAAATTACATAAATTGCATATCATTGGAAATGCTGGCATAGTTATGCATTGGTTACAGGCATTAAAACCTCAGTTACTGAGCGCAGTTTCTGAAGATTATGATCCCAAGAGCTGCCATTTGGAATAAACACATCAGTTCTGTCGTGGTGAAAGGTTTAAACCAGGAGGAGTTAATCAAGGAAGGTATTCAGAAGCAGACTGTAGAATCACACCAGTTTGTCTGGGGCAAGCCATTATTTAAGGAGTAGTTGATTGGTAAATATGAATGAATGGGGTCAAAAATAACAAGCTAGTAGTGATTGTTGCAAGAAGGCTGTACAGTGTGTCCCTGCAGTTTCTGGGGAAGCAGAAACTGTGGAAGAGGTGCTCTAGTGAACAGGAGACAGAGTAAAAAGGCTTCTCCAGCATCAGTGCCTCAGTAATCCACCCTACATTGTTCCTTTGGGCTGGGTTCTGTATCACATGTGCTAGAAGCCAACAGCTATGAAAGCAACTTAACTCTTTTGCCTCCCTCTTTGGTGAACTGATTCCCTTTCTTACCCTGTGAGGAAGTGCCTCACAGTCCCACATTTTCTGACACAATTAACCCCATCCTGTGATCCAGCCAGAGGCAGAAAGCAAGTCTGTTTCCTGGTCTGGGACTGGTTTTTGTTCTCCTGCCTGGCCCTTTCCTTGCCCAGAGCGGAGAGCTTGGCTTTCCAGCACGTCAGCTGGTTTATGCCATGTGCTGAAAGTATGGAAATTACAGCTGTCATTCTTCACTGCCTGATTTTTACTCTCCAGGAATCTCATTTCAGAGAAACTAGTATTTCTCGTGCGTTTTCCATCCTCGTTTGAAATAATAAGGACGTCAGAATATGAACAGTAGAGACTTTTGTCTGGTTCAAAACATCCTTTGTATAGACATGTCATGACAATCTGAAATTTCCTCTTCCAGTTTATGAAATTTCTCTTTTGTTCCTAAGGAATATTAGGGCTCCTCCTTTCCCTATAATAAGAAAAAAGAAAAAAATAGCTCTGCTGTCGAAATATTTTGAGACGTTCTAGTTGTGAAGTGATCCAGAGAACATCAAGGCAGTCATTTACTTGGCTGGGAAGGCAAAGAAAAATAAATAAAATGACTGTAGCAACAAATAAAAACACATGAGCAAGCCTTTCCCAAGATAATTCCCAGCTCATAATCCTCCCTGTGAAAGGAGAGGCTCGTTTGCTGAAAGAGAAATGCTAGGGCTGAGCAGCCTCACATGCAGCCTAATTATTTATGAATATTGCCTTTACACTTCAAGTAAATATTTACAAGAAGTCTTCTTAAAATTCATACTGAGACTTAGAAATAATTAAGAAATAAAATAATGTATTTAACTCTTTTCCTAACATTTTTATTCACCATATTATTAATTTTTGAAAGTTTTTTCTTGTCTGGATTTTAGTTTTGTTGTTGTTCTAACATGTTTTAAGCTATTTTGAAATGTGGAATACTGTCAAGTTGATTGTTTTTCAAAAGACGTTTTACACTTGACAGTAAAATGATAATAATGGATCACATGGAACTGAACAAACCACAGAACTCATCTCTTAATGTTTTTATCCAGGCTTCAACAGAAGACAATTATTGGGATGCAAATATAATCTGGAATTTAGTGGAATAGTCAATTGAACCACTTTTTTTATTAACTTTGAAATGTTCAAATAGCTTTTTTCTATAACTTGCTTTTAGAGGTGAAGAGGCAAATACATTAGTGTTTTTCAAATCAACATTCATGAACATGTTGTTTGCTACTTTGCTTAAAAGCCTTTAAAAAATACCTAATCCTGGGAAGCTGGAGCCTGTAATTTTCTGTACACCAGCTTTAATAATGATTAATGAATTCTGGCTGTGGTATTCTGAATTCTGAAGCAGCTTGTCTTATGTAAGCAAGATATCTTAATATAAACAGCTCACTTTTCTCATTAAAGTAATTATTGAATCAAAGCCAAGGCAATTGTTTCAAATATGCTGCAGTTCTGCTCTGGTGTGCTGCTCAGAATCAATGCAGCAGAGCACTGAAATATACTTACCAATGAATTCTCAAAAGAATTTGGAGGCTGCCTTCAGAATCCTTGTAGGCATCAGGACATTTGGACACAAGTTCTGTGTTTGTTTGCAAGTTCCCTTCTTCCTTTGCTGGTCACTTTTGGTTCCTTGAGGCAGAGATCCTGGAGGGCCATGCAGCAAGAAAGTTTCCTGTTGCCCACCACAGGTAACGATTCTGTCTCTTTTGAGGAGATGCAGAGCAAACTGCAACAGTTTGGGTAAAATTTCCTCAGGTGCTGAATGCAGACAATCTGGCAGGAGAACATCCTGTGAGGGATGGAAAAAATTTGTCTGTCATTCCTCTTCAAAACCAACCAGGGAATAGGCACAGGATCCCAGCAAAGGGACACCTTTAAAATGATGGGAAGAGAAGTTTGAGGACACAGATGGACCATTCTTTTACACTGCTCTGTTTAATTTGTACAGCAATAGAAAACTATGCCTCTCCACACAAGAAACAAAACAGCTTGCTCCCTGACAACAGAAATCAGCCTCTCCCAAAGCACACAGTTCAGAAACTGACACCCAACAACAGCATGTGGAATTAAGTCATGCATTTTCAGATTTATAGGCAATATTGAAAGAGATAAGAAGTCTTAAACAAGTCACATGTAGAAAAGGCAAGAATGTTCACAAGGAAGGTCTTTGGGTAGTCTTTGACATACCCTAACTTTTCTGTCATTCATTACTCCTCCTGTTTTGATAGTAGCAGTCTAGAAACACTTCAGTTGCACATAGGCAGGCTTATGTAGATTGTGCTTTTTATGACATAATTGGAATAAGAAATTATCTTGAAGACCTTTGCCATCATTTGAATATTATATATGCTTACTGCTGAAAGCCCAGTGAAGGCAACAGTAACTATCCTGGGTTTCAGTATGCAAGTAAGAGCATCAGGGATTGTCTGGAACACAGGAGGGTAAAGACACTAAAATAAGAGATAGGTGTAGCAAAACATGACATCTGGTAGCTGACAAGGGAAAAATTAATAGCAAAATTAAATGCAAATTAGGAACAGCAAGGAACAATGAAATAGCTTATGAGTAATGATTTCTCCATTCACTTGTTCCTACAGGGCAAGGCTTGCTGGGATTTTTTCTGGAAATTACTTTTTCTAGTTACAAAAGTACAACTACAGGCAGTCAGCCATGGAAATGTGTTACTGGTCAGTTTGCCCTAAATGCTAGCCCACAGAGAATAGCAAATGTATGTCTGGTTCTTGTAGGCTCTGTTGCCTGTGCGTCCTCATGCAGGGTGTATGGCAGGTCTTAGTTAACCTGCATAGCTGCAGTAAAGCTGGCTTCATCACCTCTTAATTTAATTGAATCTGAGATCTCTTCACAGCATTTGGAGAAATCTGAAGAAACATTAGCTCTTCACAGCTCAGATTCAGCCAGATTTCTCTGAGAACAGAGTGACCGTGTGAATGTTACCAAAGTGACGAATGAGAACAGCGTGCTTGAAATGTCATTGGATGTTTAAGGAGAACTGAAGTGTGAAAATCAGCACAGGAGTGGGTGCTCTAATGCACCTGCACAGCCCTGCCAGGGTAGAGATGGGTATCATGTTGTTTTGTGAGGCTTCAGAGACTGCAGCTCTGTGCTGGCAGTGCCGAGCAACTTGGGAAAAGCCGTATCTGCTGTCCTGTTTAAAACAGGTCATTATTATCCATGAACAAATATGTAGCTGACAATTTGTGATTGCTAAGCTTCCTTTTAGTTATGCTTTTGGCCTGCATCCTAAAGACACTACATTACCAGTGCAGAAATGGAAATCTTGGGGATTGTTTTAAGTGCTGAAGACTCCCTCCCTTAACTTACTTCCTCCTTTATCAGAGGCACAGCTGATTAGATAGGAAAGCCTTCTGGCTGGCGCCTTCCCATCCCCTTTGTTTTTGTACCTCACTGCTCTGTGCTGCTAGGTCATCATCCTATTCATTTTTCACGACCTTACCTCATTACACCCTTTCCAATTGCAGCTTGTTTCTCTGACCTTGAAGTCCTACAGGCTGATCCAAAAGATCTGGGACTGTGTTTTTAAGTTACTTTCTGGAAAGCCTGGAAACATGAGGACATTTTTCAGCAAAGAAACTTGTTTGTATGTGTACACTTTTACTTTGGTGCTTTTTACTGTTTTATCATGTAATGTTTGGGTCAGTGCTGTAGACTGCTTTTGCAGCCCACTAGCCCCTTCATGAATTCTGGTGTTGAAAGATTTTTGTTTACAAACATCTTATGCTTGGTAAATGTTTATAAAACAAGTGGATAATCAGCAAATATTGTGGGAATATCTGTCTTTATTTCACAGGTTTTCAGTCCCACTGCTTTGCTGCTTGTTTCTATATTGACTTTATATGTTTCTGCCCATCTGAAAATCATGCAATTATAGGGCTTAGAACTCACACCTGTTTATTGCAGCCACAATAGATCATGTGTTGAACTTGTGCTCTGGGCAATTAACTGTATTGAAAATATATATATTTGCATTTTGATGTGCTTTACCACATCTAGATGTCTTTGACTGGATATTTCATTTTGATTGTTGGGTTTGTTTAATGTTTGATTCACTGGTTTCCTGTGCAAATATTCAGCAGATACTCAAGCAGTTAAACAAGTGTTGTGAACCCTTATTGATGAGAAAGTGGATTATTGCTCATTAAAACTATTTCCTCCCTGCCTATAATCATCTTCTTATCAGGTTCAGAGCCTGAAGAGATATGGAAGTCATATGAGTGTTTTGAGAAAACCTGAAATAGCCTACCTGTGTGAGAGTACAAGAACAAGCTGTTATTATCTGCCCTCCCTGTGTGCTCAGCAGGGTGATGTGAGGCACTTCTGGCCAGGAGCTGTGTAACCTCACTTGTGTGGCATGAGCCCCTCAGCATCCAGGGAATGCTGCTCGCCATGGGAGCCCTCTCAGAGCCTGTGGGCTGGGTGGAGTGGGTGCACAATCATCCCTACCCAGTCCTGAGAACATGCACTTGGTGCTCCCTGCACAGGCTTGAGGCTGAGCTTGGAGCAAGCAGTGCACAGGCACTGAAAGCCTCATCGAGGCACTGTCTGTGGGTCACTGCATTTAATGTTGGCATCCAGTGTGGGATACCTTTAGGTATGTGCTGCTTGCATGCACGGGCTCCTGACAGCTCTCTCTAAAACTGTGAAGGGAAAAGTAAAATCTGGGTTCATCCATGTGCCTACACTTGGACATAAGTTTGTTTAACATAGGAATTTACATCTGTCAGTTCTGGCGTTGATGTATTTTAATATAAAATCCTGTACTAGCGGCAGAGGCAGATGCAACCTTGATGTAAATGGGAGGATTTCTGGGACTAAATGTAACTCTTTTTTTTGTATTTGTGCCTCAGAGACAAGTTGCACCTGTTTGTACCTCCGAGATAGTGTCTCCTTTTACCTCACCAGTGGTGTCTCCTTTCCCTATATTCTCTTGATTGCCTTGCTAATCTTCAGAAGGAAAATGGCCAGGATGTTTCATCCTGTTTTTCCTGCAGTTTCAGCTGTTTGGAGCCATTGAGTGCTGCTGGAAATCAGAGCAGTTTTTGGATTGAAATAGAAGGACAGTAGTCATGTGAAATAGGGATAGAGATATTTGTTTTATTCTGTGTGTGGCTCCACTTTCTAATCATAATGACAACACTTTGAATCATAATGACATGATAATCATAATATCATAATGATAACATGAATCATCATAATGAGTAGTAGAGTACCTAATAATAAAAATGATTTGAATAAAACCTTGCTGCTCAGTGTGCATAAAAAAAGTGCTCAAAAATGAATTCCAATACATTTGAAAGTAAGAACTTTCATTTAGAAGCATGTAGAGTTCTAGAAAAATTTAAAACTTGGCTTCCATTAATTGTAGCTTTACTTTCATGTGGTGGTTTTAAAGGTGAAACTCGTTATCTAGAAGGACATGGTTCTTCTTAAAAAAAAGTAGATGGATGCAGATTTCGACATGAAAAGAAGTTCTGAGAAAGGCATTTTCTGTGGTTCAGTTACTCTAGAATGAAACACAGGAAAGAATTGATTTTAACAGAAAAATTAACTGCAGTCCAACCTAATATTTATGCCTATTAGTCTTTATAGTGTAAAATTGTTAAATATTAGTATATCCTATATATCAGCTTTGTTTCTTAACATAATATTGGTTCTTATTACAGTACATGCTGGCCCCAAAAGATTCAATTCCAATTCCACTGACTCAGAGGTTTTGTTACTGCAGCTGCAAAACATTGCTTGACCTGTAGCTAAGGCACAAATATAAAATTACAGCCAGAATATCGAAGAGAATTTAGGGTTAATAGAAATATACTGCTGCTGAAGCTGAAAGGAAGTTTGTCTCCTATTTAAGATGAAATATAAAAAGCGCCTTGTCAACAGCTTTTGAAAATCTCTCTGGAAGGATGAAAAGAAAATTATTTAAAAGAAATAGAATTGTATGTTCTGTCATCCCCTCATTTTTTTTTCCTTTGCAACTTGAAAAACCTATTAAACTTGATGAAAAACAACAAAAGCTTTGGTTCATTAAGTGCCTTCAGTTCAAGGTCTTTCACTGACTGCCTAGGCACTGTTGCAGGCTCCTACTAATTAAGCATGTAAAGAACACATGATTTGTGCTTAGAAAGTATTTTTTACAATTAATTAAGGCAATATTATAAAAAAGTGTACTTTTTCTAGCAGGAGATCTCACTTTTTGAAATGTTGGATAACTAAGGGAAATGAGTAATGTTTGATAAATCTAATTCTTATCCATTTTTGCAAAAAGAATGTATAAAATATACCTCTTTCTTTAACTTGTCTTGTAACACTTTATTTGGAGTAAGCCAAGCTGATGCTGAAGCAAGAGATGGTGTCTGTTTTAAGGCTAGGAAAACTTCATTTCTTGTAATGACATTTTAGAGGACTAAAGAGGCTAAAAATGAGCAATTACCTACTGCTTAAGATGCTGTGCCATGGCAGCCACTGCACCAAGGGATAATCCAAACAAAGGCTTCCTCAGCATTCCCGGAAACTGCTCCCATTGTTCTTGCTCTGCTGCTGATGTCAGGTGATCATTGGCACTAAGGCTTGGCATGGTGAACATTTTCAAGAGCCCCACATGTGGGAAAGAGACTGGAAGGTCGCAAGAAAATCCAAAGAAGTTTTGAGGATTTTCTCACCCAGTCCCCAGCATGGCTGAGCACATCTCTTGGGCAATCAGAATTAAGAGTAGATATGATCTCTGCAGGAGACATAAATACAGGGCCTAAGTAAAGTGGGCTGGACATTGACAACAGGGAGACCTAAGAGTAGCTTCCTTTAAGTGAGTGGGCTGTAAAAATATGACTTAATCCTGCATAGACTGGTTTTGTTTTTATGAAAGCAATTTATTTTAATATCTAACAAAAAATTAAGTTTATTTCTCAAAACTGTCGATGTTTTTTTCAAGTTTCTATCTTTTTTAATGCTCAGTTCAGCCAGCTGCAATAGAAATGAAGATGCTGCTCAAAACCAAGCAGTCAGGGGCTCTTCCTTTTCTGTCTTCAACGTGGTACACAAGTGGTTGATGGGATGGTTGGGGTGCCTGAGATTCTGCATCTGCATTAATGCTCCTGCTTTTATTCTTTGGTATAAGGAATGTATTTTCATTTTATCTAAAATAGAATAATTACTTCTTTGAGTGTGTACTGCAGAGTATAAGAATCTCCTGTAGGACACCAAAGCCCAAGAGGATTATTTTATTGAAATAGTTGTTCTGACTCATGTGCTGAGAGGCACTGACCTGAGGTCCCAAATATTCTGACTGTGCCATTTGATCTTTGAGTTGTAATGTGCAAGGTGAACAGCAACACTTTGCTTTCATTTTTTAAAATAGTTTTGTGAAATTAGTTCCTCAAAATGAGACACATTTCAACACTTTCCCCACACTCCTCCTATCCTTTCTTCCCTCCTTTCTCTCTTCTCTCTCATTTTCTTTACATCTTTCTTTATATTCAGCAAATAAAAATCAAACACATTAATATTTTCAGTTAAATTTTTGGCCTTTTAGCATTCATATTCAGCTGTAAAATAACTGTGAGAACCTGGATATAAGTAATATTTATGAGTATATTATACATATCTGTAGTGAATAGTTAATTTAATAAATACAGGCATTTAAGGCAGAGTCACCCATCTCTTTTATTAGATGGGTTAAAATTATAAACTTCATTTATATTTTTATTATTTTATAGTCTGTTTCCACCAATGAAAGTGGTCGTTGCTACACAATGCAAATTGTCTATTGTTCAGATTTTAGGCACTACAAGATTTAATTGATTAGTTGAAATGCATGAAACTAACAACATAAAAATGTTGTTTGCTTTTCAGCATTAGATGCTTAATTAGTGATTTGGCAGATAGGACAAGTAGGGAGGGTATTTCCTGATGGTGGATAATTCATTAAGTTGAGTGCCAACAGAAAATCTAAAATCCCTTAACTGCCATTAATTAATTACCAGGAAATACCTGGCTCGGGTGGAGGGGGCCATTAGGCTTGTATTCCACGTAAAACTGTGAAAGGTGAAAAGAAATCAAAATAACACAGGCAGTGCATTGTGCAAAGCCAGTGGAGAGCCCCAGCTGTGTCCAGTCACTGGGGCTGTGCAGTGACACAAACGGGCCACCACGTCTGTCCTGTGACCAGCACAGCTCAGGGACACAAAACCAGAATTTCCTGGTGCCTTTGGGTTTAGTGTGCGCTGCTGTAACCAGGATTGGTGGTTTTGTATTCATATTTGAGAGCAGTTAGGCTTGTTAATACCTCAAAGCAAAGGCCTCTTGAATGGTCTAGGAATGTTTAGGCAGTGGCTTCTCCCCTAACACGCATTCACACAGAATAAAATTAGGTTACAAAACGTGTTGCAGGATATCAGGTTGCTAAAGTGTGTCTCTGAGGTTTCTTCTTTTATGTTACAGTCTACAGTTGCTCATTTAGTACTGCAAATTGCTTTACTAATGGAGACAAAAGAATTGGTAGCTCTTCATGAAAAATCATGTATTATTTTCCAATATATCAAAGGAAAAGGGAGGAAAACCCCAATTTCCTCCCACCCCCCCAACATTCCCTTTCCTGAGATGTCTATGTAATTAACCAAGAGAAGTCTTGTTTTTCATTGAAATAGAATCTTTAGTCTGAGGTGTGGTGAATATGTGATTTGGAGACTTCATGATTCTGGAATACATTTATTTCTGCTCACACAAGTCCATGTGAAAGGAGGACTAAGCCCAGAGAGGCAGCTTTAGTCTCCTTCTAATGTGCATACCCATCCTTCTGGTGACAATAAACACAGGTAAATAAAATTGGGGACTGCTGCTATTTTGTATCATCTCAAACTCTGTAAAGATTTTTCTTTTCTTTTGTGGATGGTTTGTTGACTATCTGAGCATTTCAAAGTAGGTTGCAATTTACAATTTTTAAATTTTTTTTATTGGTTAATGTTATACTTGTTAGAGGAGATTTCCTCTCCCTCTTCCCTCCTTCAACAGCCATATTTGGAAGGTACTCACATGCATGTAATCAAAGTTCAGTATTTCAGGTGCTTTTGGAGCCCAAACCTATTTCAAGTTAGAGTAATAAAGGTTACTAAAGAGAAAAAACATAATCCCCAACATATTTCATATCAGGAGAGAGTATATATGCAGTTATACTGGTAAATTTATTTCCAATTTCTAAATTTCCCATTAGTGGGTGCAAACTTGCCTTAATACAACAAATCCTGGAGTGCAATTAAGACAACAGGAGCATTATAATTACTCAGGATTTTCACCTAAATTTTTATTTCATAAGATTGGAGTTTGGTGAGGGTTTTCTGAGCTCAATTTGTGTACACAAACTCTTCATACTGTGCAGAAGTATATTTGACAAAACATTTGAATTTGCTTTACCCAAGGAACATTTCCACCACTTTTCTTCACCAGGCTGTGCAATAATTTTTTTCCCACATCCTGACAGCATCAACACCTGGTGGGTGAGCCCTGCAATTTTTCCATCATTGGATTTTCAAGAGAATATATGTACAGAGATAGGAAAATCCCTTTAGGCGGTGGTGCAGAAGGTGGAGGCTCAAATGGGACTGAGAAAGAAAGGGGGGACTGTAGGAAGTGTACAGCAAAGAAGTTAATTTCCTTATATTTGTTAAATGAGTGAGTTCCCACACATTCATTTTGGCCAGACTTGTGTTATAATTTTAAGTACCCTTGAGGATCAGCTGATACCGGGCTTAGATAACTTATTGAGCCACTTTGCCTTTTCTTTAATAAAATAAATCAGATTTTCTTTTCCCCAGGATGCTGTGTCTCAGCAAAATTTTAACGCCTTTAGGAAGAATAGGAATTCTAATGTATCTTAAAAACCCCTGCCATGGTTATTCAATGGCTGGTTGTTTAAATCTAAACATTGTTCCCATGGGACAGGAAAAAACTGCTGATAAGAAACAATGCAGTCTAATGGTAAAGATGTTAGATTGTGAGCTTTTCAGTGATCATTCCATTAATTCATGTACTTTCATAACAGAACAAGATATCTTGTACTTATAAATGAAGGGTGGGTATTACTGCATAAACTGAATACAATGCCTTTCAAGCTCTTTGTTTAGAGGCTGTCTAAATAAACAGCTCAAATCCCTCTATCACTGAGATGAGTGGTGGAACTTCAAAGGCAGAAGGAACATGCCCAGTTTATCTGATCTAGCAGAGATACAATGGGACAATGAATACAAGAACATTCCTATTTTTTTCAGATGTAAAACCTAAGGACAAGAAAAGAATGCATTTTATTGTTCTGTTTTCCCTGTGGGACACACCTAGGAAATATTACAGCGTGCTTATTTTTCTAAAGTGAAGATGAAACTGCAGATTTTGTCTGCAACCAGATTCCATTCAGAAGACACAGCTTTGTCTTTCCAGTTAGACAACTAAATTATATTTCTGCTGTAAAAGCCAATATCATATGGCCTAAAGCTCAGAGCTGCTGATAGCCTTGTCCTAATCTTAGAATCACCAAAGTGGTTGACATAATGCAGTTATTAGGAAACCTGATTTTTTGATGGAAACTACCTTTAGAAGTTCATATGGAGAGTAATTGCAATACATTATTCATGAGGAAAACTGACCAAATATTTGCAATGAGTTTGTTTCCTAGAAAATGTAGAGAGGGTTTGAATGCCACTGGAAATCAAAAATAATTAATTGTTCTACTTAAGGCAACGTATTATGTTATGCATTACAGAAAAATAAATCCTCCAGTTTCTTGTAGGTAGCATTTTTTTTTATTAATTCCTTGTTCAAAGTTGCTTTGGCTCTAGTCACAATAGTGTCTAGTATGTTATGCCCTGATTACTTGGTTCCAGCAAAAATGGCCTTAAGATTTGCCAGCAGAAGTTCTGATTAGAAGATGTCCTTATGTTCACAAACAATGATTTTACTGTGACATAAAAAATCTATTTTGAGCATGTGAGGCTCTGAGGATGGAAAAGGTGTGTACAAAGACATACTTTGTAATTTACAGCTACTGTGAGAGCAGGAAGAGTTCTTGCTGAGGCAATAAACTGCAGAAGGCCCTCAAATTGCTAATGGGAATCTTGGAATTTGAGTTCTTACAGATTCCTTTGCTTGTCTTAGCATTTTATTTCATTATTGCACACGGAGGCTTACTAGGAAATTAGATAATATGTGGATTTTATTTATTATACTCATTGTAATGCAATTAAGTCTTTATGATTCAGCCTGCAAATATAATGTGTGGGGTTTTATGGGAAATTTCAGTTCAGCTTCCCATGTAAGTGTGTGGGAGGAATATGAGAACATTATTTCACTTTTTGTATCTACTCTCATTCAGTACCTTTCCCATCATATTGATTTTGTACATTCAGTTGTACACTTGGAGCAAATTGCCCTGGCACTTAAATGAGCCTGTGGATATGAAATTTTTAAGCCCTTTTTTCTTTAAATATACCTTTGCTAAGAATCTTTATTAAGGTTTTTCAGCTTTGACTTTCTCTTCACCAGTACCACCTGCTTTTGTATTTATTCTCTAGCACAAATGATGATAAATGCAGCAGAACACTTGTTTTTTTTCTTTTAATAGTTGGTAAAGGACACATAGTTAGAGTATATCTTTCAAATAAAAGCATTTTTATTGAAACTTAATTTCATGCCAATGCTTTAATGTCTATCGAATACTGGGAGCTCCTACACCTATCAAAGACCAGAGAATAAGAATAATTATACTTTTAATATAATAGAATTCCCATCTCAGGTCTTTAAATTTATCTCTTCTCCACTGTAGGCCTGTGCTGATCTATATCTATATCTATATCTATATCTATATCTATATCTATATCTATATCTATATCTATATCTATATCTATATCTATATCTATATCTATATCTATATCTATATCATCTATATCTATATCTATATCTATATCTATATCTATACCATCTATATCTATATCTATATCTATATCTATATCTATCTATGTATAAAATAATGCAGTTAGAGCAGTGTGTATTGTGTATATCCAAGGCAATGTAGGGTGGAGTGAATGTGAAGTTTGTTCTCATGTAGCTCACTCTAGTGCCAAATTTTAGCTGATAGCTGCTATTCAGATTTTATTTTTATTGGAATCTACAGTGTTAGCAATCAGAACACACTGGGGATATTTCTATGAAAAACATTTTTATTTTCAGCACCTTTATTAGTTCTGAAAGATGTGAGACTGCACACAGATGGAGTTTCAGATCTTGGGGTACTTGATGGGTTTTGTTGTTTTCACCAGTAAACCAGACAACCTGAACAAACTTATCATTTGGACATGTTGTCAAGACAATTTCAAGGCATAGTTCTATGTGCTAAAAGAAAATAATATATTACTTTATTAAACTCAATTCAGCCAACCATTTTTAATGAATGGAACTATTTTTAATGTATAGAATACATTAATTTTTAAATGTATTTTATACATTAAAATACATTTTTAATGTATAAAATAGTAATTATTAAAAAAAAGGTTTCTGTGGCTTGAAATAATTTGCTGTTCTGCAAATTAAATATGTTTTTCTTTACTCTGCCTATTTAGCTGACTTCCAATTCCACTGTCTTTTTCATCTGCTATTCTTAACTCTTGTCTGAAGGAACTCTGCTTTCTTTAAAGACAATGGCAATTCTCTGGTATTACTTCTGACTTTTAAACAAAGCCAAGCAGTAGCTTTTCTCCTTCCAAAACATCATTGTATTTATTGTATAACAAATGATATGTATTAACAAAACTTCAGGACTAATCTGGAGCTCTATTACATGGGATTATGGGGATGCATATGCATGTCAAAGTTAATCTCACTGGAAATAAAACAAGCAGAAGTAAGTCTTCACATCTCTAAATTAGCATTTGAGCTCAAAGGGAAAATTTTCCATTGATATTTCTGAGAAGATAAAAAGATTAAACTTGCTTTTAATACTAGCTTACATGTGTAAGGGCTAAAGTGATCACAGCACTAGTTCTGCCTGAGAATTAAGTTCTCAAAGTAGACTCTAGCCATAAGGAAAATTTACCACAAAATAAAAGCATCTTGAAGAAATGACAGAATGAAAGCCAAATGTCAGATATTAAAGAGCAAGCATTTAATTTCTGATTCCTAATTTTTGTTAGATGAACACTGTGTTGGAAGTGAAGAGGAAGCTCTGAACTGTGGATGTTCTGGAGATGGACACAGAAACCTGTCACTTGTGTCAATGTGCAAACCCCTCTAATTTCAGCAACAAAATTGAGTATTTCCTACCTCAGCTGTAAATTTGAATTACTTGACTACATACAGTACCTCACAGGGTTCACAGAGCTATTTTTAAATAGCATAGAAACTGACAAGTTCTTCATGTTAATTGGTTTGTTCTGGCTTTATAAAACATCAGTAGCAGCTCTTCATCCCAAACTGGATCCTAAACTTTTCCTCCTTGATAATATTTCTGTTTCTAAATAACTAATCACTTATTCAGAATGCAGAGATTTCCATTAAGGTGTGACAATTGTCATGTAATTGGAGAGCACCACTTCTCAGGTATTTTGGCAAATACATGCAATATATGTGACTAAACTTAAGATGAGAATCTGTGGAAGTCTTTGCTTTTGGGGCAGGTTCCTTCTTGCTATGAAAAGGATCTGCAGCATTCCCTGATGATCTCACAGCTGACGTGTCCCATCCTATTGCCCATGTTTTCTTGTTTTACTTCATCAGTTATGTCACTCTTCGACGCTTTTCCTATTGCATTCTCATCACTTTTTCTTATCTCTTTCCACATTTGTTTCCTTGTGCCATTGCCTCATTCAGTACATTACATTCTCCAAGTTCCTTGACAGCTTCTAGATTGATTTCTTTTTTCTTTTCTTCTATGTAAAGGTTTTGTTTAGCCTCTGATTTATTTTCCTCTAGTGCCAGTTCCTTTCCTGCAATTTCAGTTGTACAGCCCTCTTGCAGTGGTATTAACAATTCCCTGCCTTTATTGGCTTGCACAAAATTAGGATTTTTCAGTCACTTTCTGAGATTTTTTTATTCCTCTGTTTCTAGCATTTCTTATTACATCTGGACTTAAAATCATGTTAACCTCAGCTGCAACTAATTCAAGACAAGCATGAGTTTTAACTATACTAAGCTTTAAATATACCAAGGGAATCAATCTAATCAAGACTTCTTTTTCAAAATATTTCTCCAGCAAAGTTTTTCTGCATCCTGCTTCAGTCTCTCTATCTTTCTCCACTAACACACACCCATATATGATTTAACCTTCTTAAACTGCTTTTTTATAATTTCTGAACTTCATAGAAAAAAAGAGGAGAGTTTCCCATGCTACTTGTACTTTTAGCATAAATTATAGTCACAGGGTAGTTTTTGTGTTGCCCAAAGTATGTATAGATCTTGTGCTAAAAACAAGGGAAGAAATATTTCCTCCATAAAATTCTCTTGACTCTAGAGATTTTCTTTGAACTCATTTCAGAAAATCTTTCCAGTGTTCTAAATTATATATTAACATTGTAATTTTTCTAGGCTTATTAGAAGGTCATTTGATTATTTGCATCATTTCAATGTTAAAGGCATTTTTGACATTAAAGATTAGGAAAAAAACATATTTGGTCCAACCAAATATGTGAAAATATAGCAACATTTGTCTTTATTTTTGTTATTGTGAAAATCCTACTAATTTGAGCAAAAATTTCCTGAAATGAATGAATTTATTAAAAATAAATACAACTTTCAGAGGATGCAGCTTTGGTCTGACTTGTGACCAAAATAAAGGGAAATCTTTTTCATTCAGAACTGCTTATTACAGCAGTTTACTGTCAGTGAAGTAAATATTTTACATTTTCTGCAGCCTTAAAAATAACAGCGCATTAATATAATGTACTTTTCCATTAAAATATCATTTATAAAGAAAATTACACCTTCCCCTTCATTAGGAAGGCTGAGTAAAAAATTTAGAATTTATAATGTAGGTGTAAATTCAAATAATATTGTCAACTTTCTTATTATGGATAAAAACTTGCATTTTAAACTGGAAGTTAATTTTCAGAAGTCAGTGGTGCTGCAACATTAAACAAATCTGTACATACTCCCTGAAACTTCCTAAACAGAACAGACCAAGTTTTATGAATATATTTTGTTTCTTTAATTTTTTAAATATCATGGCATTTTTTCCTATTTTTTTTTAAATCTAAATATAGGGCTGGTGAAAAGGCAATGCAGAAGCTGGGGAGAGAGTTAAATCTTCTTTCTAGTTGCAGACACAGAATTTAATCTGTGGAAAGAACAGTTCCTTCCTTTGCCTTTTCATGCTCTGTTTCCTCACTCTGGAGACTTACTAGACCAGACCAGTCATGGTCTAAAAATGACATTAAATTTAGAATCCCTACTGGAGTTCACCAAGTTATCCTGAAGTAAAGCTGTTTATTAGAAAATGTGCTGCTCTCAAATTCTTCACTGCATTAGGTAGGATTCTTTTTCCCCAGAATTAGATTTTGCTTCTGTAGTATTTATTGCACTCTGGTTTTTGCGGTTTTTTGGTTTGTACTTTAAGTTTTGGAAGAGAAGCTAATGATTTTATTGCTACAGAAAACAAATTCCAACAATTTTTTTGCAGCCATTGTTTTTGGATTTGTGGCTGATTTTAGCTTTTGTCATTTTTTCCTTTCTGATTGAGTTTTCCCAGTGTGGAACACACACTATACAGTAAGCTATAACTGCAAATCCCAGGGAAAGGCAGAGGCAATAAGGGAGAAACACAGTATCCTGCTAGGAAACAGTGCTTCCTAGACAAAAACCTCCTTCTCCTAGGTTGATACTGGACAGAGAAAATTTGTTGTGCTCATATTTAAAACCAGTTTCTAGCAGGCCAGTTCACTTGTTCCTGCACTGGGCTGTATGTTATCATTTTATGTGCTGATCTCATCTCAATTCCTATTTAATATTTTATGTGTGGCAGTGAAGTTGCATTGGCAGTGCTTAAATTGGCACAAGAGGGCAAAAGTCAAATCTTCCCTGCTCCAAGCTGTGGTTCCTAAAGAGGGAATTTGTGTCCTGTCAGGCAGGAACTTTGCTCAGGCACAGAGGTGCAAGTAAGAAAGCTGCTGGCTCAGTAGGACAGCAGAGCAAACAGTAAAATATAAACTAAAGTCAGTCCATCTGCAACCTGAAAATCCCGGTTGTGAAGGCGGACTGACCCCCTTTTCTTCATCAAAAGTTAAACTTTTTTAAAAGTTAAACCTGTGTGCTTGTGCAGTCTGAGAAACTGAGTGAATGTTCTCACAACAGAGGGACCACCATGAGCCCTTTTTCCTGCCCGAAAGCCACAACCTGTGTGAGTGGCTTTGTGCTGAAGCCTTGTAGGGCTGATCCTTGATGCAGTGTCTGGCCCAGAATACAGATCAGCTGCTGCTCCACTGCTTTGGCTTTGCTTGTGGACAGTGTGTCAGCTGTAAAAAGAGCTGATGCACACACCTCTACTAATGCCCTGAACAAGGCTCTAATGAAATACCTTAATTGGAGCTTCCACTAATTTTAATGAGATTTCCCACTGGGAGTGTCAGCCCACGAAGACACCGGTATTTTTTGTGTGCTCACTCTGATGTTTCTTAAGGCAGGATCCATAGTGGAGATACATTAACTGCAAGCAGAATTAAGATTCCCATGAATCCTGAGGGGTCCTCAATTCTTTACAGCTTTTCACTGTAGGCAGGAACACCTCACTAGGGTTCACATGAAGCAAAAGTAGGCACGCTCTGAAGAAAAGCAGATGATGAGGACAATTCTGAGAGTGAATACAACTTTGTGTTTGTTTGTAACATGTATAACCATGAAGGGATTAAAATAAGAGGCCTGAATGAGAGCTATTGTTAGCAAAAGCAAAACTCCCTGCAGAACTGGAAAAAACAACTAAAGAACCAAAACAAACTAAGAAACAAAGAGTAAGCAGGTGCAGAAAAACAAAAAAAAAAAAAAACCCAGAAGTTTATTTAAGCATTTTAGATTTTGAAAGTAAATCTGTTTCCTCATTGTTCTGAAAATCCAGATCATAATTACACTGATTTACTGTCCTCTTTGATGCTTTTGGCTGCCAAGTTGTAACAGAAAGTGAATAATTTTGCTGAGAAGAGGACAATTTTCCTCTAAGTTTGAATTCTCTCCTTTTTCTTTAACTTGTTTTTATGGGTATCTACTTCTTTCTTATTTAGGCAGCTTTAGGGACTTTATTGTAAGTTTTAGCCTTAAAAATGAATGCTGCAATGAATTCCATTGTCATTAGTAAAACAAGGAGTCATGTAGAAAACCCAAACAAAATCCAAGGCACAGGGGAGTTAGACATATATAGTAGGAATGGGCCTCTGTCATGGTGAACTTATACTTGGAAGGGACCAAATAATAAGAGAAATGCTATTATCTCATTTAAGAATGTGGGATGAAGAGCAGAGCAATGATGTGACTTGACTAATGGTGAAGGTCTGAGCTGGGAACAGAATCCAGACTGCCTGACTCCCCAAGCAGAGCATTAAACAGATTGCCTTTCTCTCCTCCTTGACAGATAACTGAGGGCTACCTGTTTAACAGCCTGGATTTGGTGAAACACACACTCTGTATTTGATTTAGTGAATTGTCTTTTACCACCATGATGGTATTTTCTAAAAGAAGCCATAGTGAAACTCACTGATTATAAATGATTTATAGGTTCAGAGTGTCACTACTGTAATGATATTTCTTTCTAAGCAAAGTGACTGTATCATGTCAGAAGACACTGGTGTTTATATTTCAGGGAATTAGCACCAGAAAATGCTGCACAGGACTTCTGTTCTTTCTAAGCAGCCCTTGTTAACATTTAACCCCAAAACACATGGTTTAAGTCTGAAGGAGCAAAAATAAAACTGTTGCCTCTAAAATGGTTTTAAATATATATATGCAAAATTCTATCTTTTTGGATTTAGCATTATCTAGTGTGTACTGCAGAAAACTCCTTTAAAACCAACCACAGTGATATAACAGTGCATGTCCTAAAGAAATGTTCCTCCAGTTTTCCTCTATAAAATCCATTCTTCATTTGTAAATTAGAATCCCAGTCCTGCTGGAGGCTGAACTGGGTAGGTTTTAGCCTGAGATACACAACTTGGTAAAAGGAAATTACCTAAAATTAAACCAAACCATGTTTAGAGCAAACTAAGACTCACAAAATAAAATAAATTTGTTGCTCAACTCCACAGAAGGTGTATAGAATGGTGAACAGTACAATCTGTAGAAATGGGGGTTGAAGCAGAACTTTCTTTACTTAGTACAGTAACTGTGACAAAAGCTGGAGCTTGCACATTATGCATTCCCAGACATGTCCCTGAGCTATCTTTAATGAATGCTCTTCTCATTAATTTAAATGCTGCCGACATGCAGCTAGCAATAAGATAATTGAAGAAGTTCTTAATTTAGAAGCAGGCTCTCTGGTTATTCCACACGAAGTAGCAGAGCTATAAATTGTTAAATTCAAGGCAGGGATATGAATTTTCAGAGATGCATTTAACAGCACTGGGGAGAGGGGGTAGGGAAAGAAAAGAGAAATGCTCACTGCTCTTCAAAGGAGGAAAGTGACCACGGGTTTGAAGGACTATACATTGATTTTCCTAAGGCCTACTGTCTTCCAGCAGAGACTTCATCTTTATGGTAATTAAAGCTTTTGGGGCAGGAGCTCTCCTTTTGTTTTGTCCTTGCTCAGCAGTAAGGGGAACAAAGTTCTGGAGCAATAAATTGAGGGACCACAGTAATTCACTAGGAAGAACATTGGGGAGACTATGACATGAATGCAGGTAATGCATAATTTCAAGGACATTACAGCAAAGGAGAAAAATTCCTTCTTCCTTCTGTTGGTGAATTCAGGAACTTTTCATATTTGTTGCTAGGACACCTGCTACCCAAAACTTGCCTTTGTGCAGAGGGTTACCACTCTTCTCATTCATTTAAATAATTTCCCTGGATTAAATCCTGAGTTTACTGTCAGTTGTCTCTAATTTCCATTTTAGCAGACATGTGAGAGTGACCCAGCATTGTAAAGCAGCTCATGTTGAAATATTTTTCTGTAAAAACTTTCAGATGTAGGGAAGTTCAGAGGCTTTAATAGGAAACCAAAAAACCTGTCTGCTTTCTTGCTGGAGATTGCTCCAAAGCATTATGAAGATTAGAATTTCTACCTCTTTATAATCTGAATTTAGCTGGCTTTGCTTTTGTGGCATTTTATGTCAATCTGGTAGAGAAGTGATTAAATAGGAATTAATTTTGAAATATTTTGAAATATTTTAGCAGAATATTTTATCACTAATTCTTCTTTAGAATCTTTAATTCTTTAGAAGAATAAGTGATGTGAACATGTAACATCTGATAATGAATTTCTACCTCTGTGCATCAAAATCAACAGGGTAGTGACCTCTTTAAAAATGTTTAAAATGAGAACAACTCTGGATTTTCTTTTGTTTTAAAACAAGAGAAATCCCCATACATCTGTAATTTGTTTTTCTAATAAACCAGGAAAAATAGTTCAATTTAAATATTGTTTGATGTAAAATAACTGAATTTCAGCAAATCTGGCTTCTAGCCTGGCTTTGTATGACCATATTTGTCTAATACAAATGATGCAAAATTTAATATAGTTCTGGAACTACATTTTTAATTGTATAGTTCTTTGTGTCTAAGAAAAAATTCAAAATTAAAAAAAAAATTGAAAAAGTCATACTTAATGTCATTAGTTTAATATCCAAGTGTAACAAGCCTATGGATAATAAACTGATATTTTAACATACTGGGAAGCTCTTACCCTGGCCATGTGTACCTAAATCTGTTTCAGAATGTTCTGTTTTTTCTTTAGGAGTCTGCTTCCTCAGCTGTTGTCAGGCAGGCACTGCTGGCTGAACACTGTGTGTACAGGTGGGTGCAACCCTGACCATGTAAATACAGCTCAAAAGGTGAGGATAAGGAACAGGAGAGAGATTTTTCTGTGCTCTTTAACGTTACTGCCATGAAACAATCTACTTCAAACACCCTTCTGGCCGTCCCTCATGGTGCTGGCTGGCACTGAGAGAGGAGAAACCATCCTGTGGCAGCAGGAATTCCACTCAGTGCTTGGCTGGAGGCTTGGTTGTGGAGCCAATGACAAAAGGAGATGAGGAACAAGGTTCTCAGCAGGTAACAGGAAGGAGAAGACAATCAGGGTGTTAAAGCTGAGTCCTTGTTGTGCTGGCTGGTTCGAAAAGGGAAAATGTGGGAGACCTCTTTGAAAGGCTATTTTGCAAACCACTGTCTGTGGTTTGAGCCAGGGTGCTGCCAGTTTGGAGCTCTCCCTCCTGCATGTCCACTGTGTAGAAAAGAGACCACAGTAGGAATCTATTTGCAGTAGTTGGATTTTGAGGAAATTTCTTATGTTCAATTTTCCTCCTGTTCCATCAGCTCAAAGATATTTTCTCTGTTATTTAAGAATATATGCTTTCATTGTTTAGGATTATTCACTAAAAACTTGTGTTGATTTATATGATTTGAAAATGATAAAAATAAAACTTCAGAGTTCGAGTCTGCTGTTCCAGGTTGGATTAATCTCATACATATATATATATACATCAACCTAACATGAGTAGGAATCACCTGTGAAATTTTTGCTTTCCTTCTTTTTCTTATTTTTAAAAAATTCTCTTGTTTTCAGCAGAATATAAATGCCATTAAATTTTATAATTTTGTCTTGGAGGTTATTTGAAAAGTCTCCACAACTCATGCAGAGGCACATTGAGCTGCTGGGGTAAAAGTTAAAGAACTGGAAAAATCAAAACAGCCATAGAATTCCCAGTCTTTTTGATGAATGGTTCAGAGGAAATATTTGTGAATATAATTCAAAACCACAGTGATTAATTCTCAGATTTTTTGGAGATAATATTGTTAGCAATTTTCTCATTCTGGTGTGTCAAAATGTCTGACAATGGGCAACATAAACAGGAATACAAGAAATAACCAACCCACTGCATGTTTTTTGGGTGTATTCGAGAGCACAACTCCTGACCAACTGTCCAAAATCTCTTGTTTTCCACTGGGGTTGTTCTAAACAAGATCCTTGGAGCCCCACAACAGCTTTCTTCTCTCTTATTCCAGCATTTGATGCCACTTTCATCAGCTACTCCAACACTCAGGTTCCTCGTCTGAGTCCTGTTCTCTCCAAATCTGTAGTAACTATTTAAATACTAAATAACACATTTATTAATGGGTTCCATGCCTTGGTGGCAGTGCATGAGATGCTGTAATTATTTGTTGTACCTTACTTCTTCTTTCCCTTACTTTTTATTAATTGGATCAACTAAGATTATAAATTATTCTTTTATTCCTATCAGGAAAAATAAATTGATCTGTGGAATTTGTTGCTTAATAAATACTCAGGAGAATCAGTAAAAAGATTTTTTTCCCTAAGAATTCTATGTTGGGCAGTTTTGAGTTTCCAAAAACATAAGTATCATCTGGTTCCTGGAAAAAATCTTGCAAATTTCTTCTTCAGCAAACAGGCAAAGTTTGCACAAAATAAAAACACTTTTGACAAAGAGAAATGAGTCCCAAAGTTAAATCCCAATATTTGAGAAGTGCGTATTTTTAATACAACAATTCTGCTGTGAAAGCAAGTGGTGAAATTGGAGTTTAGAAACCATGGTGTTTTTATAGCATTCCTGGCTTCCTTTTTACTTTACAGCTGGCTTCCAGTTGATTTAGTATTTCACATCAGTCATATTTCTAAATGAATTCTGAAGAAAGACTTGGGAATTGTCAGATGATAGAAGATCAGTCTTGATTATAAATAAAATTACATTTTCTTCTTTAAGTAGGATAGCAAATAAAAATTCACCTTGACTTTTGTTCAGTTAGACCTATGGCTAGGGAACAATTCACCTAAAGTCCTTAAAAATCTGTGACTCAGTTGCTAAAATGTCCATCTAACAAACCCTACTGGCTTCTGTCAAAAAAATGGGCTGAGAACTTTATATGGTGCATAAAGCCCTTTTTTATTGTGGGATAATTTGGTGAGTTTCCCACAGTCACTAAGAACTCATGAATCTTCAGCAGGTTCCTGCCCAAGGTTACAGCAAGGGAGAGACTTTTCAAACATTGCTCAGAGCTATGTGTACATTCTTGGTGATCCTTTGACAGAAACACTTAATGCTTATTTTGGGTCTCATTACATATTGAGCAGTACATATATTTAGAATTAAATTATTTGGAATCCCCATGTAAATTTAACAGGGTTAATGGAAGGCACTAACTCTGGCCTTTTACATGTTGGTTGGTAAAATCCTCTGATCAGCGCCTTTGATCCAAACCTTTTAAAGACACTTCCCTGAACATTCCAAAGCAATCTATTTTTGCACTGACATTCTACACCAAAGAAGGTATTTTGGTGTGTTTCATGTCCTGGTGCTTATACACACTGTGATCATTTCTGCCACAAACAATATTTCCACTAACTGTGAAAGAAATGTGCAATTTATGCTGTGATACATCCTCATTCAGAGTGTTCCATCAAGAAATCCAATTGCTGATGGTTGAGCATCCCAACTGAGAAGAGCTTTTTCCCTCTCCCTAGCACTCAGTACTGTTGCTTTGTGCTGCTGTGGGGCTCCAAGGCTCTGTGCTGGCTGGTTTTTATTTCTTTATTTTCTTAAGAGAGGGTGGTATTTGGGGGAAGATTGTTTTCTGTTCAAAGTGTAAACCCTTCAGTGTAGCAGCAGTGCCTCTCCAGATTGCTCCTGCAGTTAGTCCTGATCCTTTATGGAGTTTTGAACATTGCAGAGTAAAAAGAAAACATTATATTAAATAATGTAGTTATTTAAGCACCAATTATCACTCTTAAGGTGGAGTTTTGTGTGAGAGTTCAGTCTGGGTGAAAAAAGATGGAACAATGAAAAGCACATCATCTCTTACTGCAGCCAAATATTTGTAAACTGAAGTTGCTGAGAGTGTAAGTGGTAACAGTCATCTTGCAAACAGATGGGACAGTCCTGTGTTTGTGAACTTTTGCCCCAGGAAGAAAGAGAGTAAAGGAAAGAGGAGAAAGTATAAGAAATGCTTAGTAATTATTGCTTATTGCACAGTATTACCTTGCAATGATTATTTTGCTCAGGCATATGTGTATAATATTAATGGAAATAGTTTCAGAGTAATTCAGATATCACATGTAGGTGTATTTTTGAAAATTGCCACTGGAGGTTTGTATCATTTTTGGGTTAGTTCCTTTTTCTTAGTCACAGTACACAGTGTGACAGAGTGGCCACTAGACTATTAATGATGTCATAGATTAAATTGCATTCTATAAACAGAAATTCACACTCTGTACTTTCAGTTGAATGGAAAAATAATTTAAAATTTGCCATAAAGAGTCTGCACTTTCTGTATGTTAAAATCTACTTTGCAGTCGTAGTAAATTAAATTCATAGGGTTTGTGAAGGTGTCTTAGAGTGGTCTGAAATTTAGATGAGAAGGTAATGAATTCAAGGGTAATCATTTTTCTGTGCAGTGATGTTAAGTGCTCATCAACTTTAAGGCATGAACTTGGTTGCAGAATATTTTAACTTTTGATGGTTTAGAATTCCCTGTGCACCTTGGCTGCCATTAATGCAGGATGTTGGTGTTCATTGATAGGGATTTTTATACCCTGTTTCATAACTGGCAATATCCCACTGTTTCATACACAGTGAAGTCATTAAGACTTCCACATGTGGTTAGGAAGGAAATTCTTTCTACAGAGATTTCTACATGAAATCTGTTGGTGGGTTTGTTCATTCCTTTATGTTCTCTGAAATATGCTTTATTACTTTGCAGCATCCTAACAGGGTCATCCTCTCTCTGAAACTCCGCTGACACCATTCCCCAACCATTGCAAGCTGCCCACAGGCTTTCACCATAACCCCTGAGACACAGCCAGCACAAGGCAGCTGGGGATGACCTGAAATTCATGCTGAAGGCAGAGACACTTCTACATTCAAAGCCTCCAATTTCCACTACCAAGCTAGTCAGCCCATGAAGAAGCGGGAAACAGCCTTTTATCTTTCAAAGTAATCACCAAAAGTAAGTGCTATTTTAGGATAAGGCTTAACTAACTTCACTTGGGATGCTGCTGCCTCTTTCAGAGTTCAGTTTCCACTACCAAACTCAGTGTTTGTTTTCATGCACTGTTTGATATCAGGTCCACTATACCAAATAGCATGAATATTGTAGGTCTTCCAAGAGCTTTATGCCTAAATTTTTTTTTGTTAGTGAAACCAGCTCCTTCATGGAATATCAGTTTTTTAGTTCTGCAAAACACTTGTTTAGTAGGGAATAATTTGTATAAAAACTGTTGAGTCAAAATAATTTAGGGGCTTTGGTGACCAATGACCCCTAGTTGTTTTCACTGCAGCCTTATGCCATGGAGAGGCCCCTCTCATGTTTGTATTTTCATTAACAAAGCCCCACATTTACACTGTGAAGATTTCCAGCATTGCATATTGCAATGAGAATAAAATATGTTGTTACTGTACTGTCTCAAACACACACAGCCCCTCCATGGAGCATTCTGCTCATGTGGATACCCTTTTCAAGAACTTCATAGCAAAGTCTGGTCATTTGTTCAACAAAGGTAAGTTTAAAGAAGTTTAATTTGTGTAATCAGGCTCAGACTTTGTGCCAAAGGGTCTCAGGTAACCAGTGAAACGTGTTCAGCAGGAAAGGGCCAAGAGGTTGGGAGGTTTGGTAAAGAACATTTGCAAATCTTATTATTTCTACTCTAGAATTCATAAATTCCAGCAGCACAAAAGTTGTCAGTTTAAGGGTGTTCCCAATAAAGGATAGACAACTTTTAAGCATCAGATTATTTATCAGTCCTAACTGTGTAGCTAAGAACTCTAATAGGCAGAAACAGAACAATTTCTAGTCAGCAGAACTTCTGAGAAAGTTTTCAAGCTTGTTGCTCTAAATTAAATGAGCATTTTTCAAATGCAACCAAATGTTCTGAATTAAGGTTAGAACATTGAAAAAGTAGTAACTAGAAAAGGGAACAAAGCAAGCTGCTTTCTGTGGCTTGGTTTCTTATAGAAGACAAAGCACAGATTACAAAAGGTCCTTGACATGGTGGCAGGACATGAAAGAACTTCATTGAGGACTGGAGCTACTTTCAATAACACAGCTGGAATGACTTTAATAGAACTCTCAAAAAAGCTTTTTGGGATATTTGGAACTTGCATGTTCTGTTCATTTAAGGTATATTAAAAGTTTCTGCAAATACATTCAGTACTACTTAGCCGTATAGTCTATAGATAGCATAACAGAACTCTTTAATTTCCATGGGAATATTCTTATGCTTATTTCATTGTGAGTTTCAGATGAAAGATTGTGGGTTTTGGGGTTTTCATGTATATACATGTGATTTAAAGCATTTTTAATGAAAATACAGTGTAAAAGCTGCTCATGTGAGCACTTGATTCTGGGAAAGAAAATAAAAACAAAGGTTGATTTAAAGATAGTGTTAAGATCTTTGGCAGTGGTTTCTTGTAAATGACTTTACCTTTTGGAATGTAGAAATACGAATACTACAAGAAATTCATAATGGTTTTATTGGGCTGGTACATATTGTTTAGAAGTACATATGTTGGCTTAGTATAATACTGCACCAGTTGTGACTGGCCATGATTGGGTTATTCAAGCTCTCTCATTTATTTTAGCCAATTAGTTTGGCTGCTTATCAGGAAGTGACTTCAGTAAGGAAGCACAGTAATTCAATTATCAAGCACTCCTTTTCTTACCCTTCCAAGAAAATGCATATGAACTCAATGTAAGAAAAACATTTATTTGCAGCTTCTTGTCTGTGATAACTCATTATGTTACATGCAGCATGATTCACCCCAGAATGCTTCTCTGTCATGGAGGGTGGGAGAAGGAGAAGGAAAAATTCTAACACCACCTAAAATATATCATTGCCTTGTAGGCAGTGAGAGCATTTCCAGGAGGAATAGCTCAGTTATCTGTTTGGAGGAAATTCCTTCAGCCCCTGGGCCTTGCACCTTTTGTTTCTGATCACCTTGAGACAAGCAATTAGTAAATCTCCACCTTGGGAACCGTTAGCTACCTTCAGGGCAGCTCCTGCTCCTTGTGAAAACTCACTTTGGATTGGTGAAATTGTAACGTGTCCTCTGAATATTGTTGTTAATACATTTTAAGAAACTGAAATAATGATGAGGATTGAAGAGTGTTCAGAGCATTTCACAGTCACTGGTCAAAGTTCACAATCTCTTGCTGTCAGTGAGAAGGAAAAAAGTAATATAAGACTAAATTCACAACATTGCACAACAGGCAACAGAATTATCACTCCTAAGAGAAAACCTATATTTGTAGAAAACTTCAGATGTCTGTGAGTTATTTTTTTATGGTCTTTACTGTCTTTATTTCACACATATAAATTCACAAAAAAGAACTACCAATACTTTGGGTTGGAAAAGACCAGTGTCAAATTCAGCTGCATTTTTATTCAGGAAGACAAGACATCTTCATTCTGCTTTGAGTGCTGTGCATGGCTTCAACATGCAACTACCTGATGGAAGATCACCATTTGTATTGCAAAAGTTGGAAAGAATTTCTTATATTTTTAATATCAACTTAGAGCAGAAGGACCCTCCAGTGGTTTTTTTGGCTAAGAGTTATATAACCTCTCCAATGTGCTTTTCATGTGTGCTCAGCAATGGGCCAGCAAGGTCTGTGAAGTAGCCATGCTGCAGGTAACAGGAAGAAAGCTGTAAGTGAGCCCAGAACTCCTGTGTCCACAGCTGGACATTGATCATTCTGGGCAGAAATACAGAGAAACAAGAATGGGCACTTAGCTGTAGGAGAGAATAAATTTATCCAAAGGGCTGTATTGTATGAACAGATTCAAAATAATTAAATAAGGAAGAAAGGGAAGATTTTATCTTCTTTAAAACTAGGATTTGAAAGATGCTATGTCAGATATTTTTCCAACAGTTGGTGTTTTTCTGTACCAATTTAAAGAACCAGGCAGAATACCAACTTGTGGCCCTTTGGACTCTCTCTTACAGCAGGCTGTGATTTGCCAACTTCTCCACTTCAGATACATTTACCCTGTGCTCAGTACCATGAGAATGTGGAGATTTATTCAGGAACCTAAAAGAGGAAACAGATCATCACAGAGACTCAGGGCAACATTGGAAAGAAACAGGAATGTCACCCCATAGTGTGGGTTCTCTGCTTGCTTTTTTTACCTCAGTTGGGGTCAGGATTGAAGGCACTAGAGATAATGGTTCATGTTCAGACTCAGGTGTTTATTATTTCTTATCAGTGTCACATCCTCACAGCCTTCTGAAGTCTTTCATTAGCAAGGCACAAAATGGCTAATTATCTCTTGTTACAAGGTCTTTTAAGGCCAAATTTTCCAGTTAAGAAATGACTAAATTATTTTCCTTTTAACCCAAAAACTGATCACTTGAAGCCCGCAGTGTGGACGTTTCTGTCCAGTTACAAAATATCACCCAAACCCATGAAGAAGGAAGAAGGTGAAGAAGAAAGAAGGTAAAGAAGAACAACCTGTCTTTACCCTAAAACTTCCATCTTGCTTCATATTTATTACTATATTCTAAAACCCCAAACTCTAAGTATTCTACCCTGTGATATTACATGCTTCTAACCTACTACACACCCAGAATCCCAGTGCTATCAATGAATTTTGGAAACACTCTCTACAGCCCCAGGTCAAATGCAGTGCTCTCCTGGGAGTCTGCGTCCCTCAGCACAGAAAGCCCGAAATTCTCAGCATCCAGGGTTCTAACATGTACCTAAAGGATAATGGAATTGGTGCTACTGAATATCAGGATCTGGGGAGCGTGCAGATTTCTGAGTGTGGAGATTTCTAAGTGTGCAGGTTTGCAGATTTCTGAGCATGTAGATTTGCAGATTTGTGAGTATGCAAATTTGCAGATGTCTGAGCATGCAGATTTGTGAGTGTGCAGATTTCAGATTTCTGAGCATGTTTCTCAGCGTGTTTCTCTGCATGTTTCTCTGCATGTTTCGCAGCATGCAGATTTCTCTACGTGCAGACTTGCAGGTTTATAGGCATGCAGATTTGCAGACTTCTCAGCATGCAGATTTCTCAGCGTGCAGGTTTGCAGATTCCTCAGCACACAGATTTCCCAGCCCACAGATTTGTGGCAGGTCCCAGCGGTGTCGCTGCCCGGCTGCCGGCACAGCGGTTCCCTTGGAAGGGAGCCCTGGTGGAGGTTTGTGCCCAAGGGAGCTGCATGAATCAGCAATCTGCCACTGCTGCTTTGGAGGGATGAGAGCTGGGCTGAGCTCCTGGTGAGCAGGCTGAGTGGTTTTGTTACTGGGACAACGGGGGTAAACTTCAGCTGTGTGCAGACCTTTCCTAGGAGAGTACTGGCACAGTCCAGCTGGGAGCAGAATCGTCTTGTGCAGCTTGTGCATCAGAGACACGAACAAATCCTAGTGCTGTTGTGATCAGATGGAGAAAAATATTTGTAATCTAATTAGGTTGGGCTGGGGGAAAGAAAGTCTGGAGTCACAGATAAGCCACATTGTTTGAAATTGTCTGAAAAGACAAGAAAAATTCTTTTGCAAAAATTATCTTGGCAAATTCCTCTCATTTCCAAGAGCAGACAGATGAGTGTTTTAGATATAAAGTATGACTCACAAATTGAATATAAACCTGGAATGTTTTAAGGATTTCAATGTACTGACTAAAAGGACAAAGCCCAAAGCATCTCTCTGCTTTGTGTGACATCAGAAAACATGAAAAAACCCTGCAACTTTCTTATTTTGCCCCAAATATGAATGCCATTGTAATGATTTTTTAAAAGTCTAGGGTTATCATTCAAGGTAAGAAGATACAAAATAACATAAAAGATATTAAGTCATTGTGCTGTTATCTCTTGAAGGGTATTTCAGCTGACAGAGGGCAAGTTTAGATTCGATATCAGAGCTGACTCAACACTGCTGTCCCAGGCTGCTCCTAAAGCTCCAAGAGGCTGCTGGAAGGGAGGGCAGGGAGCAGCTCCAGGCAGAGCCTCTGGAAGCTGAAGGAGGCAGCTGGAGTTTGTGTCAGAGCAAATCTGAGTTCTAACAGGACTGTATGGGTATCAGGGAGAGCCACAGTGCAAGGCAGGGATATGAAAACCGGGATCTGCACCAGTAATTGGTGATGAGAGTAAATTTAATCCACTGTGCTTGGAATGATGCTATGTGTTGACAAAAGGAAAATGTTAGGGATGAATAAACCCTGTATATATAGGTCTAAATGACATATGACTTATATTGGGCTAAATGACAAAAGACAAGAGAGAGAAGAATATGATACATTTTGGCATTTCAGAGTTTTGCTTTTCATATTCTATATTTTGGATGTACAAAATATTTTGATTTGCTGTTCTGTAATTTATCATAGCCTTTTAAAAATAATGAACCTTTTCCTTACAAAATAATTTCCTAATTAATATTTTCAACTTGTTGTAAAAGTGAACAATTATTTCCTTCACTATTTCCTTAATATTTGGAAACTGTAATTCTGTAAAGAACTTTTAAAAAGGTAGTTTATTGATTTTCCTAGAAGGGAGTTTAGTTACTGTATTTCATGGTGGAAATGGAGTTTAGTCTGTAGCATTTGTTTTATTGCCAATATCTGTGCTTTTGTGCATTTGCAAAATACACATTCACCCACTCAGATTTTGAGCAACACAGTTATTGAAGGCTTATAAGCTTCCTGTAGCACCTTTATATTTTTCATTCTTTCAAGATATCTTCAGTGTCTTTGCCTAGATAAATTATATTTGTAACTCTTTGCTGAATGGTGGGCCATACCGGATATGAAGGCATGTTGCAAGTGGACAAGAACAGTAATTTTTAACACAAAATTATTAAACAAGGACCTAATACTAGAAGATGCTGATTCAAAATATGCCCTGGCCTGCTGGAGAGCTTTGTTTGACTTCGCCATTTGCTACTGATAGGACAACTGTGCTTGGACATCTGCCAGAGTAGATATTCCAGAAAAAATACTTCATGGTTTAAAATATTTTCTTCTAACAGAAATAAAGCAATTTAAGTAAAAAACCCCACAAACCTATTTTTATTCTGGAGGAAGAGTGTTTTCAATGGGAGTAGCTAGTCTGGAATAGCTAAACTGCTAGTGTATGAAAGGAGCATGTGCTGGTGGGTACTGCTACAGATTTAAATAAACCAAAACATTAAAAATTATATTAGCTGTTGAAAAGGACAGAGCTAAGATAGACACAAAGGAGGCAAGATAGCTAAATAAACTAAATATTTCAACAATAAAAGAGCAGAATATGTTTGGCCCTGTTCAGATTCACAGGAGAGGTGAAGGTCTCAAGGAGCTTTTCTCTTGCAGATGTTCCTGTATTGCTTACAAGAAAGAAGAGAATAATCCAGTGTCAGCTAAAAAAGGACCCCTGAACAAGTTTATTTCCAGGATGGCTGGGTGCTCAGAGACCTGCACTGAGCTGACAGGTAAAAATGGCTCTTGCCATGAGAGCTCAGCTCCTGCTCTCTGAGCTCTGGCAGGGCACATGCAGCTCTGCAATGCTGGGTGGCTCTGGACCTCACAGCTCCTTGGGGGTTCAGCCTTCAGAGGCACCCACATTCATCTGCAAGGGAATAAACTCTGAGCCTCAGAGTGCTGTGATTTTACTGACACATCCTTGGAGAGGCTAAAATATTGTCATTTCCAACTAAGAAAGGGAGCTTGCAAAAATATAGTGACAAGATTAAAGCAAATGGGGAGAAGCAAAATTCTTTTTTGCTGAATTTTCTGTCATCACTAAAATGAGAACATGTTGTTCTCACCATGCATTTGTTAGTGAGAGGATCTTCCTGTTCCCAATTTTAAACAGTTATTTACACTTCACATGAGGAAAAGTCTGTTGGGCCTTTCTCTGCATTCAAAAGAACATATTAGGTGATATTTCATGTATCTTTAGTATGTCCTTTGAGCTTTCTTGTTTGAAAAATGGAGTATGATAATGGTGATACAGAAATACCTGCCAGCATCCTCCTTTAAATTTAAACATCTCTCTTATGCAAGGAAATGTAATTTTGGACCTGCAACTATCACACAGTGCAGATAATGCACCGGTCAAAATCACACTGGGTCTAGAAAAGGAGATTCACTGCAGTATCCTGATGATGATGATGATGATGATGATGATGGCAATGAGGCAGCAGTGATAAAAATCCTTTAATCTTAGCAACAAGGGAACCCATTTTTGCCAGGTACCCCTCTGTTCTCTCCTATTGTGCCCTGAAGCCAGATGCACATGTAATGATTTCAGTACATCACATCTTTCAGTTCATTGTGGGCCTGAGAACATAACACAAAAGGCCAGGAAAAGGTAATAATTTCAGTGTCAGTTTTCTGAAGGCACCATTAACTTGATTCTTTCATTGTGTATTTTAATGTACTTCAGGGCACATTTTCTCCCTTTGTTGTAATTCACATTCTCCTGTAGATGTCGATTATTTGAGACTTGAAGAAAATTTTGATTCTCTAAGTGTTCCTTGCTAAACACACAGCATGTCCATCAGAGTGCACAGCTACCTTGCCCTTGATTAGAGGACACACCCCTATGAAGAGTTTTAAAACCTGATGTTTTTCCTGCCTGTAGGTGATAATGCACTTTCAGAGGCTGCTTCAAATAAGTGCTGTAAAAGAAATGTACAGGACTTCAGCAAAGATAGCACAGAGCTCATGCAGGAGAGTTAGAATGAACAGAGAGTCAGCTGGTCAAACGCAAAATGAGTTGAAAAAACCACAGATTCCAACTCATTTTGCATTTGACCAGCTGACTTCACATATGGTTGTTAAGAAGAACAGTAATTTTCTTCTTCCCAGTGGCTGTTAAGGAGTTGGTGAATGGAACACACCAGAAAGGTGTTCCATGGGCAGACTGCATGGATGCTGCTGGTTTGTGAAAATGACAACAGTGCTAGTTCAAGGAGTAGGTGGAAGCAAGCAGGGAAAACTTGCTTCTTAAGTTTTATTTATTTAATGGTGCACACCCACCTGTATTTAACCCAAACTCACACTAGTCCTCTATAAGTTAGTTAGTTGCAGTTCAGAGGGAACCACTACTAGGCCAATCATTCTATAGATTGTTGCCTTCAGATGCAACCAAGGGAGACACTATTGAGAAAGAAAGAATTTTCAACCTTTAAAAAGGTCATGCTCAGTTTAGCACTGTCAGGATGGTCTGGATGTCTTACCCAAACTGCTTCACTTAAGTCTATGGGAATTTTCCTATCTAGCCTAGACAAAAGAGATAGTATTTAATTCTACACTAAATACCTCTGACAGTGAGTATTGCTTTAACAGAAATAAGAATGATTCCTTTGTCTTGGCACTCGTTGAAAACTGGGCTGGATGGCTAAGGAATTCATCATGTAGAATCTCTGTAGATAAGGCCAGATGATATAATGTTGTGCATAAAAGGAAGGAAATTAAAAAAAGAGAAGGCAAAAGAAATGTGTGAGGTTGCTCCTCCTTCCTTTCTTCTAAGTGGGTTGTGTCCACTGCTGCTAATGGAGGAAGCCCCAGGCTCCCTCTTAATTTTTTTTTTTTTCTCTCATCAGCATGTCTGTGTTTGGAAAACCAGTGGGGAGTGTGCAAATAGATGGGTGTGAAATTTTTCTTTATTCTAAATTGCAATTAGGACAGAAGAAAGACTGTTTTTTGAATTCTTCAATCAGAGACAGTCCCTTTCTGTACAAGCATCTCTTTTATTCACTTTCTCTTTGGTTTGTGCTTTTTTTGGTCGGTTTGTTTGTTTTGTTTGTTTTTGTAACACTGCTCTATAAGCTCTGCATACTGATGTTGTCTCTGGTCAGAATCAGAGAATGTTCTGGGCTGGAAGGGACCCACAAGGACCACTGGGTCCAACTCCAAAGGGAGTGGTCTGAACAGGGATTGAGCCCATGACCTTGGTGTTATTTGCTTTCAGTGTGCTCTGTATTTCAGTAATTCTATGCTTTATTTTATGCTTCTGCTGGATTGGAATAGGATAAACTCCTAGATTTGTCTGGCTTTTATTTTGCAGCCATCACTGCATTAGGAACTGTTGGGGATTCCTGCTCCCATCATTGTTTCAACAGCACTAAAAGGCAAAAACAAGGAGCGCTTGAGGAGAAAGTCAGAGATTCCACAGCTCAGCAGGGAGAGTCCAGCCAGAAGCCAGCTCTGCGCATTCTTCCTTGCAGGAAGGAGCAATGCCAGTTATTCCCAGTGCCAGAACAACTTTGCCTGGGAAATGAGAGAGGTAAAGGCTCTCTGGGGCTGCACTTCTTCATCCCTGTGCCATGAAACTCAGGGAGTGCTGGTGTCTGTCCCTCTGCACCGCTCCTGCACAGCTGGCAAAGGCTGCTGGGCTGGAGCAGTTTCCATCTCCAGTTTCCATCTTTGGGGATGGCTGGTGGAAAGCAAAGCATCTTGCAGAGCACAGATTACTGCTGGGGTCTGGCCTTTGGTGAATACTAAGAAATGGGAGGAAGATTTTATTTGAAATAATAAAAATCATGCCAGTGCTGAAGAAATATTGAGACCTGAGGTGATGGGACAGACAGTAAGGTGTAAAACTCACAATATTTTGCTGGACTTTAAATAGGAAGTATATTTTACCACTTTAAATGCTTGTACTTCTAAAAAAACCCACTTTACGTGGCTTAAAAGATAAAAATATTTTTCCATTATATAATGAAAACATAATTATATAATGAAAACATAATTATAAGTAGTGCTGTTGTTGTCTGCAACAAAAACACATTTAGAGAGTTTTGCTACTAGCATGTTTCTATTTTTGCTTTCAATATTTTCATTATTTCTGTGAAAGCTTCCTGATTGAACCTTCTTCTCTCAGAATTTTTTACACATGAATTGCAGATCATTCTAATAAGCTATTTAATTACAGCTAAAGAAGCCTATTTAGAGCACTCCTGACTGTTAGAAACAAGTCCATGTGGGGAAAAATAAGAGGTAATTAGCTGTACATGAAAAATAGCTGCTGTCATTTTCCACTGACAGAAGGAAAGGAAAACAATTTCTACACCTCATAGCAAATGCACACTTGGACTGGAAAGGAGTGTTTGGCTCAGAGTCCATACCTTGAATTTATCTGAAATTTAACTAGTTTTACTACAGGTATTTGCTATGAAGATTTTGAAGGCCTTGAAATTCTAACTTTCTAAATTCTTGTAGCAAGTCCATTATCATCTGGATAAAGAATATCCCAGTTATATTAAATGGAGATGTTTTTTGTAAGAGGGTCGGGAATATGAACAACAAGACACTGAAACTGCAGTGTGCTCTAACCCATGGAATAGTATATATATATATAAATAATAAACTAGTAAAAATAAATAGTGAAAAAAATTAGTAAAATAGTATAAATAAATAAATAAATAATAAACTAGAGGAATCTTCGGGTCATCTCAGACTGAGAGCTCTTGCTGTGAATTTTCTTGTTGCAGCCCCAGAGAGCCTTTACCTCACTCATTTCCTGAAGTATATCTGGTGGCTGAATGCCTGCATGCTCTGGAAGCAAACCCTGGAGCAAGGAAATTCTTACTGCAATCATCTGCCCAAACTGTGCCAGAAGGAGCCAGTGCTTGAGGACAGCTGCTGGAGTGCAGTTGGCATCCCAGGATGGGAGTTCCTGGTGAGGAACAGGTCAGGTGTGGGCTGCAGACCTCTCCAGGATACCCTGCCAAATGCACTTTGGAAATCTCAACTAAATCTGCAGTTTCTGGCTCCTGTTCAAGGTTAGCTAAGGAAAATGGGATTGTGTATTTGTGTTCCTAGCTCTTCTCTGCTGTTTTAGGTCTACATCCAGGGGAGTGTAAGGGACAAAGTCATTATAATTTCTCTAAGTCTATAAATATGTGGTTTGAAAGGTAGCAATGCTCTGCTTTGAAAACTTTTTATACCGCATTAAAAAAAAATAGGCACAGAACAGTTTACTCTGCTTTTTGTCCCCTTTAATTCCCTCATATCTAGCAATGTTTTTTTATCATCATCATGTTTATTGTGTTAACTCTGTGATAGCTATTACTGTTTAGTGCAATTTATTTTTGTGTAGCATCTAAATATTGTTCCCTACTAATTCAGTATTTTGTTTTCTAAATATTTATTTGTAGAGGCACTGGAGATACAGTGGGCTGTGACAAAATGGAGCAGATGTCTGTGGACTACACTGGGTCAGATACCACTACTTTACAGTGATCCCTGTGCAATGCATGGAGAACCTTTGGGAGGAGTTTCTCTGCTACAGGCCAACGTTTGTCACCTTTCATTTGCAAATATCAAGGTAAGGAACCAAGCAAATACATGGATACTTGTGTTCAAGCCTGTTTTCTCCTTTGATAATTTGTGCATGTCTTATGATTATGTGTTTGCTGTACAGCTCTGGGATTCCCTGCTGGACTCTGCCCCAAGCACTGGCCAAGGGCCCACTGGCTCCAAACCAGTTCTCTGCATAGAAGGGTTTGCTCCTGGCTCCTTCACAGGGAGAACTCAGTTTAGATTGCCTGAATCCACCAATAAAACTTGGATTCACCACACAGCACCAGCACCTCTGGGCACTTTTTCCCTTGTGGCAATTTTTCATCTTGATACTGATTGTGAAATCTGAATTTCCAGGAAAGATCGTTCATCTTAAATCAGGAATTAACAATAGTGTGCAAGCACTTTTCAGAAAACTGGCTTTAATTTTTTTTGTATTTGTAGTTAAGCTTCAAAGGAATTAGCAATAATCATATGATCTTTTCTCTTTGTAAGAGTTCTTATTTAGAGTGGTGAATCTTGTTGAGGGGAAGAAAACTTTGAAGTAGTCATTAGAAGTAGTGGCTGAAAATGTATTTAATATTTAGGGGGCAGTGATAAAACTCAGTTTAATTTAAAAAGAATCTTGTATTTCATTTGCCTCAAATGAAGTGTGAACTCCATGTGGATAAATTGGAGTTGTTCATTTAGGGAGTATGGTTTAAAAGATGTTAAAGAGCTCCAGCTATAGGGTGATTGATAGATAATTGTTACTATAAACAGGGGTCTGTCACTGCTGCACTTGCAGTCAGACTCACTTTGGACTGGATTTCTAATTCAAAATGAATTTCGTATTTTCTTGGCAAATGGATGTTCAGAGTCAGATAATTTTCAAAAGCTAAAACTTTGGTTTAGAACTGTGACTTTAATGGTGACTGCCACGACAAGGATGTGCAAGATACACTATTGGAGTAATTGGAATATTTTCAAAGGCAGTAATCTTTGTATCTTGCAGAGAGTGGAACAGAATTCTGTGCCAATATTGATCGAATACTGGTAAGCTTTTTTCAATTATTGTGAGGCTACTTGTGTATAAGGACACTTAGTTTTTTAAAATTATATAGAAAGTGTAAGGATCACAGTTTAGCCTGAGGGGGTTAGGATGCTGGGTTTCATTTTGCTTTTTAATTGCTATTGGGAACCTGCATATACTGCACTGGAAAATGCTACTGTAACTGTCATTTATGTTCCTACATTTATGTGTGTGTTACAATAAAATGTTGTAAGGAGCAGCTTTTGGATTTGGGGAATTGGATTTACTTCTTCTCTACAGTTAATTGCATTACAGTACACAATAATTGTTAAATGGACCAGTTTCAACTCTGTACCTACAGAGAATCAGTAAGGGGGAATATTGGTAAAGAACTGAGGGAACAGACATAACTTAGAGTCTGTAACAATTTTCACTGCCTGACATTTGGTCCCAGGAACTGGAAATCAAAAAAACCTTCCTGCAATTACAGGTTGCTGTTTAGAAGTCGTGAAGAGAGGCAGGATATTGTGCATTTTTTGGATGGGTATTGGCACACTTTAAATAGGGATAACAGGCAGACAGCAGTATTAACACCCAGTATTTAAGATCCCCATGTGTTGTCAAATATTCCTTGGGGTTTTTATTTGAGCTCAGGTTTGCTTATCTACCTCCTCCTCAGCTGAGGGGCTGAAGAAGACAGATACACTCAATTTAGTCTCTGCTGTTAGTTCCTGATGAAACAGACATTTTGGCTTAAGGTAAGTAAGTATTAACAACTTTTTATTAAAAGGTGGATTCAGAAGACAAGAAATAGGGATATTAAACTTTCAGGTAAATAATTTTATGTCCAGTCATCTTATATTATCTGTACAAACTTCCTCCAGAAATTCGGTACTCTAGTATTAAATATAAGTATTGAAAAACACTTAAAACCAGCATTATTGTTAGTAACTCTATGTAATTACTTTCTCCCTGGGTTAATATTTAACCAGCAAAGAGTTAAGACATCTGTGAAAGCCAATTTAGACCAGCTTTGTTATATTACAGCACAAGAGAGATGAATAAATTGAGTAATATTTTATTGATCAGAAACAATACTTTTCTCAGCAATTAAAATGCATGATTCATATGAACAAGGTGAAAATGAAACAATCAAAAAAATAACTTCACATTTTTTCCATTTTCTTCTTAGTGTAAGGAATAAATACAATGCCATAGCTTCTATTAATCTTATTTACATAGTACAATAAATGAATGTTGCCTGGTTGCCAGCCCAAATGTTTCTTGACATCAGAAGGAGTACACGTTGCAGCATTTCTACAGCCAAATACTCTTGTAGATCACCACCATGAAAAACTGAATAACATAAATGCCAACATTAAAAAACCAACTGAGGGACCCTGCAATGCAGCCATTTATTAATTGAAGACAGTAGCATTAAAAATAGACATTTCTCTCATTGAATCATAACATGCTGGTGTTACAGATAAAAAATGTAAGACAACTATTGCTGTAGCCCCTGTAGATTGATACAGTAAATCTTCCGTAAATAAAAAAAAAAAAGAAACAGCAAATAACAAGTAATAAACAAATAATAATCTGCATGTTCAAAGGAATCTCACAGCCCCACCAAAAGAGAGTTTACTTCCATCCCAGAGAAGACAGCTATGGACTACAACATTCTGTAAAGTAGAGAGAGACATGAGAAATCAGCATAAAAATTTGATTTTAACTTACAGTGACAGAAAAACATTTTAAGAATCAGACTCTTCTCTTAGCTATGTAGAAACTGAAAAAAGGTGAGGTAGGAAGACAAAATAAGGAATTGGTATTTTCCAATGTAAATTAGAAAAGAGATGATCTAACCTCAGCAGGAGAGGGGAAATACAGCTCTGCTATACCATGCGACCCTTCACAGCCAGAAAGATTTTCTTGCACATCCAGCTGGCTGTGTTTCTTTTCCAAAGTGAAGATGGAGAAGTGTGTGCCTAGAAGGAAGCTGTGATTGTCCACCTAGAATTAGGGAAATTTCCAAATAAAAACAATTTTCCCTCCTGAATTATAATTACACATTTCTTTAATAGAAATAGATATTAAATGACAAAATCTGTAGCCTGTTAAATTTGAACTGTCTCTCTGAGATTGAAGCTTAATTAAAGTCTAATACTGTATCAAATGATAAACCAACATCTATGTGTTAATTACAGCAACAATCCACCAGGTACCATGAAATAATTGTCTAATAATGTGCCATAAATGGTTTACAGCACATTTAAATGGACAGACACCTGTCTGGGCTTTGAGTCTCAGTGGTACCTGCAGATTGTGCAAAGGGAACTCAAGACACATTTATACCAGCTGATGATCTGGTCCCACAAATGTAAAGCTGGAGCAGGGATTCTCTGCACCGCTGATATCTTCAGAACATGGCACAAATGTTAAGTAACACTACAAAGATCAGCAAGCAGAGTTGTAAATAACCTCTAGTCGTGTTGTAGTCATGTTGTAGCAGACATTGTTACTGTCACTCTTAACAGTTAAGAGATGTGACATCTGATAGCCAGATCTCACGCTACTCTACACGATCCAACAGATTCTTCAAATCATCCCCATCAACTGACCAGCCTTGCAGTAAAGGAGAAACCTTCATTTGTGCATCCTAGCTGAAATTCTATATTGTGAAACGATATCATTAATAAAACACTTCCTATGTTCAATCTCCACACAAAAGAACTGTAAAAAAAACCTAAAGAAAGGTGCAAGTGGTAGGACCTTGCCATGTCCTCCTAATGTTTTCTTTGTCAGTACAAAGCATTAAACACTTTATGAAGTCACAAAGTAATAAACACTGAAAATTACCTAGACACTGCTGAAGCATAGAGAAAAGTTACTGACAAAAATGTTTAAATGTCAAAGTCAAGGTGGCTTGTATACAATAATTTTGTATGCAAAATTATTTCAAACTGGTCTCAGAGAGAATTGTCTTCCTATTTTTTGACTGGACTACATGCATCAGAAATATGCTCATTAGCAAAATAGTCTCTTACAGTTCCAGCATCTACTTTTTCTTCTGACTAAGTTTTGGTTTTTCAAGTAGACTTATCTGCAAATGAAATGGATAAAATTTTTTCTTACATTTTTACTTTTCAGTGAACTCACCTTGTTTCATGCCCTCATTCTTGAGGATTTTTATTTCACTTAACAAAACTACTATTCCTTTAAAGCATAAAGATTAAGAAAAATATAAGTTTCTATAAAGATACATTTTCTCAAGACCTTCCTGACAACCTCCTAGTTTTCAGTGAGACCTTTATGCACCAGCAGAACCAAAGAAACAACATATAAATTTCTGTTCTTAGCTAATTAACTGAGACAGAGATTCAGATTCAACCAATCCAAAATAATATTGAAATTCACAATCCATAAAGTTTTGAACCTTTGTAATACAAAACTTATACTGGATTTTCCAGATAATGAGAATAACTAACATTAGTTTGCTTGGTTGGTCTGAGTCTTGTACTGGCTTTAAAGGTAGTATAACATGTGCACTGTGCTCAGTCTTGCACGCTCACCTCAGGCAGCAGAAACAGCCACAAAATTAACCAAAACTTTGCCCCAAGAATGAAGGAATAAGTTATCAAGCATATGGCCAGGGAAATACATAAAAGTAAAATCAGAACAATGCCACAAGGAATTCTGTACATGATCTTCTCCAGTTGAGTAAATTCCTGAAGCACACAGTGAAGTTCCACCAGCTGCAGTTACTACGAGTGTCTGGAGGGACTTACAGTGACTCAGGTTACTCCTTGCTCTGGCAGTGAGGCCTCATCAGTATTGTCTTTGTTAAATCCAGAAGAAACTTCCATACAATGCAGAAGGAGACACTTCTGAATATCCTGAAATAGCTTCAATAAAATTGCTCAAATCTTGGTGCAAGATAGTACATTGCAGTACAGAAGTACATGAAGGCTCACACTGGAAGTGGTGTCTCTGTGCTTGGTGTAAAACAGGGGGAAGAAAACAAACTGGCCAAACCAAAGCAAAACATCAATCTCTTTAACCAAAACAGCAGTATCTATCTTTGAATCTGTTACCTCAGACTACCTGTCAGGATTTTTGACAGCCAAATGAATACTGGACCAAAAAAAGAACCTGGAAAACTTCTTGTTATTGCACCTACTTAAACCATTTTGCTTTGTTCTATTTTAGGTTGAATTAAGACAACAGAGTACGGTATTTACACTCTAATATTCTATAGGCAAAAGAAGTGGCTTCAACACAGCACAGTCTTATACAAACTTCCAAGAAAATAAGAAATCCTTCATTGATTCCCTTTGTACAAAAATTTGCCAACTTTGTCTACACAGTAGAAACTGAAGAGGCAAAGTTTGTATCCTTGTATAAATGCACATACATACATAGATATATATGCACAGATGTCCATACTGTATAGATACACAAACACAAACAGCAGTATATATGCACGTGTGTATATACACACACACACATACACACGAGAAACGTGTCGGTTTAGGAGAAGAACATACCCCAAGGTAGCTGAGATCTTCTGGCCATGAAGTCGCTGGATCAGCTGTGGATTGGCACAAGGCATGGGGCAGGGGGCAGCCCCTCAGCCATAGAGCTTCTCAGTCTTGAGAGCCACGCTGTCCATGTCGTGGTAGCCCTTTCCATTGAGGTGCTCGCCGGCGCAGTCATGGCCGTAGCCGTAGCCCTGCACGTCGCTGATGGTGGACACGGTGTAGGAGGCCGTGCGCATGGCGTCCGAGTGGCTGAAACTGTGCTCAAACTGGATCTTGTACTGGTTCCAGTGTCTCCTCAGCACTGCCTGCACCTGTGCCCCCAGAGAAAGCAAAATGCACGTAAACCATGGCTCAGGGGCTTCGTTGTTTGTCTCTTCATTCTGTGTCTCAGCAAATGGGGCAGCAAGGCCCAGAAATCCTGGGCAAGGATACCCACCTACAGGCCATTTAGCACTTGAGGCTGAAAGTTCTGAATTCTGAATTGTTCACCACTTAGCATCATTTTTCAGCAAATTTGGTGTGAAGTAATGGCACTTTACAATTGTAGTGTACCAGCTGCTCAGGAAAAGCACAGGTTACAGGAGGAACAGCAGCCACACAACTTTCTGCATCCTCCCCTGTGAGCTGCCGTCCAGTGTAGGACAGATCAGAAACAGAGGTGAAAAAGCTAATTTTTGTTCATCCTTATTTTCAAAAGCCTACATCCTCAGCATTTGTAAATCCATTTACTCTCAAAAAACCATAATTTACTGTAATCATTACATGATTTTAGCACAAGTCAGTCTTTCCAATATCTGGCCGTACCTTAAGCAAATGACAAGAAGGACAAATTCCTGAACTGCACGTTTCTAGCAGAGTTAAAAATAAAGCTGATAAAATAGCTGAAGGCCCCACTGGTTTACATGTCTGTACTGAAAGGATGTGATGTTTGTCATGGCCTTCCTCCCCTCCAATATGGTTAAACACCTGTCCAGAGTGGAGCCATGAAGTGCAACATTAATGAAATTCCCACAGAATTAGTCTCTCAGGGCAGTTGCCAAGTGGGGAATGCTAACAATGGTAACAGCTCCTGTTGTTGCTTTTTCAAACATTTTTCTACTTTAAAAAAAACTGCCTACAGGTCATGAATATTTAATTTCCTTTTCATCCAAACTTTGTACAGAAAGCAGTCCTATCTGCTAACCAGTGAACAGTGACTGCTCCAATTAATTGTTTATATTGTGGGTAAATATTTTTAGGATTTTCCATATGTCTTCAGGGTTTATGTTTGCTTTCCATTTCCCTCACACAATGGTTCCTTTTGTCTAATTTTACTCTGGCTTTAATAATGAAAAATAAAAATAAATACAAGAAAAGGGATGTAGTTTTTAGACTTCCTGCAGTCTGGTGTCAGAAACCTCTGTTTAAAGGACAACTTCGTATTTCTCAAATCCTTCACAAGGAAATGTTAGAGTAAGGAAAGAAGTATAAAACAAGTAACATAGATTAGCATTTTAGAGCAAAGGAAGTGCTTTCTTACTGTTCACAAAACCTTTCTAATCCACTCTAAACATCTAAACGCAAATCTTCAAACACTGAGAAATCAATTATCTTAATAATTTTGAGTTTCAGACCTTACTGATTTTCATATAAAAATTGTGCACTTCTTCAGAGCCTAAAGGGTGAGTTCTTGATTCAGCATAGGAAGTTTTTGATTAATCATTATATGCATTGCATGGAACCATAGAATAGAGCAAATACAGAACCTTAAGTCTTTGCACAATTTGAATCCATCTCCTGTAATCGATCATAAAGCCAAGACAAGGAGCATATTCAAAATTCCAGCTTTTCCAAGGGGGAAGCTTGGAATTTAATTTGGAATCAATCAATCTGCGTTCATCACTAAGATATGTGATATTTGTTCTCCTTTCACAGTCAGTTATTTCAATAAGCTCAGAGTTTGAACGTAGACACACATGCAAAAAATTACACATTGTGCAATTTTCACTTTAGACAAGACAGGCTGGAGGTGGGGAAAATGCCAGCAACTGGAACTAAATGGCTTAACAAGGTCAAAAAAGTCTCTTGGCAGAGCTGGGAGATTAACTAGGCTTGCCAAGTTACACACTCCACTCCTCTCCCACACTTCTCCTGGTTCCTTCAATAACAATTGTCCATCTTATTTTTGCTTGTTTAATAGCATTTGTTAACCAATCCTAAAGGATTCTATAGCTCCTGAGAGCCACCAGCATCCCTGCAACACAAGTGTCTTGGGGCTAGTGCCAGGGGAAAGCAGTCCAGCTGCCCCATGCCAGGGACAGAGCTATGAAAGGGTTTCCTGCATGGACAAAGAGCATTTCCTCCCTGCCTGCCCCAGTGCCCATCATGCTCTCTCCATGCATTTCTGACTGAGCCACTATTCCTGGCATTCTTCCCAAAGCCTCTCCATAACTGCTGAATCAGGACTGCACCCCTGTCCTGCTGTGTGTCTCTTCTTGGAGGGTTTTATATCCTTTCATCTGTTGTGAGTGGCTTTCAGTCTTCTCTAACCTTCCAATCATTTATAGAAAATGATGGGAAAAACCAATTACGCTCTGTTTAACAACGTGTGTCTGCCCACTGAGTGAGAACAGAGCTTTCACCACTTTCTCCTCAGCTTTGAGCAGTGGCATGGAGCTGTAAATTCAGCTCAGGAGAGGCAGAACTTGGTAAATTTGTTACAAGAAAGTATATTAAGGAAAGCATTGAATGAAAAAACATTATGATAATATAATTGTGTTTCTCAGTCATTAACAGAGATGCTGGTCCCAGCCAGAAGAGTCTTTCCTTCCTTCCTTCCTTCCTTCCTTCCTTCCTTCCTTCCTTCCTTCCTTCTTTCTTTCTTTCTTTCTTTCTTTCTTTCTTTCTTTCTTTCTTTCTTTCTTTCTTTCTTTCTTTCTTTCTTTCTTTCTTTCTTTCTTTCTTTCTTTCTTTCTTTCTTTCTTTCTTTCTTTCTTTCTTTCTTTCTTTCTTTCTTTCTTTCTTTCTTTCTTTCTTTCTTTCTTTCTTTCTTTCTTTCTTTCTTTCTTTCTTTCTTTCTTTCTTTCTTTCTTTCTTTCTTTCTTTCTTTCTTTCTTTCTTTCTTTCTCACCTTATAACTTAATAATGGCTGGATTTGATGAGTTTGCAGGAAGGACTCCTTCCATTCAGCCCTATAACACTGGTAGCTTGATGCTGGATACCAGACAAATTAAACAGCTCAGTAGCCAACCAGGAGAAAAAAAAACAAAGCAAACCACAACACAGCCTCATCTATCTCATCTATTGTACAACAGATTGTGTAACCTTGCAAACCTGAGACTATGATATTCATGGCAACGTTTCTGTGAGCAGTGAAATGAAGGGAAAAAAGCAAACAAACTCCACAAGGCTTACACAGGTCATGTAGGTCATTACAGCACCTGCTATTAAAATTTCAACAGGAATCTTCCTACTGGTTTATTAGACATCTGGGACAAGCTTCTGCTCTGAGCACAGCCTGTATGAGCCCAAAAGCCACTCCAGGCCATCTGAAGCTGGCAAACCTGATGTGCTGTGAGCAGACTGGCTGTGAGTGTCCTTGGGGAAGCCCTGCCACAGAGCATCCAAGCTGAAGGGCTTGCACATCCACCCTGGCTGGAGGAGCTCTGTGGCCAGCAGCTGCAGTGCCTGCAAGAACTGGATTTGACAGGCCATCCCTGGCTGCTCTGCTCAGCAAACTGGAGATATTCCTTGGCTGCAGTCAGCAGCACATACCAGCTATTTTTCTCACACTTCTTAATTCATCTTCACTGAAGTTCTATCTTAGCAGATCACTTTCTTTCACTTTTTAGCCAGAAGTGTCTTGCTTGAACAGGATTTGGCTCCTGATATGTGGTACACACTAAAATGTACAGTAACAGGCTAAGACTTAGAAAGAAACTAGTGCTTTTAGCAATTTTTAATTGCTAATACCTCCAGCCTGCAGCCTCACTTGCTGGGGCTGGAACTTTTTAGGAGAAAAAGGAAAGACATTTTTTCTGTGCTGGGCATTTTTCCCTACCTACATTCTCCCTCTTTGCATTTCTTTACTGATACAGTTGTTTATAAAGCACTAAGTTCTTTCTTGAGCAAGGTGTACTGAAAATAATTTTAAAAAAGCAAATGGTGGTCACTGAAGCACTGAACCCAAAAGTGGTTTAAAAAGGATAAATTTCCACTCTCTAGAGAGCAAATACAGACATCTATGTTTAACTAAGTCAAGGTCTATGGTCTAAAAATTGAACTCCTAAATTAATAAATGTTAAAATACCTCCATCCTCCTTTAAATATTATTCTGCCAGTAGATATTCAAGCAGTGATTCACTTATTAGCAGGAGTTGTGGAAGAGCTCATCTTTTACCACTGATGAGCCCATGGTGAATTAAGGGCATGACTCAGGTTTGGTTTTTCTTACACAGCAGAAAAGGATATGTTAAAAAATATGAGTTTGTAACAATGAAATATTAACAGCTACAGGAATAGATTCCAAAATCAATCATAATTTAAAATTAAAAACAGCCTTGGAAGAGGCACAAGGATGAAGACAGAACTGAGCAGTGGGCAATATTTTTTCACAAAAACTGCAGAAATTTCATGGTTTTCCACCCCTCCTCCTTAATTTTCTGCTGGAGCAGAAAAATCTGATTTTTTTCAAAATATCTGTTTTTAGAAGGCATTCTGAACTATACCATGGCATTGTGAAGGCATCCTGAGCTTTCTGCTCTGTACAAGGGAAAGAGTGTCAATGAGTGAGATGTCAATGCAGAGTGAGGGCAAGTGATCAGATCCAATCCAGAACACTTAATGATGTTCTTGTTTGGAAATAAATGTATCAGTAGAGACTTGAACCTGCATCAACTCTATGGTAATATCAGATCAAGGCCCCTACCCCAGACAAAGCCTTTCTTCATCTTTTCTGGCTCCTTGGCAAAAAATAAAATCAGTGAGACTCATGCATTTGGGTGGGGGGACACACAACAAAGACACACAAATAAACCTTCAAAGTCCATAGTAGTTTCATTGCAATTCTGTCAGCTTTGGACTTAGGAAGAGAAGGAAGGCCAATCCACACTAGTCAATTCTAGCATTAATGAAATATTTACCTTTGAGTAAAAATTACTCCCCAGTAACACTATAGAAACACACTGACACAATTTTAGATAAAAAAAACCCTATTCAGTCTGAGGAAAACATCTGGTTACTCCCAACTTTCTGTTTACAGCCTACACTGTAACCACACTAAATGTAGAACAAATGAGCAAACAGATGTGTAAGAATAACTATAGCATTGTAATTGTTCCTCTGCCAAAAGTGCTGGCAAATTGCCAGTTAGTTTTTTGGTGGGGGTAGTTCTGTTCATTTGTTTTGGGGTTGCTGGGATTTTTTTTTTTTTTTGCAAGCAAGAGCAACATTAACAATTTCAGATATATTTTTTTAGCCTTCCTACTACTTTGACCTCTGACACTAAGCCTCTGAAAGTGTAGTCTCTACAGCCTGGGGCAAGAGTTTCCACATGAAAGTCACCCTGTGCACTCCAGGGACCTTGAGCTAGCCAAGATAACAGCAAAGCTTGTTAGCTTCAACAGGATCAATACCATCTATTGCTGACACCTGGCACAATCCTCTAATATCAGAATGAGGTCTGTCCTTGGAACTGGCTGATCATGGTGCCTTAAACATGCACTTGTGACCCACACAAATTCCTGCCCTAAGTGCACCAAGCTGTTAAGGTCTGACTGTTGGAATGCTGCTTTTCACTTGTGCTAAAAAACACTTTTCCAAACCTCAGCCTAAAATTCTCCCAGGAAGCCTCATAAAACAGTCCCAGACTCATAGAAGGAGTTTGGTTGGAAGAGACCTTAGTGACCATCCAATTCCAGCCCATGGGGTACAGCCATAGCCCAGCCCAGCAACACCTGTGCAGTGTGGTCCTGTTCCTGCTACAGAGGGACCGAGCAGTGATTCTCCAGGATAACATCTTGTACAGCTTCCAACACAGACAAAAAAACCTTCTGGGTGTTGAACTGCTTTTCAGTGTTATGAAATTTATCTGGACTTTATAGCAAAGTGACAACTCTCTTCAATTTCTTAATCAAGACAAATGTGTATAGCTCAGCACCCAAGAATCAGTCCTGACACACTTAATGGTGTCATTAATGATCCCACAGTCCTTTCCAAGCTCTGCTTTTGGCATCCTGATACTTTGTTTTCTTCTTTTAATTTAGACAAATTTAGACATAAAAATAAAAACCAGGAAGAAAATATTACCACCTCCTTAATTGCTGAAACAAAAGCATATAAAAAAGAAAAATTATTATAGATATAGTAAAAGTTGTTACTCTACCTCGCCATTGAAGAAGCAGAAGATTGTAGCCACCAGTAGACCCTGTAAAATAAAACCAAAGATTCTGCTTTAACTCATATGCATGTAGGCTATTTCAGGTGTGAGATAATTAAACGTTTGCGATACAATTTCAGATATAGATGGCACAGAAAATGCAGGACAAATCTCAACATGATGAACTAGTTCTACAAATAGACCACTAAAAACATGGGGCCATCTTTCTACCACGACATTTCCTTTGAAAATTAGAAGGTAAGTAAACGAATATCCAGCATACTGAAAAATCAAAAACTATGGATGAAGATCTTTAAAAACTCCAATACACTACTATTTCTCTTGATTTGCTTGCCATGCCAGCTGCTCTGAGCTGAGGGAGGCAGGGCTGCCTGCTGTCCCCACCTGGTAGTGCATGAGGATGTGCATGACGTAGTCGTACACCTCCTCTGCGATCCTGCCCTCGGGCCGCCACGGGAACAGCACAAACTCGATGCCAAGGAGAGGGACAAGAATCAGGGTGGCTCTCACTGCCTTCATGTACAGGTTGGACTCAGCCTTGTGGGTGTCTTTCAGCTTGGTTATGAGAACACGAACGATGTTCAGCAGGAAGAAAAGGTTCACCTGTCAGAAAAGGAAATGACACTGAGAAAGAGGTCTGGAAAATAATCCCACACACTGACTTGTGAGACTGGAAACCAGACAACACAAACTCACACTGCTTGTATAATCACCCTGGGATTACACAAGAGATATCAGAGAAACATCTTTGAAAATACCTTAAAGTAACTGAGATGTGGCTCAAACTTGCAGTATCCACACCCATTCCTCAAACTCTCTAAGCAAAGTACCTGTCAGTGGTAATAACCTACACACCTTTCTCTCTGATGCCAGTAACAGTGCATGGGTAAAGGACTGATTCTTTTCTAGCTGGTCAAGAGAGAGGAAGATGCTTTTCCCTCCTTGCATTTAAATACGGTTCTTCAAAGCCCTACTTTTTATTTTTCAAACATGAATTTGGTAAACTTAAAGAGAAGGTAAAATCTGAATAATAATAAAAAAATCACCAAAACGCTGCTACAAGGAGCTGTATATTCCTCTGGACAAACAGTAGATTTGGCATTCTTACAGTAGCCAATGGTTGGATCTTTTATTCTTTCAGCAGAGCTGCCAATGGGGCAAGCACTGAGATGATGCTCCATGTCATTCCCTTGCACTACTGAAATTGTTTATTTCCATAGTTACTAAGGCTTTCTTTTGTTAGAAATGGTATATCTCTGTTTTTTTTCCAGGTTTGACCGGGAAAAAGAATCCCAAACTATCATTGTGAGCAAACACAAAACTGATACACGGGTATGTGTATGGATACACACACACAGGTATGTGCATGGATACACACACACACATGGGTATGTGTATGGACACACACACACGGATATGTGTATGGATACACACACACAGAGCAATGTGCATGGATACACACACACATAGGTATGTATATGGATACACACACACAGAGCTATGTGTATGGATACACACACACACACAGGGATGTGCATGGATACACACACACGGGGATGTGCATGGATACACACACACAGGGATGTGTATGGATACGCACACACAGGGATGTGCATGGATACACACACACAGGGATGTGTATGGATACACACACACACAGGGATGTGCATGGATACACACACACACACAGGTATGTGCATGGATACACACACACACAGAGCTATGTGTATGGATACACACACACACACACACAGGTATGTGCATGGATACACACACACAGGGATGTGCATGGATACACACACACACAGAGGTATGTGCATGGATACACACACACACACAGGTATGTGCATGGATACACACACACACAGGGATGTGCAAGGATACACACACACACAGGGATGTGCATGGATACACACACACAGGTATGTGCATGGATACACACACACACAGGGATGTGCATGGATACACACACACAGAGGGATGTGCATGGATACACACACACACAGGGATGTGCATGGATACACACACACAGGGATGTGCATGGATACACACACACACAGGGATGTGCATGGATACACACACACAGGTATGTGCATGGATACACACACACACACAGGTATGTGCATGGATACACACACACACACAGGGATGTGCATGGATACACACACACAGGGATGTGCATGGATACACACACACAGGGATGTGCATGGATACACACACACACAGGAATGTGCATGGATACACACACACACAGGTATGTGCTTGGATACACACACACACACAGGTATGTGCTTGGATACACACACACACACAGGTATGTGCTTGGATACACACACACACACAGGGATGTGCATGGATACACACACACACAGGGATGTGCATGGATACACACACACACAGGTATGTGCTTGGATACACACACACACACAGGTATGTGCTTGGATACACACACACACACAGGTATGTGCTTGGATACACACACACACACAGGTATGTGCATGGATACACACAAACCCCCCAGGGATGAGGAACCAGAGCCCCAGCAGCCCTGGGGATGATCCCAGCCCACCCTCAGCTCCTGTGCAGCCCCTGGTGGGAGCTGCAGGCAGATGAGACCCTGGGAGCTCAGCCAGTCCCTGTCCTTGTCCCAGGCACAGACAGGACAGAGGTGCTCTGGGGAGCTGCTATGGAAGGGACAGAGGCTCTGCTCCATCTCTGCCTCCACAGGACTGTCTGCCCTTGCCAACAGCTACAGACAAATGGGGGACAGGGGAAGAATCTGGCAGACAGACAGACAAATCCCTTCTAAAATACATCAGAATTTCTGGTCTAGGAGGAATTCTCTGTCTTGCTGTAGCACAAGTGCAAGCAGGGAAGGCATTTCAGACTGTGGCTGTTACGCTCCACAGCCCTGACAGAATTCTTTCTGTCAGTTCAGGCTTTCAGGATAAATAGCTCTGTGCTATTATAGCAACATGGTCCTTTACAGATATGGGATGTTATTTATATTCTACTTACATGCTATTTAAATAACTCTAACAGGAAGCTGTTTTACATAGGAAACTACTGCATGAAGTTCTCCTGGAAGCCTCCAGCTACCTTTAAGCTTTGTTTAAACACCCAAGGTCTTCTGACTCTTTCTCAAGGGATTTATTTGGATTTTATGTAGCCCACGATCCCTATCCAACTTCCTATTGTACGTGCAGACAATGAGTCCTTCCTCCATTTCTAAATTTAATCCTTCTCAAATCTACTTGTTCAACATTAACACATCTCAAACACTGAGTTTTCTGTCCTCTCATGTTTTGGCAGTGTGGCCAATTCCTATAACACTGTCCTTAAGTGCTAGCTGAAGATGAAAGCTGCAGCAGCCAGGCATAAATTGCAGTACCCAATGAGGGAGTTCTTTTAAAATATGCACGGATTTTTTTTATTTGTTTCACCCACCAAACCCAAAATGCACAAAATTAAGCATGCAAAGAGTCTGCAAATACCAAAAAGGGAGGAGGCAAAGCAGAGGGCAGAGCTGAGCAGAACAGGATGAGTGTCAGTACAAGTATGTAGCACTAGTTTTTGATGAATATCTCTTCTGTCGGAAAATAAAAGTGAGATTGGGATGAACTGAATTTTTAATTAAAGTCATGAAAGCAGGTCCTGGTTTTAAGTAAGGTGCTGAGTAGATTTTTACATTTAAGCAAAAGTAGGGCAGTGGAACTCCCTGCATGCACATTATCATCAAATTGATTGTGATGGTTTGGAAAAGCCCAAAGGAGCTCTGTTGCACTATCTGCACAATGAACACAGAGTGAAATAGCAACAGCCCCACAGTGACCTGAAAATTGAACAAGGCAACTGAGCAAATATAGAAACAAAGGCAGAGAAGGCAATCCTAGACACAAAAAATGTATTGGTGCCTATACTGGAAACTCAGGAACATTTAGAGTCTGGCTTGAGAGTGACAATGAACTGAAGCTGAGTTCCTAAGTCAATAGGGGCTGCAGTTTTTGAATTAAACTCTCCTCATGTCCCTGATATTTCTACTTTTCTCCATGCTGAGTTTGCACTAAGTAGTATAGTAATCCTTTTAGTTTAAATTCTGTTTCAATTCTTCCTCAGTATGATATAAACAGACCATTCTCACTCAAGGCACTCAGATATTTTTAGTTATGAGTTGGTAGCCACTGCCTGGCTTTTAGTACAGTTGTTCAGCTCCATTTCTTTGCCTGCTTGGACACAACTGAGCATTCAACTTCTAAACTCCTAAGCCTGGTACCAAGTTGAGCTTAAAATCATTAAACACAAGGACATAAAAGACAGGGGAGCACCTGAGCTTCATTCTAGCACACCTTCACTCAGAACTTGCATCTGTAGAGGTCTGTCAGACTGCAACACCAACAAATAACATTATTGCAGGGAGAAAGGAACATCCCTGTGACAATATCTATATAAAAAATGGCATAGCTAAGTAATCCAGTGGAACCCAAACAAAGAAAACCACAAGAGCACTGGCACATCTGAAGTCTACATGAAATCACTACTGCTTTCACTGAAGTGCAAACCAATTCCTTTTCCCTCCCCCCTCGATTTTGATCAATATTTGTCTAGCATGCAAACTAACATCACCCTCTGCTGTCTCATTCCCACTCTGTTTCTTTAATTGTGAGTGCTTAGGCAGACAGTTGTAATTTAATGGTCAGTTGAAGACAATTCCAATCAAAGTGCAACCTATGTCTGCTCCTGTTTCTTTGGCAGAAGAACTGACCACAGTTACGTAACAACAGGGGCCATAAAAGCAGCGTTGTTTTTAACTTTATGTAATTGTAGGATTTTCAGTGGTGTACAAGAGTTAAATTCCCATTGGTTTCTGCCAATTCTCCCTGGCACCCACTTGACAGTCCCCTTCACGTTCTTTGAGATCTGCTCCTGCAAATAGAAACAGTGTCTTCCCCCTCGTTATCTAATTTGCAGTTTAATGTTGTTGCTTAAATGTCTACTAAAGCAGGTCATGCTTAGTAAAGTGTGGAAATTGTATCTGGCAAGCAAGCTGCTTAAGCAAATGAGGGTTCTGTTCACAAAGCCTAAACACATGCATTTAATCTAACATCTTTAGCCCTGCCTTGTCTTTTCTGAATTGAAACAAAAAAAATCTTTTTTTTTTGCCTCCAGAAAGGAAAACAACTCCTTTAAAGTACTTTCACATTACAGACAAGATGCACAGTTTAATCTGTTATTCCTAGATGATTTTCAAATAAATTTACTCATTGTACTGAGGCAAGAAAAATACAAGAGAAACACTTTTAGTTCGGTCACGAAAAATATATGAATATCAGGTGAACAAAGTTGTAAATTGCAAAGAGGATGGACAAAGACCCTGCCCAGACCAACCCCACAGAGATGATTATTATGCCTCCAGTAAAATCAAAGAACATTTCGAATGTGGCCTTGAATAGAAACAAGACTTGGTCATTTGGGATGGATCCAGAGCATTTGAATCCCACCGGAGTCCGGCCACTTGCAGTGTGATTTTTATGGAGGCCACTGCTTAGAAAGAGAAAAAAATGACCTTACATCCTAAAATGAGGCCACTTCATGGAAGATAGTACAGTCTCACAGTTTTTACACAAATTTTTACATTGCTATTTAAAGCAAATTCTAATACTAATTATTGTTCAGCTTGAAAGAGTTTTACTTAAGTGATATATCTCTGAAGAGACACCAGAACAATGAAAGTAACAACCCACAAAAAAACCCCAATACTTTTCTGTGAAAACAGGGTTTCATCTCCTGTGTAAAGCAGAGAGAATAAAAACTGAAAGGATTTAGAACTGAGTTTAAGTTTACAGATTAGAGCATAGCAGATCCGTACATGAACAGATACAGCAGACCTGTCTGACAGGGCAAGAGATTACCAGCAATAATCCACACCCCAAGGGTCACAGATCTCCATGACTTCATGGGTATTGCTCTGGCTGCCCACACACAGGGGCTCAGGTCTGTCATGGTATCACAGTCTTCAAAATTTAAGTTCACTAGTTAATTTCACTGTGAATGAAAAAGGGATTCACAAGAATCCCAGGATTTATGCAATGGTCTTCTGAGAGAATCCTCCATGCACTGAATGCCCTCCACAGGTATTCATTAACAAGTTAACAGAAGGGCAAAGTGTAGATCAGAAAGTGGAATTATTTCCGTAAAGTTAGGAAATTCCATAAAGGTTTTTATTCCTATCAACTTCTTTTTGTGAACTGAAAAGTGGGGAGCAAAGTCAGCAGCCATGGACCCAGCAGTTTGGCCAGATCAGCTTGAGGTTTTTGCTTCAATAAAACAAATGACTGTCAGACACCATCAGGGGCTAATGACATATGGAATGCTTCTATGCTAATTATGTTAATAATGATAGTTGTTTAAGTGCACACCTATTTCTATTTAGCAACAATCCACTGCCTGAATTCCATGGGGTAAATCCAGTCCTGGTGCAACTGACCTACAAGATTGATTTTTATGCAGTAATGTCCTCAGTTACTCACCCAGAATTTCATTTAGCAGTGAACACTGAATAGAGCTGGCACTGACTTGGGGTGTCAGACAGAACACTGTGCTCTAAGATTTCCTGAGCACTCCAGAAACAGAGGAGCTGCAATACCCCAGTGGCCAAAGCAGAGAGTGCTAAATTAGTGTCAGAACAGGGCCAGTCACAGGTACTGGCAGAACCATTTGCACTGGCTCTCTCACAATCACCTGCTGTGATTTCTCTCCATCCCATATTCCCACCACAGCCAGTCCTGGCACCCAAAGCCCCTCCCTGAACCCCAGACAGTCTGGTGGCTGCTTGGCCACGGCTCAGTGAGGCTCCTGGCAGGGTCCACCTGGCAATTAGTCTGGCCAAGAGAGGCATTCTCAGCTCAAGGAAGGATTTTAAATTCCCCTCCACTACTCCAGGTAAGGTTTAGTCCTTCTTTGTCTCTAACATTTAAGTGGAATGATAATCAACACTGCAAACCCTGAGTTTCTCCAAGGACCAGAAGCACAGATCCTTAATAAGGCCAAGACTTCTTGTATCTTGTGTGTCTGAAGCACCTGCTGGGTGAAGCAGCAGACTCACAAGTGACAGTGACCTCTAAATGTTGGCTTAAGGCTCTTACCTTTGTAAGCCCACCAAGAGCAGCCAGGAAAAAAACAAGAAAACAAAATATTATTTGGAAAATGCTTACCAAGAGAGCAGCACAAATAGGGCCATGGATGATGTAAAGCAGATGAGTATCAGAGCTGATCCAACAACTACAGAAAACAAACAGGAAAAGAAAAAGAAAAGGTATTTATTAGCTTTGTTGGTTTTTTTTTTTTTTTACCTTAAAGAAAATATAAAAGTTTCGCAAAGCAAGCTGAAGCTACTTACTTGTCATTATAATATAAGCTTCTTGCAACAGCATGTATGCAGGCAGGGATCAGTGGAAAACCTGTGGAGAAAAAAGCCAGCATTTTCTTCATTAGTAAAACCTGGTTAATACCTAAGCAAACTTGCATATTTTGTAGGAATCTTCTGTATTTTCATCTCACCCAAACTATATACCTGCAGAGAAAATAAACTAACATGGACCAATTTAAACTTTCTTTCCTTAGATTTCTTTCTGAGGGCTGTGTGAAACCTTATTCCCACTGACTTGCCAAGAAATCCACAGCAACAAGCAGGAAAGGCAAATCAACTTTTTAGAATACAAGTTATCTTCATTAACAGAGGCTTTTCAGGCTGCAATCTGCAGTTCCAGCAATAGGAAGGTAATATTAAAATGGTGGTTGCATTAATGAGCAAAGCTTCAATAGTGTGGCCAGTGGAGAGCATGTTCTCACTGGTATGAGGACAAACTATCAACACCTTGCTGTATTTAAAAAAACAACTTTGAAATTAGATTCAGAAAATTAAGCCAAATGAAAAAAAAAATTGAAAAGAATAAGTAAATTAGTCATCTGGGCCCTTGACCCTCTGGTGGTGCCTGATCTTCAGGAGCTGCTGAGCACCTGTGAGCTCCCAGCTGTGCCTGCAGTGGGGCAGTGACCCAGGTACCCATCACACTGGAGCTGGGTGTGCCAGTGCAGGGAGGCTGCCAGAGCCTTCACTTTCACTTTGTGAACAAGCCCTTGTGCACTATCTGAGGTGAGTGGGCTTGGCTTGTTGGTTTTGATACTGATACTACTCGAGATGTCCAGTTACTGCTATTCTGTGTTTGCTTAGTGAACAATACAGGTCAAATGGAAGTGCTGGAAAAATAAATCCTCAGCCATCTCCAACTCAGTCCTGACCCTCCACCCTCGGCACGGCGAGACTTCTCTGAAAACAAACATTCACTCCTGAATAAACATCTTTGAGGTGAGGAACAATGAATAATTACTTCTTAAGGTCTCTTTTATATAGGAGACTATTTTCTCTACACAAAGGAGGAGTCACTTCCTGACTCCAGAGACGCATAATCTCCCTCTCTCAGCAGAGGTACACACAACTTCCTACATTAATATTTCTAAGCTTGTTCAAACACTCCAGACAAAGAATTGGGGTGTGCCATGGTCACTCAAAGCTACAGCTCGGAGAGGCAAAGGTAGGGGTGTTTGAGGGAGGAAGAGGCTGCATTGACCTGAAAATGCACAAGGTGAAAGCACATACCCCAGCCAAGAAGGTAATACCACATCAAGTGCTGCTTCTCAGCAAAAACAGCCACCACAATCAGTGTGTGCAGGTAAATGCCTTCACACAGCATCCAAAAGTAGTTGCAACCCATCAGGTACAGGTAGATGAACTGTGACACTTTGCAACTAACCTGCAGGGAAAAAGAAACAGGGTATAACATAAATTTATAATTTGCAGAAATCTCAGAGTTTTATTTGCAAAGTGGAAAAAAATATCACTGGAAATAATGTTTATTCTGCTTTTCAATACAATTACATATTTATTTACTTTTTAAAATAGAATTTTCTTCACATTACAATCCCCTACTTTGTGGTGACATAAAACTAATAACTGAGTCTGGATTTTTATTATTCAAACACGAGGACCCTGACATCCTCCAGCGTGACAGAATGCTGCTATGATATTTTGCCTTATTGCAAACCTTACCACACTTAACCATTCCAAATCTTTAAATTATCTGATAATAACCCCACAAGAAATGTACTTTGATGTGGGTAATCTCCTCTCAGTTTTACCCATCACAACATATAACTACCTCAGAGAACAATTTATGTTTTTAAAATGCTTACAATACTTCCAGTTTTAACCTAGTCATAACTGCACATAGGGACTGAGAGCTCACAGTAGGTTCGGGAGAAGCCTGGCATTTATTATTTGTATTTAGCTTCCAAATATATTCTACAGTTGAAATGCTATAAATATAATTTATTGGGAAGTATGTGAGGTTGTGAACAAGGAGCAACAGCTAACTTGCAGATTTGGTCACATTAAAACATTTTTTCCCATCCTTCCAATATTGCTGCCTGTTTGATTGTTCTATTTCTGCCACTTGGCTTAAAACAAACCAAAACCCAATATTGTTTTACCATTTTCTGCTACCTAACTCACTTGATGATGATTATTAGCAGCTATCTCAGGTATGTTTTCCAGCACATTGATGACTGCTTCTACAGGAGAAAAGGAAATCATCTTTTTACTCAATTCAACTTCTGCAGTGTTTAACCTAACTTCAGAATTAAGATTTATCTTCCATGTCTAAAAAACAATAAAGCCAGAGCTAGGGATTTGTTTGTTTATGTACTTCATCTTTAGAATATTGTGTTGCAAAAATAAAAATTTTTCTTAGTTTAACTGAAGATGGCCATGCTAAAGCCATAAGACAGATCCAAAACGTCTTGCAAAACCTTTTTTCCTGCCCTTCCTTGGTGAATTCAGCTGTCAGCCTCCCTGACCCTTATACTCTCACAATAAAGCACAGCCATCTAGAATAGATGCAGCTGTTTCAGGGCAAAAAACCACTCTGTGGAGCTGGGCAGAGGCATCCAGTGAGCTCAGCCCCACTTTTACCATTCCACAGCCTGGAGAGTGCAGCGTGCCAGGCACTGTGAGACATCTGCAGAGAGCATTCCATCAGCTGTGCACTCCCACCTCTGCTGCAGCACTCTCTGAGCCACTCACCTACAAACACGCACACTCTGCCAGACTTTCACTTACTGGGTTGGTTGCAACTAACTCCTGGTTGTTGGCAACGGCCGTCAGTGAAATTATTGTTACAACAGAGTTGCAAACAAAAGAGAAAAACAGATTTTTATGCAGGGTAATCCTTTGGCAGCTCAAGCTCCTGGAAAAGAGAAACAAGAACAAATGAGTACATGGGAGGACAGCTATGTGTACCTGGGGACAACTCTGACATTTGAAAATGTTAGAGTTCTTGATTTTACTAACAAGTCCTACACCAACACTTTCTTCATGTCCAGAGCAAATTTAATACAGCAAAGGGAAGAAAGAAAGTACATTTAGATCCAATATGCTTATAGTGTCCAGCTGAAAACTATTTAAATGCTGATAATAATTTTCAGAAGATTTACTTTTCTTTTGGTTAGTTCCTGAAGAATTTCCCAATTACCTATCACACCTGTGTTTGATGAAGCTGTCTTACCCTGTTTCCATTTACCCAAATCAGACCTTTCATATCCTTTTCTTCAGCCCAAAGCTAGAGAATTATCTAAATAAGCAAAGTAATACAAATCTCCCCCTGACTTTTGTGTATAACTAAGTTATAAACAATTTATAGGACATAATTATAAAATCCCTAGAGAACTGCATTTAATTGTGTTAATTTCTAAAATTTGCTTTTAATCTTGCAATAAAATTAAAGAGAGAATATCTTTGAAAGATAAAACAAACAAACAAAAAAAACCAAACAGAAATTCAACTATATCAAAGAATGTTGAACTTAGGTGCAGCAACTTTCTGTTTTTCTGCCATCCTAGAGGAAGCAGGAATAACTCAGTGTAATCAAGAAGGAGGGACTGCTTTTCATTCAAGCTTTTCAGTGAACTCCTGGGCTGCTTCAGAGACAGCACTGAGTTGCTGCAGAGTCCCCACACCTGCCTGTCCCCAGGTAATGGCCAGAGAGAAGGAGTGCAGCTGATTGACCCTTGGGAATGACCAACTAGGGGAGAAAATCTACCACTTACACACGTGCCACTGAGAGAAATAAGAAGCACATTCAAAAGGGCAGCAGGGGACATGTCTAAACTGTCACCCAAGGGAAAAAAAATTAAGTCAAGTTTTCTGGCCTCTTCAAATAGCATGCCTGGAAGAAAAGATAAAGGAGGGACATCGGTGATTTGTTTTTAATTTGAGAGGATAGAAGGGACACCTTTGTATTTTTTCAGAGAAATGCAGATATGGAATCTTCACAAAGGCTGGAGGAGTACATTGAAAACTGCTGACAGATGAAACAACCAAGGTGACCAAAGGAAAAAGAGGACAGCCCTACAAGCCTGGCCATAGGGCAGCCTTGGCTGCATCCTTTGCAGGGCACCAAGCACCCACAGACCCTGCACTGAGCTCACAGTACTCACTGCCCTGAGACACTCCAAGCCCATGGCACTAAAAACAGGGCAAAGAGAAAGAAACCCCTCTCTAACCAGTGCTGCCATTTAACAGGGACCTACAGGAAACTTTGGTTACCACGTGTCATTTGGCTGAAGAAAACACAAAAGAAAAAGTTTCAAGATTTGGAAAAAGGGTTGCATATGAGTTTGAGGAAAAATATATTCCATTAGGCTCTTTAAGATTTTATTTGAGTCTTGTTTTAATACCCAAAAAAAGATAAAATTTAATTATTATAACATACAGGGTCTTACATTCTTTGCAAATGTATTTTTCTGTGTTTTCTTTTCCCCCCTGTATGTTTATATATGAAAAGAGAGACAATGCTAGATTGCAGCGAAGGGCTTTGTGTAAACAAGTCCTGAACAGCTCTGGAATTCTGTCTGCTTATTGTTAAGACTCAAGGCTCAGGCGAGGAAGAGCACGTACAGCTAATGGGGCCATCGCTCCGGGTCATCCCGCAGCTGTTCCTGTTGAATATTCAAACACACCCATCCACACCCACCTCCACCCATGCATGAAAGGACTGAGAGGATCACCGGACAAGAAACAGAAAGCAAGACTGATGACATTTAAAAACTAAGACTGTTTTTGGTAATAAAAAGATTTTTCCTAAGCTTCCCAAGCTTCCCCACCCTCTCTCTCCTGTTATCCTTCCTATAGTCCTTTATTCTCACTGTTTATCTTAATGACATAATATCCTTTAATCACTTAATTCTCATGTTTATGATCTAAGTAGATCTAAGTACATTTGAATGATGAACCCCTCAATTAAACCTCAAATAAAGAGAGACTTCCTACTATATTATTTATTTACCTTCTTTTTTTTTTTTCTTTTTTTTTGACTCCTGTATATCTTGGGAATCAGGGAACAATTAATTTCTCCAACAGGAAAACGGGTGACATTTTCAAAAGCCCCTAAGTGGGTTTGAGATCTAAGTTTTTATGGTATTTTAATACTGCAAAACTCAACCTGTGAGATCCACATAAGCACCCAGGGGAATGATCTGTTCAGATGACATTAACTGAGTGATTTAGGTAGCTCTGTCTCCATAACAATCCAATAATCAGCGCTTTGCCCACTCTCTCTTTCTTTAACACACTGCTGCTCTCCTGTGTGAATGCTGTCATGGGATTTGATGTGACACTTGATCAACAAATGTTTGTTTTTTTTTTTGTCTGCTTTGATTTTAGGTGGGGGCACCTTTGAAACTGCAGCTCGCCTTTATCCTAAATCACTGCTTTTTAAGTATTCTCTTGCCTCATTTTTCATTCTTTATGCAAACCATGCAATTATTTTTAACATTTGCATCACATGCATGATCTCGAGTATGCTACAGAATGACAAAGCAGAGACACGGCAAAGAGTTACTTTTATGTCTTTTATGTCTCATAGATGAGTTTTCAGAGATGTTCAGAGTTCCAAGCTATGACCCATCTCATTCTGTTAAACCAAGAACTCCAATGCACTAGGGGAACACAAGTCACAAGCTGGACAAGTATTTCTAAGGAGAAAATTTTATGAAGAAAAAACAAAACCTAAAACGCAGAAAAATTTTAGTCCTAAAAAATAATTCAAATCCCAAACAGTTGATATTTCCTTTGAGGAAAAGTTCCAAATTCCTAGTCAGATCTAAAGATATCCTAATGATCAGAAATCCAGAAAATGTTATCTGGAAACTGTCAGTTGACTTACAGATTAAATGTTTTGGAAATGACAAATTCAAAGACACCTCCCACAATAGGGAAAAAAAAAGTCCACCTGTTAAAGCTATGAATAATTATCCAAGCCTTAGCTGATACATAATACATCCTGGTATTAATCTAGGTCCTTAAATACCCTTCTGCTACTAAAAATACTTTAGAGGAACTGTACATCCCAAGAGAACAGCTTGCAGAGGACTTTCTTCAGCTTCCTTTGAATTTTGTAATTTCCTTTTATATCCCAACATAACCACAGTCTAGAAAATGTGGTTTGTGGGTCTGGATTAATTCCCTGTGGTTCTCTGAGGAAGGATGATCCTGCTCCCAGAGAAGAAAATCTCTGGATGGTGAGACAAACATGACACAGGATGGCAGCACAGCAGATCACCTGCTTTTGCAGTAAATGCCACAAGTAAAGATGAAATTATTTTGGTTTTCATATTATTGTATAGAAAAATCATGCTTGACTCTCTGTGAACTTATAAAATCATCTCCTACTCCAAATCCTTTTCTTTTCCCATGTGTTAAAGCATTTTTCCTGTCACATTAGAGATTTAGTCTGCTAAACTTTGTGTCATTTATTGCAACAGTACTGTCCATTTTTATGCAAAATCAAAGTTCTTATGATGACTCAGAGCCATTTCACACATTGAGTTTGTGGAAGGAAAGTGAATTTGGAAAGAAGTGTTGTTTTTATAAATCATACAAAAGAAATTGATTGAAAACCAATTATATGTGTTCTCCTCATGAAATGAGATCAGAAAAAACTGAAATGCCATCTTGAATATTGGATTTTCAAAGGAAAGGCTACAAAGTTGAAACCCTCCTGTTTGTGGGGGATTTGCAGGAATGCTGTGGAGCCTGGGGAAATAATGCACAGCTAAAGTGGGAGTGCTGCTTTCAGACAGACTAAAAAGAACTTTTTTTCTTTTTAATCAGCTATCAGCTGCCTCCACCTAATCAAAGCCCACAGCATGAGAAGAGCAGCATCCACGGGCACTGGCAGTACCTGCTATTGCTATTTAAATGTCAGGAGGAAACGGAGGGAGGCAGCAGGGGCAGATGTGCAGTGCCAAGGAGAAGGTGTTTATGAAATGATTAAAGCAGGCTGACAAGGGCAGCCTGCTCTGGCCACAGCAGCAGCTGGCACAGGGAACAACTCGTCTTTCTCAGCTCTGCCCATGTGGCAACACTCCTGGGTTCACCCTTCCACCAGGCCTCAGCAGCTTCTTAAAGGAAGAAGAAAAGAAAACAAGTCTTTCATAGGGAAGAAATGAAAGTTCACCAAATATGAAGTAATAAGACTAATTTTAAAAGGCCTGTGTATTGTATTACGAGCTGTTGGGACAATGGTGACACACTGCTCAAACTTCCTTTCAAGAAGGTGACATAATTGTTAGTCAGCAGATGACAAGCCTGTCATACACAATACTGTGAATCAAAAAATGGGATTATTCTTACTATTTCCATTTCTACTGTAGCTCTCAGCCTTACTTCCCTTACAGTTGCCATGTTTTGTGAGTACCACTTTGGAATGTTACTGTACCTATCAAATGTCATCACTATTTTGGTTTCCACTTGCTCTTTAGTCCAGTTGATGCTTGGCATAACACAGAATCATAGAACATCCGGACTTGGAAGAGACCCACAAGGATCACTGTGTCCAGTTCCCAGTATCATACTGTCATTTATCACTAAAAAAATCCAGACATCACAAACCCAAAATGAACAAACCTTTTCCCATTTCCTATTTTCAATATATTCTACAGGTTTTTGATTTTAGATTTCTGAGAAAAGAAACCTGCATTTTTACTACAATATAAAGTCCAATGGCAAACCTATATACTGGCTTTCTTCACCTTCCTGCTTGATCTAATTTTATTTGGATGGCTGGTGTTCCAAAGCACTGAAACCAGGATTGTGGCAACCACTGGGATTTGATGAAGGATTTTAAATGTGCTTACTTAAAATAAAAGAATATGCCAAGAGAAATCAGAAGTGATACAATTGAAAGTCCATGTCCGATGATGGCCAAGTAATACAAGTTCAGAGCAGTCTGCAAGACAAAAACAAAGCCAAGTGATTCAGACAGAGCTACTGCTGATAAAGCACATATTTATACATCTCTTCTTGCAATGAAAGTGACTTTCTAGTCACTAGTACTAATAAGGACAAAAAAAGAAAACAAAACCATTTCAGGTAATGATGGAACAAGTCTTTTCTCAGCATTTTCAGAGTGAGCTATGATTATGGTACTGGAAATTCAGTTTTTATTGAGCATTTCAGGAAGGGCATGAAAAAATTGACAATAACTCAAAAACAGTGAAGACTATTATGTTAAGTAGTCACAATTATGTTTCAATATTATGTTATGTTAAATAAGCCTGCTACCAATTATGGTATAATGAAACTCTGGATAGGTAAAAAAGGTTAAAAAAAAGGGACTAGTGATTTAATATTTGGAATATGTTCATGTTATCATTCATTCTTGTAGCTAATATATTTATTTACTAATAAGATTTATCAGAAAGTAGCAAACCTTTCCTTTTAGTCATGTCTTGCAAAAAACCCTTACTGCACTAAATGTAAGGGTATAATCTGGCACATAAGGAAAGGAAGATTTTCAGGTTGAACTTTATACTCACACAATAAAGCACAACTATTTGGGTTCCATAGGGAGAGTTAGAGCACATCCAAACGCTCACATACTGCAAACTCTGTGCATCCCCTGAACTTATTATTCTAAGTTAGAACAGAGTAATAGCAGCTTGCTATACATACTGACTTTTGAGATTAAAAAAATGATTAAACGATTACAAGTAAAACTTTAAGAAGGTTGTAAGATGACACAAGGGTAACTCTTGAATGTGCACTAGAAATTTTCAAATTAAAATTATTTTTTTAAATGAGATAGCTTCCTTTAAAAGAAAAACCAAACATCAATGCAATAGGTATAAATGGAACTTATTGTGAAATTCAGAAAGTGAACAATTTGTGAGTGAGAAAAATCGAGCATTACCCCAAAATGCTAAAATTTGAGATGTATAAATGACAGCAGCTGTTCTGGGACAGGTCCATATCCTGTACCACCCCCTCACTCAGTGGCCAACCCAGGCAGAAGGGCATTTTAAGGATTTAGAGATTGCCCCACACTTTAGAACAGGCACAAGAGCATGGTAGAGCAGGGAGTACTGCTGAGGGCACTAAAAATGAGAATTAACAAAGCACAACAGCCCCAGTTACTGTGCAGTGTCCCACCCACCTTCCAGGCACAGTGAGGAGATAATGCTGCTGCAGAGCAAAACAACAAAACAACACACAACTGCAGTAAGGCTGTCCTTGGAGCTGTTATTCCATACAGTGGAATATTCAGATTTGTGACAGAGTTGGAATATGCTGGCAAAACAGCCTGAGGGGAACCACTTCACCATTCATAAAGAGGGATTGTCATAGATCTGCTCCTTTCTGAATAATATCCTCCATTCCCAGCACAATATTAGCAAGAGCCAATGAATTATGGTAATTCTGCTAATAGACTTAAACTGCCATTACCAAAATCAAACTCTCATGATTTCAGAAAAAGCAATAATAAAACGCCTTATCCTCTGTAACCATCTTTTGCCCAATATGGTTTTTAACTAAGTACCCTAAGGCATTCAAGAGCAGTGGTGCAGGCAGTTAGAAACTATTACAGGACAGATTTTTTGACACAGTCTGCTTCTACTGAGCCCTTTAACATGAGATCCAAATTAACTTACAGCCTGTCCTGGTCTGTGGTTTGTATTCCTGGTTCTTGGGAATTCACAGTTTCAATTTACTGCTTCTTCCCATGACTGAATGTTTCATAAACATAAGGAGTATTAGTGGACATAGAGTTGGGGAGCAGGGCAAAATATGAAGTTTTGCCCATTGTATTCTCACATATCACAAAGTAACTCTAAGAGGTCATTTAGAGACTTAGTTTTTCTTTTTCTAAATCTTGTAATGGATGGGCATCCTCAAGATAAACTGAAATCTATAGAAATAGCATTCATACACAGACCCGCTACTTTTGACATATAGAAACTTGTAAAGATTCTCAGGTCAGTTTCTTGACGTGGGTACCACGCACTCATTCCTGTCCTACCTTCACTTTTTCATGAGTATAGCTATTGCACTGGGTGTAGTTTGTCCAGGTCCTGTTGCTTTCTGGGTGTCTGAACCAATTCCCATTTGGATCACAGATCTTCGTAACTTTTTCTGCAATCAGAGTTGACGGAACGAAAAACAAAAGAAGAAAAGTGAAAGAAAAACACAACAGTCAGCACTGAAATTCTCTTTCCTGATGCCAAGCATTTAATAAAGATTGGCAAACACATGACAGCTTTATTAATATGACTAGAGAGACTTTGCTTGTTACTATGAATTCTGAGAAACTTGAGGCTGTTGCTTTTCCTTGGCAAGGGCAAGGGATGATGTGATTCTCCTTAAGAAAACAAATAGATTTTCCCTCTCCAATCCATTAAGTATCAAAATACATTGAACTAACTGTTAGAGAACTACTAGATGAAGTGACAAAAATATTTAAATGGCTTGCTTAACATCTAAGATGGATACTGAATTAACTAACATCCTACCACTATAAATTAGTATTGGACAGGCAGGAAAACATAAATAGCAAAACTGCTCAAAGAACCAAACTGGAAAATTGCTGGAAACACAGTGATTTCTATCATCAAATAGGCATGAAAAGACCCTGGGAAATACAAAGAAATCCATTACATTTTCCACACGCTCACAAAGCTTAGCCCATAGAAACAGGAAACGATTCAAAGTGGGAGAACCTCTTTGTTAACTTCAACTGTTAAACTGAGGAAAGGAGTAAGTCATATTTCTTCTTGTCTGTCAGAAATGCTCATCTCTACGAAGAAAAAAGTGTGATCTAACTTCAATTCCTACTGCTAATCTACAGAATCCCTCAGGGACACAGCTCAGGAAAGAAAATAAGTAACTTGTCAGATTTCTATGAGATAAAAGGAAAATGCAAATAACAAATCTTGAGTTTCTGAAATCTTGGAGCACTAATGACTTGAGTGAGGCAAACGAGAGACAGCAAGCCCCCAGACTGTGATTTCAGTGAGAAATACACTGATGTAGAAGCCCATGCAGTCATACCTGATGGGTTGAAATCCTGAAAGTAGTCAGGACAGCGCTGCACCGACACGGTTCCCGCAGCAACGTCACTCCAGCACAACCAGCCATCCCAGGTCCTGTTGCAGTAAGGACCTGCAAACAAAGAGAGACCTGGGAATCAAATATCTCCTGCTTCAGAATGGTCTTTCAAAGGTAAGGTGTAGGACAGGGTAAGGTAGGTTTGCAGCAATGGGGGAAAAAAGAGAAAAGATTTGGCAGTGGTTGATTAAAACTTCACTTAACAGAGATAGCAGTTCCTTATGCATACATTTCTTTGAACACATTTCAAAATCTTCTCTCCTTCACCTTGAAATGGCCTATATCTACAACTGGCAAACCTCAGATCTAGAACATGGTGGGCAAAACCCCCTAAACTGATTTGTAGTCGATAATGTACCTTAGCCAAGAGCCTCACTCTTTCAAAGACTGCTTTACTGAATTTATTTCTATTTTGGATGTACACCAAGCCTGTACATGTGTTTGCTTGTTCATAGAAAACACAGAAGCCAGGAGAAAGGCTGGCTGGGAGGCAGCCCCAGCTGCTCTGCCTCAGGCTGGGCTGAGCCTGCAGCAGCCACTGTGGACAAACACTTCCCTAAGAGCCCCAGGAACAGGGAATCCAGTGAGCCTCAAGAGCCTGCTCCAATGCCTCATTGCTCACACACATTTCAACGCCTAAATAAACCTCCTTGAGAATGAGCTGGCATTTTACAAACAGATTCCTTCCCAAAAGTCAATGACACAGTCATTCTGTGTGCCTCCCGACAAATTTCAAGATGTTTTTATTATTTATGAAGAGCTTCAGTTTTCTTTTAAAGGCTGATTAACGTCCCCATCTCAAAGGCTGCAGCTCTCAAATGTCCTGTCATTCCTCCTCATGTGAAGGTTTTCCAATTTGTGCAGATCATTCTGAAGCTGTGAGGCCCCTTATGCTGTGGGCATGAACTTACACTGCCATGTCTGCATCCAGTCCTGACCTCCAGGCACTCAGCTCCCCCAAAGAATCATTTCAGAAGAGAAAAATCTCTTTGTACAAGAACACAATTTCACCTTTCCTTGCCTCAAAAGCCACTCAGCATTTCCAGAAGCTTCCAAATGAATACAGCAGCAGGTGGGGTGGCTGAGGTCAGCTCTGACTTATCAGGAAAAGCAGTAATGACACCAGCACAACCCTCAGAGCAGGGAAACTGTGTGGAGTAAGATACTTACAATTTTTAAAGGCAGATGTGACCAGGCAGACAGAGATATAAAAAGAGCATGAAATGAAATGAAATAAGGTGGTAAGATTAATTAGTCATGATTTTTTAATGTAGCTATCTACTTAAATTAACATTGTCTTATTTCATCAGAAAGAAAAGCTTTGTGTTGTATCTGAAGTGGTGCTATGGGCAGATAGCACAACATACTACTTCATGCATCCCAAAGTGATGTTTATAAAAAAATTGGGAAAATAATGTTACAACCTAAAAAAAAGAATTGCTAGCAAGATAAGAAATTAATATAACTACAGGATCCTGAATTACTGTAGTAATATCTGTTGACAACTTATTAGTAAAACCTCATGAGAAAGCAATCTCTACCTTCTTTCTTGTGAATAGGGTCTTGCATGATCTTCTGGTAGCATTCATACTGTGCTGTCATGATTTTATTCCGTGTAACACTCAGCTGGGCAAAGTCCATTGAGGAGTTCTGCTGTCCCTCAGCAGGAGAAGCAGTAGCAAAGAACTAAGAAGAAAAACACTTCTTTTAGCAAATCACAAGTGCAAGCTCCAACATACACTTTTTCAACATCTATCTTTTCAAATATTGTACATTAAATATTATTTTACTGAAAGAGAGTGATCTGTCAATCTTATTACTGACAATATGATTTTATGTTTTTCTGGTAATTCTTACTACTGAATCTTGATAAACATCTCCTGAATGAACATAGGGTAGGAACAACTGGCAAGATTTGTAAATAAGAATGGCATAGAAAGAAGAGCATGCATAGAAAGTACTGAGACAGTCAGAAGGATATGAACAGCTTTAGTAAAACCCAGTAAAATATCTCTAAATTTAATCTAAAAGACATTTCAGTCAGGCCAAAAGTGATCTTTTATAAAAAATGATCTTCCATACATTTTTTTGCACTGAAGCATTTAGCTTGTTCAGAGCTATTTGGTTTCTCTGTAGTCAGGTGAACCATAAAGTCAACCCTCAGAATAGAGAATGTTATTCAAAAGACAAGTCATCCACTTTGATAGGTATTAAAATTAAAATAAAAAAAAATCTTTAAAAAATTGATCTTGACCATAACTTGAACTTTTTAAGTGCATTTTTAACAATAATTAGATATTTTATGGGAAGTTACTAAGCCTCACAGAAAAACAAAGCTGCAGACTGAAATACAGTACCACTGTTGTACAAGGGATGAAATTACAATTTCTGAGGATGTGTCTGAATCTCAGTTAGTTTCCTCCTCCTGCTCTTCCTGGGGTCTGCAGGGTACTGACTCTGTGTCACTTGTCCACTGCTACTGTTCTGAGCCAGCAGAGAATATGCTGGATTCAGCACAGGTGAAAACTACATCTGTTCCATTGCCAAAGGAATTTAACAGATAACAGAAGACAGATAAAGATCCTGTTGTGCAGGAGCTACATCTGAACACAAGATTAGCTCTTTCTGTGCTTCCCTATTAATAATTTCTGTGGTACCCTCTACAGGATTGTTAAGGCTGGAAGTGATTTTAAAAATTCATAAGACTTACCATAGTAACCAATGAAAAGAGCAGCAAAAATGTGATCCAGATTTTTGTCATTTTTAGATCTGGTGCAGCCAATCTTATGTTGTAGCTGAATGAACTCAAACTGCAATAGCAAAAAAAAAAAAAAAAAAAAAAAAGGAAAGAAATTTAGGAATTAACGAAAGCCAACACTGATAAAAGAGTTTCACATTTTATTTTTGAACTAAAACAAATTGATGGAGGTCCTTTCTGTTTCTGTTCACACACAGTGATGCCATGTGAAATATACAGGGATGCACCAAAACAAGGCACTCAGTTTTCCAACACTGAGCTCCAGCAGCAGGGTTTTCCTGCTCCGCTGCCTCCAGTGCCTCAACCAACACCTTCAGAGGGTTTGTGCCAACCCCAGAGCAAACAGCCCCAGGCACAAACTGCACTCTGGCCATCTCTGCCTTTGGAGCCCACTGCACACTGCAGGTCAGTTCCCTCAAATACACTCAGACTTTCAAACACACACATTTGCTTCCCATTTTCTTCAGAGCTCCTGATATTTAATTTTGCCATTTCTGAAATAACTGATCTAGTGAGAAGCCACTTCATCCTGAACTTCCAGCTTCACAAGGATGATAGCAGCAAAGCAAGGATTCACTGTGAGCTGCAAAATAGTTTCTGTATCTGCAGAAGATGCAGTTTATCTGTCATTGCGAGGAAAACACAAATACCCAAGCCAGCTATTACCACCCTACACTGCAGACTCTTCTTGGAATTGATTCTTGAAGTGAAAATTTCACCCAAAGCATAAAATATACACAATTATTTATGAAGCACATAGACCATCTATTCAGTGTAACCCTGCCATGACTACTGCCTCAAGAGGAAGGGAAATGTCAAGGAGTTTTGCCTTTTAATATTTCAGTGTCCTTGTCTCTTAATATTTCAGTGTCCTGAAGTATCCTGAGAAGATCACAAAGCTGAGACTGGAACTGAGACAAAACCTTCTGATTGCATTGCGACAAAAGAGCTCTGCACATCCAGTTTAGTTATTACAACTACACCACATTTCCAAAGATCCAAGTATCTCACTGCGGCAGCATTAATGAAGCTGTTCTCAGCTAAAATAAAAGCAGTAGTTGCTTTTATTTTAGCTGAGAATAAGCAATGGGGGAGGACAAACAGGCAGGCCGAGATTATGGCACAAAAAGCTCATTTCACCCCTGTCCCAGTCACAAAAAGCAAGCATTCAACATCAAACTCTTCTGCTTTTACGCCGGGACTGGGTCCTCCTAATACAACTAGAGTACAATAAACAGCTTTTTGTAGGACATATGAACTACTAAATATGAAATCACTGCTGTTTATTGCACAGCCTGCTGCAAAGACAAGAAATGTGCTGTAAAATCAGCTGTGCCTGCTTAACCCAGACTGAAGTTGTATCCACAATCTCCCTTCTATTTTTACCAGTGGCATGCAATCCTGGAACACTGCTGCAAATTGCACAGGTGAGACTCTGAAATTCAAATCTGAAGTATCTTAAAACACTTAGAGGAAGACCAATTAGCATATATGAAATATATCCTTGGTTTGAGCTACTAATTGCCTGGAAAACCCACATGATAAGAACTAAAGTGAATAGATAATTTTAAAGACCTTGATCTGCTAGCTAAAGAATAAATATGTTTGTGTAATGACTGAGACTTCACTAAAACCAGGTATCTAAAATATATCTAAATTAACAGAAGGGCAATAGGAGCTCAATTCTGCATGAAAACTGGGGGCAAGTGTGATTAATTCAAACTTATCACATGTTTTATTCATTTACAGCTGTGTCTGTTTTCCTAGGGGAAAAAACCCTGACCTTCTAAGGAAATTGGAATTAATAACTTACTGTAAAATAATTCACCAATATTTTCTCTCCCAAGTATGATAAAGCACATCTGTGCAGGGTTAACCCACAAAATGATGCACACACGACAAGCCAAGAGATGAACCACAAGTAGAAAACAGCAATAATAATTTAGTGTATGTTTTCTATACATGTATAGAAAAACAAGAGTTCAAAATAATTTTCTCTACAATAGTTCCAAAAATCTTTATGCTAAAACAAATGTTGGATGAAAAATTTAAAATGCATGTTTGTATATTGCTCTCACTTAGCCTTGCTTATTTTAATTTATCTAGAAGATACAACATCATATAAACAAAGGCAGAAATAATCTGCTTTGATTCAGAGTCCAAGTTTATTTCTGTTTCACAATATCAAAAGTCATCCCTTAGCTCAGTTCCTTTAATGGTCCTAGTAGTTCTGTAGACATTTCCCATCAACTGCTCCAGTATCTGCTGCTAAATTATTAACTCTTCCCAGGAGATAAGATGTCAAGTCAAGCCTATAATACACTCTGTGCTTTCCACTCGTTTCTCTCAGTTGCTAACATATAGAGAGAAAAAAATCCCCAACCACTGCCCTGTTCTAGACATCCCTACTTATGGACTTAATTACAGAATGCAGGATGAAGGTCATTCAGATGCCTGTTTGAACTGCAGGAAAGCATTTCTTGCATCACTACATGAATTTATTCACTCAACATTTATTCCAGTTAGTCTGAACAAGACCTTTCCAAAGAAAATTAAGAACTTTCTTAGGGATGGACAGCAATATATTCCATCGACTGAGGCAGCAAGCCAGTGCTGCTAAGAAAGTCAGGCTGCTTTTATTAATCATCTGCTCTGATGAGACACAAACCAAAACTAATTCTCTGGAAGTTCTTTCCCTCTCTGAGCCGGGAGGTATTAGGCACACAAGAAATTAATAGTGAAAAGAGACCATTTGTAGGTTTCCTCACATCATGATGCTTCCCAAGTTGTTCTGCTGTTGTAAATCTGACAAGTCCACCATGGGGCAGAGAAAAGAACTCTGGATGGAGATTAACCTGAGTGTCTTGAATGAATCCCTCGACTCCACTCAGTGACAGTGGGAATCTGCACAAAAGCCAGTAGGGCTGGGATTTACAAGGCAGGTATTGACTGAAACTGAGTCTGGCAGTCCTCTGGCTGAAGTGTTTTCCCACTAAAAGGCAACATCAGAGAGAAAAGAATGGGGAATTGTAATGGTAAATCAGATCTTTCAGATCTTTGAAATAACATTTTTATTTGTGGTGCGTATTCATGCATTTAGTGAAGACTGGGATAACTTAAAGCAAAACAACAACAAAAAAGGAGCTGCCTGTAATGATACTGCCAAGGCCTAGGTTGTGTTTGTCACTGATAGCAGTGACACCTACTGCAGAATGAGGAATTAAAAAGGAACTGCAAGCTGGACTTAGCCAAAACAGTCACTGGTATGGCTTTAACAGATGTTCCCGTTTCTCTTCCTCTTGCTTTCTCTACAGAGCCATCCTGCCTCATCAGCTGTTTCTACTTATAACTTTTCCCCATCCTCCCAGGAATAAGTGGCACCTTTGCTGAGCTCCAGACATTTCCCCTTTCAACCATACAGTAAAAGGGTTAAAAAAAGCAGTCATTAAAAAGAAAATAAAATCATTTTTTCGAACTTGAAAACCACATTTCATAAAAAACAAAAAACACAGGCAGCTTCCACCCCAAGCAGTTCTCAAATCTGACTTCAAGTGAGAATGCAACTCTGTGGGAGTGGGACAAGAGGGAGAGCCTTCTTATGGCACTGCAGGCCCATCCAAAAATGCCCAAATATTTTTCACTAATTGGTAATCTTTAATGTGCCCAGAAGCCAACAACACAACCACTCCCAAAGACAACAAAGAGAAAACCACAAAACTTGTGCAGTGTAAATTATTTACCTTGCAGAGTGCTGTAACCCTGTAACACTGGACTTGAACATGTTTGCATACAGATACATAACCTTCATCTGAAAATGGGGTCGGGATGGGTATTTTCTTGGCACTTTGCTACTTCTGGTTCTTTTTGGAGGGAGGCATACAACTTGAAGTATTTAAAACCTCAGGCAGTGTTTGGTTGTTTCAGCCCAACATAAAGGCAAAAACAAGTTGGAAAACACTTTTCAAAGTGTCCCTAATTTGAATTTCTGTTCAAACTGCACTGGCAATAAAAAAAAAAACCCCAAACAAAACTAGTAGCCTCAAATGGAATTCCAGATAGAGCCTCCACATATTCACTCACACAAACTTTCTGGGAAATACTTCTCTGGCTAAAAGGGCTTCACAAGCGGGCAGCACCAGCCAAGCAGTAACACACACCAGATCTGCTGAGTCCTGGAGATGGGCTGCAAAATCTCCACACTTACATTACAGAACAATGCAAGGCAGTTTGGAAATCTTCCTACTTGGGTAATCTGCCTTTTTTTTCTGAGGGAATCACTTCTGCCAGGATTTGAACAAACTGCTGAATGGTATCCCATAATTTCTCACAGCTGTATGTGTGGGAAATACTCCATTCTCCTGATAATTATGGAGCTTTCAAGTAAAGGTACATAAAATACAACATTCTCCCTCATAAAACACAAACATTCTCTCTCTACCTTCCTTTCCAGGAGTTTCTCCTAGGAAGAAGTTGAGGCACAATGGCATTTACTGTCTTCTTGGGGATTAAAAGAAATAAAGAGACACAGTGGCATATCCCAATTTATCGCTGAGTTATTCTGCAACACCTTCCCTGTGCAGGTGGCAGTTCAGCTCAGCAGGAGAAAGTCCTCACTGTTTAACTCCTGGGCCATGTGCTGAGCTCATGGTACATGGTCTGTGCAAGAAGGAAATTTGGACTGGCTCATTGGGATGTTTCACATCTTGCATTCTCTTTATTAGCACACTTTTTGCTTTTGCATCACTCTGGCTGCATGTCAGAGGCCTCACAGAGATTGCAGAACCATCCGCATATGAGATTACACAGATTAAATTACTCCTGGGTGCTTCTTCCCATGAATAGCTTTTGGCAACCATTCAGATACGTTTTGTCACCTGCACCCAAAAGAAATTACTAGCAGTAATTGGCAACACTCGTGGCCAGTTCCAATAACACCTAAAGTTGCAAGAACCTATGACTGAGTGATAGTGGTGCTAGTTTTCCTCTATTTTCTGACACTTCTTTTGAGCAGTTCACAGGTGAGGATGACATTGCAAGTTATTCTGAGGAGGTCCAGTTAAAATCCAAACCAACCAAAAAAACCTGAGCAAAAAGTGCCACCACAACAAAGCCCTCCAAATAAGATTTTGGAGGAGGGAATGTCTACAAGGTTCTTTCCCTGGCATATTCTGCAATCCCTGCCTTTGGTCAACATTAGTCCTCTCCACACAGCAGACTGCAGAGCAGATTTTTTGTGGTTTTACCCATCACACCAATTTTGGCTCTTTAAAATAGGATTTCCACTGATAAAAACAGTAAGAGTATTTCCTCCTCAATTTTACATTTGAAAAGTCTTCTCTTGGCCCTTGTGCTTTCCATTCCACCCCTATAAATTATGAAGGCTCTGTCTCTCCTTGTCCAAAATTATGAACTTCCTACTGACTTTAGGACACATGAATCCAGGAGTAGAGATGGTGCACTTCCATGTGGAAGAATGGCCAGGACTCACTGAGGGTCACAGGTACAAGCCAGCAGGGTATCTAACCCTGCCAAAGAGATGCCACATAGGAATTTTAAAAATATTGATGCAAAGTAAAATGATTTGTGTCTCCTGAGGAACTAGTTGTTAAAGGAAGGCAAGAGAGGTTCTGGCAAAATAAAATCTTTACCAAGAGACTGCTGGGGCTTTGCTGTCAAGATATGCAATTGTGATTTCCAGCAGTTTATAGCTCCTAATGCCTCCAGTTTCCAGTGCTATTTGACTACTATTGTGTTAGCACACAGTTATCCTTCTTTTACAAGCTTAACCCTTTCTACCCCATAGCCCTAACCCAGCTGTATCTTGTGCCTAAAATCCATCAGCATAGCCACACACATGCTGCCAGGCAGAACTCACCATGTTCACTTCAGAGTTCTGGGAGCCACGGCACTGAAATTCCAGAGCAATCACTCGAGCACAAAGCAGTTGTAAAGGGAGGCTGCTCTGCTGAATGAAGTTATCTGTAAAAATCCACTACCAAACATCCCAGAAACAGCTATTAACAGAAAGGAAGGTGATGGCAGAATAGTGAATTATTAAATTCTAACAGCTGATGGATCAAAGTGATTTAGTTTTGGCACTTCCCTTCTAAAAATTTTTAAAACTGTATTATATTCCTGTTATAGCAATTTTAAAAATGGGTTTGAAATATATCCAAGTAAACTTCCCTGCAATTTTACTTCTGCCAAAACCACTGCTGTGATGTGGCATGGATGTTCTAATTGACACACTGTTTTAAATAAAAGGGAATAGCTCATTAGTTCTTTCCCATGGATTTCAAGCTATTAGCAAACTGGAGAGCTCCCACCTTGTTACTAGGTATGTAGGTATAGTTATCTAGATACATTTATATACAGATGATGCTCTTAGCCATAGGATTTAATTTTAGGTAGTCCTGGCAGCAGCAGAGAGATGCACTCAATGAGCCTCATGGTCCCCTTCAACTTCAGAAATCCTACAATATATGTGAAAAATACAGGATAGTCCCCCAAGGAAAATTTCTCCCCCTTCAAGCAAAATTATTTCTGTTTTGAATTAAAGCAAAGGCAGTATGAATGTATGAACTCATCAGACAGACCTTAGGGCTTGTGTAACAGCCCTGGTTGAGATGCTGCAGTGGGGTTTTTCCCAGGCACTGCTGTTTAAGAGCTTCAGAGCCTGCTGCTGCTCTGTGTGCCCCTTTCAGGCAGTGCCTTTTTTATCTGAATGACTCTGCTTGATGCTGTTTACCAAGTAATGACCCAAAAGAGATCCAAAGGTTCCTTTGTGAAAATGTTTACGACATGAAGGAATTTTCTCAGCTGGCTGAGTTCTAAAAGTTTTTTTGTTATTTCTTCATTGACACATGCTAATTTTACAAGAACAGTATTGCCACAGTTCAAAGACTTTTCTCAAGGTCAGAACAAGGCAATGGGAAAATGGGCTAAGCAAAATGTACCAGGACTTTTGTTTTTTTCTGTTTGCCACTCAGGCTTTTTCTCATTGGCCCCGGCCCAGTTTGGCAGCTGAGCACATCCTATGAAACTCACAGGTTTTACACCAGTTTCCTTTGGATTCACATTTAGAATCTAAATGTGAATTCAGTAAACTTAGAATCTAGAAGTGTGAATATTTATGCACAACTGTATCCTCATTCAGTTCTAAGTAAAGCGATAAAGTTTCAAAATACAAGTTTTTAAATTAAATATTTAATTTTCAGGCGGACTGTGGCACAGCAGCAGCTCAGAGCAGGATGGGGAGGGAGCAGGTGGCCAGGAAAGGGAACTGCTTTTGCCAGGATAAACAAAGTGCTGGTGCAGCCAATGCATCAGAACCGGTGTCCAGCTTTGGGTTCACCTTTGGTCAATGACTTGACCAGAACTGAGGGACAAAATGTAGCAATAAACTCTTCATGGAAATGTCAGAAGCACTATAGTCTTCTAATTTTGTGTTGTACTTTGTTGCACTTCTTTCTTTTACTTAAAAAGTACTTCAAACAACAACAACCAAACAAAACCCCAAAATGCAGGACAGAGAACTAAAATATCCCCAAGGCAGCTTTCACTGGCAATGATTTTATTTTGGCTAAGGATGAAATTTCAGATGTACAGTTCATGCCAAATATTTAAATTTTCTCTCATTAGATATTTCTGATGCATTTACTAGTCAAAAAAACTTCAGGTAAATTTAAGGCAGCTTTAGAAAAATTCAGTTTGGTGTACTTATTTAAAACTAAATAAACCACCAGTTACTTCAAAGCCTTTACGAGGTCAAGCTAAGTCACCACAGTTCAGAACATTTCCTCTTAAATTTAAAATTTCACATGCCAGAAGTCAAAAGTGCAAGCTCTGGAATATTTCACCCTTTGAATATTAGACAATACATGTTATACTGTGCTAAATTATCAAAACTTCTAATCCACCCTGTAGAAAAGCCAAGAACAAGCAGCAGCCAAAACCAAACTTTGGAGTTCTAGTGGTGCGCAGCTTGCCTCCTTTGCTTTAATTAGATACAGATATTCCCCATCTTTCCTATGTCTTTGCATCACTAAAATGGCAATTTAACAGCAAATGGTTTAAGCTGGGCTCACACAGGCTGTAAAGGAGACTGTGAGACTCAAGAAAGTTAAACCAGAGGTAGTAAATCTGAGCGGTATGGAAGGAAATTACCTTCTGTGTCCTTTTCTATGCCTGCAAATTGGTATATGCACCTGCTGAAGTCCACACAGAGGGCAAAGGCTTGGAAATTACCTCTAAGGGCAGAAATGATGGATGCATATCCCCAAAGGGCAGGCTAAGAACACAACAACAATAACAAAGCTTTTCTCTTTACATTTAGAACCAGAGCCTTCTTTTTTATCATATATACAGGGAGATATTGCTCTTTCTCCTCACAGACTAACTGCAGAAAATCATGCTAAGGCAGCCATAAAGTAGGCAGTGATAGAAGGTTTTCCCATCCTCTGCCCACATTTCCTTCTGAGATATTGATAAAGCAAATGGTATTTTGGATTAACATTATTTTCTGTCAATCTGAGTTAACATTAGCTTTGCCAAACAGAGGAAAGTATTACCCATGGTTATTTCTAAGTATTCTAAATGGGAATTACCTTCAGCTCCATCCACACCCACAGGAATATCAACTTAAGCAAAACTCTGACACGGGCAAAGCATCTGGGAGAAAGAAACACTTTGCTAGAGATGTTGTCAGTTTAAAAGTCAATTACAGGATCAGGGCAATTAACTAACCAGCTTAACAAAATTAGATCCATAAAACAGATGCAAACTGCTACCCTGTGGCTGCAGTAACCCCTCTCAGCATTTGCCCAATGCATTCCTCATTCTGATCTGGACACAGAGGGCAAAAAAATAACTGGCACCAGTAGAAATAAACTTGAGAGTCTCAGCTTGTTTTGCTACATGCAATCCCCCAAAGGGCACTTATGACTGTTTGGACAGGCAATGCCATTTTCAACCACCTAGAACATATTTGAGTGTTGATCTTTATGAACTATCATTGTCAATGTGCACTTTTAGAAGAGTAATTTCTTTTTTGCCTGACCTCAGTCTTTTAGTCTAAGTAGAAATCTTTAGCACTAAGTATAAATCTTTAGCACTAACTGAAATAATGTATTTCTATATCTTTTCTGAGATACCGCTTAGGCAAAATTTCTTCCACCTGAAATTTCATATAATCCTTACCTGAAAATAGGAAGCTAAGCCTTTTCTAATTTTCAAATTTCTGCAGCAATTGCATCTTGAAGCCTTAATTCACATTTTGAAATACCAGAGAGCAGCCATGCTGAAAACTGGACAGGCACAAGTCTATATACTTCAGCTGATACCCTGTGCCATTTTCATGCTGTGAACAGAGAAGGGAATCTGTGCTACTGAAACCATCCTGCTTGCAGAGCTCCTGCTGCAGTGAAAAGTTTGAACTAGCAGTGCCTGGCGGAGCTGAAAATTTTTCTGGCACAGCCTGACAGCCAAAGAAACACATCTGGGGGTCAGCAGGGCCCTCCCTGCCATGCCTGGAGCCGGGGCAGTGCCACATCCCTCACTTGTGCAGGCTCTGTGTGCCCGGCTCTCCTCAGGCGCATCCCGTCTGCATCCCTCACCATCGCAGCAATCCCTGCGCTCCCTGCCAGGCAGAGCTCCACGGACAGTGCCAGCTGCAATCTGTAGGAAGCAGTGTGAATGTTTCCATGAATTCAGTTGAAGATCATATGCTCAGGGTGTGGCCGTGGGAAAGACCAGTGTATCTTACACAGGGTCCCTGAAGTGCAATTAGTGTTCCTTTAATTGCAAACAGACTTTTCCATATCCTTTTGCAGCATTCCGCCCTCTCTTACCTGAATGACAACCAAAATAAAATGCTGCGGATGTTAAAAATGGTACATAAATCAGACACAAAAATCTCTGCCTTGATAAACTGGAGTCTCACTTGTACAAGAATATCAAATGTAATAAAACATTACAAGTTTATAATAGTTTCTAATAAAACATTACTATTACAGGCACTATAGCTACAGCAGAGGAATGTGCATCAAGCACAGCTATTCTGGTCATGAATTGCATACAAATTTTATTTGCACATAAATATTTACATTTAAGGACATTTTCTCCCCTCCAGATGTAATAATAACAATAATATAAAAGGCAGGAAATGTAATGGAAAAATCTCGGGTTTGAGCTTGTCAAAATTGCAAGCAAATGAAAATTTTCCCTGCAAGCATGGAAAATATTATATGACTTTTAATAGGTGCCCATATTTTCTGCATAATCACATCCTGCATTTATTTTCCTTGAGAAAAATAAACCTCACAGAAGCCTCAGACTGATTTCACACTCCAGAAAAAAAATCCTTGGCAGAAACAAAGTGCATGGAATTTGATGGGAAGCTTTTATAAGGATGTCTACCCAAATTAAGTTAAAAAAGAATCATTTGAGTCTGTACTTGAATAGAGCAGATCCAGCCATTCTTAAGTCAGTGTCTCAGATATCAGTGCAGAACTCTCAGGCATTAATTTGGCTTTGATGCACAGCTGGGACATCAAACTTGCAGGCATTACTTCCCTCAGACTGAGGTACCAAAATCACTGAGAAATGCACTTGGCATACATTTTTAATTTTTTCCTGTATTCTTTAACATAATAAGACATCTCAAAGGCTCATCCATTTAATGCACCTGCAGAAACTCCAGACTTGCACCCCTCAAGTGCGACCCTCTCGAAGCCGTATTTGTGCATCCTGTCCCACAGAGCATGTGAAAACTCAAATTCATCTTGCTGAGAAATTCTGCTCACAGCTGCTTGCTTGGCAGAGATCTGGCTGGGGAGGGAAGGGACAGAGGGAGGGAGGGAGGAGGCAGAGACAATTTTCCAAGCAATGGGGAAAAACAGTTCAGAACTTTCATCATCAATGGCCTTGACACTGCTGGAGCCAACGGAAACAACATCGCCCGAGCGAGGGAACCATTCACAAATAAAACATCTCCTGCGTTTATTTCTATCATGGCAGCTTATGCCAAGCTTCCTTTGGTGAAATCCAGATTTCTCCTGCACTGGCTTCCTCCTGCTGTTGATAGAGCAGGATATTTGCTGAAACAGGCAGGTGATGAATGAGATATTCTGAATTAATCAGCATTTATGCTGGAGAGAGAATGGTGTTCTCTTCTGAAGCTCTAAGAACAACTGGCTGTGTTTTTCCAAAGGAGATTTCAGACACAAGATTTCTGTGTTGAACTCTTAAGTGTATGGAAGTCTTGCTGGCAGGTGAATTCCATAACAGTACATCTCTTACTGACCCTGTCAGTGATTTTATGGAAGCAAAAATGCCTGGCAATTGATACAGGCCTACACCACAAGAAGAACATTTCATATTAATGTTAACAAGGTTAACATTTCATGAGGTAATTTCTCATTGCCATAATTCCTCCAGGATTCCAAAAGAAATACAAATTTGCAGGAATAAAGCCTGGTTGGTTTCCTCCCCAACCAGTAAATACATTTCCCTTTCTCAAGAGAGAATTAGAAAACAAGTACTGCACAAGTCTATTTGGTTAACACTCAGTGATGAGCGTAGGGTACAGAAATCACAAAATCATTTTTATTCTTGCTGTTCCCTTGTGATATCCCAAGCCTTTACTGACTCTGCAGTGCCAAACACTCCCTGAATATCACTCCAAAACTAGTGGCATTTTAGTGATGGCATTAGTTATTCCAGATATCATATAAATGTTTTATAGAGCAGGAAGAAAAGTACTTTTAGCTTTGTCTAAGCCAAGAATGGATTCGATAAAAACCCTGATCAAGAAGGACCCTGAAAACTTTATGCGTATTTGGGTTTTCTACTCTAAAAGACATAATTTCCCAAATATTAATTAAGATGCTGAGATATCAGAAAGCACCATTTGCAACCACCTGTGTAATCACTGCTGATCCTCAGGCTGCTTCATTACTTCACAAAGCTTTGCAGAGCAGGAGGAGATTTTTGATGAGTGTTTTTAAGGAACAGAAAAATTTAAATCTGGAGTGGCCATCACCCAGAGATCTGAACTCTGAACCCCACTTGGCTGGTGATCTCTGAGGGTCAGGCACTACATGAAATATGAGATCTGTTGGGAATCAGACTACCAAACTGATGGGAAGTTCAGGGTAATCCAAATGTGGCAGCCAGGTCAGCCACTGAAAATAATGCTATCAATGCACAATCATTACTCTGTGAAGAAAATGGTCTCAGTTCTGGCAAGAAAATCATAAAAAATAGCCCTTCAATGCTGTTTCTCCTGTAAGGTCAAAGAGATGCACCAAAAAAAGAATATAAAGGAAAGACAAGAACAAGAGAATTAAAAAAACCTGATCCTAAATCAAAGAGCTGGGAGTCAGTTGATACATTCACTAAGGGCTCTGTGAAAGAATTCTTAAGGCATGTGTGGCACTTACAGACATATCTGTTGTGGGTGAATGTCTGACAGACAGTCTGTGGAATATAAATAAATTTCAGCTTCTAATACTGATATAATTTTCATTCTCTGTAGGAGTGAATACCAGTGTGAAGTACAGTGTGTTTAGGATCAGTCCACTTGGATTTACAGTTTTTGAGAAGAACTGACAGTTTTGAAGGCCATAAGTAATAAAACTTTTAATGTGCTGGAAGAAAAAAAAGGACAAAAAGAAAGGAATTTAAGTGATTTGCCCACCATCACTTTGCACATTGTGTCACAGCTGAGGTTTAAATATCCATTCAGCAATTAGCAATGGATTTATCATTCATTTCTGTTGGGATTGTCAACAGAAGGACTGCAAATAGAGAGTAAATTCCTTGGGTTAAGAGACAACCTAGAGTAATGAAAAGTCAGGAAAATATAAACCAATATTTCTGCTAATAAATTACCAGTCATTTATCATCTACACCAGTTTTTAACCTGGAGCTGTGAAGTACTGCCTCTGAGAACCAAATTGATACAGCTTCCCATCATGTTCCACCTGCAATTCCAACTCCCAGCTTGAAGCTGGGGATTACCTACTTGGTGTAATGAAACTCCAGTGCCACCTCCCAGTGAATAACAGTCCCCTGCAATAGACAGGATTTGATAAAGGTGGCTGGAATGTCTGATTCTGGTCATTGTTTATCAGCCACATCTGATTGTCCTGATTCCTTCATTGCTCCCATAAAACCTAAGAGGAATTGGAAATCTCTTTAAACATAACCACAAAAGCAATCACAGCTCTGAAGCAGGCCATCCTGACAGAGGACAAGAATGTTAAGGAAGGACTGGAAGCATGAGAAAATTGCTTTTCATAGAATGTATTCCTAGAGAAAACTGTGAAAAACACTACAATGTAAAATAGAATACAACTCACCTTAAAATAGCATGTGTAATGTTAGTGCTATTTATCCATTTAACACCACAGTACATTCAAAATCCAGCACCTGATAATTACCATTATTGAGGATCAATTTAAAAATCTGCAGACATCAGAGTCAAGCCTTCTCTTAGATTTTGAAACACTCAAACTAAAAGTGATTTTGAACAACTTTACATCCGTTTAGTTGGGGGAATTTATACACAGTGTTCAAAGTACACCAAGGAATTCTCAAATCCCTGCACTCCAAACAAAACAAAGGAACTGAATGGGTGTCAACTTCAGAAGCTAACTTGAGCTTTTTAAGTCCCAGCACCACCAACTATTTTGCTCTCCAAAAAATACTCCAGAGACACCCACAACACATGCTGCTGCAGTGGAAATGGACCTGCCCAGCTAATCAGGATCATCTTTTTATTTTTAAATGACCTTTTACAATAGCAAAAGGTGATCAACACATGCAAATATTGCAGAGAGCACAAAACCATTAGAAATAAACCTCTGTCTCTCATTTTGCTTGTTCAAATCTGCAGGTGGGGTGTTTGAGACCAAAAGATTCTCTACTACAGCCTCCATTTGCACCATGGTTGCACTCAGTCGTGGCTGCACACATTTGCCAGTGCTGCTCCTCCCCAGTGTGGGTCAGGAGACAGATCAACACCAAAGGTTAAATTCCCTGCCTGTCACAGAGCTCCCTGTGCCCTCTGAGATGCCCTGAGGGTGTCAGAGACACTTGCCAAACCTGGCCCTGATGGATCTGCTGTATCCTGATGGACTGAGCCAGGCCTGGTGGGTTTCCCAGGAAGCAGCAGGTGCCTGAGTGCAGGATCATCCCATCCCACCCAAACATGCAACACTACAAACCCTTCCCCCACAAACAGCTGAGCTGAAGGAACAGGAATAATAATAATCATTTTTAAAAAAAGAGCCCCTCCTAACTAAACCCATTCCAAAAAAAAAAAAAAATCAAAAATAAAATTTGATAAAGAATTTAAAAAAACACACTGCATGTTTGCATTCTGTTCGTTTTCACTGAAGTCACTGAATCATTACATGCCCAGAGCAGAACCAAAGGTCCTGAGGAAAGGGGGTCACACACACTGGGCCACCTCCAAGGGCTGCAAATAAAGGGCACCTTGCTAAGTACAACTCTTAGAGAAACACCAGCAAGAGCCAGGAGAGCAGGAGGAAAATTTTTGGTGAGCTCCCACCACAGAGCTGACAGCTCGCCTCAGCAGGGCTGGAAGGATCTGGAACACAACTGGAGCAGTTTTGCAGTGACTGCAGAGCCCCTGCCCCAGGACAGATGAGCGCTGGGGCTGCCCTTGCTCTGTCCTGTTTACACAGCCCCTTTCTGCAGGAAACAGCTCCTCCCAGGTTGGAGGGACCAAAGAGTCAAGTGATCTTGAGAGGGGGTGGAGGAAAGGGTGGTATTCCTTCCCATCAAAGATCATTTTTTACTTAAATATCATTCCCTGTTGAGCTTAGACTCTTGTTTCTGAGGCTGTAATTGACACTGATGGGCTTTGCCAAGCAGCCCCAAAAAACAGCAGCTCTGAAGGTATAACCTTACAAAAGAAGTACAGGAGCCCCTTTCCCTGCTTCCCAAGGGAGCTCAAAGAAATGTGTCTTTGTAGAGACAATATTTGGCAAAGAGATTGATATACTCAAGGGGAAATGCTATTCTGCACTGAAATAAGACCAAGCTGTAAATCCAAATAGTCCCTTGAAAAATTAGTAAGTGCTCTCAAGTGTTTCACCACATCTGGAAGAGCTGAAAAACTCAAACAGAACATGTACTAAAAATAAATAAATAGATAAATAAATAAAGTGGATCCACATTGCTCTGCGAGGTCTAAGTTTTGCTCAAGGTCTCTTCCATGGTGAGTATTCAGCTGGAAGTTAGGGGCCCAAGAGATTTTTGTGAAAGCAGAAAGGGATATCCTGAGCCACAGGCACCAGCCCAGCAATGCAGCTTCCAACAGCCAGGACTGTGTGGATTGTGTCAAGAGCTTCCCTCATTACTGCCCTGTGTGCCCATGGAGTCTTCTTATAATTCCACTTTTGCTACCAAAACTGTTCTATCTATGGAAGATTACTACACTTTAAGTAATAGGTTCCTACTCTATAAAAATCAAACGATGACTTTTAATTACTTCTTATTTCTCAATATACTCAGGTAGCGAGCTTTGAAAGGTACACTGTGTAATTCTAATACAATTTTCACAATTTGCACAATTTAGGCTGTGGAAAGTCTATTTCTAACTTCACTCTCATTTGTATTTGACCTCTGACTAGTGTAACTTGAAATTTTCTTTATGACAGTCTGTTCTAGGCTTTGAGGCAAAAAAAAAATTTTCTAAACTCAAAACAAAACAAGACAAAAACCTCACCCAGTTTGTATTAAACTCAGACCTATGCATGTCTGGCTCTTTTCTACCATGAAATAGCTGAAATTCATTTCTCTCAGCAACATCCCCTGTCCTGCCGGACTGTGACAGAGTGGAGATGATCACCGTGGGACTGCACTGGTTTCCTGGCAGAAGTGGTTATGACGTACTTGCTGCTCCATCCTAAGGTCTGTCAGCATTCCTTGTCCCAGCTGGATCTGCACCCCAGAGGGACAGCTGAGGAATTACTGCAGTGTCTGAGCTGTGGGTTTCAGAATTAGCTGCATTTATGTCCAAGGGATGAAATGCTTCAGTAACTTCTGCGTTATTGCACGTTACTTCCTATTCGTACTGAAGCTCATAAAAGTAAGAAAGCAGAACTGCCTAAATTATAAAGCTCTAAAATTTCTGATGGCAAATCTTTACACTCTTAAGACAAATTTATGTCCTATGCAACAGTCAAAGAGCTACAAACTGTTTAAAACCTTGAAAATCTCTAAGTTCTCTCATTTCTTGTTACACCTGGCAGTTAACTTGAATTAAGGTTTTTTAATTTAGCTGCAGAGACAGACTTGTTGAGACAACTACAAATGTGAGTCTTCATACTTTTATCATTCTCCCTGGGCTATTCTCACAGCTTGAGGGCACACTGGGAACTGACTGCTCCATGCCATTTCTGCAGAGTTACTCTCCTGAAGTGCCTCCTGGCTTGTCAGGCCTCCCTGCCCAGAAGAAACCTGGGTGTGATCCTGGCTCTTCCCTGATAAGCTTCTTCATTGCAGAAACTGTGATTTTATTTCATTTATTCTTTCCATACTTCATTGACCTTTGCACTATCATCAGGCAAAACACAGTCACTGAAGTGTGACTAACTTATTGAGGGCATCAAAAATTATTAAAATGCACAATGCTTGATGCTGACATTATTAATCCAATTTCTTGTAGATGAAGGAAGAAGCAAAATTTGAGTAGGTGGAGTGTATTGATCCTGCCCTCAATAACCCAGATGTTCAAAGTGTCTTTGTGCACAGTTCCTCACCATTCCTTAAGAAGTGAAGCTGTACTCTTAGCCAATGCTTAGGGGGCAAATCAGAATTTTGTCACTCTGACAAAATTTTGTCACTTGGACAAAATCTGACTCTGTTTGAGCCTCAAGTTTGGTAAAGTAAAAAAGAAAGTTAGGGAGTTGTTGTTGATCAAAGCTCCAAACAAAACACAAGCATGCCTTCCTTTCTGTGCTAATTCTAGGAGGAGAAGGAAGTCAACACAATTAATGGCTGATAATTATAAAAATACTGTGTTACTTTATATAGTGCAGCATATCGCTTTCATAAACACTGAAGATGTTACATTCAACTCCTTTCAGTCAAGTCTGGATAATATTATATACTATCTTGTTAGCTAAATGTGTAGTTAGATTAAAGATATGTTAGTCTCAAAGTACTACATAGTTCCCAAGACCATTAGGGAGAAATTATTTTTTCTGTAAACAAGTAATTGAAAAATAAATTCAGTTTCTTAAGGTGCCATATACATTTTTTTTTCCATTTCAGGAAGCACCATGAACAGGGTATATACAGAAATCAAAAGGAGGATACAAAAGCTCACTGGTCTATATGTGATTCAAGATGGGAAATCCTATGTCCTGAGAAAAAAGATTCCAATTAAATTACACCTGTGAAACAACACTACGTATTCTAAAATAAATGAAAAGCGTGAATTGCATTACAATATAAAAATATAATATCCTGACCCTTGAAATATTCTGATCCCTGAAAACAACATGTCACTGCTAACAAATCAAAAACATCTGTTTCCACAACATTAATTGGTCTTAAGAGTAATTTGTTGTGGAGACAAATTCTGAAAAACTTAAGAATAAAAAAAATCATCAGGATGGGACAGAAGGTAACAGTGAGGAAAAGATTTCAATCCCAGTATCTAGAAACAAACTGGCACATTAACTTCAACTCATTGGAAACCTGGTACATTTGTCAGTTTTACAACATTCTCCAGCTGCAGCTGCAAGGTACAAATATGCACAGGACATGGTATGAATGTAGAGCATGATCATACACTGACCCCTTGGAACCATGCAAGCCTGAACATTTCTGGCCCTCATGTTATAAAAGTTGCCTAATAATCACTTAAAATTTGTAAAAGCTAAACTACTTACTCAGTTGCAATAGTCAAGAGCCAACTCACAAATTAGGAGCAAAGGAAAACAAAATCAAGTTCATCAGCAAATACAACCACCTTTGACTTGAGACCAGATTATTAGTAGCAAATCCTCTCTGACCTGACTTATTTTGGAGACACGTGGTTTCCATGTGTTGTTTCTACTGTTGCAGATCTGCAGATTGGGACATAAAAACTCTGTACAAATTTATAGTAGGAGGAGTGAGATGGTGCTGAGGCTGGTGCCCAAATACTGGGAATGGATGAACAAATTCAGCTCTTCAAATATGAAGCTGCTATCAAATAAATATCTGGATAAACCAAGTAGCCTTCTGTATATTTAATGTTATCCAAGCCCCATCATATTATGAACAGAGTGCACAGAGGCACAATAATTTATCTAGTAAGAGCAATTTGAAACTAAGCTTATGAATGTTTGCTGAATTAAGGATAATAAGAAGAGGCTGGTACAGGTCTCAGTGCAAAAACACTTATCAGTTTACCAAGAGCTGGATTTTCTCCCTCAGAAGTGAATATATGAGTATATTATGTTGTTAACATTTCGTCATGAGCCACTGCAACAGCATGTAGGAGCTAGAAAACTAAATTTTTCCCCAGGAAAACACCTGTAAGTAAATAATGATGAATTCTAAAAGAGCACCCTACACCATTCTGCAGCCACAATTTATGCTGACCAATGCTTTCCCCCCCTCACATTCATCACACAGATAAAGGTTTCCTCCTAAAAGGCTAATTAATTTAAATTTATCAGATTATCAAACTTTATTTAAGGGTAATATGCATGCTAATAAATAAATACAATTTAAACCACACATATCTTATTAGTTTACCTATTACAGACCCCAGGAACCATAAATAGGAGTCACTACTGGAAAACATCTATTTGTCCACACAGGTAATGTGTGGCAAATGTGTTTTTCTTTGAGTGATTATGTTTACTGATTTCCATCAGTGAAAAATGACAAACATTTCCAGTGAGCTCAATCCCACTTCCCTGAGAAGAAAACAAAAACAAGGAGCAGCACCAGCTGCTTGGCAGGGCTGTGCTGGAATGATAACATGGTCTCAGGGCGCTCTTGCTCAGGCCATGGAATTAATTGCTGGTGAGTAATTAACTCAGCCACAGCACTGACAGTTGCTTCACCTTGCCCAGCAATCAGCCTGCATTGCTCGTGGTGCTCTCTGACTTCACACAGAGATTCCCAGAATTAGCTCTGCATGCACTGCACATCTTGAGCAACATTAGAACTGAGGAGGGGACCCTGTCAGACTATGAAATATGTACATCTAGAAAGGATTTGTGGACAAGGAAAATCTGATTTACCACTAGCATAAAGCTCTGTACTATATCTACCTGAAACTAAGCAATAAACCAAATTTTATCTAATGATATCCACCCATTAATTCGAGTGAATCTTCATTAGTGATCCAGTTCTAATTAGAAAATTAGTATGAACTGTTCTATAGTTCATTCTGCAAAACTTTCATCACCCTCCAATTTAACAGACTCTTGTTCATAAGATTACACTTGTTTATAAGAGAATGGAAAATGATAAATCTGAATTTAAAAAAAACCCAACAAAAACATTAACAAGGGAAGGGGACAAAGAAACAAGCTAAAATTACACAAAAGTCCTTTTAGACAAAGTGACAAAGGAAGAATAGCAACCAAAAAAAAAAAAATTCAACCCAAAAGCCAAAAAAGAAAACCAATGAAACCACACACCCAACAAAGCCACACCACATCAAAGAAACTCAACCACAAGCTCCGCTGTAACTGTGTGATTGTGTAGATTTCTACACTTCCTTGGATAATGTTCCAGATTTGTTGGAAATCTGGACAGGACTCTCATGAGAACAGGCTTTCTGATGATATTTTAGATACTCCCAGGTTATGAGCCTGCCAGAAGAAACGCAAGAGCAGCCTTTTTCCATAGTAGTTTTGTACTTGGATTCCAACCGCGGCAAAAGAGGAGGAACTGTAGAGATGTGTAAACTTAGACAGGGATCGGTCACAAAACTTTTCATTTTCCTGACCAGGGTATAATATGGTACAGTCTGGATTTTAGGGAAGATGCAAGAGAAGTCTGATTTAATTCAACTCACTTCAGACTTTTCCAGTTTTGAAAAAAAGCTTTAATTGGTGCTACTTAAAACAAATCTCTGACAGGAGTCACAAGTCACAGTGCTATTCAGTTTGTTACCAAATGGTTTTCTAATGAAGAGCAAGGATTCCCGTGCTGAGCACTGTGCTGTGAGCCGAACAGGAAGGATCCCTGCAGCTTACAGATATGGCTGGTAAATAAAACAGGATGCTGCAAAGGTTACCTTCCTCACACAAAACAAGGAAAATATTGAAGCAGTTGGAAGACTGAGAAAAGGGATCTTCCATCAGCAACAACAATAATATGCTCACTACATTTTGGAGGGGGGGGATAAAGCAATGTAACAACTGATTTTCTGTTACTCCTCAATGCTGGCAACAAAACTAGAGGTAGTTTAATTTCTGAAAACAATGACATAACCACAACTTCCACGCATGTATCTTGCACTTCTTTGCAAGAGATGCAGCTTAGAAAGAGGTGTTGTGAAAACCATGCTTTCATGCAGTCAAGACAATATAAGCTAAAAAGTCTTCTGGGAGAGGAGATTCCTAGCTCAAACATCTTTTGTGTTATTGACATAAGTTTGCCTTTATGCTTTGTTTTATTACAACATATACACTCTGTTTTTATGGGGAGAGAACAGTAAGTTCCTCCAGAGGGGTGCAGAAAAGTGGAAATCCTTTATCTAGACATTTGTGAAAACAGACAGCTTTGGAAATGTAGCTTTGGAAAGCCCACGACTCTTGGAGCATAGGGAAAAGAATGAAGACACATTTGGTTATTACACAGAGATTCTGGCAGATGAAGAGTCAATAGATCTGAGGAACACAAAGCAGAATGAAAATAATTACTTCCATCTCTTGGGGCATTTACCTTTTCAGCTGGGAATAAAGGTCTAGATAATCTAAATTCCCAGGAGCAGCACTGGTTTGTCTTTGAAAGTTCAGGTTCTGCAAAGTGGGGCAGGAAGGGCAGCTGAATCTCTTCAAACAGAGAAGTTGCTAGATAAATTGGTGCCCTTCCTGTTAAGCCAAAAGGGCCCCAAACACACAGAATCCATATGACCTATGACATTATCAAACACTGGAAGCTGTTAACCAAATGCCCAGTGTCAGGAAACAACCATCTGTCTGTGACAAACTGAGGTCTTCCCTCTCTCTGGGACTGTAACTAATTTCTTTTCTATCAAAGTTTGCTTACAATCTTTCTCTCTCTTCTCTCATCAAAAGAAGTATTTTCAGCAGTCACTTGCAGGTTTCCCCTCTGGAAACCCAAAAGAAATTGGTTTTAACCTGCTTTGTGGTTACCTTACTGGAATGATATTTACCAAGAAAACTAGTGCTCTTTGAACTGGTCACTCTCTAGGAAAATTGATGTAAAAAATCATCGCCTGTAATCCTTTTGTCATGCTCAATGCTCTGAATATTTAAATGTTTGCTTAAAAAAGTTACAAGTGGATTCTGGAAATCCACATGTATTGTAGATTTGGAGCTTGGAGCTTTTAAAGTTCAATAAAACTGCTTGCCTTCATCCACATAAGATCATGTGGTGTTTTAGGAGGAACATCTTAACTATTGTTCTGCAGTTAATTGAGACAGAAATACTGTTGATTGGCATTAATTAGTTTCTTTAGTTTCTTTATTTTTACACTAAGCAGTTCACATGGCCCTTCCTATACCAAGTGATACATATTTATTTTTTTTTAAATAGATACAAGTAACATTAGTAAATAACTACTGAGCATCCTCTGTATCTCACCTTTCAATAGTAGGAGTGCTGTGCACCCAATGTACAAGAAATTTTCAGCATCACATACTTACTCTTCAATATTTCCTGCTCATCCCTAGTTTTTCCCTCTGCATTTTTAACTGCTTTTAAAGGGTTTGCAAACCTTTGTGTGGCATTCACATGCTCTGAACACAACACCTTCACCCAGGGCTTTTTCTCCTGAGAAGGTGAAACACAGCGAGAGGTCGCAGAGAAAAAGGAAAACAATTCTTATCTCATTTGCTTCTCCTGTGGTTTGCTCATGCCAAATGTGTTTGGAGATTGTTTACCCAAAGGTGATTGCCTGATTGGATTCTGGTGTGAGCTGTTTTGGCTCACTGGCCAATTGGGGCCAAGTTGTGTCGGGACTCTGGAAAGAGTCACCAGTTTTCAATTATTATCTTTTTAGCATTCAGTAAGTATCTTTTCTGTATTCTATAGTATAGTATAGTATAGAATAGTATAGAATAGTATAGTATTCTTTAATATAATATAGTATAATAAAGTAATAAATTAGCCTTCTGAGAACATCGAATCAGATGCATCATTCCCCGCCCCTCATCAGGGTTGCCTGCATTTACAATACCTTTGGCCTTGCTTTGTGCTCTGGGCATCATCCACACAGTCTCACTAAGATGTGGACTTTGTCAGCGTGCTCCTAGTAACCTGAAGGGTTTTCTAGGATTGAAGACTCAAAAGGAGTCAGAGAGCTGAGGAAAAATGACTGGTCTCTAACGAGCCATTTGTCAAAGTGGACAAAAGCTGTACAGCTCAGAAGAGCTTTCAAGGAGCAGCATTAACGCCAGTGTCCCCCGCTGTCACCTCGTGTCCGTGGACATGTCCCCTGTTCCCCTGCAGGAAGGTGCCTGCCGCGGCCGGCTCGCGTGCAAAGGCGCAGCCACAGCCACGCCGAGGGATCCTCGGCTGCCAGACTTCCCCTCTCGGCCCTGCTAACCTCAGCCCTGACCTGCAGTGCCCTCAGTTTTCCATTCCTCAGCCTCTCTTACGCAAATATAGCCCAGGATTCCAAACTGGGCTGTGTTTATTCCAGGAACACAAAGACAACCGTTTTCACAGCTAATAAAGTGGCACGTCTTGATAAAAAATTGAGCCTTTTCATACAATGCCGAAAACAAATGCAGTTTTCATCAGCATCCCAAATCCCTGTGGACTGGTTTCTAGTCTATTTTACTAATTTCTGGATGTCTACGCCAAATTCATGTCTTCCCAAGTTTGTCTGAATTCCCTCTTGCTAGAGCTCCTTATTTCACATTAGCTGGAAACCTTCTCCAATGTTTCCAACTGTGCCCATTAGCAGGTGTCTTTCAGGCAGAAAGTTAATTCAACTGCCCAGAGAAAAAGCCCACAATTGTTGCTTCAACCAGGTGCTATTTTTCATCTTTATCTTTTAAATAAAACTGAACTGATTTGGATTCCAAGCGCTGCAAACCACGGAAAATATCCTAGATGTCAAAAAGCACCGCTGCAAATAAGCCATTTTCTTTTCAAAATTCAAAAGCAACACATTTTTCTTTTAAATGGTCTACCTAAGTTTTCCAGTACAACAGCCCCATCACAAGATTTTGTGATTTCATTTTGCTAAGTACCTTAAAGCTAATTTGCAGTTTGACGGTGAAAAACTTCCTTTTGTCTTTACTTTTTCAATGATGATAGTTACCCCATACTTTAAAAATCCATACATTTATCATAAATATGGAAAAGCAGCTTTCCATGGAGCTATTAGAAAAAAACTTCATTTCATCAAATTGACCTTTGCTAGAAAATGAGCAGTTCATAGCCTTACAACACCAATTAGTTACAGGGTGCTGACAAATAAAACAAGCTGGTAAATATGAATCTTGTTCGTAACAAGATTGCGCAAGAAAATATACTGCAATGACCCTGTCTGAACATCCTGTAATAGCCCATTGTTCCTCTCTATTACTGTCATTCAGCAGAATTTTTAATAGCGGATGCGTGGCAGCGCAGGAACCAAGGCAACATGGGACTGCACGTGCACGAATCCTGCCCATCCTGGAGGTGAGGAGACAGTCCTGGCACTCCTGAGCTGCTCACTGCATGTGGAGATCTGCACAAAACCACCCCACATCTCTGCAGAACTCAAATGAGACAAATAACAATATTCAGCTCTAAGTGCCTGAGTGGTTTGTGAACTGAGGAGAGAACAGAATCCTTTTACCTGTCAAGGGTAAATTACAGGAACAACAGGAATTAATAGTGGAAAAATCATAAATTCTGAGAGATTGTGGAGTCTTTTAGACAATACATGGTGGAAGAAACAGGAGGTGTCCTGTTCCATAGATGAATAGGAAAGGTGGTAATAAAGATCTTCCAAGTGTGACAGCTGGGTATCTCACCTGCTCTCTGCGTGGGGAAAGATGAACTAAACTGAGCACTGCAGTTACTGACACCTGAACTAGACCACGGACTGAAACCCAGCATCTGGTTTTGCTGTCTAATTAAAACACTGAATAGACAACTGATTTCATAACCATTCTGTGAATCCATGTCACAGACAAGCAGTGGTTTCTCACCAGTTACAGGAATCTTGCTGTTTATCAAATTCTAACTGGCCACAGGACATCTGATTGAGCCTTGTCTCTGCAGTGAGAGTTATGCTAAAGGCAACATCATTCCATTTACTGATTTCTTCAGTTCACTTTCCTAAGGGAACAACATTTTAGGGTTCAGACTTTTTTTTTCCCTTTGTGCATTTGTTATTCCTTCTATCACTTTGTCTTCCTTGCTACCAGGCTTCATTGTTTTACTGTTAATTAGCACTCAAGGAAGGAGGAGTTGGACAATGTCCTGCTTAAAATCTGTAAATGTTTAGAAATATAAAAGCTCAGAATTCTATGAAACACAAGGGATAAAGAAATGGTAAAAATAAAACAAAACAAACCTCTGGCTTAACAATTTCCACATTCCTGTATGGTGTAAAGCTATTTTTGAACACTTTGGTTTGGCACACGTGCATTCCCTGAGGAAGCTGAGTTATCACCCATAATTCTGTCATGCCAGTTTGTCCTCATTGGACAATATAAACTTCTCTTTCCTTGCCTAAGCTGACTTAGAAAGGGTTTTGGTCCCTAAAATCTGTTTTGAACCAGGGTTCTTTTGGTGCTGTGCACCCTGGAGGTGGCAGCAGCCCCTGCCATGCTCCGGTGCCCCAGTGCCCCCACAAAGACAGCACAAGTATTCTGCCAGCCTTCCAACAAACCCTGAATTACTGCCATGTCCTTCACTGGGCTGTAATGTGACTCTAGGAAAAGCTTAGCATGTCAGCAAACTATTTTATATCCCTGCAGCCCTAAATAAAAAGTGTCCAGTTAAACTACATTGTCTGAATTCTCCCCCTGGATTGCATGCACAGTTTTCAGAAGAGGGATCTTCTGTAAAGAAAGAGTTCTACTTGTGCAAGCTCTGCTGAAATAACTGAGGGAGAAAAGGGAGAAGAAAACCCAGGCCCAGCAGCTATGCCAGTGGATCATGCTGAAAGGTTAAAAACATCTGAGTGATTTTCCTAGGTACTCTCTAAATGCTGATAGAACACATCGAGCACACGGGGTTGGGGGAACAAAAGGCTCTGAAAGGACCATGCTGTGACTTCCATCATCAACCCAATAATGACACTTTAAAGAATTGAAGATGGACCAAGATCACCTCCTTTAGTCAGAAATTAAGAATTTCCAGAATGAGAAACTAAAAATAATTTCAAATGAATACAACTGTACTCCAGACAGAATTGTTTGAGCTTCCAATTGTAACCACTACTCCTGTTTTAGATAAAACCTACACTGTGATAGCAAATAAATATGAAACAAAAATCTGTTTTCACTAGTGTGTAATCGGTGGCAATGTTAATTGCACCTAAGACATAACACACAGAAAATTACATCTGATACAATCTTTCACACCTTCCTTAGGGAAAAATGATGGAAGGTGACATCCTTGGGCTCTCTAGGACAAGGAGAAGACTACAACAGCAGAGTTTAACTTGATGGGAATTCTTACTCTTATTTGCATATTGCTTTCTAAAGTTCTTCTTTTCTAGGACTATAATTTCCCATTTGTTTTCAGCAGAAAGGCTTTCATTTCCTGACACACACACACACAATTAACAGATTGAAACCATTTTTTTAAATCCCTCTTTACCCACTTCTTCTAAAACTGGAGAGGAAAAAGAAACAAAAATCCACCAAAAAACCAAACCAAAACAAAGGAAAAACACAAACCCTCCCTCGCAAGCCCCACACTGGGCTGGCACGAACATAACCACAAGAAAGGCAGCAGCTCAGCTCAGTGTTTAAGTGCCTCCTTAGCATGTGCTTTTTTCCCAGCTGCTGCCAGCCACACACAAACCCAGAGCAGCCCCGGTGGCCCTCCGTGCATTTTAATGCAATAAACAACACATTTAATAAAGAATGAAGAATGTGCAGTGGTAGCCACGCAGAGAGGGCTTGAATAGCGCTCAGGAAAGAGCCTTAATTTGGCTTTTCTGAGCTCACTGGAGGTAATTTTTTGCCCAGAACACAGTGAGTCAATGCTGAAGAGGTTCCCCATGGCGATGTTACGGTACAAGGAAGATGGCTCTGAAGTTCAACAGGGTCATTTATGGAAAGGGCTCCCACCCCCACCTTCCCCTTCCAAGAAACTGGACGTGTGAAGACAGAGATTTCTCTGAGAGGAAGGATAAGGCAGAGGTTAATTTCATCTGCATGAGGCAGCATAGGATAAGCTGTTGGAAATACTGTCAAGCCACGTTCTTAATGCCTGGCAAAGTGACTCACTCAGAGTCATCACAGGAAAGGAAGTTGAATAGAATCAAAAACGGAACAGGATGGGGGCTTAAACAGGAGAAAGAAGTGAGAGAAAGGAAACTGGATTGTTTAAAGTAGGCTGAGGTTACAAGTTCTGGAATGAGATTATTTTTAAAATACATATATAAAAGACAGATCTGTAAAAATATATATGCCTATATAAAAATATATGAATGTATGCATGTATTGGTAAAAAAAGTTTCTTTCCACTTAAAGAGAGACCTGTATTTGTGGATTGCCTTCCAAAGATGCCTGCTGAGGTACTTGTTTCTGTTTAAGGTGGAATTAACATGGTCTGGGAAATAAACAACAATCCCCTCTAGAAAACCACACATTTTTAAGGATCATATTCCTGTTCCACACAGTATGAAACTCTCAGAATATGGAGCTCCACTCTCACATAAAAATCCACCACAATACGACATCACTACATCATTCTCTAAAGAAACACTAAGAAATAAAGTAGTCTTTTTTTTTTTCCCCACACCAAAAAATTCAACATTGGCTTTTACTTGAAACTCTGTGACACAGGGCAAAGTTTCTCTTCTCCAAACTTTTTTACTGTGGAAGTTTGGATGATCAGCCACCTCACATATCAATTTCTGGTAAGTCAAACACAAACAGTGTGCAAACTGTCTCACAATGTAAGTCACTTGCAGAAGCACCTCCTTGACTTCATCACAGCTGAAAACACATCACTAATGCAAGAGAATGTTCACCAACAAAAAGAGCAATTTCGGTCCCCAAAGAAGATGATAAAAACATTTTTTTAATATCATCAAGGCAATTTTGAACTGAGTCACAGCTCTTTATGTTTCAGCCACGTCACCTGTGGGTACAAGTTCTGTCTGTCCTTTTTCATGTTCAAGGGGACACACAGAAAGATGAATAGACACATTAAATCATATAACTCAAAAAAACCAAATTTCACACTTAAGGAGGCATGCCTGGTCAAAAAATTGTTCTGGAAAAACATATTAGAATAAATATTTCTAAATTCTTAAAAATATTATCTCTGTTTGTGTAATATTTCTTATTTAATCCCCAGAGTGACATCTGCTGGATTTCACTAACTGAAACTAAAGGGCAGATATTGCCATTATACAGAATATCTCAGGATAATAATTGCAAAAACATGCCATTTTAGCAATAAAAGGCTGCAGAGTAGAATACTTTCCCTCCATTTAGGGTACTAAATAAACACATGGATGGAACCACAGAAAAAGGAAGTAGAGTGTCTAAAAATCTTACTCATTTCTGAAAAGTAAGTCTTTAAACTTCTATCTAGGAAGGATTCTAGGACATAACATTTGGTGACAAATTACATTAATTGCTGAAAATATTAACGTGGAAAAAATCCTTTTAAATACTAAAACAAATTATTTTGGGTATAACAAAAACATTCTCAGTACATCCTTTGTTTTACTTTAATGAAACTCTAAAACTCTACCAGAATTGCCAGAACATAAAATTTATGAAAATTAATTGACAAGATTTTGCCAGTGTAATGGGTGTGGAAAAAAGAAAGGAAAAAATCTAAATGGTAATTCAAAGAGTGATGCTTTGTGCCCATACACACATTCAAGACAGTGCAGTTTTCAAGCTGATAATATCAAAGAATAGGTGGAAAAGATGATGAAGTTTTTAGGAACCCAAGATATTCAGCCTAAACATTCAGTAAACAGTGTATGAGTTAGGTGTAGGTGCTTTGAACATAGTAATCAAAAGAAAAAAAAATTACTAATTTCTTTGGTTGGCTCTCTGTTCATGGTATTACAGGGGAAGTCAGACTGGTATGGGCTTCATTAAACAAATTCATCACTAACTTTTGGGGGGATATTTTTCCAAATGTAGCCTGTATGTCCCAGATATAAAACCAAAAATGCAACATTGTTTTATTTTCTAAAATCCAGTCAGAATGGTCAGCTACAACTTAAAAATGGCCAAAACTGCCAGAAGCAGCTTGAGTGTCACTTAGGATATACTAAAATGCAACAACCTCAGACAAACATGCAAATTTACCACAAGAGTCTGATTTCTTTTCTTGAAGGAAGAACATGGCTTTTCTCAAGGAAAGTCTTTTTCGATGCATTAGAACGAGTTAAGTGCATTTCAAATGCATGTTTCCAAAGAACGAAATAGATGACTTTAGGACAGCATATACTGCAGAAATGATTGAAAGTGTTTGCACAGAGCTAGGGCAGAAAAAGGATGACTTTGCTGGGAAAATGTAAACAGTATAAACAAACTTGGGAGACTGAAGCATGAGAGACAACTGTTAAAACTTTAAAAATGTGAAAGTTTAGCCTTTCAGCTCTGCCCAGATTCTAAAATAGAACAAAAAGTGTAGCTAAAGACAAATGGTCTCATGGAACCCAATTTCATAAGATCTTCTATTTTACCACACTGGCTGTGGAATTCTCCAATAAGGTAACAGGTAACAAAAAGGCTGTTTTCTGTTGCTCTTTGTACAAGTTTCTTACACTGAAAACATCAGAACTGCCAACGTGAATACAAAAAGTAAAAACAACAGGTTGTGTCCACATACAGAAAGCTTTCTCTGCTTTGTTTCAAACATTAGAAAGATGCAGCATTCAGATGTATGCAAGTCGGAATATTAGCATGTGTGATTCCCCATTTTCCAAACAAAGGATAAGGTCTAGAGTTAATTTCCTTTGAAAGTTTCTTTGTAAACTTAAATTCTCTCTTTAGTTGCTACATTGGCAATAATGGAAATCAGCATGAAATGGACCTGCATGCATTGTATGTACAAATAATATAGCAAATATGGTATTATATGTCTAATACACATAAACACATATAAAACCACACTTATTTTACTGCTAAAAGTTATTTGTTAGCCAGCTCACATCTGTTTTGATGGTAGCAGTGTTCATTCCTTCCTCGACACAGCAGTACTGAGGATATAGTTAATTCCAGAGCTCTGACAATTTGCTACACCAAACACTAAAAATATTTCCCAGGGACAGAGCAGTTCCACGAGCAAGTGAAGGCTGTTTTCAATAAGTTTTCAATAAGCTTGGCTGAGGAAACTGCTGCACATGGACACAGTGACAGAGCTTTGCAGAGCAGAGGTGGCAGGGGCACCGAGGGGAGGTAAATGCTGTGTGTGTGTGTGTGCCAGCCACAGGGGTGGCAGCTGGGCAGCAGCACTGAAGGGATTTTGGTACCAAGTCAAGAACATCGTAAACACGTTGGCAACAGATGGGAACAGCTTCTAAAGGAGAAATCCTGCTTTTCCTAACTGTTTTCCTAACTGTGGACTTGGACTTTCCTCAATGGCTTTAATAGATAGCTTATGCCCAGCATTTACTACAGCACTGACTAAATACACTTCTTTTAAATGTCACTGAATACATGTTATTATTAAAAACATACCAGTATAAAACATATCATTTCTTCCAAATGACCACAAACCCATTTTAATTTCATGACTGCATGGCTTCATGGACTTCTATGGGTCCAATCTTACCCAGCTCCTGCACAAGCCAGGAATGCTACTGGAGAAAGATGATTGCCTCAAATGCACAGAATACAGCAGCAAGTTAGAAATTATACAGGTGTCAAAGGAAATCTTTTAGTGTGCTTTCTCCCCTCAGTTCTTAATTCCATCCTGGTCTATAATCTGAACAGCAATTCTGAGGTAGCCCATGGAACAAACCTGTATAAGTACCTTTACTGACCCAAGTAAGGCATTGGTCACCCAGTGAGACACAGGCAGATCTGTTTTTCAAATGATCACAGGCATCATCTGTTTTTCAGATCATATTTTTCAACAGAAGTACTCAAAAATTACACAAAGTACCAAAAAAACCCACTGCAAACAGACAGCAGAACGTGCGCGCCTGGATGGATGACCATCTATGTATAATTCCTTCAAAAGAAAAATACCCACATTTAGGAATGTCTTGCCCTTTGACAGTTGGTGGAAAAGTTCCCACTGGCTCTCAGTGGGCCAGGATTTCAACAGCAGTGCTCTAGCAAGAAAAGCCTATTCAAAGGGACAAGTGCTCCATCTCTTAACACAGAGAAAGACCCCAACTGATCAGAAACTCAGGGTGCAGTAACATTTGAAGTTGAAAGGACACACATAATGCAATTCTTGGATCTGAAATCTATCTTAGATATCCAGGTACTTCATTTTGTCCAGTGAAAAGTTCAGTCACACTGTTTTATATCAATGCTCTGCCTGTCTCTGCTTTAACCTGCAAACAGTGTAGATTCTGCCACCCAGCCTGCAAACACGCACATGTCTGTCACATCCTCTGTAGGCACACACACCTCAACCTACACCAGTTGCTTGTAAAGAACAACAAATGAGAATCTAAATCATTTAGCTGGTGTACTTCTAAACACAGTTGTTCCCACTGCACTGATCATTAAAACAACATAAGCACCTTTCATGTGAAGTGCCATCTCCATTGACTTAGTCACCAAGTGCCTTTTGGCAAAACTTTTGATTTGATTTCCAAAGTTGGATAAAGACTTTGGGATTGCTCCTATATGCAGTGAAATAATGAGAGTTCAAGCAAACTAGAGAAGAAAACATCACGCTAATGCAGATTATTATTCTTAATTAAAAATTTCAGACAGTACCACAGCATATGTACTTTAAAACACATCTGTTTTCAGATGTGGTCTTATATTGATCGAGACCTAGAGTGCCTCCCTCCAATGCAGTGAGCAAGAGGAGCTCAGATTCAAAGCACATCTCTGAACAGGTTTCAGCTGTTAGAAGCATTATCAGTGCAAGGGAAGACAAGATCCCCAGCAGGCACAGCAAGACTGGGAAAACTGCATTGGCACAATTGTAAGAGCAGCAAAGTCCATCCCCAAGGTACCTGGCATAAGTTCATTAAGGCAAAGAGAAAAAAAAAAACTCAGTTATTTTTATAATTATTTCATTATTTTCCCTTACAAATTGCATGGATAACTGAAGGACTCGTTGTAGATGAAATCCAGGTGTGAATTATAGCCTAACAAGATTTATTTTCCTGGTTCTATGGCTCCACTGCTTACACACACGAGCGAATGACTAGAATTGGCAATCCCAGCACTGCAACCGCGTTTGTAAAAGCAGAGGGTATCACGTCTGTTTTGGAAAGCTTGAGGAGCGGCGAGGCTTTAAACTGCCTATCAAGTGAAGGCACGGAATCACACACTTGTCACCGTTCAGTGGTTTCTCGAGGAAAGGAAAAGTGGGCAATCAGCTGTCAATAAATCAGCTCGGTGCTCGCGGTTAAAAACCTCAAACAGCAACACGCCGGCACGCGTACAGGCTTCAGAGCAGCCCAACTTTTCCTCAAGCAAGCAGAAAGCCCAAACAAAACAGTAGCTTTATCTTTTAAGTTGTGTAATTACAACACAAAACCTAATTATGAAACAACTCAAGTACGACCTCTTTCCGGTACTGTAAGTTTAGAGAAATACTCAGAGTAAGCAAACCTACACCACTTTATCACCTAATTCAGCCTCTATTGAAAGAGCTGCAGTTGTGTTGAATTAGTCTTAAGGACCCTTTCCAAGCCAATGAGCCTCTAATTCTCTCCAGACGCAAAGACAGAAATTTGGTTAGTTAACATTAGAGGTTTCAGGCAGAATGCTAACAGCGCTGCTTTGGGCATTCTATCTATCTATCTATGCATAGACGATAACAAAACCAGTCATAAAATCAGCTCAACACCTCGCTCGCTATAAATAAAGGAAGGTTTTCCCCGCAGCCCATGTCGGCGCGGATTCCGCATCCCACGCCGAGGCTGAACCCAGATCACACACACACACACACAGACACGCGTGGCTCCTGCTGCGCTCGGGCGGCACCGAGGGTGAAGAAACAATGAAACTGCACTCACCAGCCGGGCTCCTGCTGCCAGAGCGCTTCCAGATACAGCCGTGCGGAGCTGTCTGGGATAAAGCTGAGCGGAGCTCTCTCAGTGTGCGGATCTGTCTCAGATAAAGCTGAGAGGAGCAGTCTCAGTGTGCGGAGCTCTCTCAGTGTGCGGATCTGTCTCAGATAAAGCTGAGAGGAGCAGTCTCAGTGTGCGGAGCTGTCTCAGATAAAGCTGAGAGGAGCAGTCTCAGTGTGCGGATCTGTCTCAGATAAAGCTGAGCGGAGCTCTCTCAGTGTGCGGATCTGTCTCAGATAAAGCTGAGAGGAGCAGTCTCAGTGTGCGGATCTGTCTCAGATAAAGCTGAGAGGAGCAGTCTCAGTGTGCGGAGCTGTCTCAGATAAAGCTGAGAGGAGCAGTCTCAGTGTGCGGATCTGTCTCAGATAAAGCTGAGAGGAGCAGTCTCAGTGTGCGGAGCTGTCTCAGATAAAGCTGAGCGGAGCAGTCTCAGTGTGCGGAGCTGTCTCAGACAAAGCTCTCCCAGTGCCCCCCTATCCAGCGGAGAGCGGACCCCGGTGCGGGTATTCCCGAGCGGGGCTGGGTCCGTCCGTCCCGGCGGAGCTGCGGGAGCGCCGGGAGCGTGTCCGAGGGCAGCGCGGAGCGGCGGCGGCAACAGCCCAACATCAGAGCTTCCTGTTACATCACCGACCCCGCCCGCGGCCGCCCCGAGTTGCTGTTCTCTCCCGAATGGCGTGTCCCGGGGAAGCCGGGCTCCCGTGGCATCCCGGCCCCGGCGCTGCCATCTGCTCCCGCCCGCTGCCCGCACCTGGCCCGGAGCGGCTCCGCTCGCAAAACACTCACTGCTCTGCGGGTAAGGGAGAGACCACGGGATCTGTCCTTTCACGTATCGAGCCTGTGGGATTCGTCCTCCTCGTCCAGCTAGACCCGTAGAAACAGATTAGTTTGGACCTTTATTCAAAGGGTACTCGATAGATGCTTTCCTCCTCAGTGACACTGACCTGACACAACTCCTTTGCCAGCGGCTGCGTGACACTCCATACGCTAAGGGCTGAAAAGCTCTGCACAGAAATACCTTTATTCCTCAGCTACAAAGGTCAGATTCAAATTTTCACTTACAAGCAGGTGCATAATTTACAGTGCCATTATTTTTTTCTTGGGTACAAAACAATGCATTAACGAAATAAGTCTTTGAAGTATCAAGAGTAGGAAAAAAAAGCAACAGGAACACTGTTACTGCTGCTCTCTACTCTATCTTTTTCTAAACACTGGTGATCTGAAAGCACAAGTATGAATGGTTTGAAAACTGCCATGAGAGAGGATAAAACAAAATGAATAGCAGTCTTTCTACAAGAAGGACTTTCTTTCTTGAAAGAATATTCAAAGAATATTGTACCAGATACTAAAAATGTTTTTATACAATCAATTCCCAGTACTATGGACCAAATCTGTGCCCTCTAAACCAATAACGAGTTACTGTATGCACAGGACAACACTATGCTGAACAAATGGGGAGTGCATGGAGCATCAAACTCAAATGATATGAACACCTGTAACACCAGTACTCCCTTAGGGAAACCCACAAGAGCTCTCCAAAAGTCACATTGTGACAAAGATTTATCAGAATTATACCATTAAATTTGCTGATAAACCAACATAAAATATTTTGCTTGTTTCTTGCCACCTGTCACTTATCCACTTTTTTTTTTCTTTTTTGTTACTAGCAGCATCATTTGTGGAACACACTGTGAGCTAGGCATTGAAAACATTTTCCTCAAGAAGGAAAACAGCAAGAAACACAAAGTTAAGGGGGACATCTCCATAAAATAAGCAAATAACTTCAAACAACACCCAGCCCCAATGCAGGGTCAGGAAAAATTGGAAGAGGGAAAAGAGGGCCAGGAATACTTTAAATACAAATGGCCCCTAGACAATACAGTTTGTGAAATCTCACTCCAGGGTTACCAAAAAAGCAGGCTTGGATACTCATTTGGTGCTTCTAGAATCTCTCATCAAAAGGAGAATGTTTGATTTCTATAATCAGTGAAGAACTAAGGATTGGCACTCTAAACCTCTAGGCAATGTAAGCACCTATAAACTGGGAATTAGCTCTGAATCTGAACAGTGATGGAAATTAACTTCTCTAAAAGTAGCGGTGTCATCTCAGGTACAGGAACTTCAGCAGGAGTGATCTTGGTAGCGTTGCTTTAGACAAATAAGATCTAGGTTGTAGATTGCAACAAGGTACATTGCACACTCTAGTTTAGAGAATAATCCATCTATCCCAGCCAAGCTCACAGCTCCAAGACAGGCACCTGAATTAGCTAGACATGTTTTAGCATGACACAGGCCATGTTTGATTTGGCTGGTCAAAGTCAGTGGAGTTTTGTGTGAGCATTTTTGTGGATTTTTTTTTTTTTTTCACTTGGTTGCTTGCTCTGGGGGGTTTTGGAGTTTATTTTTACAAAGTTTTATATTCTACTGATTTAGGTAACATTAAAACTTATTTACTCATACTCTACAGATACCTGAGACCCCTCAGCTGGTGCAGTTTGCACTCCTGAGCGCGGTGCCTCCCTTGCATCTCCCCATCCCCTGGCTGCGAGGAGCATAAATCACACCCTACAGGCTGCCCTGCTTGCTGACAGCGAAGGAGGGAGCAGTTCAAATATGCAAAACCACCTGCACTGGGACCAAAGGAAGGCTTAAAAGCGAGAAAAGAGAGTAAATCCAGGGAATTCCTCCTTTTCCATCAGAGCCAGCCCGCCCGGCGCTCGCCGCGCCGCCAGCGCCCTCTCGCGGCCACCCGCGGCATAAACGCAGGCGCGGAAGCGGCGCACGAGGAATTCAGGAATTAATTAATGCAGGAATTAATTAATGCAGGAATTAATTAATTTCAGAAATTAATTATCCTGTGTGAACACCCACTCACCACAAGCGTACAACTCTGCTTTTACCTGAACCTCGCTCTTTCTTTGGGGAAACACTGAAACAACTGGCTAGGAAATGTAACCCTTATGTCCCCTTCGCTAAGTTTGAGAAGGTAGAAGTTAGAAAGATGGAGACTTGCTCAAAGTGTAAATAAAAAACTAACAGCTTTGAGAGAATAAGTGGACTGGAGATGCAGAGAGAAATGCTGGCTCAAGTGAGGCAGGAGGTAGAAAATAAAAAGGAGAGAAAGGAGGGCATACCAGTAAAAATGTGAGGAAAAAAAGAATGAAGAAAAGTACTCTAAATTATTTCTCAAAGATATTTTGTTTTACCATTTGCGTGGATTAAGGGCACATACCAAGTTATTGCAGGTCAGATGATATATGGAAATTCATCAAAACCTCTGTGAAACTGTTTCAGCTTGTTGGCTGTTTTCAGACAGCTTGGAAGAAATTTCACAGCACTCTGCATTTCCCCTCCAAAGCAACTGGAGAAAATTCTGGAATGAAATGACTGGATGAATGGACTCTCGTCAAGTGGAACTCTACAGTCACTCTAACAACTTAGCACAGCCTCATGTTCTGACTGCTTCAGCATTCTGGCACCTGGTCCATACCTTTTCTTGTGTTGTGCCTCAATTCTGCCCCTGCTCATCCTTTAGCTGTCTTTGGGAAATGCGTAGATCTTTTTTTCTTATTCTTGGATTTGATAGTTCTGCAGCTATGGAAAGTACAGGAGCAAAAGGAAGTGAATGAAGCAAAAGGGCATAAAAGAAACTTCTTGTTATGTTGAAGACCATATCACACTGCAGTTTGGACTTTTTATGGGAAAAAAATAGCTCTGTGTCCTGTAGAGCTAAACAAAACCAGAAACAGCTGGATGGCTGGTGTGGTGGCCAAGCTGAGTGCACACACAGCTGAGAGCAGCCTGCACTCTCTGATCAAATCCTGATTATAATCAGGTTTCTACAGTCTGTGACACTGCAGCCTTGATTCTCATTGCACTAAGCAACAAGCCTGACAGATGAATCACTGAGAAATGTTTTCTTAGTCAGTTGAAACAGAGCAACTCTTGAGATGCTAGCAGTACAAATTCCCTTCTGTCTCAACAGTGACACAACAGAGACCTCACTGGAGACCTTTATTGCTGTTATTACAGAGTGTACTACGGCAGCACAAGAAGTTTCTTCAGTGCAGTGTGAGTGGGGTAGGAGAGGATGGGAGAGTACCTGTCAGTCCTGTCCTAGCTACAGCAGCCCTGGAGGAGCCTCACAGTCCTGGAGAAACCGATCCCTCTCAGGGAGGAGACCCTGTCAGTTGGCAGTAGAGCTCAGCAAGAAGGAAACTTATAAAATGGAGAGCAGCCACAGAGCCAGGGTTCTCCTGGGACAGAAAGGATGATCTTTTCCCTAGATCTTTTTTCCCATGTGGGTTTTTTAGGTGTTGAGTCCAGGCAGCCAGGGACAAGTTGCTGGAAGCCTGAAGGAGAGACACTGTCATGAAATGACACAGGAATCACAAGACAATCTACACACAAATCCATCTTTTCTCTCCTATCCTTCTATATCTATTGTCTCATTTCAAAACATTCTGTTTTAGAAAGTTCATCATTCTAGTTTGTAATCTCATCAATCTCACAAAGCTTACAAATCCTTTTCCACGTTCTTGGTAGGATGGCTTAATGATTTCCCTTGTCTTTTACATGAAATCCCTAAATGTTTTAGTTTAATGGAGTCACTTCAGCTCTGCCTCCCTCTGAGGTGCATCATGTAATCTAGAAATTATGTAAATTGTAATATTGGCAGCCCATGGGAAATGTTTACAGCTGAGAGTGGAAGATCAGATATTTTACTGGCTTGACCATGAGATGCAGACAAGTGGAGGTGCAGACATTTGTGCCCTCACCTGCACCCCTGGCCAGGCAGGCACAAGCAGGGTAACCATGGCATGAGGGCAAATCCTGACCCAAATGTGCCTAAATCCACTGTCCCTGGGGAGGCCACACGACCTGCTGTGCTCAGGCAGGTGCCATGGGACGAGTGGGGAGGTCTGGGAGCAGTTTAATCCATGGGTTCTACACTTATCTGCAGGGAGGGATTCCAGCTGGCCTGAGTACTTCCCCTACTGCTCTGCTCCTCTGCAGGGCACCCACACCTACACACTCCACTCCTGGAGGAAGTGCAGCGAAGGAAGGGCAGCTGCAGGAAGGGCAGCGAAACCTGGAGAGAAAGGGCAGAGTCAGGAACCAGAACAGGAAGACAGCAAATTAAAACTGAAACCAGGGGACAAAATGTGCCAAATGAATTCCGTGGAGTTTATATGTTCCCTGGCAGAACTGCACTTTATTTGTGGGGTTATTGTAGTGGTGGTCTGTGGTGCTCATACATTTTATAGGACAAGGCTCTGCAGAGGCTCTCTGCTGTGCACTCCCGTTCCTTGAGAATCTTTCAAATCCTAGATTGAAAGAGCCATGAAAGGACTTAAGCACCAGGAAAGTGCTTTTCAGTAAAAGTGCTTTTCAGTAGAAAAATATCTGATTTTACTTATTCCCTCCATTCTAGTATTTAGAATGCATAATTTTTTAACAATTTCAGCAGTAAAGCTTAGCCATGAGTCTGGATCAGTAACAAGGATAAAAATCAATGACCACAACACATACAATTTTAAATCTTTCAAAAAATTTGCCACTCTGTTTTACACCTTTACAGCTTTAACACTCCCTTTATGGATTTTCATGGGTTAATTCTGATTTCATATACATTTTACAGTACTGTAATTATATGCACTTCAATGGAGTTAAATCTAGGCCTGCACAACCTAAAATAAATCTGGTTAAAACAAATCCAGTACCTATCTCCTTTTTTATAGCAATACACCTATCTTTTAATCGATGATTGAAACAATCATGCTTGACTAGTGATTATTCTTTCACAAGTATTGTGCTTTCTTTAGTACAAAAATAGAATTCAAAAAGAATAAGGTAAGAAATTAAATCCCAATTTTCTCTTCATTTTAACCATTCAATGCCACTGTTTATTGTCCTGCTGCAGCTCTGACAATTATATACAAGCAAACAGCAATTTAAAAACCTTTAGCAAAGTAAGAGGTAATGTTTATTAACATAGTTGAGGAATACATAAAAAATATGAGCAGCTTAGTAATATATAATCAAAATAATCAGTAAATATATTTTAATGGTGTACACTGAAGGTTTTCATTCACAGGTGAAGAGAGGTTTACATCACATTTCCATAAAAATCAAAGTTGCATTGCTTCAGGCATGATTTCCAGGTCCAGGGCCTTTACTGGCTGTTTCTTTCTTTTTTTCTTGATTCTTATTAGTCTTCTTTCACCTATTTTCTTATTGAATCCTAAAGGCAAAATTAACAAAGTAACATTAGAAGACATCCAAGATTATCAGAAATAAGAGACAAGGCTTGTTTCAATTAATTAAAAAAAAAAAACATTGTCTTACCTAAAATCTTCATACGCCTGACCAATGCCAAGTTGTGCTATTGCTGTTCCTTTACACTGCACTTACTGTCCCTCCTTCTCTCTCTAGCTCTGTATCTCTCCTGATTTCCATCCTCACTTTCCTGAGACTTCCAGCTGTTACATTTGATCAGTGCAATGCTTGCTACCAAAAGTGGCGAGAGAACATTTTGACCCGCGCAATATTTACCTCTGAGCCATAGCCGGGGGCAGTAGCACTTCCCATACCTTTCCTGCAGATCCTCAGGCACGACTTCCTGGAGACGAAATTATTCTCGTTCCCACCACAGCCGCTGTAGCTGAATGGGCGACACCTTCCCGTGGAGAAGTTGTAGAAAAATCTCAATTCTTTGGCTCTGCAAAGCCCTCTGTCCATGGGGGTCATGCACAAGGAAGGGATAGCAGGGGGTTCTGAAAGTACCAAGAAAAACAAGGTGAGACAACACTGCAGCGTTTCAGTTTTATGCCAATATTATTTGAAATTTTCGCTGGCAAATTTAATTCTGCTCTCCTGAAAATCCAAGATACTTGGCATAAGCATCTTTTATGGTTACAAAAAAAAAAAAAAATAGCACAGTAAAATGCCATCCTGTCTTTGGATTGCCAGCAGGAGCTTACCTGAAAGCTATACCTTTACTTGTGTTGTTAGTGATAAAATTGCCATTTCTGCCATAGGAGAGAGAACACAAATGCATTTTGAGGAGTTTCAAGTGAAGCATTTGTAGAAAGTGACGTGAAATAAATTAAACGTGGACAGCTTTAAAAATGTTGTAATATTTCTAATAATTAACAGAGCAAATCACTGCTAGACATTCTGAAATCAAGGAGAAGGTAAAAGTACCCAGCATTTCCAATGTAAGATTCAATACCTCAGTGCTGAGTTTGTTGAATACTACAGAAATCTTGACCTAAGTAACAGGGTTTGTCAGCAGCCTTTGAGCAGCTACAAAACATAGCTTGCAACTTGCAGAATAAAAAAAGCACTGAATGTGAAGAGCAAGTGCAGAAATGAATGGAGATGCTGGTGTGTTAGTGCTGCTGGCAGGATTTTACCATTCCAAGGAGAGGCTGCTGGTTTGCTCCTTCAGGGGGGCTGCAAGTGAGAACTGAAACACTGGAGGATGAACCTGGGGCAGCCAAAGGACCTGGGCACTGGAACAAGTTCAAGAAGCAAATCCATGCCAAAATTCCCAAACCTGCAAGAGCTCCATCATCTATCAGCCCATAGTGACTAATAAACAAAATAGGAACTGGTAAAATTGCTGCACAGGCTGCAAGAAGCTGAACGGGAGCCATTATGGGAGCAGTTACGTGGAACCCAAAAGAGCACCATTTTTCCTCAGGAAACAGCAGAACTGGGTGCATAAATTCAATAAATGAATGCATAAACGCAAATGTGAAGCCACTCAGATGGAACTCTTGAAGATACAAAGCCACACAGAAGGAGTTCAGTGTAAAAACAAAGTAAAAATTTGAGGAAATAGTTTGGGTTACTGCAAAGCTGAAGACATCCTGTGGTCACAAAAGTGGGAAGCAGATGAGCTGCTGAAAGCAAGAAGTTATGCATTAAAACCTGGGCAAAGCAGGAGGCTGAAAAATATTCAAAAAGCACATGCTGTGTCTCAGGTGTCTTACATATGGTACAGCTGCTAAAAAAAAATGGTTTATCTGAAACGTAAAATAGCTGAACAGTTGTGGTGAAAAAGTATGAAAAATGGCTGGGAAATAGAATGGTGTGTCAGCAACCTCATACTATTAAAAAAAATCTGAAATTTAGAAACCGAGTAATGAGTTGCTTTTTTGAGATACACTAAGTTAGTTTCAAGTTATAAAATGAGAACCTCTTAACTTCTTTTCATAATTGGAAGACCAAATTTCACTGTGGGTCCAGAGTACAAGTCCACAATGTGATAAAATCTATATTAAACCTACTGGTTTTTTATAATGAAGATGGTAGTTAAATTAACTAAAGCAATGCTTTTGGCACTGCTCTGAGAACTCTTGAGCCTGGAACTAATTTCATCTCTCTCTCTAGCTGGAGAGGAGGGTAGTTCCCAAAGCATATGTTCAGCATGGCTTGCCTATTTAAACCTGCTAATTTCTGAGCCTGCAAAGAACAGAGCAGAAAGGCTTGCCAGTGAGCAAAGGGCCAGACAGCACAGGCTTGTTAATTATAAGAGAGAATTCAAATACACACTTTGTAATGCAAATTACTTATCTGCCATGTAGAATTCTCCAGGGAGTCCACAGTCCCCTCAGGAAGGAGTTCCCACAATGACTGCAAGATTTGGGGGAACCATGGAGCCAGTGATGAGGTAAACAAGGACTGCCTGTGTATGCACAGTGCACCAGAGAGCCAGGTGCTATTCAGAATCCCTCTCGTATTATTCCCAAAAAATATGTTATTCCTTGCCCCTATCATTGTCAGATAAATGCCTAAAATACCAAACACTGTTCCTTGTTTATCTTCAAAACACCTGCATGTTCTTCACTCACAGAAGCAACCAGCCCATGAAGAAAACCTCTTAATTTTGCCACCTGGAGACATGTTTTCCCAAAAAAATCAGTATTTTAAAATAAAAACTAAATAACTTATCATAATTTCCTCTATCATGAAGATCATAAAATTTATCCTGAATTTTTTTGAATGTGTCGATTACTGAAATACTTGACTTCAGGTAAGCAAAGAAGAAAACATTCCCTGTGTCATGCCCAGTGTGTCTATTGGCAGGACAATGTGAAAGCCTGTGAGACAGTGTGTAAACAGTGTCACCAGGACATTACAGCAGGTTGAGTTGTCTCTGTCCACCTCCAGTTCCTCAAGGTGTATTTATGGATGTGATGGAACAGAAAATTGAGCTATTATGCCTATTCTTGAGTTTCTCTCCCTAAAGTTTTCATTTTACAACCCCATTTTTCTGAGTTGTTGAAAAGTTTTCTCTTCTGTTTTTTTTTATGAAGAAAAAAAGAAAATGAAAGAAGCAGAAGTCCCCCAAGCCACAAAACCACATAAAAAAGAAGAGGTACACATTGTATGGTTTAAGATTCAGTTCCTATAATACAGCTCTTTCTTGAATTCCATCCCCCTGAGGTATAAACAGATGACGTGATCATAATTTCTGAAAAATCAGAAATTAATCAATCTCAGAATCTCTGAAAAATGCACATCTAGATAAAGACTCACATTTATCAGAGAGAACCCCAACCCCAGGCTTTGCAGGGCTTGTGTGACAATGGACTGCTGATAATGATTGACACTAGAAAACAAGTTTGAAATTATCTTGGGAGGAAAGGGAATGCAGTGAGCACTATTCCTCCCCAGACACGAGTGTGTGACATTCATGAAGCTTCAGGTTTATTGCCAGATTTTCAATATGTGCAGACTTCAACTCCTCATTTCTGGTTGCAGCAAAGCGAAAATAAAAGAATCTTCAAGTGGACAGGCTATTACAAAAATAATGAGTCAGCTGCACTTGACAGTAATCCACAGGTATAAATTGGTGCAGATCCATTAAAGCAAATAGAACTGTGCCAATTTATATCAGCAGAAGATGACCCTGACTCTGTACTCACAGAACCTGCATCCTTGTGCTATTCCAAATTCGCTGAGCTGAAAGTTGACTTTTGATCCTGTCTCCCACTCAAATCTCCCAAATCAAATGTAGGTATAGTGCTTGCAATTTTCTACCATAGACCACATAAAATGAAAGCTTTGATTCTTAGCCTCACTCTCTCTTAGTTTGCACAGAGTAAAAGTTATTACAGATGTTTCAGCAGAGGGAGACCAGAACTATTTTACTATTTTCAATCTCTGCAGAAAGTTCATTACTGAGAGTGCTAGAAACTTCATGTCTGTATCCATGGTTTGCTTTATTTGGCCATTTATTTATAGAACAGTTTATTCTTCTGAAAATCAACAACTATATTGAAAATCTAAAAACCTGATATTGTTACAGAGTTACACATACCAAATTTTTTTTTTTTCTTAAAATCAAGATGAAATAGTTTGTCAATTGTAAGGTGAGGTATTCTATAAGAGACAACTCCTTGTAATTTTTTAAAGTGTAAATTAACTAAATTACATTTAATTTTTTAAATATTCTTTGAAAAAGATACATAACCAGGCCAATCTGCATAGCAAATAGATATTACAATGGCAGATCAATTTGCCTATGCTTGAGGAGATGGACATCAGCCACTCCATCCCAAATAGTTCACTCAAATTCCTGTCCCTCACAGAAAGCTACAGACAGTTACCCTGCACATTTGTGTGACCTGTCTCTGCTTTGGAGCTTCACTTTATAGCTGCACCTCCAGAAAGAGCAACAATGGAGACAATGTTCTCCAGGTCTCTGTGGAGAAATCAGCGGTCAGCTTTGGCTTTCCTCTCTAGTGGGATTGCCAAAATCACCTGATTTTAGCCCATTCCAGCAGCCTGAAGGGTACAAGCTGATAAACAGAACAGGAAGCTGCATGAGGCAGACAAGGGCAAGACAAAGGTCACACAATTAGGAAGAACCTGTTGGATCTTCAGACTTTCCATGGAAATTCCCTGGTCCTTCCACAGCTGCGCTTCTCACCCAACCCATCTGCTACACTGACTCTGTTCCATCAATCTTCAGTTCTCTTTCTCTTACCCTCAAAGTCTGCTGTGCAGGAAAATTCCCTGTTGCTGACACAATCAAAACCCTTTCCATTTCCTCTAAGAAAACATAGTGAAGCATGCTCCTTTCCTGGCATAGGTTAGCTGTTTGGAGGAGTATTCATACTGTGACTAAAAACTTTCAGGGAATGTGCTTGCCCCTTAATGTCCCTAGACTTATTAGCAGACCTTACACAATTCACAGTTTTCAGTAAAACAGGTTGCCAAAATCTTTACTGTTTTATATTCATTCATTTAAATTACAGAGTTCATTGACGCTTTGCACGTGGCAAACAACACAACTGTACAGAAACATCAAACCAGCAGTGCTTATAGATTACAGTGCAGGCAAAAATCAGAGTACAGCACACACTCATGCTTTATTGGACACTCCATTCTAAGCAAAGAGCACAGGAATGCCACCTACACACCTGTTATCTTACAGAACATATAAAATGCAAAAACATATAAAATGCGAGTCTCTACGTCATCACTCAGTCCTCAAAAGTGCAAGCAAGTGCAAAAGCAAAAAACCAACATAAATACTTGGTGAGAATGCTCAGGCTCTTTCCAACTGTTTGTTGCTTCCTCTTGCACAACTGTGGATCATAAAAATGACACACTTCAAATTCAATCACCCTGCACAGTGTGAGCAAGCAGCAGCCACCTACAGTGGACAGTGTCCAGCTGCTGATACTATCAAAGCTTATCCCTCCTCAGTAAAAGGGAATCCAGAGTCCCATCTGCATTATAATACATAGTGCAAAAATACCTTGGAGAGACATTTTAAATTAATGAAATTAAAATTAATTACAGTAATTAAAGCATTTTAAATTAATTCATACTCATTGTGATTATACTCAACCCAAAAGTGAGTTTATATGGTCACAGTAAAAATAAACGCATTTTGGTATTAAATATTATACTATGCTATGTTCTAAAATCCAAATGTCCTTCTTTTTTAATGGATGAAAGGAATTTAAATCACTTGCCTATTAGATTCTTACAAAAATATTGATTTAGACTGAAAGAATTATGCAGCACTGCTTTTGCTCTTTGTATTAATCAGGCCTTTAGGAAGTGCACACTTTTTAAAGAGAGTGGTCAGTCTTCCACTTGCTGATATTTATGAATGATCCATAAGTTGTGACACATTCTTTTGCTTTGGCTTTCTCTGCGTATCAAATCCTTTGGCAAAGATCAAAACCCATTCTTTAGTCTCAAGAATGTTATAAAATGGGTTGAAATGGAAATGCAATCCATATAAAAGACTGAGAGCTAAGAACTGCAAAAGCTAATTCTTACCAAAAAAAATGGGGAACTGGTTGGGCTCCTCCTTTGGGGAACTGCTGTTCAGGGTGTTGGACTCCTCATTTGGAGCAGCTGGCAGTGAATTACCTAAAAGAAAAAAAATAGAGACAGTGGGTGTGAAAGAGTCAAGGGTGGGATATGCAGACACATCCAAGCTCTGGCAATCAGCTGTGATCGGTACCTGCTGGCCCTGCTCAAACCCACTGCTCATGCCAGTTGCCAAGCAACATCTCTAAGGCCCAAAGGCTCAGGAAACTCAGGCTGCTGAAACAACTCTGCAATGAGTTCTTTTTTCTTCCTTCATTTTACTGACGTAAAATTTAAATTGTACACAGCTTGGTAAGGTTATTTTTATATTGCCAGCAGACCTTCTAACCTTTGCAATTGTAAGGCTTTTGCAAAATAAGTATTGCTGGCAGCAAAGTGGCTCTGAAGCTACTTTAATGTCAAAGACTTCCCTGTGCTCAGATATTTCCAGTGATACACAAATAAATGGGGAAAAATCAGCGGACAAACCAAGGAGCATCAAAGGCTTGATTATAAACAGCAAAAGAAAATTCTTACCAAAAATCCCAGGAGACTGGCTGGGTGCTTCTGCTGGGGAGCTGCTGTTCACAGTGCTGGGATGCTCTGCTGCTGGGGAGCTGCTGTTCACAGTGCTGGGATGCTCTGCTGCTGGGGAGCTGATGTTCACAGTGCTGGGATGCTCTTCAGCTGTAACAGCTGGCAATAAATTTGTTAAATTAAAAAAAAATAGCAAAAACTGCTAAGAAAAAACAAAAATCGGTAACGATTCAATAGATAAAAAAATAAAAAGCTTTAATCTATTTAGATCATGGCAACCCTCTCTTCTTGGATGTTAATGCACATGTACATGAAGGTGTTATTTTAGACTAAAGCCATGGAAAAGAATATTCTGCAACTTTTAGTCCAGAAGGTAAAAGAGGAGTACAGCCCAGGAAGAAATGCTTCAGCAAAAGTAGGGAAAATCCACATGGATCTATATTTATAATTTAAAAAAAAATCTTTAGAAAGAAGCATAGTGGGTCTTTTCTACTCTAAGTGTGAATAAGCTTGAGTTCCCCTTGCCAAAACGACAGCTTATGAAACAGTGCTGGAAAAAGGCCCACTAGAGCCAAGCAAGATAAAAAGGTCTGGAGCCCCTTGGTGGGAAAATGTATTCACATTATGAATAAAATGAAGCATTTGGTGAAGGGAGAGGAGCTCTGAAGGTCACTGTATGTCCTGATGTAGAACAATTCATTGGAATGAGCAGGACAAGGAAGCAAATGACTGATCTGTGGTCAGTCTGAGTGGCTTTGGTAGCCTAAGCTGCACAGCCAAGTCATTCCCAAGGGACTCAGATGTTACAGGAATCTTTGGTGGGAAGCTAGCAATACACAGTGAGTTAAAAATTCCTATATGGGCACCTTTTGTCATTACAAGACTTGGTTTGAAAGTATATGAAGACCTATGGGTTAAAAACATACACAAGTGTTTAATGGTATTATACAGCCCAAAAAATGGCAGATTTTAGGTTAGCCGTCGTGAGAAAAGTAAAAATGTAGGAGTCATGTAATATTCCTTAAATTGTACCCATGAATCTTTTACTCCATACTTTACTTTTTGGTACTTTCATTTAAAAATACGTATAATTAATGTAAATTTCATATATAAATTACTGCCACCTCAGGGCACCCTAAATTGCCTTTTTTCCATGCAAAATACCTTCAAAACACACCAGTTTTTTATACAAGAGTAAAACAAAGAGTGATTAAAAGCATCAACTCACAGTTGTCTTCGCAGGTATTCTGGCACTCCTCCAAACTCCTGAAGTTGTTCTGGTTTCCTAGGCACCCACCATACTTGAATTTCTCGCACAATTCTGTCTCTTTGTTGTAGAAGTACCTGGTAAAATACCCTCGGCACACCCCGGGCTCTTGGGCGTGGAAGCAGAAGTCAGGCTGTCCTAGAAACAATGCTAAATGATGAACAGGGTGAGAGAATAAAAGAACTAAAATGCATCCCAAGACAACAGCAGATCTGCAGGAAGTTTATAAAATAAACCTGTGACTTTGGGCTAAAGGCCAACTATAAAATAACTACTGGTTTTTTGTTTGTTTTTGTTCTAGATTTAATTATAATAATATTTAATTGAATAATTATATGAATAAACTGTTAAATGCACTAAATGTTATAATAATTAGTAAAAACAATTATAAATATATTGTATCATAATATATTATTTAATTATAGTAATTATTTATTTTATTCTATATTTAATTATTTATATTTACACTGGAACATTATAGGGGTATTTATGGCTTTGTTCAAGTAGCCACTAAATTACATCTTGAAAAATGTCATCTAATGAGTCGTTTAAAATTCCAAAACATAGAGGTTTTAAGTTGAAAATTAGTTTTTACTCTGATTTTAAAGGAGACCTGAACCTCAGCTGGATCACTCACACTTAAGTATACATCCTTGTAAGTTAAGTTTCCCTCAATGTTAACACAAAGCAATGCTCAAATAGAAGAAAAAAGGAAGGAGTTTTAAAATAGAATAGAAAAAATATCTAGCAGTTCGGTTTATCCTTGTTAAAGGATACCAGAAACAGGGAGACAGAGCAGCTATCCTACATTATTTCAGTCCCAGCTCTGAGTTTGCAATCAGTAACTACAATATCAACCAAGGAAAAGTTAACAAATAAATATTGCATAATTTGACTGAATATCACAGCATGATATCACATCCTTTGGCAGGGAAGAAAAACGCACGGCCATATGACAATCCCCAAAAGTCAACTCCTCATGATATTCATTTTTTTCTTGAAATAGTATGCTTAAAATCATGGTAACAATACAGAAATATATGCAGAGGAATTCTCAGATTCTTGATAATAGTTTTTATGAAATATGATTCTTGTCTGAGCTCACTTGCTGAGAAAAGTCTACTAAACCATCATATAAGAAAGTCCTGAAGTCCTGGCAGGTGTAACATATAAAGGCCTTCCTTAGCTGTGAAAATTCACAAAATATTGAGACTAAAATGGTGTGCAGCCAGCTGTCATTAATATATATATATATGTGTGTGTGTGTGTGTATATATATATATATATATATATAACAATTACTTTGAAATTCCTAACATTTTAGAAGTATGTTATCCACTTGCAAAGAAGTTAATCCTATAACACCTATTTTAGGTAGGCACATATTCAAATTCATTGCTAGAACAAGATGATTATTAAAGGCTATTGATGCCCATGTTGAATTTATACAAAATATTATAATAGCTCACAAGTGCTTTTCCAAGAATTAATTGGCAATATACTGTATTTCAATTTTTATAATAATTCATGAACAGCAAAAAATAATTTTCAGAGATCATATGCAAAATTAAATCACTAAAATATTCTTGAATAAAGCAACCAAATCAACTGTTTTTAGCATTCCTGAATGGCTTAATTTTGATTCTTCATTACAAATGTGTCATGCTCTGCCAGTGAGTGTAATCCACAGTTCAGGCGCTTCACCCCTCTCACTACACAGAGGCAGCACCTGTTGATGTGCACAAATTCAGAAAGCTAAGCCCACACAGAGCAATAAATTTGAGAAATATGTGCAAGGGATGTGCTGTGCTCCCAGCTGGAAACAGAGGTGAGGCAGGAGCCTAGACAGGGAGCAGCACCAGGAGTATCTGTTCCATCTCCTAGGAGCTCACAGAAAACAGGAGCTACAGAAAAATTCCCTCATCAATACTGTGAAATAACACAAAGGGATTATTAGATAGATGTCAACTGAAAAAGGAAGGCAGGTAAAAATAAGAGTATGCAAAGTAGGCTACAGGATTATGATAGATTCTTAAAAACGGATGTCTTTAATTTAGAATAGTCTTATATTAAAATGGTCTTGCAGGTTCTTGCAAATGAAATTAAGTCCAAATTAGATGAGCTCATGGCTAACTTTTATAGTCACTTTTGAAGAGAAAGTTCATGAAGGCAATATAATCCTCACCACACAAACCAGTACTCTACTTCTAAATGTCACATCTTTCTCTAAAGGCTTAATATTCAAAACTACATTAGTGGATGCAATGGTACATGTGCAATAATGCTGATGATAGCCATGGGCTGAATTTTACAGGATGTGTTCTGGTTTGTCATTAAAAGCAGGGAATTAGGGTCAGCCCTTACAAGAAGTAGTGCCAAAGTCTGCAGCATATGTGGAAAATCAACCTTAGTAGCTTCCACATATAATCATGACTTTTTGTAACACATTAAGAATAGAAAAGACAGGAAAACAGGAAAAGAAAACCATCATCTCATATGAAAATATTTCAAATACCATTCTGTAAAGATAGGTGATTTGATTATAGTCTATTTCAAAATGTAAGTGCAAATGTTTGCATTTCTGCAAGTTGACAAGTGCACACCCATTCAGGGATGAAGGAGAGAAAGCAGAAAAAGAGGAGCTGACTCGTGGAAAAGTGTACTCAAGTCTGTGTTTGTGGAGCTCTGGCTGCCCACAGTGGGCCCCATCCAGGTGAATCTCCAATGTGCAAAGGGGAAGGGTATAGTAAGTCTTCACAAGCTCTACTCAGTGTTAAAGTGAAATATCCTCATTAGGAACATTAATTTTCTCAACAGACCAACAGTGTTCCAGTAAGGGACTCCCAATTCTTTAACACTGGCTATTTTGGAAGCTTGGAGTATCAGGAATTTAAAGTTCTGTCATAAGTCTGTCCCTTCAGGAATGGATAACTTGCTCCCCTGTTTGATTTGCAATTAGGACATCTAACCTCTGGTAGCCCTAACCTCTGGTAGCCCCTCCACAGACAATGCTTAAAGACTTCTGTTTCAGAGCAATTAGCAATTTTTTCCATACTTTTAGAAAAATAAAAAGGCATTAGTAGAAAGCATTTAGCTTGTTCTCAAAATACATGATAAGAGCTCTCCATCGTGGCTAATTATACCATGCTTGAACCTCTGCTGAGTTCCTCTTTTTACAGAAAAAAGAGAAATTATGTATTTATTTTGTGGAGAAGAGATTGCAGCTACCATCTTCAGTGACCACAACTGTCCTCAAATTCTTTGACGAAGACAGAAGAAGATTTGGTCTAACTCATTTTAAACTGACATTGCTGTTTTTGTTAGAAGATAAATTATGTATTGTTCTGAGCTAACAAAAGAAGAAAATACACTCCTTATTGTAGTAGAGGAATCTTAAATTATGATGTAAATATAATTACCTTTCTTATTTTTTGCTAATGCCATCTTCTGAGGAAATTCTGCAAGAAAAATAAAAATAAAAGTATTTAGCAAAAGCAGATATGTTAAGTCTCACCTGTGATAACAGTGTGTTTAGCAATGAGAAGCAAGAAAACAGAATTTCTTCCTTTTCTTTTTCATCTTTATTTGGGAAGTAGCACAAAAGCTCATTGTGGACAACTGAAGCATCAATTCCCTTGTATAGGAAGATCTGCTGTATTGGAAACTTGTCAGCATAGCAAGTACTGAAATCAAATTATGTCAATTTAGAATTGAACAGGGAAATTACCCTTCTTGCTACTGCATCCAGGGTCCTACATCATGCCATCTCACTCCTCAAAAGAGGAATAATTAGCAGACTAAGAACCTGACTGCTGTAGTTCCTGATACTGCTCATACTGTGGAGCTGGCTGAGGGAGACAGCAGGACTTCCCTCATCCTACCCAATTCCCTCTGCTCTGCCATCTAGGGCCTGAGTGAAGATTTTCTCCTCCAGTTAATGATATTAATTAACTGCAACTGGCCAATTATCCCCAGGTATCCCAGGGTGCTGTAGATGAAAACTTGGTCTGCATGGTTCTCTCCCTGCACAATCTGCAGTGAAGTTGTTATTTTCATTTTTAATGCAGGAGCCTGGGTTTTATCGTATCAGCTTGAGAAACTGGGTATCTTAATTCAACCCCAAATTCCTTTTTAGAGATGGAAAACAAACCTTCTGCTCCTCGTAGAAGACTGTCTAATCATAAAACTGCTAAGAAGTCCAAGGGCAGAGCAGACTGTACAAGTTCTGAGAAAGGCCAACAATATTTTGACAGCTGACAGAAAGGTGGCCAGCAGCTTCTGGACTCTGCCTTAGTCACCTTATTTGCATTGCTTCATAATTCTTGTTTTGTACTTTACTGCCCTTTTGGATCATAATTCTACCCTAGTTTTCTCTGGAAACGTGCTGATGTTATATTTTCAAAGCAGATCTATTGGGTAGAAATTCTGTCATGACACATTTTTCCTTCCACCTCTGGGACAATGCAGCTGTTACCCTTTAAAAAATATTAAAGGCATGGCACGCACTTCAGAGTGATGTAGCATTTCTTTGAACAGGTTTCCAGCTTTTCCTATTAGTAGGAGGCTTGGCCCTCAGCATTTAAACCCATGACCTAAACACGGACACGCACGTCAGGCCGTTCCACTAATCTCACTCAGCTGTCCCCTTCGGGGCAAAATCAGCAATCATACTTTGGCATGTGATCTCTACTCTTCTGGCAGAGAAAAGGAAAATTTCATTGTGAGTTTATACAGGCCTAGAATATCTTAATCCTGGTACCATGTCAACAGGGTTTTTGCTTCTGGTTTCAGTCAAAAATCCAAATCTTCATCTGAGTTGGTTTCTTTTTTGTAAACAGAGTGTATTTCTTAGCAGATCCACTCTAAATAATAGACATTAGAATTGCTATCCTGACCAGAACCATTTATCAGAGCAGGTATTTTCACAGTAGCAAGCTTATGTAGCCTAAAATTTATATTCATGGCCTTGAAAATTAAGGTCTTTGTACGAGTGATGACATTTGAGATTATACTCATATCCAGTAAACCCATAGGCAAATTCCCCTTAGAAAGTACTTTTTCATTCCCTGAAGTTGTGAGCACTGGGCACAAGAAACAAAAAATACAGCTCATTTCTAGGAAGCCTGATTCCGAAGTACTCATCTTGAATCTGAGGATTGTCTTGGAGAGCCTTAGAGTGGCCAGAACGCAGCTGGGCTCTTTCAACTCTGTAGTACTGACATCAATCAGTTCTGCCTGGTGGCTTATTGATTCCAAACTGCTAACAAGTTATCCTGATCTGGTAAGTCCTTCATGTTGGCTCATTTATTCTTGCAGTTATGCTCAATATTGAAAATCAAAAACTTTGACTGATCGCATTATTTATTGTGAATTTTTGCATATATTAGATAGCTGCCCTTGAGCTTGTTTTTATCAATACTGTTCTCATTTCTACAGTCACTAAATAGTGATCTCCTACAGTAATAAATACTGGAAATGTAAGTAAGATGAATACAACTATATACTACAATACTGCACAGACTGAGTTAGAGTTAATAAAAATTCATAGAATTATACAGAGTTTTGGTGTATTATGTTAGCAAAAGGGATTAATGTAAGGGTTTACTTTGCTTTATGCCTGATGGTCTGCAGCACACTGCATGTAACACTAAATAATTTTATCTGCTCTTATCCACTCAGAGAATACAGAGATCATGAGCCTTTGTTTCTCCTCTTCCTCCAAGCAGATCCAGCTCTAGGAGAGTCTTGGATCACTGTTACTCATAGACAGAAAAGTGTATGGGCTGAGTACCAAGATGTAGACACTAAGCCAGTTCTCATTTTAAATATCTTTCAGTTTTACACCATAGAGTTATGCCAAAATATGCCAGTACAGGATTTGCTCTAGAAGATCTTTTCCAGATCCAACATGTGTGTCAGAATCAAAGTAACACTGGGTCCCTTCCAACTCAACTTATTCTCTGAAAACAGCAGCATCAGATGCAAGAAACAATGTGATAAATCTTCACTTGTGACACCTGATTATGACTTCTGGACACTAAATTCCAAATTCTGCATCTATCAGCCCAGAATTTTCCCTTTTATTCCTCTGTCCTAGCCTTTAAGCTGAAATTGAGGAGAAACACTCCAAATTTTCTGTGACAGGAAGTGCCAAGTTTTGGATGAGATTCTGGCGGGTGCAAATAACCCCACTGCAAGCATGGTAAAGATGCTGTGGGTCCTGCTGAAACCTCAAACCAAACCCTGGAAACCACCAAGAGCCAGCCTGGTGTCAAAGAGCAGCTAATTCACATCCTAGACTCCAGGTCTTTCTGAAACTGACTGCTATTCAAGGAAACTATAATTTTCAATTTTTTGTCTTGAAAGGCTTTACTCTTTAAACTTGGTGGAGCCATAACCAGAAACAGATTCATGATCTGTAATGAATTCCTTCTTTCTTTGATTTTCTGCCCAGAAATGAGATCTGCTCCCATACAATAGTCTGTAAGGAAGATTTTAAAACCTATGACTTGAATTCTATCTTACTTTGGTATTTTTTTTAAGCTCAGGTATGATGAATCAAAGGCACAAAGAGTATAGCTTGGGGAAGGAACAGTGTTGTAAACAGCTTTTATTCTTGCCAATTGCTAAAATACCAAATACAGATAATTGAGCACCAAAATAGTAATCTACACTTCTGGAAGTATCTGAGACTTCAACATAAAAAGAAATTCATTAAGTTCTTTCCCTTTCCAGCCACTTCAGGAAGATTTTGCTTAAGATCTGTTTCAGATCCAAGTAGGACAGAGGTTTCTGAATTTTGTGTGTGCTTGCATTTAGGCCAAAATGTTTTCCATGTCAACCCTTTTTCTTTTTTTTTTTTTTTTTTTTTACTTGAAATGCTAGGTTATGTTATTTAGTATTCAAAGAATTGTGATTTCCACATACCTCTTTCTTGATGGGATGCCATTTTAGTAATTAATATTATTTTACTATAATTACCACTGTGTTTACCCATGTATTGCACCTGAAAACAGAGCAAGGCTATGACTGACCCTTCCCACTTCTTCCCTGGAGCACCTCTGGTCTCTGCGGCTTATTAGTAGGATCTGTCCAGAAACCATCAAAAGGTAAGTTTCAAATTAATCCTTAGAATAAAATGCACTGGAAAATTGTCATCCCCTTAAAAAATGGAGTAAAATTTTTGACTTTAACCTGTTCTTGGTGAAACTCTGCAGTGTTTTGTTTAGGGTTTTTTTTTTTTTCCATTCTGATAGAGAGAGCTTTATAAGCATACAGTTGTTTAAAAGCAAAACTTAACTGAACAGAAATTATGGTGGCACCAGCAGGTCAGAAAAATAGATCTGAAAGGTAAATAATATCTTGAGTTAATACATGGTAAGTAAATAAAATGTGTGAAGTCTCCTCTTGGGAAAGACCAAAGGCATTGAGGCCAGGGATGCTTTCAAGTAATATGGAAATGGCTTACTAACATTTGTAGATTGATAAAATTAGAGGCATTAAAACTAACAAACACTCTTGAAATACTACTTTGGGTAATGTGCAACCAGCTCCAGCCATTATTGTAACACTGCATTGGGAGATAGATACTTACTTTAAGATTTCTAAATAAATTTAGCAACAAGATGCAGAGTAATTCTGATCAGGAAATACAGATGTGCTAAAAAACAGACAATGTAACTGATTTAAAGCCTGATATAAACACTATGTAAACATAAATTCTGGAAAGGATGGAAAAAATAGGTAAGAGACATTTACATTTGTTGCCAGACAAAACCTGAAGCTATAAATTACCTTGTCACATATGCAGTCAGCTTTGGTCAGAAAACCCAAATAGGACCTTCTGAAATCAATTTTCTAATCTGAAATTTCTTGGAAGTATTTTTTGTAACCTATAAGAACTTGCTGTGCTTGCAAATGGCCCTATGGTAATCCTAGAATATACAAGTCTTCTAATTTTCATCCAGTTGTGTGAGGAATGTGTCCAATGCTGAAAACCTTAATTACAAGGATGAATTTTAATAGCAAAACCAGCATTAACAATACCCTTGGTGCATATTGTGCTGTGTATCATATGTTAGATCTCATTTTCTTTTTTCCAATGATTAACTGAGGAGGTTTCAATAAAACAAAGTTGAAAAATAGCTGTAACTGGCATTTTTAATGAGAATTATCTTCTACTGTAGCAGTAATTATGCTGAAGCAGAGAAGATGGCCAAAATTTTTGGCAACTTCTATCAGCTTCTCAAGTAAAGGAAAACTTGGGTTCAAAACTTGGGTTAGACACTCTGAAAGCAATAAAGAACCTGTTTGCTACCCAACAGCTTAGCCCAGCCTCAAACTCAATTTCTCTTAAGAACTCATCCAAAACAAGGTTCTAGCTAGAAAATAAGATTCCTTGCATTGGTGCCTCTATTCCACAGGTACACTACAAAACCTACCTGTGTTTCCATACCCTGAATGTCTGCTTGTACCACATAAAATAATTCAGATGACTACAACCTACTTGGGAACATAACTAGAGGAGTCGTATTTCTGTCATAATAGCAACTGAGGAGGGCTTCTACTCCCCAAATTCAAGTGGTTTGTGAATGAGAAATAACAGCTGGAAATGAAGGCTTGGTAGGAGGGTGAGAGCATGGGTACTGGCCTTTTGGCACACACTTCTCCTGGCATTCCTCCAGCGTCAGGAAGTTGTTCTCATTGCCATGGCATCCACCATACTCAAACACCTCGCACTTGCGGCTCTTGATGCTGAAGAAATATCGGATGTGGATGGCTTTGCACGGGCCTTCGTCTGCTTTCATGGCACAGAAGGAGTACACCAGCTTCAGTGGAGGCAAACCAGCACCTGGAGCACAGAGAAGAAGCAGAATAGCTGAGTTAGTTTGCTGCACACTGCATGGTGTAACTCCCAGATGAGGTTGCTTGTTGTGTTCTGCTAGAGAGGCACTGCACAACATCTGCCTGCAGAGCTCCCAGCACACTGAACAGATGTCAAAAGAAAAACATCATCTGCATTGGAACACAGATTCCACTCGATCAATTCAAATGTGTGGCTTCAATTTTCCACCAAAACAGCTCACAGTATAAACTTCAACTCCTCATCACAAACCTCTAAACAGTCATGGAGCGTGCCTGAGTCACAGGAGCTGGGATGCAACGCTGAATAACAAAAACACACAAAGACACGAAGACCACCAGGGCAGAAAGGTTTCCTTGGGCTCTCTTCCATGCACTGCTCCCAGAGAACTTGGCTCGGAAAGGAGCTGCCAGGGAGCAGTGTGGGACGGCCGGAGGCCTGCAGAGGGCATCCCTCTCCTGTCAGATGGCACTTCTCTGGGACACAAACCCTGCTGGCACCGCTGACAGGCACCGGACTCCTTTTCCTTTCATCCCACCGTTCTTGCATTACAGCTTTCAACAGCAAACGACTAGAAAGCCAGGGCAAAACACTTTAAAATTGTGTCATTTCTGTCTCTCAATATATATTAGGTCAGGGAATGTTCTATATAAATTTTCATAGGCATTGTGAAGAACACTACCAAAGTTTCACCCTGTCAATGTCTATAAGGAAATTCTGACCAACAATCCAGTTCCTGATACCATTCCCTTACAAATATATGGTTTACTACAATTTTTTTTGCTTTTTTCTGTTTTGCTTTTCCAAGACAGTATTTTATCCTAGAGGGTTTTGAAAGCTCTGCAGAGCTTTGTGGGCTTGCCATAGGAGCCAGAACAGACCTAAGGTTCTTCATTCATTCTCCTACAGCTAATTAGAACATTGATGTCTCCAAACATACATGCAAACATATCTGTCTGTGCTCTTTGCAGTGCACCAGGAAAGAGAATAAAACAAGGAAGAGGAGAAGAGTTTACATGATAACATAATCATTACAGATTCCTACTATTACTAGTTTAAGTTTCCGGTGTTAATTAAAAGAATCCACAAAAATCAGGCTTATGACATGGTGAAAAGGGAACTTGTATACTTACTACCCACCTGCTCTGTGGATATCTAATTTATCTAAAATTGACCTTATTATACAATTCTTGAATTAAATTCTAAGAGCTGTGATAAATCCTTAGAAGTACTGAGGTCCATGGAAGTTTACTTATTTTATTCCATTTGATTATAACTATTAAACTTACAGAAAAGAAACAAATTTCAGCACTAAAATCTTTTCAAGAATAGCATTTAAGTCCTCGAAAAACTAACAACCTCTATTACATGATTACTACCAGCAGAACAATCATAATACACAATCAAATTTTCCAAAAGTAGACCATTTGGTGTTAAAATACATATAAAAAGGACTAATTAAAAATTATATTTAAATATTCCCCAAAATAGTTTGTGAGTTATGCCATATTGCTGAAAACAATTTTCGGATTTTGAAGCTGGGTATAATAGATTTGAAAATATTATTGAAGACCATACAATAGGAAATACTGATGAAATAATAATTATAAGAGATGTTAGATTTGATAAACAAGATTCCGGAATTCATTAGCTGGGTCTTCCAGACCCCACAAAGATTTGGTACTTAGAAGTCACGATAAATGCCAAGTTGGACTTCAAATGTTCTAAAGTTCTCCAAAAGACTTGGGAATCCTTTGGAAGGGACTTAAAAAGGCTCAACTTAAAATGTTGAGAGGATACTGCATTGCAAAATGAAATTTTGGGTTTCCCCTGCTCAGTACCAGGGAAAAAAAATGCCTTCAAAGCACCAAAGTTTTCAGTAAGTTATGAACTCACTTCTGAAATGTTAAATCAAAACACTCAGAGCTCCACAGAAACCAATCCAACTCAGATGTGGTGAGGGTGAGGGCTGGCAGCTGGTTTATGAACACGTCATTTACTTGGCACCCAGAAATGAGATCCCCTCTGTGACCCCTGCCAGTGACCCAGTTCAGTCTACAAGAGGTTGTGAAAACTGACCAGGTTTCCTAACCACCGAAATTTCAGACGCACAGTTATGTCAGCTCGTTTTCTTGCTGCATTGCACCACCCCAGTGTGGTGGGCTGTCCAAACAAAAACAGCATGCAGGCATTGTTGCAAAACTACACCAAGAGGATGAACAAAAGGCTTAGCAGAGTTCATCCTGGGAACTTCCTGCTCTCCACTCCTAGCCCACTTCCCACCAGACCCACGGAGCAAAATCATTGTTTTGGTTACCTCCTAAGGCCTTTCCCCTGCAGTCACAGGGATGCTGCTAACCACTGTCAGATGTCCTGACATCTGCTGAGAACATAGTGACTAACTGTGTCACACTTCTTGGCAATCACTCAGGTTCCTAGGAATGCTAGAAAGCTGCCATAGTTTGAGCAAAATCTGTACCCTGTCAAAGCCCCAGGGGCCAAACCCTCCAAGTCCAAACAGTAACCAAGCGACTCTGAAGGAAGAGCTCTCCAAGGGATTGGTCGGAACTGAATCATCCTTCTGTCTGGAAACAGTGAAAGAATTCTTCCCCATTATTTTACACCTGGGAGCACTTAACTCACACAGATGATATAAAATTAGCTTTCCTTCTCAGATTAGAGCAGCAGATGAGAAGGCAAGCAGGAGTATTTGCCCACAGACACACATCTGCCTGTACTTGTTTCATTTGTGGAATATACCTTGACAAAATTAATTCTTAGTGTAAGGACTCATCCTCTGCTCTTGAACACTGGGACAAAGTGTTGTTACATTTTAGGTGTGAAAGGCATAGGATATGACATTTTCTGAAGATGTCTGTCAAGAAAGTCAGTGAAAATTCCTCAGCAGAAACAGAGGAAGACAACACTTGAATGAATGTTAATGGAGTTTCTCATCCAAGTGAAGTTCCAAGAAATCTGAAGCAGTCAGTGCTAGGATTTCACTATTCTTTGTGTAAGACAGCCCTTTTTTTGGTAATACGCTGCCTAAATATTCTTCATTATATACTAAATAATTTTTACTTAATGCATAGACAAAATAATTTAAACCCATATATATACACACATGGTAAATCAGTTTCAACTTTCCAATTCACCATCTGTGTCTTGCAATTCAAGGCTGCTGCAGGAGAGAATGTTGTTTCCTATACTCTCCAGCTTGATTTTGGGCTCTCCAAGTTCAGTGGCTTCCCTGGCTGCTTGAAGCCTTGGTGGTGCAGCAGCTGCCCTGCACTCACGGCATCAGCTCAGTAGCCCAAATCTCTACCTATTCTCTTTTAATTGGAAGATTTTATCTCCTCTTAATTATCTCCATGCTAAATAAACTCCTTTCTTCTCATCTTTTTGTTGGCCTTGCTTTCTAATCCTCTCATAACTCTTATTTGGATGATTCCTATTGGTCTGGATTGCTGGTAAAATGTGCTGCTGAGAGTTGAATATAATCCCCTACCTGACACATTACTAGTGGCAAATAGAGTGGAATAATTGTCCTTTGCTTTCTTCCTTAATCCAACACAAAATCACTTGCCTTTTGACATTGATTTTAATACTAATCACTTTAACATTGAATTAATTTTGTAATGCTCTGTAACTTCCATTGACTTAACAGAAAATAGAACCTTGTTACACAGGTGCTTCAACATTAATATTCCATCTTGTATTTATGATTGCATTAATTCTCCTTAAGTATAGCACATTGCATGTGTCATTTAAAAAAAATAATTTAGGCTCCCATGTTAGATCTAGTTCTGTTGGATATTTATTACTCATCCAATTTAGACACCTGGTTCAAATATATAAAGAATTCTGGTATAATTGCAGGACTGTACTAGCCTAGACCAAGACATTTTGTTATAAATACATTAAATAATGATTACAGCTGATGTTCACTGTCACACAGAAGTTATTATTTCCCATACTAAAACTGGAAAAAAACCCAGCAAAATCTCCTCTCCCTTGTTTTAAACTTTTTAATGTAATGGCTCCCTTACATGAGCCCTAAACACCCATTGCTCTGTTTAACAGCCACTGCACTCCCCAGTCTGTGTTAAGACCCGAAGTAAAGCCCAAGAAATGGCTGACAATGAGAATGAGCTCCTTGCAGGTATTTTTTGCCACTCCTTTCTTCCTCCAGTCCTTCATCCTTCCTGCTTTTTGCAGCTGTCAAACAAGATGGGGCCAGGGCTGTTCCTGTATACAGCACAGCCATTCCCATCTTTTTTGTCACTCTCACAGCAACTTTTGCCACTCAAGGGGACACCACTCCTGATTTCAGTGCAGCCATTTCACTGAGAGAGCTCCAAAAGGCTGCAGGCAGTCCTGATGCTCACCTGAGCACAGGTGATCCAGGCAAGGCTCTGTTATCACTTCACTAGAAAGCAGGGCAGTGCTACAAAAGCAGTAGTGAATGATGCCTCTAATCCTCTTACATTAGCACCAGTGAAAACAAAACCTTTCCTCTGAATATAGGCATAACAAAAGACTCTAATTTGGTTTTCAGACTCTTGTGGATAATCCACATGGCTGCTTGATAAAAAGACTTCCCTGTAATTAGGAAAATGAACTGATTTCTATACTGCACCAGAAGCACAATAAATATGAAAGGTAATCGTTATGGAGGAGCTGCTTTTCAGAAAAGAGAGATATGAATTGGGAGAATAAGGATCACAAGTATTTCTGAATTTTTATGTAAAAATACTTTGTTTTAGTTTGCTTAGGTTATGTCTCCTTAACTTTATAAGAATTTCCATGGTTATCCTTAATTATAAAGATATGCTGTCATCTTTCCAGCCTTCCTTGGCAATGTCTCCCTTTGGTAAGTGGTATCAATGCTAAGCACCTTGTCACTGATGAATAGCTGTTTCTTTTCTCTCCATCTTTGTCAGTTTGACAGCTTCCCACCCACACACTGTTCAGTGCTCTTCCTACCCTGTGTTTCCTACACTTTTTTTAAGGCAGGCACATTTATTCTTGGCAAGCTTTCACATATGAATAAAAAGCACATTCAATTTGTGAGTCATTTTCTTCAGGCTTTGGAACATCAGCTACAGTGCTGCCTACCACATAAGGGATTGATGAACAATATGCATAACCTGGTTGTTTTTATACCTTTCATTTTTGTTATTACACTTATCTATTGATGGAAAAAATGACAGATTTTGCTGGAAGAGAACAAATTAAAAATATTTTTATTACATTGGGCTTGACCCTGCAATCTTGATTATTACTGTGATTAAAATAGACAAAAGCCCACTTCTTAAATTCACAAAGCACTTATACTCAATGTGATCCAAAAGTATGACATTAAAAATAATGGATGCACAGAATCAATTTTATCCTTTAATACCTGAAATTTATGGAATGCTGGGGTAAAATGTCATTGCTTTATAATCATCTAACATCAAAAACAAATGTTATCAATGATATTGCAGCCCACAAAATTTTGACATGTAAAGTCTGAGTCCAGAAGTTAAATCTTGAGAAACCACAAATAAAATTTTAATTAACAACAATCTAAATATTTAGTGAAAACAGTACAGCAAAAGCTTTTTTATTTAAACACTACAACTGAGTCCTCAGTAGTCACAAAAACAGGATCCTAGTTTAATATCTAAACCTCACATCTGATGGGTTTTTACTTCAGAATTAAAGCCAGAAGTTCAGAATTGTTTCTCTTGCTAAATCAGTTAGTGGTCACATAATCCTAAGTAACCAGTTGCAAAATAACCATTGAAAAAATAATCCCCATTAAAATGACTATTTAATTTCCTTGAGATTATTTACTTATTTTCTTTTATAAACAAAGAAAACAGAGGAAAAAAATTAAGCCATCAGATTTCTTGTTATGGTGACAAAATGTGCAAGCTGGTTTGGCCTTCACGACCTGCAAGATTGGCTAAGAATTTACACAGCACTAAGAGTTGTGGGGCAAAGATAAATGTGGCTTTGCCCTCAAACAAAAAGGGCATTTTTGTACTTCAGAGTTTAAGGGAAACAAGTTTGTTCTGCATGAACCAGTCTTTACTACACAGCCATTCTAGTCATACACTTCACCTGGAACAGCAAATACATTAAATTGTAGTGACTAGTTGTGACACGGTCCTATATTAGTATAGCCATGACTGTGCACAACTACTATTTCTGGCTCAAAGAACACTGCTGCAAAAGTCTGATAGAGAGAAATAATCTGGATAGAAATAGGACAAAAAATAGCAAAAAAGGTTCCCCTTAGCTTCACTTCCATTTGCGCTTCAAAATCAGACTTATCAAACAAAAGCATCCACTCCAGAATCCTCTGCAGCTTAGGGAAGTGATCACAGTTTCAAGTCACTTCCTCAAAGGAAAAAGGAATATTTTAGTGTGGCCCCAGCAGAGTATGTTTCCCTCATCTTTCTCAGAATTGTTTGGGAACAAATTGAAATACCCTTCACAATGATATCCAGTCTAGAATTCTGAGAGATCTTAATTTCAGTGAAGTAAACAATGATCTTACCATGGTGAAAAATCAAGAACCTTCCCATTTCTAACAGTCACATTGCTTTTCTACCAAAAATTTTTGACTAGTGAGTTTTCAGTCATTGAATTGTAGAATATCCAGAGTTGGAAGGGATTAACAAGGATCAAGTCCAACTCCTTTATTTATTCAGTGATATCAAATCCCTTGGGCAATACAAAGACCTTCGGTTAAGGCCCCAAAAAACTACCAGGACAGTAATTGTATCATCTTTAAATCCAACTTTGCAAATTAACTGTGACTCAAGAGATCTGTGCATGGAACAGAGCAACATCAATCTACAATGGTATTAATCATATTTTTGCTTTTTCTATGTGAGGAAATAAAGCCTGAGTAACCAGCTCTATGTTTCCTTGCCTGAACGTTGAACTTTTCCATGCTGCTAAAGCAGAGCTTTAAAGGAATCATCTTGACATCTAACCCAGTGTTTGATTAGGATTAGATGTTCCAAAAAGCTTGGTAAACAGAAGCCCCAGCAGAAGGCAATTTTGCTAAAGCTTAATAGATAATTATAAGCATCCCTCCTAGTTATACACCATTTTTAACTTAGTACCAATTTCAAACGTTTCCCACAAAAGTTCTCAAGTACAGAATTACATCTGTAGTGCACTTTAACATAGTGGGCATTGTTGTTTGAGTGTTTGGGTTTTGTTGGTTGAGTTTTAGGTGTTTTCTAGGATCTCTTACCCACGACATGCTCTTCTTTGCTGCCATCCAGCTCAGCAGCTGCATGCCCGGCGATACAGAAGAGCAGCAAGATCAAGGGTGAAGGTGAGGAACGTCCCTTCTTTCTTCCCTTCATTTCTCCTGTGTAACATAAAAGTGAGAATTGACAAATTCAGTCAGATTCCTTGAGCATTCTGCAAAAGTTAGTAGCAGGGCAGTGCACAGCCCTGTGGGCACACAGACAAACTGGGAGCTTTGGAGATAATGTGAGCTCTTTTAGTATAAACCTCTTGCAAGCACAATGAAACACAAGACAAGGATTGCAAGTCTCCTGTCCCAGCTCCAGTCCAGGTTAGAGGCACTGCTACTGCTTTCAATCTAAGCCCCAACTGAAATCACCTCCTGGAACACATCATGACAGAAAATGTAACACTTGGTACTTTTAATGTCCTGATGCTAATTGCACAATTAGCATTGCTTGCCAAGTCAAATAGTTCCAAGTTTTACTCCATCTGCAGAAACTAGATTCATTACCACAACATCTTCAAACAAATGTTTAATCATTTTATAATTAGCAAGCTCCCAAATTACTAAATACCATTTCAGAGGAATCAGTGAACTTTTTGCAGTACAGGCTTCAGCGCCTTCAGCAGCATTTTCTATCTTGTGCATCTCTTTAATACTGAGAACTTCACCTCTGAACTTAATTTCAGAGCTATTATTTTTCACTTTGAAGCAGTGCAATCATTGACAGAAGAAAAATGCTTTTATTCCGTGGCAGCTGGCATGTTCAGGTTGCTAAAGATGAGGTTATGCACGCACACATGAAATTAACTCCAGAAAACTTTTGTTTTAACTTTTTTAGAAACACATATTTTCCAACTAACTAAAAGTTCCTTAAGGATCTCTGGATTTTAATCAGAAAATAGACCCAATGTCTTCTTTGTTACCAACAGATTAATTCCTTATTCATGATAGGGAATAGAAGGGAGTTCCCTACCCTCTTCTCTTAAAGTACAGTACTAAATTTCTTTTTGCTATGTTAATTAAATAAATAAAACTTAAAATCAAAGGACTAGGAAGTTTCTAACCTTCAGACACTCTTTGGTCTTGAGTGCTTTTGTTAACATGCCTGTGAAGACAGCATGGTCTTCACCAAATCAGAGCCACAATTCTCATTTCTCTCTAGAAAACTTTGCCATTTTTTCCTCTGCATACTCAGTGTTTTCCCAGTTTGCAGCATATCATAAAAAGGGAATTAATTCTTAAAAACAACTCTTGGTGAAAGCACTATTTAGGTAATTTTTAAATTTGACAATGCCCTTTAGAAGGCTTCAGTATATAATGTAGGGAAAACTACTGAGAGTTCTTCCTTTTTTATAATGGAACAAAAGTTTTGGTTTTAAAGGAATTTCTTTTTTAGCCAGAAAATATGACCATGGTAAATTCCACATCATAATGCATTCATGCCAAAACAAACAAAAACTTGCATGTCTTTGATTCCTTCTAGACCCAATTATTAAGCCTAATTTCTACAGGAACAATTAAAAGGCTTTATCCACATATAGTTTGGCAAAACATTTTGCAAACTAATACAGATCTCATTTTGTGCCTTTAATCATGATTTTAAAATTTTTCCTCAAATACTATTCTTTAACTCTGCAAACAGATTTGGAAATTATTGCTTTCTAGCAGAGATAGAACAACTTCTCTTGGATTAGAAACCAATGCACAAGTTTTGAAATATGCCTAAATGGAAAAAATGAGCAAGAGCTAGAGTATTTTTCAAAGAAATAGAAATAGCATCCTTTATCATAATTCTAACTGGAACTCCAGTTTTACAATCCCTTATATACAGTTTTGTAATACAAAATAGACAATAACTCTGTGCATGGTAACCTGAAGTTGTCCAAGACTGTCTTTGTGATTTGAGAGACGTCTGATTTGTGATGTTAGTTTGACATCAGCTGAAATTAAAATAAATCCACAACTAATAAAGATGATATGGAGAGAAACATTAAGTAAAAAAACTCAAAGAACTGCGCAGACAATTATCATTACAATATAAAAATTTTGGTGATCATTTGACATTGTCTAGGCTCACTTAAAGCAAAAATACCACCAAATATTCAGATTGGATACTTAGATATAAAGCAATAACTTTCAAACTGCCTGGTTCCAGTGAAGTCACTGGAATAAAAAATTACAAAACACATTTATAGTTTTTGAATTACATGGGAAAGAGAAATTTCTAGCAAATTGTTTTCCTTAGAAGTAATCATTGGCTCACTTGTGGCTCTTCATAAAGGAAGTTGCTAATTATCCACATGGATTGATCCCATGTTTGTCCCTGAGCCCTCATTTTCCATGTTTGAGTTTTTCCAAACATACCATCAAAACTCTCACTAGTTCAGCAAAACTCTATTTGAATTTGGGTTTTTATCACTTAAGCTGAAGCTTTGGTTCCTTCTTCCAGGAATCCGCAGATTATAGATTTAGATTGCAAAATGTAGCAATCGGTTTTTAGCGAGTTATCCCATATTCTCAAAAGCTTTTCCCCAAGCAGAAGAGAGGCTATCAGGCAGAAGTGGAAATCCTTAATCAGTTCCTATTTTCTTTTCCATTTGGAAATAGAATTGTGTGTATCGTGAGCTACCATACAGCACTGTCACTGTATGTTTATGAGGACAAATTACTGCATTTGTACAGAGAACAAAACCCTTCCCAGGATACAGCATTTCTATTCTTCCACTCAACTCCTACATTTCCCTTAAAAGGAAGGGTCAAAGTGTGTCAAAACTGGGCATCCCCATGCTTGGGCCAGTTCCCAACAGGAACAATGCAGGCTGTGCAGCAGCCTATCTGCCTTGCTGCAAGGCCTCCTGAGCAAACACAGCCTCCTTCATCTTCCTGCTGCCCTTCCCAGGAGGTCACACAGTCCCAGAACATTGGGTCAGCTTTGGGTGGAGGTGGGATGAGTGGGGCGAAGGTTTTGGTCATAAAATGCTTAAATCCTTCCGTAGTCTAATTATTTCTTATTATTCCTGAAGGAAGGATGAAATCCCAGATCAAAGCGTACTTGGCACTGGATTTTCAATTAAAACCCAAACCCTCTAGAAAAAGTCCAGGTTTTCTGACTGGATGTTCAGCTGCCCAGTAACAGAACTTTGAAGCTGTAAGCCTCTTATGATACTGGTGTAATTTTTTTTTTTTAAAGCACTCTGATTTTTTTTTTTTTTGTTGTTGTTGTTGTTGTATTTGTATGGAGTGAAAAATTCAAAATACTTAAACTATGATATTTGGCTCAGTAAAATGTCAAATGCACACAATGGTGAAAAACTGTGTGTCATGAGAAAAATAGGAAATGTTTCCATTTTAAAGAGGTCATGTTTAACTCTCTGATTATTTCAGCCACATTCTGAAAACTTCTGAGAGTAAATAAAGCCTTTTCCTCCAGAAGGATTCCAGCTTAGGACAGCCAGGTATCAGTCCAGCATTAATATTCTACATCATCATGTCATTAGTGTATATTTCATACAGACAATTCCTAAGGAACTGGCATTCTACTGCTCCCAAACTCCCTCCCCTTTTAATGAGACATTTTATAACAGACAACAAGAATTTTACTTGACAAAGGAGATCAAAGGTCTGTGGATAATAATTGGCACTGATTTATTTACTCATTTAATTAAATGCTTTCATTTAGTGCCATTAGCTTCCCTCAGGCTGAAACACAGGTAGCCAAGGCAGACCACAATCAAGGAAGCTCCCAATAACAGATCCTCACTACCTGGCCTTATAGCCAAGACTTTTCCACCTGACACCCAAAACAAAAATAGAAGGAAGATCTCAAGATGTTTATTACCAAAACCAGAAAAGTATAAAACCCAGCATCTTGTCCATTGCAGCCTTTGGAGACAGGACATTTTTTTTTTTAACCAAGCAGTCTCTTCAACACCAATTTCTGTAGTTCCCTGAATGTTTAGTCACAAGCTTTTTTTTTTTTTCCCAGAGTGGCATTTATCTCTAACACACTAACTGGAAAAAGAAAAATAAAACTAGCATTTCCCATAGTAGCCAAAAAAAAAATCCTTAGAAAAAGGCCTAAAGTGACATTGCAATGATGGTAAAAGTGACTCATTCACACTGACAGCCCAGGAAACAGAAACACACACACACACAAAAAGGCAGAGGATGTAATTAAGTAGAGGAATTAATAGCAGAAGGTAGGATGTGCATGGCCAGAGGTCCATTTTAGCACAGCCTAAAATGAAGGATTAAAAGGCCTAACTAGACAGGATTATAGCACTTCTGATATAAAAGCAGACCTTTTCAGTTCACTGCATTGTCTGTGCCCTGTGATATCTTGCACGGCCTCCTAGGACTCATGTGACACAGGTTTCATTGGTCTTATCTGCAGCATTGTCTCCCAGCTGGCAGAGTCAGCGTTCCCTTTACTATTATTTTATTACATGTGCTGGTCTGGAGCTGTTTTCTCATTCCCTCAGCTGTAAATATGAAGAGTGGGGTGAGCAGGAATTCCACCACCTCTGTTCTGGTGGTGGTACCTGAGTCAGTGATGAGCTGTCAATTTAACTGACTGCCACCAGAGCCTTGTGCTGGCACAGCAGCTTTATAAATTCAGGCAGTGCACTGTGAATCATGAGCATGCAAACGTTACTGACTGAAAGCAAACCTATTTAAATCCCACTCCCATCTCAAATTATTTCCTTTTTTCTGTGCCCTGCTGTGGCAGCTTTCAGCCTGTGTCAGTCCTGGGACAAGGAACTCCATCTGCTTCCTCCAAGAACTTCAAATTCCTTCTTATCAGGAAAGAGAATTTTGGTTGGTTACCTACCTTTCACCATTTAGCTTAAATGCTTTGCTGCTGCACTATTCCAGTCTCTGAAATTACCTAGTGAGACCTGGAAAGTGAAGTGCAAACTGGGAACTATGAAGAAAATTTGGAAGAAACTAATGTTTTTATTAGCTTTTATGCTAAAAAGATGTATAACCTGATGTCACTAATTCAGATTTAAATTCCCACCTTCTTTCTGCTTTTATGAAGGTCATAAATGCTGCTTTTCAAGAACAGGTGATAAAATAATTGAAAGTAAAAAGCTTGTCATATTTTAAAATGGAAATATAAAAAAATAAGTTAATTAATAAACCCAGCACAAGAAGTCCCTTCCTTCTTATATGCCTGTGGACGTCTTGCTTTTTCATTTTCCTTGTTAGCTTCTTTCACTCTTGCTTTAAAACCGTTTTCCATTTTCCCAGCTTAGATCCAGGGCCTATTTTTCCCTTCTGCTGGTCTGTTCACATCTGGCACTAAGTACCTCTACCATCCTGTCTCCACTCACCTTCTGGTGTGACACAGCTGCAGACCCTAAACTCCTCCTCCCCTGAGTTCTCCTTCTTGCCTGGCCCAGTCAGGTGTCCCATCCATGGTACCCATGACCCAAGAGCAGGGAACTGCATATAATCAGCTAGAGCTGTAGTGACAGAAAGCCATGGCTGCAGAAGGCTCCAAACAATTTTCCTAACTCCCTCACCAAGCACCTGATGCAAGAGTCAAAGCTGATTTATTAAAATAACTGCACTTTTCACAGGACCACTGGGTCTGTCTGCAGCAAATCACATAACTATCTCATTTTCATGTTGATATAGCTTTCAACAGAGAAAAGAAATCCTTTGCTCCTATCAAAATATTTTTACATGTGGAATAACGTGAACAACTTGTTTACATAATTTCATAAATCTTAATAAATAAAAAAACCCCTCTACACTCAGGCCTGAACTGCTCAGACATAAACTACCCGTTGGTAGCAAAAATATTGGCCATCTTATTTTCAAACAGGGAATGCTTTCAGTATCCTAATAAAACCACTCCAGAGCACAGGATCCACTAGCAAAACAAACAAGCGGCAATATTAATTACACCTAAGTGCTATGAAGTTTTTTTTCCTAGCAGTTTGGACTGGAAAAGTCCAGCCCATGTGTTCAAGCCTCAGCTGTCCTTATGGATAAACAGAAGTGAATTTAGACTTCAATTAACTTAGCACAACCTGCTTTTCTAGTGGGGAGAGTAATTTCAGCACTATATTATACATAGGTAATCCAGTGGTGTGTAATTTCCCATTTGCACACGCTCAGGTGCTGAAAATACCACAGGCAGGCACAGGAGGAAACTGCTGCCCCAGTGATGCCTCTTAAGACTGGTTTTGGTCATACCCATTCACTTTTTGTAACCTCACCATCACATTTTCACACATACAGAGGTTCAAAACACAAATTTCCCTGATCTGTCAGGCAAATTGAGCTCACCTGGTCTGGCTTCCCAGCTGGAGTCACCACAGCCACTTTTCCTGCAGTGGATTTGTGATGGTCACAAAGGTTAGAAATGCTGAAACTGCCTTCAGTGGGAATCACCCACGACTCAGACTGCCTCAGATTATCATCCTACAGCCACTTTAAACCAACATGAAATAACAATGCCATAGAAAAAAAGGATTGTATTCCCTTCATCTCCCACAGTGCCAGCTCCTCTGGACACAAAGCAAATGCCAATATTTTCTTGAAGTTCATAAAAACAACACCAATTGAGCACTTCCTTTACATAAAATCTGTATTTCTAACTTGCTGAAACTACTCTTTTCAATGTAGCTACATTAAAATTAGTTCTCTTGGAATGCTTTGTTTTCTGAAGGAAGGTTCAATTTTCTGAAAGAAAATTGAACCTTTCTTGTGATACAACTCATACCCTACAGCAAGCCTAGTTTTAATTTCTTACTAAACTGTAACTCTAATTACCTGATTCAGAGCTTCATTCAGTTATTCATCAGGGAAGGTGGCAGCAATACTAGGGATGGGAAATAAATATCTGTATTAACAGCACAGGAAGTAATTAAGAAACTGAACAGAGTTGTGAGAGAAAATGAAAAGGATTAAAATAAATCTATTTGGCTGTGAAGTAACTATGAGGGGAAAGGAATTATACAATTCTCCATATGGTTTTGCTTCATTCTGTCCCCAGGGGTACTATGTCCCCATTGTTAAGTTAAACTGGTTTCATAAGACAAACAGAGAAGTGAGTAATTTGTCCCTGTTCTTAAAGACAGTTTTCTCTGGTTTCAGTGTGAAGAACAACTGCAGATAGGTAAGAGCCCATCAGCCTCTCCTGATTCTCTAGAGAGAAAATGTCTGTTCAGAATGCAGCCCAAACAAACAACACCAATAACTAATGGAATTTGACAGATTTTAAACACTTTGCTCAACAGTTGAGATATAACAGTCATGTAAAACTCAATGCTACTAAGTTCTACTAATATTCGTTTTTTTTAATTTTAAATTTATTTTCTTTTTCCTATGCAAATGCTCTGAGTCCTTCTGGCAGACATTCTCAGAATGAACTGAATGATAACAAAATCATGAAAGTAAAAAAGCCCTTAAAGCAGATACCACCTTATTTTACAATGCAAGCTAAAATTACTGCCAGAATCACCTTTTTAAAGTAAATGTAGATATTAAAGCAACTTTCCAGAATGTGAAAGATTGTGTAACGGTATGTTTTTTCCCCAGAGGAGATTGGGTTTTTTTCACAAACAATCCTAATCCCACTGATATATCAGTGGGAAAAGTCTATGTTCTGTGCCCTAAAAGTGATCCAAGATGCACAGAATCAGAATTGCATAAAGAATATCAGTGTCCCCATGCAGGTGAACACTTGGGTACCAGTGTCTACTGTTTATGCACTTGGAAGAGTTATTTGAGAAACAAACAGTCCTTGCAGGCAGAACTGGAGCTGAGGAATTCTCCTTCTCTAACTGTGGATCTGGACACGTTCTGAGTCTGCTAGGATGCTCCTTCTTTTACACCCTTGCTTTGTTTCTAAGATCACTTTTCCTTCTATTTATTGACATTTCCTCTTCCTAGAAAACTGCCTCCTTTTTAAATGCTGTCCCTCACTTCCCTTTAGATCTAAAATACACACCAAAGAGTCAAAGTTTTACTACTGGGCTTTCAAAGTTACTCTCCAATGAGATTAGGGATAGACAAACTCAATGTCATTAAATTTCTATCTGTCCTTAGTCAGAAACATAAAACTCTAATTCAGCATTTAGAATATTACTAACTGAATAGCAATTAAGTTTTCATGAGCAATATTAGTGGGCACTGCACTAAAAAGTTAATGCTCCTTAAATGTCACATAGCTACGCCAGAGAGCTGAAATGCTTTAAAACCCAAAAATTACAAACTTGGTAATGTACAATGGGAGGACAAACACACAGATTACTGAAAGGCAATTTAAAGGGCACTCTGTGACTCTCTGGCATAAAAGTCATAAAATTTTCAAATAAATGGATTCATCGAGCAATTGGCCCCATGGCTGTTTTTTAATGAACCATTTCACTTGGGGCATTATCTGACAGGGGAAAAGGCCAGAGCAGGATGTACTTTAATCACCTTTACCTCCTCAGCACTGTTCTGTGTGCACTACCTCCAAAGTAAACTTGATCATAATTCTGAAATTCAGCTTGAAGAATAATTCAGAGGAATCTGTGGTGGATACAGATACTTGCTGCCCTCACAGACAGTAATAAATGTCTCCTAGTGAAATTAAATCATGGGCAGAAGGTTCCAAAGGGCAAAGGCTGACAGCTTTGCCCAAGTAGGTGCCTGGCAATTCCTCCAGCACGCCCTTGCTGTCCCTATCTGCACTGACAGCTGCATTTCCTGTGTCTGCCCATAAGACACTCAGGAAGGAAGGTTCATATCTTTACATGTTTCCCATGACACTTTCATGGCTAATTCCTGGAGCACTGACTCAGACTGACCATACACACACTCCTCCCCCAAAACAAATTGCTGTTTTTCTCCCTGCCTCTCATTTCCCATTGTTATGGCTTTTTCTTCATTAAAATTGCATTTTTTAAAACATATTAGCCAATTCTAGCAATATTTCAAAGTACAGGCTAGAATCACTTTGTTTTACAAAGTTACTAAAAATGAAGTTTACATCAATTGTTCTAAGTAAAATATTACAGAAGTCACCAAAAACATTCTGGTTTTTTGGAGCGCAGAATGTGTTTGTTATACTGAAACAACTGGACACCTCATTCACTAGTTTCTGGTACATTTCAAATATACAGTGAGTGAAATTGGCTTCTGTCTTAACAGCTTTATTTGATTGTGGTAAAATCTTCCTGTACTTCTCAAAACACGAATTGCTTCAGAAGTTAGTTGCCTCAGGCTGATTTGAAGCAGCCTGGCAGACTACTCTGGATCGAGCCTCTCTTGCATCCACTGTAAAAAAGCAAGAGCTTTTCTTCAAACTCAAGCTATTGGTCAGAATTAACTTATTCAGCTTTAAGACAGCTTCCTTTCCAAGAACTGATTTAGAGCTTAAAGTACCTGAGACTGAGATTATGGCAATCAAACGGTAGTTGTATTAATCGTGCAATCGTTCGTTGTTCTGCTGTTTAAAATCTGGAGAGGAAAAGTCTCTCCCTTTTTGCAGCACTCTGCTGGACTTTGAATCTAAACATCTGACTACTGCCTGTAACGAAAAGCCACCAGCCGAGACTGCTTTCGGCAGCTAAAGGGAAAAGAATTACCGCGTTAAAACCGAAAGTCTGTTGCAAAGTACTCACCCAACTCCTAGCAACAGCTCTTGAAGAAAGAGGGAATTCCTGAATCAGAGCTGGGTGCGATCCTCCCCTAGCGATCCGCGTTGGAGGGGTGTGGTGTGGAGCTGCACAGGGAGGGCTGCGAGCTGGTCCCTGCCTGCCGGGGATGGATTGCTCGGCTGCCGCAGCTCGGTGTGGAACCGCAGCCCTGGCACGGGCTGGCTCCGGCAGCAGGCAGCGATCCCCGGGGAGGAGCGGCGGGAATGCTCCCTCTGCCCGGGGCTGGGAGAGCTGCTGCCAAGCACCACGGGCTGGAGCGAGATGCGCCTTGACAGAGTGAGGGGCTGTGGGATGGTTCAGTCGCTGTCCCTGGCAGGCAGGCTCTGGCATGGCCCGCGAGGATGCTCTGTTATTCCCTGCGAGTTTAAGGGATGCGGTGTGATGCTGGGTTTTGTTCTTTTCAAACAAAGCCACGCTGCTCAGCCGGCTGTCTGGAGCTGCTCACAAAAGTTATTCTGCCGGCAGCTACAACATCCCATCTATTTAAACATCACACCAGTACGTGCCAAAACTCGAGTTTTAGGGTCATTAGAGTACCATGGCTGATGATAGGGATGGGGAGACCCCAGAGACCTCGTAACTCGTGTGCGCAGAGACACACGGCCAGAATCTCAGTCTTGGACACACAGGATGGGAATTTCCCAGTAAGAGAGACAGAAATAGCAGCTGAAGCACAATAACCTACACAGTCAGTAGCTGTAACTCATTGTAATTATTTCTGGGCAAAGACAAACAGGCAGTTAAATCACTTTCATTGAAGGTTATGTTCAGCTGTTCATCACCATCCTGAACGAGACTGGCAGTTTGTCCTGGCCAGTTAATGGATTAACTATCTCTGACACAAACAGAAGGGCTCCTGGCAGCTCCTTGGATCTCCTGGCTGTTGTTCCTGACTGTAAAAATGTCTGTAATACTTTTCAGAGTAAAGCCAGTAGTCAGCTGAGTCTACTTACTATTAACTGGGTCAATAACCAGATGGATTAACCCTCCTGTAATGGACTAGAAACACTCCCAAAGCAAAGGGACAGTTCAAATGCTGGGGCCAGGTTCTACTCTGCAGTTACTAATTACCAGCTCAGATAAAGCAAGAGGCAAGCCAGCTGCAGAGGTCAGTGAAAAGGAAATGGACACTCTGTCATTTGTGTCACAGCACAGCAAATGAAAATCATTGTGGTAAGAATTAGTGTCTATCAGTGCTATCCATAAATCTAATCGAGGGTCACAACAAAGACAGTCCAAAGCAGATGCACTAAAATTACACCATGACTTAAAGAAATGTCTGTACATTTACAACAGAAACAAAACAAAACAGAAACTCAATAGATTTCAGAAAGTGTACATACGTCTCCACTTTGATAATGCGCCTAGATGGATGAACAAGAATCTGTGTGGATAGCTTCAAACCTGCTCCACTCTACAAGAAATTGACAAAGTTGCTTTGGTTTTAGTTGTACTGGATGCTGAATGGTCTGAAATTACAAGTTCATGCAAATTTATTTTGAATCTAAGGACTGGGCCTGGCCATAAATTCAAGTGGATATTTTTGTTGCAGTTTTTATGAGGTTTTTTTTTTGTGAACACACACAAAAACAAATTTTCATAGTTTGTGTCAATGAGTTAACATCAGCCTTTTTCTCACAAGACCTTACTCAAGTAACTCAAAGGAATTCTGAAAGATGTAGTCCACACAGACATGAAAAAATAAAAGGGAAAAGCTACCATTTAAAACACATTTGATATCTTATTTTCAAATAAGGGGAGGAAAACATATAAAGAAAAGTACTTTAAATAACATATAAGAGAATGAAACCCTTATTTTGATTAAAGGTTAGACTAAAAATGTCTTTGGTAAATAATAAAATGGGATGAGAGTAAAAATGCCACCATGTGCTCAAGGGATGAATACTCAAAAGAAAAATTCCAAGAAAACTATTTCATTTTCAGATAAGCAGTTTTGCTTTCTATTCTCTCGATGTCTCTCCAGCTCCCACATGCAGTCCTCCTATTTTAGCTGCCAGGCATTATTTTAGTTGTCCTCCTAATTTAGTTTGTATTATAACTACAACATAAAAAGCTTCAGTTGAAACTGGAATCAGACATTGAAGATGAAAACAAAACTGATTTGAACCTTTAGTGTGACCAGAGAATTCCATTCAGCTCTGACCTGGCCTAGACAATCACACTAATCCCTGGAGCCTGCTGATAACTCTTGTCTGTCACAGTGGAAAACGTCCCTACCTGAGGAGGTACCAATTAGCAGATACATTCAATAGTGCAGCTAGAGTAAACTAAAGCAGAGGTGCCATGAAAAATATTGTTTCTATATACTTGCACTACTCAGTACTTGGCTCTGAAGAGTTCAAAGCTGAAGTGATTAGAAATTAGTCTTCTGAAAGTGCATAGAATTATTCCCAACAAGTTGGGAGATGAGGGAATTAGAAAAGCAAGGTCTGTGTAAGAGGTCAGCATCATTACAAACCTGATGAACAAACAAACACTGCTTAAAAAGGCACACTGCCAGCTACCCTCTGACCACAGAAAATTCCCTTTACTCCACATTGTCAGCTGGGAGCTCTCACAATGAAGCTGCTTGTGGTGGCAGCCTCACTTTTTCCAAGAGCCAGAACAGGAGGCAATGTGCAATGCCAGGAAACCCCTAGCATGGAGCTCTGCCTCGACTGCTGGCCTGCACCAGGTCGGCAAGGATAACAATACCAATGGTGAAAGTCTTGGCATTTGCAAAATGCTTCCAACACAAGGGTTAGAAATACCTGACTCTTCCTTGAAACACAGCAGTGGCCTCAGGCCAGGTTCTCCACCATATCCCTGCATTACACAGCCTACATTTCCACCACAGAGCAGCAAGCTGGTTTTACACTGACAACACTGTTAGTGCCAGCAGGACAGCAGGAAATGGAAGGTAAAAGCTAATAACTACCCTAAAATCTGCAGAGGAGTGGGACAGGGTCACTGTCCCCTGCAATGTCTGTTACCAGTTTGGATTGGTGCTCATGCTGACTGAGAGGGATGAAGGGAAAGACAGTTAATTACAAATTCAAATTTTCCTAACCTGTACATTTTCATTCATATATAGTGGATGAGTTTTTAGGACAATATGTCATAATTCACCATAGACCTATGTATATGCTGTTCAGAAATTAAAATGATGAACCAATATCCAATCTTGTAATTGTTTTACTGTACCAGAACAGAGAAAAAGCAATACAGACTTGTATTATAAATTCTGTTTGTCCAGACATAATAAAATTAATATTTTAAGCTTTATCGTTTCTGAAGCAAGATTCACTGTGTCACACAGTCGAGAAAACACAAAGGCTTACATAAACTGTTCCTCAAACAGCTGTTCCTCGGTGAGGGTGTGACATTGCCCGAGCTTTAACAGAGTTAAACAGAGTCTGTGATGTCTTGTTGCCCTCTAGCGATGCCATTTGATTTTCCTACTGCTTAGGTCTCAGAGCTGAGAGCTGTCTGCCTCCTGCCTCCAACAAACTGAGTCATAACTTAATGCTTTTACTGGTGCTAGGAGACGGGACAGCACGGGCATTTCTGAATCCTCATAAGGATAAAGAATCCTTATCAATCTGGCAGGAGATTCACCACCAGCACAGCTGGCTCAGCCCAGTGAGCCTAAGAGGGAGAGCTAAGATGTGGTAGTCACTGTCGCCACAGCCACACAAAATCCTAGCTAGGTTCTAAAAGGGGAACATAGAGAAAGAGAGGAATATAGTTTAATTTCCTTTCAGTAGGAGTTTTACAAATAGCTCTATTACTGGTTCATACTTCTTCCATTATAGTGTCTCTGTAGTATTAAATATTTCAATGCTGACTAAAAACATGTGAATGGAAGTGAAAGACCTTCCTTAGTGAAAGCAAGATCAGAATCCAGCAGCTGTCACTTGAAGAGCTGTCTCTCTGATGCACTCCTCTCTCCCCTCCTATTGTTTCTTTCCTGTAACACACGGATCTTATTTAAAAACATGGCTATCTCAAGGGTTTTCTAACAACTGAAACTGAAATGAACATAAAAGGTCACTATTTTTCCTGAAAGCAGAACATTGAGATAGCACATTGTGGCAACTCCAAAAATTTAGGCTTTGTTTCTGTCCTCACTCCAAACTAGCGATAACTAAGTAACACATACCATTACTAATGGAAATGTAGTATTTAAACATCTTTAGAAATATTTAAACATCTTTAGAAATATTTTAGACATCTAAATATTTAAACATTTTTAAAAGGAAGAATCTTCAACACTTGACATCCAAATTTATTTTTGCTGGGCTTTTTTATTGGGCTTTTGTGCTTTGAAAGTCAAATCTTTAACAGGGGTATCAAAGGTAAGTTGGGTAAGTGGACTATCCTAACGTGCTTTTTTTCTTCAGGGGTGAGAAGAGGAAAGGAACTGAATGATGGATGAGAGGAAAGTGATTATCAGATCAACTTCTTACTAGTTGAAAATCTTCCCAAGCTGAGCTACCCAGCCTGTTTGAGCAGCAGCAAAGAAAACATTCCGCATCTGCCTTTCTGATTCCTAAGCCCAGCTGTGCAATTGGTTCTCTTGAAATTCAACTTCTGCTTTGACCAGCAGAAGTACAGAGGTTCTGCAGTCAGCTGGTACTGTTGTTCTTTTTTCCTGAAAGAAGATGAGCTTTCAAAATTTTCCCTCCATCAAATCCAGGGCTTAAAAAAAAGGGTTCTCCTTCTATTAGGCAGAACACTTTGTCTTCTTGTATCCTACAGAAACCCAGTATTAGCTTACCACCAGAATATCATCTGTGTTGATACCAGATGAAGCAGGGGTTAAATACCCAGCATATTTAATAATCTGAGTATTGTTTAGAATGAGCAGGGAGAAGCAATGCAACCCTAAGGATTTAATTTCTCTTTTTTTCCTGTAGCACAATCAAACTACTGCCTCTTGATAAAAAATAGATGTGAGAAACTTTCACATTTCTTGTTTCCGTCTGAGCCTTGTTTCCCTTGTAATTATTTTAATTAATTTTTCTGTGCATTTCTTTTTGCTTGTGACCTTATATAACTCAGATACTTTTTTTTTAACTGATCAATTTCTTAAAAGTAAAAGATGGATAGTAGCTTGGAGCATACTTTGAAGTGGAAATCCTAAAAATTAGTTCCCATTACTACATCTTTTAAAAGCCCAGAGATAAGCTACTTCTGTTAATTACAGGAATCAAAGTACAGCAGATATCAGGAGACATTTGGAATAACGTGGAGATTTCAACTCAGGAAGTAGGGGGTCAGGTCAGAATCAAATGCCACTCATTTTTAGAGCCAGCAGCTTTATGAAGTGTGAATTTCATTAAACATCACAATATCTTCAACCAAAACAGAGAAAGGGATGTCTTATGTAAAAGGACAGTGAGCATTTTATTAACTTCCCTACAAAAGGCAGGCTTCTTTTTTCTTTTTGGTCTTTTTGTTTCATTAATTTGAAAAATTAAAAGAACTTTTCATCATACAGCTGCATTTAGATCTGAGGTAGATCATATCTGCAGCAAAATAGAGTAGAAGTATTACCTACTGAATTCTGTTAAATAATAAAAAGGGTGTGTGTAGGCTCATGGAACAAATTGCCTCACTGGACAAAGCACTTGTTTTAAAATAATATATTCCTTGTTTGGCTCAGCAAATGCCTATTTCTGAAACAGATATGGATTCATTCAACACATCATTTTTCTTGATTACCTTTTTATCATCCTGTTCATTCTCCCACGACATTTCCAATTATCCTCTTAATGAGCCCAGTGTTGCACTAAAGATCTTAGCAAACAAACATCCCTTCCCATCCATGTCCTTTAGGGCTCATTCCAAAAGCAGCCTGAGCCCAGGACTGGCTGCCTCAGTCACTGGATGTCACTGTAGCAGCACTGAGAGCTTTGGTGTCCTATGTGGAAACAGCCAGCAACTACACTTGTATTTATTCCTTCTTTATTATTATCATGGGTTTGCATTCCTGTTCAGGTCGCAGTCAGTGTGAGTTTTATCACAAGTTAAATATTTATAAATATTCAGGCCTGAGGATAATTTCTGCTTTCAGGGGGAAATATTCCATTAAACTTTTAAAACTCTTTCCTTTTTAATTTGTGTGCCCATTTTTATTTCCACTGCTCTGATGAGAGATTTATTTCTGAATATCTTTTTATGCATGCAAACTATACATATTTCAGCTATTACTTATATACATACACACACCATACCAGAATAATATACTTATTTATCAATAAAAATGCACATATTAAATTGATATAATATTTCCTTAATAATTCAAAAATAGTTCCTGGTAGGTTCACATAAGCTGTAAATTTAAATGATTGACTATTGCAATATCTAAAATACCTATCTCTTGCTTTAACAAAAGTGAGACAAGGCTAAACAGTGCAAGAAACACAACTCAACATGCTCAGAATATTGAAAATTGACTAATTTAAGCATGCACATAAGTGGCTTACATTGTCAGAGACTCCTTACATGGGTTTTTCCAACCCCCCTTGAAATGTATTCTAGCAGCACCAAAATCATCAATTAGAAGTATATTCTAATTTATTATTAGTAGTATTACAGTATTATTTAGCTGTTTCTAACTTTTTGTTAAATTAAACAAATTGCAATTAAATGGAGTGCACTTTTAGATAGAAAACCACAAAACAAGCAGAACTTGCCATTCATCGGACTTCCTGCTGATTTCTCAGAAAGCTGTGAGCACTCCTGTGTTTCATCTTGGCGTGGGATGAATAGAAATGAAGGTTATTTTCTTTTCAGAGGAGGTGACTGGGAGGCACTAGTCACAGGTGCTTCTCCAGGCTGCGCCCAGGCCACCTCGCGTGTCATTTTGGGTTTTGCGCCGTGCCAGTTTCCCCAGGCTGAGCCTTCCCCCGCGGCGCGGCAGCTGAATGAATCAGGTGCAGGAGGTGCACAAGCCGCGCCATAAGGAGCAGCAGCAGGAGTCCCCCAGAACATTTTCAGGGAAGTATTTTAAGGGTTTGGTTAAGTGAAGGAGGTGGCAAATGAGGACACCACCACGTGCTGCCAGCTCTGGGGAGCCTGAGCAGCATTTCCCGGCAGGCAGAGCTGGACCCAGCCCCAGCTGCCCCGGGGCCAGACCTGCTGCCTTCTGCTCCCCCCAGCCCACCGTGGGCACCCTGGAGCCCCCCAGCCCCCCCTGCCCCACTTGTCACTTCTGCTCCATCACCTCCTGCCTGCTCACGCTCCACTCACAGGAAGGCAACCCAGGCACACAAGCAGGAAACCTGTTTTCCAATCTGCTAAAATCCAAAATAAAGCATTATCAACAACTACGGTGATAAAGACCTGCCCTTCCTGAGGCTGGGTTGCCCAGACCACTGACTTGCAGTCTTCCATTTGGAGAGGAAAAGGCTTCTCTAGGAATCATAGAGACAGCAAAATCCTTTGGGTGGTGATGGTGAAAACACCACCCAAACATGGCCTCTTATCAGTTGCTATCCAGTATCTAAGCCAGCATCTCTAAGCAAAACAATTATAAGTGTGCTCAGAAGAAGTCGTTAGACAGCTAAACCCAGCCACTTGTTCCTGTGAGAGCGACTGCAGTGCACATGCTCACCAGGGAGCAGATATTTACACAGTGCTTACTTTGGTTTTCTTAGTTTTTATAGATGGGGCAACTGAGAGGTGTTTTAAAAGATTTTATTCCATTATCAGTCTCGATGAAGAGCGAGACACAAGAGATGTAAAACTCAATGCCATTCTATCAGAAGCTAACATATTTCTTTGGTTATAATACTTTATAAAATGTTTTTAGCCTATTAGCTTTTGCCACACAATGCTGCTATTAGTAAATAATAGCATAAATAATTTACTTCATAAATCAACATACCTTATCTCAATATTTACATACAAATATTCAAAACTGCACAAGCTTTCTATCAAGTTCTAAAAATTCTTTACAAATCCATTTCTCACAGCTTACAACTCTCAGAACAATTGCCCATCTTTTATCAAGTTCCTGCCCTCCAAGAAACTGGAAGCAATTTTTTGTTTCACAGATGACAGAGCACTCATCCATCTTCAGCAAAGCTTAAGTTGCCTAGCAGTGAGAAAAAGATTTTTATTCTTTTATTATTACTTTTCTGGTAATAGCAAATAAGTAGTAAATAATGAGATTAGACATGTGGGAGAAGAGTAAATACCAGATTGCACTTCAAAAAAGAGAGAAGTGCTGGATTAGAAATTAATTTTAAAAAATCTTGTATGAAGTCTAAAACTAATCAATCAAGAGAAGACTGTGCCAAACATGGAATACTGTGTACATTGTGGTACTGAAACTCGTGACATGATAAAAGTTGTGTGTCACAGGTCCTGTCAGACTGCTCCAGGTGGGAAAGCCCTTTCCAACTCATTAGGCAAGAGCCACCTTAGATGGCTGATATCCATCAAATTAGTCAGTGGTAAAATAATTTCCTCCTTTCTTCAGAAGCAAAATTACTGCAAGGAAGATGTGGGATTCAAAACATCTCTTCCATGCAACTGTTTCACGGCAAACACACCAAACAACAACAAACCAAAACAGATCCCTGGCAAGATCACCTTCCCCAGGAGACAGAAAATGGAACATAATGCCTCCCACAGGAGTTTTCATTTTGGTTTCAAAACAAAGAGTAAACATCCGGAATGCTGAGCAGCCAAAGTCTCCCAAGTGTGTGCCTAACTCTAAACACAGCTCTGGAATAAGGCAGTGCTTTTGAAAGGAGGAGAGCACCACAGGTTGCTGCAGAGGAATTTCCTGATGCTGCATTCTTATCTCATGCCACAGGTTCGGGCGTGCTGCTCCTCTCAGTGAGTGGATGAATGAAGCAATTTAAACTGTATCCACAGCAGAGCTCTCACAGAAATGAGCTAATGATGGCTCTCATGCTGGGGTTACTCAGAGTGCTACCAGAGGATAAGTCAGAAGGAATCTGAGAAGTCTGGAGGACTGAGAACAATGCAATGATCCTGGTTGGGTCACTACAAAGAAACCCAGTATTCAAGGTGTTTCCTGGGCGCTAAGTGCATCCTTAGTAAAGCAGAGTTTAACAGGACTGTTCAGAATGCTCACAAAAGCTGTATTCACAACATATGGAAAAGTGTGTGGACCCTGTGGGAAAATCCAAACAGTTCTAGTAAAATCCTGATCTGCTGAGTGGCAAATTTTTAACTGGCAAGAATCTCTCACTGCAATATTCTCATCATCTCTCCTGAATTAGCCTGTTTTAATAAGAAACCAGGCAGTGAAGGAGGATTTTCCATAAAGCTTGTGTGCTATTGGTAAAAGAAGATTAAGAATTACTCAATATTTTTCTTTGATCCTCTGCAATCTATTTCTAGCACTATACAAATCTCCACTAGATTCTGGCAGAAGCCTGTCAGCTTATTTGATTACTTTCCAGCCTGGGAGATAGCTGGGGTGATATTTTTTGCTTGCTTACACCACAGGGTAAGAAAATTTGCCCAGAGCTAAGACATTGTAATACACACACCCTGCTCTAATGCACGGGTAACTCCTCTAAAAGACAGATATAAATTTCTTTGACAGATAACCCTCACAAAAACAAGTTACAGTTTCTGGCACTTATGTTTCAAAGCTTTTAATACAAGCTACTTGCAGTAAATCAAACACAGAAACAGTTTCTTCTCAATAGCTAAATACAAGCTGAACACAGATTTTTTTACAGAGTTCTGTGTTGGAACACATTCAATTAAAGATGCTTAAATATTTCCCCCAACAGATTTTATTCCTCCAATTCTATTTTAAAAAAATTGTTGCTTTTTGGAGAAACAGCTGCTATATAGATACAAGGCGTTCATGGGGGCTTTTCATCTTCTCAAGATATTCACATATAATTTGACCAAATTAATTTTTTCCTTTAAATGCTTTGTAATAATAATAATAACAACAACAAAAGTAATAAATAGAAGCACCTTACTTTGATGGTAGATGCAAAAGAAAGCATGCAATTAATAGATGGGTTGAAATATTTCCAATTTTAAATATTTTGAGGAACATGTACAGCAGGTAGATCTACAGTAGGTAGACCCTTCCTCTGCCACCCTGCAGTTCTGGAATGCACTGGCACAGATTCCAGCCAGGAATGGAAACTAAGACAAGAACTATAGATGCAGAAAGACAGATGGTGATTACCAGCCTCCTTTAAAAGGGCTCTGTTCATTCAGTTATTCCTTCCAGGTTTATTTTACAATGAGCTGTAATAGCACACAGAGCCTTTCCTACTTGGTCAGGACAGAGGATGCCAAGTTTTGAGGTTAAATAATTTCACAAGTGTGACAAATGGCAAACTTCTCTCTTATTTTTGTGTCCTTACTACTGAACTGACAAAAATAGGAGTATGAAAGCTTTTTAAGCAAGAGAGGCTCGAAGAGATTACAGACCCAGACCAGGGTTGGAATTGTTCATACACCAAAATGCAAGGAGAAAATGAAGTTTTTCAGGACTTGTTCCACAGAATATGAAGTCATACATAAACGGGCAAAAATATTTTCAAATTTCAGGGTGCTTATTAGTTTCTATTACTGTACTGCAGGGAACAGAGGATAGGGTCAAAAATAACAAGAGAGCAAAGTTGAGTGTTTTTCAGAGTTATGAGTTCCTCATGAGAAAAAAAAAATAAAAGAAATTATTCATGAGAACATATACTATTATAATTAACCATTTTCAACACAGGCATCTTGGAATTTACTATACAATTTTCTTTCTTACACAATGACCATTGATTAAATTAGTGCTATCAATCTGGATACAAATTTGGACTTTTTTCTTTGGATTTATGTGCTTTAGTTTGCTTTTTTTCATATTATGTCAACATTTTAGAAATAAATGAAGAACACAGCATTATCACTGTTTTGTTCCATTTAAAACATAAAGATCTTATGGGTTTCTGAATTTTGCTTTTTGGATACAGACTGTAGGCAGGTGGACAGGCCAGCTGGAAAACAGAAGGAAAAGAAAAAATAGGAAGTTTTATTTGCTCCAAGCAAGAGACACTTATTTAAAGATGAATCCCTGTGGTGGTTTTGTAAGTATTTCTGGGGGAAAAAAAAATCATGCTAAAATATGTCTTCCCTCAGTAAAAAAAAAAAAAACAATTCTGTAACTAAAGTTCTTTTTGCATAACACAGATGATGCACATAATTGAAAGAAGGTTCTTTGATTTTTAAAGAGATTACTCATTTTTCTGACCAAAATATCATTCCCAACTATCAATGCTTTTCTCACTAGAGACAGCAGAAAACTTTTAACCCAAATATTTGTGTGAATAATGAACTACCCCTTCTTTCTGCTTATGAAATTAAGGAGTGCTGATTAATCAATTAATGATCTATTGTCAAGACCTGGCATGTCTGTAGGGCGTATCAAAGCTAAGGTGGTTGAAACACCAAACATGGAAAGAGTTTCTTGGTGACTTGTTACTGCTCTTTAGTGAAAAAGGTTAAACTTAGCAATATTCCATTTGATTGGTGCTGCTGATTTCTCAGGATCATTTGTGACTTAGGTGTAGTGTTTACTGCTATCAAAGAGGGAAGATGGCATTTATTCCTTTGCTGTGGCCAACTACTCCTTGTGTCTGTGAAATGCAAGGAAGTTCCTTCAGCTCTGCAATAACCAGCAGGGCTGGTTATAAACCAAGCCTGGAGCTCTCCCCCAGCTCACAGATGGACCTTGATGTTTTATACCAATGCCTGGGATGTGCCTGCAAAGATCCCATTTACTTTTCATTTCAAAACCACCTTGAAAGCAGCCAGCCTGCTCAGTGTAGCATTATCAGCCCCAATACAATCTGCACATCTGAGGTTAAACAGTGCAATATGTTTCTGGATGGAAATAGGATTGGTGATGATTTTTTTACCCACTGTATAATATGTGAAGATGGTTTTGTTCACATGCTTGGATTTTCTAAAATATAAGGATTCAAACAAACAAAAAACAAACTCACAAAAACACCCCTCAACAAATAAAACCTTATAACACCAACTGCCAACTGTTTTTCCCACTTATAGGTGACACAGAAAATATTCTCTGTATGTGGTACCAAGCAGTGGCTGTGGGGAAAAAGGTCAGTCCTCCACTGATGATATTTTTCTACAGTAAAGAACCACACTAATTCCCTGGTATTACAGTGGCTGCTTGTGAGAATCTCTTCTCCTCCAAAAGAAGCAAAAACTTGAAACAAAGTGGAAAGCTGAATAATTGCCACCTCACAGCTGGAGATACTCCAACATCCTCTGGCACATCTGCAAGTGTTTGGCTCTGTCAGATTGTGGAAGCCCACAGCTCAGAAAAGCAGTTTAACCACTAGAGGGGGAAGCAGGATTCCCAAGGGTGGACCCTGCACGGCCACCATGTGATGCATTACACTTTTGTAGCAGGTGCTCATTAATTTCCATTTCTTCACTTGCTTTTTCTATACTTTCTTGGAATAACACATTAATTGAATTACAGAGGTGTTTCAGTAACCTGGACCATACAGAAACCTGTGAGGTTCAACTTCTCTGTGCACAAGGGGTTCCTATTAATGTCAAAGCCTAAAGAATGCAGAAGCTCTAACCAGGATTTAAAACACAATATTTTTTGTTTTGTGGGATGACACAAATAACACAATCTGATAAGAAACGATGTTTTACTTATTGCTGTTGGTATAAGCTTTAAGGCCTTGAAAACAAAAACCAGAATCTAAAAAATGGGTATCTTAGCAGATGTCAGTAGTAAAGAACTCAGATTTCCTCTGCTTGGAGTTCTGGAGCACTCAAAAATATATTTACTGCTTTAAAAAGCTTCCCAGGGGAACTTCTGTATCTCTTTGGAAATACAACAGTTACTGCTTTGGTCAATACCACCACAAAATTACATAAACATTTATTGCACAGTCCTAAATTTGTCTCTGCATTAGTTATTTGTTATTAAAGTCATTGCAATACAGTCAATGCTTTTTACACAGAGCAGTTTCCTATCTGAACAAATGCTTCTGATTATAAAGACTTCATCTTTGGAATCTGCCACAAGAAAACATGAAGAACACATCATGACTAATTACAAAAGGATGCCAGATTATAATTCATGGCTCTTTAAAACACACACAAACACACAAAGCCCCCTCATGTGGAACATCCACTAGGTCAATCACTTAAACCACTTCAAAAGAAGAAAATAATTTCTTAGTGTAACAATAGTGAATCCTACTGTACAGAATAAAAGATGGGATTTTTCAGCATATTATTAGTTAAATTCATCTTCCAAAATGGTGATTTCAATCCAAGACAACAGAAAGAAAACTGTAAATGAATGGTGCAGCTAATGGAGGTAACAAGCCCTTTTGGTCTTGCAGGATCAATCCACAGGTCACCTCTCAGTTTGCCTGCACATCTGGTAGCTGACAAAGGCTTGATTGTTCCAATTGAAGAGAGAAACCTCTTGGTAGAATGACCTTTTTCTAACTGTTCCTACCCACAGTTTTGGATCTACAGGAGATGAAGAAATAAATACTTGAATGAAGGAATCTTTTTTATTTTGTATGAGATGCTCTGCTCATCCACAGCTGCTGGATTAAAACAGAAAACATGCCCCAAAATGTATGTGCATATGTATGGCATAACTTATTTTCTGAGGATAAGAAAGAGCTAAAAGATTTCAATCTATTTGCTACAAAAAAGGGTCAATGATGGCTTGAATTCATGCTACTTCCAACTCACTACTGAAACATAAAAAGAGGGGATCAAGGAACAAGTTTTCCTAGTTGCTAAGTGCTCAACCACTTCCTGCCCAGTCACTGTAATTTTTGACTAGTTTTTCTTTTGTTTATTTGTTCAGGTTTCTAAGTCTGAGTTATAGCCATAAAGATTGTCTGATACACAGAGTAAACTTCCAGAAAAGATACATCTCTATGGACAACCTAAGCAAAAAGAAATACTGTAATTGAAAAAAAAACCAAAAAAAACACAAAAAAAAAAAAAAAAAAAACAGTCTCTTTTAAGAAGTAACAAATTAAGTGAATCATTTAGTTAGAATCTATTTTCATTTTTTGATGCTTCTTTTTTTTTTTTTTTTCCAAAATGAGCTGTTTAAGCATTCCTTGCTTCCAGGGATAATGCTGGAAACTGTGTATCAATTTAGGGCTTTTGAATTCCAGACCTAATTAAGATTAACTTCTGCAAGATAGAGTTATTTAACAAGCTATAGAACAAGTTATCCGGTCTGTTAATACAACATAAAGTTTTATAAGACAAAATAAATCAGAGAGAGAAAATAAAAAAAGAAAATAACCATTGATAAGAGGGTAAGTAGAAATTATAGCCTCTGAGGAATTAAGTAGTTAACTCTTCAAGCATTATCTGCTGCTGTGGAAGTACAGAACAGACCTATATTGCATGAACAGGATTTGAAAGTAAGAATTGTACCAGAGGCTCTCAATCAGTGTGAAATATGCAAATTGAAGTCATTATTAAGCAATTTTATTCATTGACAGGACATGATGTAGATGGAGCTGAGCCCAAAGCAAGGCAGCTCAACTCTGCTGCTGTGCAGAGGGTGAGCCCTTGCAGTGCTTTCAGCACCCTTGATTAGAAACACCAATTTGATGGCCAAGGAGTGAAGGCACTTGGAGCCCCATAACTCTCAAGGCAAGGGAGGAGGCTCACAGTGATATAGTTCTGGAGAGCTGAAGCACATCTTCAGGAAACACTCTTTATTCATTGGACCAGTATGTTATTCCTTTCCACAAGCTCCCCAAGGTCGTAAAACACAGATTCCATTCCAGAAACACAGAGCAGAGAAGCAGGGCCATTTCCCCCAACTGGCTTTTCTTACAAAGCATGTTTGGAACAATGTGCTCACATTGCTGGCTGGATGTCAAGAACCACATTCTTCACACACAACCACACTATAAGGTAATTTCTTTTGCTGGATCGCTCACATAATGTAAATAAAAATACTGGAAACTTCAGTAGATATTACTTTTATGAAGTAAAGTCTGTGGTTCTTGCTTGTCACCATTAATGAGAGCAAACTCCTCTAATCACTGCTGTAGCAGCTTTGTTGGCCAAAAACCAGCTTACTTCTCTCTGACCTTAAAATTGTGTACGTTTTAATTGTTAGGCATTTCATTATAGATAACGAGCCCCAGTGACCCTCACAGAGTGATTAGACAAGCACCATTGCTTGCCATGATCTGAGGGAAGGGCAGACGCTGACAAACCCTGCAGGAACAGAGTTAAAGCTCACCAAGAGGGAGTGTGGAATCTATGGCAGTTTATGGCTCCTGAAGCCCCAAAGCCATGAGGAGCTCCACAACAGAAATATCATCTTTCAAGCCTTGACCATGCCAAGGCATTAAAGCAGGAGCAGAGCAGAAGATTTCCTGCCCAAGGCTCCAACATTGCTCTTCCTCGGTGTTGGACTGCAGCCCAAGGTTTATAACCTAGGTCTGATCCTGCACAGGCTCTTCACTTGGACCCTCCCCACTCCACCCACAGCAACATCTGCTCCTAGCCAGGCACTAGAGGGTTTGAGCAAAAGGACTGCTTCTGCTTTGGGTTGCAGGAGTGCCACAGACTCTTTCTGGAGAATAACATCTTTTTAAACTGTTCTTGCAAAGATCACTTAACTTCTCGTTGTCGCCATATCCATTAAAAATAAACAAAACCACAACAAGCAAGGGCTGCCTATCCCTCTTTTAGATTTTTCATGGTTTTATGTTTCTTCCTTTCTCCCTTGTCTCTTCAATACCTTACCAACTGAAAAGATCTTGTAGCAATATTTACAGCAGATTTTTTTTTTATCCAAAGGCAAATATAAAGCACAACACAAGAACTGTGTCTGTACAATTGTAAAGATATCTGCAGAAACAAATGGCATCTCCTACAGAAAGCTGCAGGAACAGCTATTATAACTAAATATCACTTGCTACAAAACACAAAGATCTGCCAGTGATGTTTCCTCATATCATCTGCTACCAATCCTGTTCACTGTCATAAAAGGGACAATCCCTTCTATGGTCCTGACAAATTCTCTTTCTACTGCCTATAGTGCTTGACTAGGAAGAACAAACACTTCTGTCCTCTTCTTTGCAACCATTAGGGACAGAGAATTTAAAAAAAAAAAAAACACACAGAAAAAAACCCCATAAAACCTAACAAAAGCCCTTTGTTTAAGCTATATGTAAATTTAGAGTTCTGCATAAAATATTAAAATGAAATTCAGTGGGCACTGGCATAATGGGACAATTTTCCTTCAGAGATCTCATGCATTTGTGACTTCTGGGATATTATTTCCTCTGAGAAAACCAGGCAACCTAAGATCTCATATCTTCTCTTTTTCAAAAGGCCAGTAATTCTGACACTCTTTCCCAATTCAAAAACATGAATCATTCCATGTAAAGAGACACTGGATCCAAAAATGTACCAGGCACCTATAAATCTTAGCCAGATTTGAATAAGTTTAAGGGTGAAGGCAGATTCTGCAGCTTTAATCAATAAAAACACTTTCTAAAGTACAGAAAACCCACCTATTTTGAGCGAAAATTTGACATTATTAAAAACCTTTAATTTTTCTCCCAGTCCCTTGTTACAGGAAGAGGCAAAGCCTGCAAAACTTGCACTGTTTGTGAAGACTGCATCTCATGAAGCTTCCTCTCATGCTCTCTGATCATGCAGTTTCATGCTAAATATTTCTTCAATAAAGCAAATTTATTGTTATATCTCATAGATATTACATAGAATGCTACTACATTTTTGAACCAAGCTGAAAGCTGAAAAATGTTTGTAAGAGCAGTTATGCAGTTGTCACAAACAGCCTCACTTTCAATTAATGCAGAATCCGTTTGTGAATCCTGCCATGGATCTAAGTAGATTTCCTTTAAATACCTATAGATGGTGCTGAAATACAACTGTTCCTTAAAAAAAGCAACAATCACAAAGTCACTGTAGCACAGCTATCCACTAAAATGGGTTTTAGTCCTGGCTGTGCAGATTTACCTCAGGGAAACACAGCTGAATCACAGTTTGAGTGCATTACTGGTGTTTTCCTCGGGTACTTATCAGAACAGATGTCCCTCACATGGCCATGATGCCTTATAACCAAGACTAGTGGCAAAAAATGAGGCTATTTTTTTTAATTGATGGAAATACCCAATAAAAACAACAGGACCTGTGAACACATAGCTATCCTGACCATGGCATAACTAGAAAGGAAAAGAAACATAAACATGTTCGTCTAAGAATTTCCCTTTCAGGTTGCACAGTTCACCCTGATAATCACAAATTTTGCCATTCAGTATCAATAATGACAATGAAGCTGCTAACAGTTGTCTGGGCATCAGCCCAGTTTGCTGAAATGAAGCAGAACTAACTGGCTTCTCCACAAACATATAATGGAAAAGAACAAAATTTTTGCCAGGCATAATTAACATGTGGTAACGTGATAATCAGCACCAGATGAATCCATACTTTCTGATCTCAAAAAATGCATAGTAATTCCACACTGGTGCTTATTAATAGAGAAACTGAAGTGCTAATGATTGCAAACATAGTTTATGGTAAAAGTCATAGCTTGAGCCATTTCCTGTAATGCTAAAACTGAACAATTTCCAAATTCTATTCAGCCTTGTAAAAGATGAGACAAGTTACAGTAATAAAATAAATTTAATATTTCTATATTTTTAAAAATATAAATAGTGCACAGTGAAAAAATGTGGCATCAAAAATTTGCATAAATAGTTAAATGCTTACAAAGTTTTTGAACAGAGGTTCATGTACATCACATAAAACAACTGAATGACATAAAACATGAAAGTTAAGAGAATACTTAGTACCTGAACACATCTCTGTCCATTTTAAAAGTCAAAACATGCAGAACACCAAACTTCCTCTCCATCTTGCACCATAAACTGCAAGTCACAGAAGTGTTTTTGCTCTGTTCATTATAAAACCCACAAAACACAAGAAGCTATGCTCACCTCTCCAGTCTATCCCCTCAAATTTTCTCTCAACAAGAGGAAAAAACTAATACCATACACTATGTTTCTAAAAGAATGGAAAAAACTTTAAAAGCAGTATGAAATTTGATACTTATTCTTGCATTCCTTTAGTTGCCAATTTAAGCTACTTTCAGAAAACAAAAAAAAAACAGTTTGCATGGGAAGTAGAGGTGTACATCACTACAAGATGAACATCACCCTTTCACTCAGCATGTTCTTTTGGTTAAGATGTAATCCATGTTTTCTTCTTCCTCTACCATCTTCCAGGCATTCCAGCTTCCTTGTGGCTAATTTAGAAGTGTAAACCCAGTGTAAGATGATTTGGATGCAGTGCAGCACACACAGACAGGTTGAAAACAGGATATGACACCCACAGAGACCATGCTGCTTCACAGCTAAGGCAGACTCTTGCTCTACACATACAAGGATATTCAGGCCTAGTTTTGAAATGGAAATATAAACAAATATTAATTTTTTTCCGGGCCATCTCACTGAAAAAAGTTGCGAGCCTGCATAGGATGAACAACTCAATTATTTCCTTAGAAAATCCTTCCCTATATTCATCCACCTCTCCTCAGAATTTTTTGATTTGGAGAGCATTGTTAGTCTTAAATTTTGCTTCCTAATGTCTTCCCAGACTGGGGTCACATATCTTAGTAGGAAACATTAGACTACAAATTGGTTGTAGTAGAGAAAAATAATTCTTGAGAAAAACAAGAGAAGCAACGTCTGCCGTCTATTTTCTTATCTTTGGAAAACTTCTATAAACACAGAAAACTGATTTAAGTTGCTTAAAGAAGCTGAAAGAATGTGGAATTCCTCAGAATATGAGTAGTTTTAATCTCCCCCAGCAAAAGGTAGACAGCATAAATCATACATTGTGGTTAATGTATAAAGTTATACTTAATCATATCTCTGTTAAGTAGTTTGATTACACAGGGAGTATTTAAGCTAACATGAACAAGTCATTAGATTAGATAAGGGAGCATTATTTGGCAACATTTTGATTAATTCAAGTTGTTAGGGAAAGGACTTCAAAATGTCCAAGTATAGTGCTAGAGAATGCTCTGACACAGATCAACCATTCCATAGGCAGACAGCCACAAATCCAAATGCAGGCACTTGTAATGATGTATTTGTATTGGGATTGTAGCTCAATATTGTCTCTAGAATCAGAAAATCTAAGACAAAATTATTAAAAAGTAAATAAATTCAAAACCCTACAGACTCAGAGTTGCAGCTGTACTTGACAGGTTCATTTCACAACAGGCATGTTTCAGGGTTGCTGCATTTGAAGGTTTAGTAAGGTAATCACAAAGACCTGGTGGGTGGAGTGGTCATACCCACACACACAGGGTGAAAGATCCTCCAGCAGGGGAGTGGTCACTGGGTGATCTTTCTCTTCCAAACCAAACCATCCATGCCAGGCTGGAAACCTGGCTCAATTATGTATTTTATCAGTTTAGCAACAAGCCAACTCTGAGCTGGCAGCTACATTACAAGTCCACCCTAAAATGTGAAATGCCAAAACCTCTCATTTGGCCCATTCTGTATACACAGTCTCTGACAGGGGACTACATTTTGTACCTCCAGACACATTTAGGGTGGAAAAAGGAAACAGCTGGCACATATGTAGCCATTAATCTGAGAAGCTGAGGGAGAACAAGGCAGTAACTGCAACCAGATTTGAGCCATCAGCACTGAAGATGGAGCTTTATCTAAACTCTTGTTGTTTTTCATGTTATAAAAGATCCAGTGATCTCATTTGTGAAATTCTCACTGCCAACGGCTCAGACAGGATATTCCATTGACTCCTTGCTTTTTCAATGTCCTCTGAACCTACTTGCAAGTGGCAGCAATGTGGGACTGTCACTTCCCTTGCCTGCCTTACTGCGCCTGGTTTCTCTTCACTCTGGGAAAAAAAAAAAATGCCTTTTCCTTCTCCTAACAAGGCAATACATTTTCTTGAGGCAATGCTGCATTTCACAGCTCAAATGCTCATCAGTTTAAAAATTCCCTGCCTCCCAAAGGTGGACATCCTCCTACATCTCCCAGCCTCCCACACGCTGCTTTTTCCCGTGGTTTCCATGCACCCGGCTGTCCTCACTCAACTCTGATCTCAGCAAAGATAATCAACAATCTTCTTCAAACAAAAGGGAGAGGATCACATAGTGAGGCTCCAGCAGCATCACTTTCAGTTTCCTTATTTCACAGCACATCTAGATGTAGATAATTTAGATAATTCTCAAGTTTGCAAGCCCTCATCTGCCACTATAAAAACCTTTAAAAACAAACACTTGTGTTTTAAATGCAATTGCAGCTGGAAATGACCAGCAAACCTGCCTTTCTCACCTTCTTGTTCCCTCTTGCATAGTAAATACCCCAGTGGTTTTTGGAGGTTTTTTCTCCCTTATTGCTTTCAGAAATATCATGTAACTCTCCACTACCTTTTCTGCACACCCCCACACTCCAGAGTCACTACATGATTATGATCAGCATAAAAACATAAAACCTACTCCTCCCATCAGCCCTCCTGCTACCCTGCCTACACATGGGCTGTTTATAGAAATCAGCTGCTCAATCAAGGAATCTCTATCAGCTGGTACAAAAGCTCTCAAAATGTGACACAACCACCATGTATTTATTTAAAAAAAAACACATATTAGCTAAGAGATAGAAATGTTGTGCCATTTTTTCCCAAGTTCACACTATCTCACAATTTTATTCATGGCATGGGAGTTAAACTCTCATTACTCAGGCAGGGGAACACCAAACTGACTGTAAGGAAAAACAGGTCACATTTCTAGGGGAGGCTGCTTGGCAATGAATCTTCTTAAACCATTCTACTAAGTCATTGCAGAACAAAAAAAGTGCTCTTCACTACAGAACAATTTTACCAAATTTAAAAATGGAATTTATTAATTAAGTTACAAGCTGGACAGTTTTCACTCCTATCCAATGGGTTAATCTCAGATTGAAGTCTGAACTCATTCAAACCAACTTACTGGGCACAATCCTGCCTGTTAATGGCAAGGCAGCACAGAAGTAGAAGAAAGGCCAAAATTAAAATATTCATATTAATTATCATGGCATTATCTTAAAATACACATAAAATTCTGCTCTCCAACTGTAACATACCTATTTTTCTTGAATAATGTAATTGCTGGTGAACAAATAACTCTTTCCAATGCTCATGTGCCCTTTCTCTAAAAGGCCTTGAAAAGGTTATTGTCACAAAAAGAATGTCAAACCTAAGCAAGACAAAAAATGTAGCCAGATAAAAGCTGCTGAAAAAACTTTTCTTTTTTCTTTCTACTCTATAAATCCATGTTTTAGTCAGTCTGGCCAACTTTGGTGCCTAATTCTGCAAAGCACTAGCATCCTAACTAAATAAGATTCCATCAAGGGAGAGCGAAAGAAAGAATCAGTCCATATACTCAGGCCTTGGGGTTGGTCAGAAGTGATTAAGTAAATGTTTATCAATTTTTGTGTATTTTTATAGTGGGAGAAAAATAGGTAAAGACAAAGGAGCACTATGCAACACTTGTCCTTTAACAACTTTGTCCAGCACAGTTCATGAGAACTCTGCTAAAATAATCTGTCATTATCTAATCATTTGATCATCAGCAACCACAAGAAACAAGAGAAAGTTTAAGCAGCAGTGACTTTCACAGGCCAAACTGGAGGGAATGGGAGTTTTGTGGATTGCCCCAGAATCTGCACAGGAAAGAAAATCCTGAGCCTTAAACACATTGTCTCATCAATATTCTATGAATGGTTTTACTTCCACTCTTGGAAAATAATAAATGCTTTGCTCTATTCTAATGATTAACTGGAAAGCAATGCACAGTTCTGCTAAACACACTCAGTATTCACATCTAGTCTCCCAGGACTAGGTAGAGAATAAAACCACTCCTTATATTGCATCTGGTGTTATAACTGAGATTTTCATTCATTCTATCACTTCCCATTAACCCAGGCTGGGGTCAGACTGTTGTAGCATTGTGCTTATGAACACAAAAGTTACTCTGTTTACTAGAAATGCTCCCCAAAGCCTACTTAAAGCGATTAAACTGTTCAAATATTCATGTGGGTTATTGTTCATTTTACTTTTAATATATTAACACCTAGACAAAAAGGTGTTCTCATACTCAAAACAGAAACATTTTTTCCTTACCTTCAAAGAGTTTACTTCGCAGTTTACATACATGGCAAACAGATGCTGCTACCCTGATTTACTCATAACACACTGTGATGGTATCTAGAGAAGCACAGAGCAGACTTGTGTGGCTTCTACCATCCCTTATCTCTGCTGCAATTCACACTGCTCTGCTTTGCAATACCCGAGGAACACTTTGGGATGCTGGCAGCTACTAATGGAAACATCTCTTCCCTCCTCCTTCTGCCTCAGAGAAGCTAACAGCTTTCATGAGGTACAAAGCAGAACAAAGCCATTGTTTCTGTAATCGCTTCATTAATAACTCATTCCCAGCCACACACAGTTCTGCTTCCTCTCCTATCAGGATGCAGCAGATGCTACAATTCCAAATTATTCAAGAATTTGATTAGCTACTACCCTCATCAGCTGAGCCACTGAACACAGTTAGCTAAGTCTGTCAGGGTGAAAAAAGGGCAGTAAAAGTAAGTTGCAGCCAAAATTTGCAGTATTTCACAAAGCGTTATTTCCATGCACACCTGACCTGAAAACGGGCCCGGCCCATCCCGTTCCTGCAGTTTCCATGGGCTTTTCCCATCGCCTGTGGCTGTTCCGGCAGCTCCTCCACCAGCACGTGTTGGGTGATAACACTGAGGAAAGATAATAAATAAAGACGTGTGAGTAAATTATTAGTTTTTTCAGGTGCTTAGGAAAAATCTGATGGCGATATTGGTGAATCACTGTTCGGCCCCGCTCCTTCCCACAGGACCGCGCTCACCTGGAGATTGCTGAGCTTCAAGCCGCCATCATTCTTAACTTAAACGAGGAAAAAAAAAAGACAAAAAAAACCCCAAAAAACAAAAAAACCCGACAAAATACCCAAACGCACACAAAGAACACAACCCGAACCTTTCCATGAGGAATTAAGCGCAGCAGCTCCCGCTGAACCCCGTTCGGAGCCGGCTGTGGGACTGATGGGGAGCGCCCGGCCCCTCCTGCCTCACAAACCGCCCGCGCCGCTCACCTGCAGTTCATTACCGCAATTAGCCCGCGCGCGGCTCACCTGCAATCAATTACCGCAATTAGCCCGGGGCCGGCCCGGCACTGCCTTCTTCGGGGAAGAACGATGGGACAGACCCCGACCCTGAGGGAGCCAGGACTCCACAGCCCCCCATCCCCGGACACACCGGCACTGCCTCGCCTGGAGGGTGTGATGGTCCTCAAATCGCAGAGAATATGGAAAAAAAGAAAAAGAAACCAAACCAGACCCCTCTTTCTCACGGGATTAAGGGTCACTTTCCAAAGAATCAAGGTTTCAAATATCACCATAAAAGTGTTTTGAAACACGTGGAGAAGAGGTTTTACATAGAATAAGAGAGCAGACTACAGTTGCAGTCACCCTGCTCTGGATGTGGCTCAGTGTGACTCAGTGTTACTGCTTTCACCTGAGTGCCTGAGGCATAACGGGCTCACCTGACAAGACATGGACACCCCAATCAGCACAAGCTGCTCCTCCAAACACACCCCAGGTGACAGCACTGAGCACAGTGGGCTGCAGCCCTGCACTGCCTGATAAACACTGGTGCTAATGTTAATGTGCTCTAATGACTGTATTTCATACATTTTTTGGGGCTCTAGTAACACCTCGTTATGTTCATCATTGCAGTCAGTTTAGCTCCATTATGTAGGTGGAACTCTCACTACGTGCTCTGGTTGTTCGTAGTGTTCAAGCACACTCTGATGCAGGCCAGCTCTGATTAGAAGCAGATTGGTGGAGGATTATTCCAGAGGTAGTTAAACACCACTCAGTAGAATTAATTTCATCCAGTGCCTGAACTACATGTTTAAAATCCCTTTTGCACTTATTGCTTCCCCCATTGCCTACGCTTGATCATTTCTTCTGCCTATGCAGGATGATCCCCAAAATACTGGAGATGATGTGAAGAAGAAAATTGCCTCGCTCACTCCCTTCTCTGTTTTTACCCTACATCCTCTAGTTCAGTCTACAAAAAAAGAGAACATTCACAAGTTCCTTGGTCTTGAACAAAGGCTTGATTTCCATATTCACAAACAGAAATATTTTCAGATTGTTGTAAAGATTTTGGTGGGAAGCTGTGGTTTACCTCCAGAAGCAGAGTTTAGGTAAGGCGCTGAGCTATGTCAGTGAGAGGAGCTGAAGGGTTTGGGTTTCCTCAGCAGAGTCCAGAAGAGTTTGCAGTGAGCAGAATGGTTTGACCAGGAGGAATTGAGGTGGTACTGTTTGGGCAGGAAACAGTGAATTATTCACAAGAGCATTTTGGGGGACAGCTGGTACAAATAGACATAAAGAGTGTAACAGCTGATTCCCTGGGCAAAAAGGGCTGAAGAATCAGGTGAGAAATCCAGCAAATCCTTTGGGTGAAGGAGCAGCATGAAACAGAGAGGACTTGAAGGAAGAGCAGTGTGTGGAGAAGCAAAAAGCTGAGGAAAATGTTCACTGAAAAGCTGATAAAAGATGAAGGTTACTGTGTGAGGGGCTAGGTCTAAGCTGGTAAGTGTGTGAAGCAGGAGACAGGATGAAAATCCCAGTAGGAAATGCCAAAGCAGCTTTCTTGACCACTGCTGACAGTTGCTCTGGGTGCTAAGTAAATTTCACTAGAGCTGAGTCAAGGGCTCTGCCTCATGGTTTGAAAAAATAGCATTGCATCAAGGAAAGAAAACAATCTTCACAGACTTTACAAGACCACCTAGGAACAAGAGTTTTGAATTACACTTAGAAAAGCAGTAATTCCTAAAAAATTGAGAAAGCAAGTCTTAAGCTCCCAGCTTAAACCTTTTTATTATTTTGTATCCTCACAGCACAAGAACAAATATGGGACTGAGACTGAGAGAAAATGCTCAAGAAAACAGAGCAAAAAAGTAGAAAGAAGTCGCTACTCAGGACCTGAGGAGCCCTTTGAAGGACAGAGCAGTGTGGACAGCTTTGTTATACAGGGTGAGAGATGCCTCCTTTTTGTGCCTTGGTTTTGGCTGCTTTAATGAGCAGCACAGAAGGAAGACTCTGGAAGGATGGAAAAAGTCAATAAGTATTTTTCCTTCTGGTACCACCACTTCTCCAGTCCTAGAAAATTTGCTCAGAGTCATGGACCTCTGTTCTCTGCCTTATCCCTGGTCAGCAGATGAAGTCCTGCCCTGGGGACTCTGCAGCTGCTCCCAGAGGTGAAGGAGTGGAAAACACTGTATAAGCAATAAGAAAAATATCTTGATGTAATAATCATATGTTCAAAACAACAACAACAACAAAATTCCAGCAAGTGTTTCGGGCAGTAATGCACCTGTATAATGGATTCCTGATTTATATACCATACCTACTACTCACTTTCAGCTCTGGCAGGAATCAATAATCCTTCACACACAGACTCCATACAAATTCTCCTTACAGGGACCACATCCATAACTAGTATTTGTTTACAGTCATATTATAGAAATGTGAGTAAAATATATTATGGCACTCTGCATAAAGCCTGTAGGCCACATAAAACAAGCATAACTCTCAGTCGTGTCACTTCCCATAACTCAGGCTCTGAAAAGCATGACGAGATTCATCAATTCTTGTTAGTCCTAGTATTAAATAATGTATGAACATATGAATAAACAAAACAAAGAAAAAAATCCAGGTTGGTTTTGTATATGCAAAGTACGCAGAGTTCTAAGAGCTTTATTAATTTATTTTTATAAAATCTCACTCAATGTGGGCTCACTCTGTTTCCCTGATGGAACCAGTGGCATAATGTAATTATTTTCAGTCTGGCCAGCAGTTTAATGAAAATTATGCTACCAACCTGAGTTTACACCCAGTGTAATCCTCCTGTTTAATTTGAGGGTGTTTTTCCTGTGTTTTTTAAACATCTACAAAGAAATTCAGGGAAGAGTATTAATGATATCTGCAGTAGCAAGGGAGTTACCAACACTTTCCTCTCTTCAAATCCAATTGCAAGTTGGAGTCCATAGTCTTAACATTCTGCTTCTTAAAAACTGGTGGCTATCTTGAGAGGTATCCAAGGAATCCCTAAATGGTATTACAACCAGGAAAGATGTATCAGCCTCCAGCATTTTGAGCTGGAGCATAACAGTAATTTTGTTTCCATTAGAAGACATATCACAAAACCAAATTGTTTAAAAACCACTAAACTCAATCAGCCCACACGTTATTCCAAATCTGAAAAATCTATGTAGTTTCATGCTAATGAAATGTAGCTTAATGCTGATATCTTTGTGGAAACACTGCTGTGGAAATAAAGGTAAAAAGAATGCTGCAATGGGACCCAGACGAGTACTAAAATGTAAGGGCTATTTACTAGTAAAATAATAATGGCACATGGAAAAGACTGAAGAAAAACCACATTTTTAATTTACTTATCCTCTTCTATATGCACAGAGCTCACCATCAGAACAATTTGATCAGAGTATAATGGAAATAAATGTATTTTATTCATTCACCAAGCATTTCCTAATTATGTGACACTGTCACTAAGCTGGCTGCTTTTGCTGTGTTTGCTGGTTTTATTTCACACAAAGAATAATAAATACAAATGGTCTCTTTCATATTCCTTCTCAGCATTGTTTGGATATTACTGCTTTTACTCTGAGAATGTCATCTCTTTGAAGAGAATGCTTTTGCCATTCATATACTTCACTGGGAGGAAGATGAGTTAATGTTGTTATAAAATTCCTTGGCATGTGCTGTAAAAACAAGATCATCTAATTTTGTGATAAATAACAATCTACAAGAGGGAAGAGATAGAACTGTCTATTTTCATATCATGCTTTGAAACAGCAATGAAAACAATGCTCAAAGATGCTAGATTTGCAGTCTTAAGGAAATAGGACTCTGTCTGTGAAGATGATGGAGGGGGAGAACCACCCTGTTTTCACAGCACTCCTCATTTTTGTCCAATTGATTTTATAGGAACTACTGATAACCCTTTAATTGTTATTGCTTTCCTGTATAATTAGAGTATCTATATGAAGGATGAAATTGCAGCTGTTAAAGAATTATTCACTAAGTCATCTCCCCAGAAATTTTTTTTTTGATAGCATGAGCTTTTGAGACACACAATTGCTTCATTAATTGATCAATTTTTTTTTTACCCTTGGATATTCCTTGACTTTATTAGGTGATGCTCAGATTGGAGGAGGCCACGTCCTCAGGGCTCATCCCACCAGCTGACCAGTTCTCTTTCTTTATTGACTTTTTCTGAAACATCCTCCAGGACAGGCCCTGTAACTGCTGATTTTGAGGTGTTTCTTGGTTCCATACAAAACCCTTTGAGATTACGTGGAACTAAGAGCAGCTGATGATGACAGAGCTTAGGAAAATTTGCATTAAAAGTTTGTTGTGCATTGGTAAGCTCATGGAAAAACAAAAACCTTCTGTAGAGTTTTAATCAAAGATTGAATGACAGTCCGTTAGGGTACATATTTTGAATAAGTTTTTAAATACCATAGTGCTGGTATAACTTGAAATGCTTAAGTAACTTTCTGACAGTTGCAGAGAAATTCAGTATAATGAGTACAAATTGATATGGCTTTGAGTTTATTTGGTGGAAAAAAACACTGTGTAAAAATTTCATTTTCTAAAGTGATTATCAGCTACTAAATAACTAGTTGAAGTGAATAGTTTAAATTAAGAAAAATGGATAGGTCAAATTTGTGCAAAATTGTTTATCTGGTGTAACCTCAATTCTGTCTAGACTCAAGTAAATCTGTATTTATGCTGCATGAAAACAGCAGTAGCCATCTCACTTTCCTCAATTAGAGATAAGAATGATCCTTTAAGGCCCCCTCCAATGACCATAACTCATGATCAATGGAAAGTTCCTCTTTTGTTGCAATGGAAAACTGTTTACTTCAAAACAAAAGCCAAGAAAATGAATTATCTTATTGTATTTCAAGATGATAGATAATGCAGTGAGTAAATCATTATTGTGGTACTCAGGATGACATCACAGACTTATTAACTGAGATCATAACTATTTTGCGTAGGTTAAGACACGTTTTCTACATTTTGGAGCTTTTTTGACACAATGAAGACTTTAAACTAAATTTTAAATTTTTAAATTTTAATTTAAACTTCCTAAATTTTTTTACTGTATTATTTGGATAACTAAATTAAATATTCTATTAAGGAAAATGATAATAATAGCATAAAGACTGTTATATCTGCATTAAATTTATAGAGGATATGGTGAATTCAGATACTGTGGCTACCCTAAGAGAGAGATTTTTCCTAATCTTCCATGAAATCATATTGTAAATTCTCAAGGGCACTTCCTGCTCCTAGCCCAGTGAGTAGCATAAATACTCTTTGCTCAACTGCTCCTAACCTTGAAAATTTCAATTGATCGTGTATTGGTTGAAATACTTTTAATAAACACAAGCCACTTTGTTGTGTATTAAATTCTGTGCTGTTTATATATGACTAGAGGTGAGCACAGGGACATGGAGCAAAAAGAGTGTGGAGTAAAAAGAGAGAATGAGAACCAGGTTACATAAGAAAGGAAATATAACCATGCATCAATTTTGTCTATTTATTAGAGCAGGCATCTGTGTTCTGTAACAACTAAAACTGGAGATGAGGGAAGAGAAGTTAAGCATGTTATTAGGCAAAGTTTAGTGGAAACAAGCTGCAGAAACAGACTGAGTCATAAAATGTCTCCAGTTCTACTAAGGATAATTTTAGGGTTTTCAGTAGTTTCTTCACTACTTAAAGTTCACCTTAATATTTTCTCACTGCTAACCTCTTCCCAGAGCAAATATTTTTATGGGCTTCTTAATAGTACCTGCAATTGTTGATCCTGGCACAGGGACAAAGGAACAATAGATATTTTAGTGGTTTCCATTGCCATAACTACCTGCTCCCTATCTTTGTTGGCAATGACTAATTAAAAACAAAAACAAGGAAAACACTGACTCAAACTAGAGAGTTTCAGGTTCTTAAGTAATTTGCCTTCAATACAACAGTAACAGAACTTCTCCCTGTGTGGAGATCAATGCTTTAATAGAAAGAGGAGAAAAAAGAGCAGGAAAAAGATCAATAATTCGTAGTTCTTGCTACCACTTTGTTGCCCCAGCTTGTGCTATATACAAACAGGTCAAGCACTGCTTGTTATTACTTGTTGTATTAAAGCACAGCAAGTTCTCTTCAATAGACCTTGCAATTTCTGGGACTCTTCTTCACTTACAATTGAACTGTTTTGATAACAAGAAAAAGAAAATAACCAAATTGAGGGCAGGAAATAAACACAGTAGAATTATGTCTTACATGAGAAAACCCTGGTACAAAAATCATCTTTCTTGTAATTATAAGGAATATGTAGTTACTTGTTTCTTAATTTGCTGTCCATAATGAACAGAAGAAAACAACTTCAAATTTTTTTTCTTATGGCATAGGTAGCCAAAGCAGATTCACTTCCCATGAACAGATTCAAAAGTAAAGTGATCCCTTACTTCTTTATGAGAAGAAAGCCAGTCAGAATGAAAATAATAGACTTTTTTTAGATCCATGTGAGGAAAAAACTAGAATTTACATTATACTTTTGGCACTCAGAGTCTATTTCAACAAGACATGACTGATACTATTAGATGAGAATACAATAACAAACAAACAACCTTTTTCCCTTTTAAAAGAGTTTCTTCTCAAGTATCCACATATTTGCATAATTCAACCCAAATGAATTCTTCTAAAGTATCTTCTAAAACATTTAATGAGCATCTATAGGACAACTATTTTAGTATCTTGATGAAAACCACATAGATCATGCACCAACAACTTCTCCCTCAAGCCACTCAGTCTTTTACCTTTATTATGTTGAAACTGTCTGGAAAAATAAATCATTTATAGAGCACCATTTGCCCTGTGACTGCTTATATCCAGTACAAGATGATTCCCCAGATAGGTAAATGCCGAGCTTTGTTTTTGGCAACAGATCTAAAAGTCTCAGCTTTCTGCTTCACCAAAGATTTAATATTCTTCATTGTTATGCAAAAACCTTAATCAAACATGAATGTGATCAAAGCATCTTTGCTGGTTTTGAAGTGGATGCAGGGAATGGTTATGTGATGATTAGTATGATTTATCTTTGAGAAACTGTTTCAGATTAGGAAAGGAAAAGGCAGTTGCTGCTGAGGCAGTCACTTGGAAGTCACAAAGAAAACAAAATGTACCAGGGTTTGGGTTTGTTCATGCTTTAATCTTTTGTGGCTCAATTACTAAACCTGTGCTCCCAAGGAGCTCTCATTACCTGAGAGCAATAAATTTCTCCAGGCAGAGGTAACACACACTGTAACAAATCCAAACACCCTTTGTCACAGACATATGCTGAGCCTCCAGCACTACTTTCCACGTGAGTTTTCCTTGCTTTGTTTCAGCATTTTCCTGAAACTGGTTCATTCATCTCTTGAGAGCTGAAGACTTGCATGCATTTTAATAATGGTAGTTCTGATAATGCTTTGTTGCAGTTTAAGCCCAAACACAAGATACCACAGAAAGAAAATATACAGAATATCATAGAAATACAGAATGTTCTTACTGCTATCAGGGTACTGTTTCCTCACTAAAATATGCAAAGCTTAGCAGTGCAGAAACAGTTACTTAGAAGGCAAAGTAGCTAACCAGTAGATAATAAGGAATTTTACTCTTTAGCATCCTAGTTACTAAAGAAAAATTTATATCTTTTTGTTTATAGAAACCATTCCTTAGCATTTAGATTATAACTGATCTCTTTCATACATGGGACTGTTTCCAGAGAGATTTAAGGAACTGGGGAGTCATTTCAATTCAAAGACCTTATACATTATATACTTCTTCCCTCCCATTCCTTTGTCTACCAGCACCAGCAGCTCAAGGAATGTGCATTTTCATTTCTTTCAGTATCTCTGTTTGTGAAGAATGGCATTTATTTCAGAAACTACTTACAGATAAAGCTGAGGCAGCTCAACCAAAATAATGCCAGAAATGAACACAGGCATACGTCTGACAGCAACAAAAAACTCAGGTCCAAGTTTCACCTAAAAATAAAAATTGAAATATAGTTCAGTTTAATGAATGACTCTTTAGTGATAGTGAGATCTATACTTCCCATTTTGCCACTAATTTATTGAATTACTGTAGCTGAATTGTTTTCAATTTTACTGCTGCTGTTTACCCATCTTTTTCTCCTCTTTCTCATTCTCATTTATTTAAGACTACAAAGGCTCTTAATGTGTTGTAGCCTGAATTCTCAAAACTGTAAAGCTTCCAGTTACACTTTAGTACTGTAATAATTTTTTAGAGGAAAAAAAATAATTTAAATGGATTTCAATTTTCCCTCTCATTTGTCTCAGTGATCTTTTTGACTCCTGACTGATTTATTCTTGGGCCAAAATATTGGGTTTGTATCAGTGACATAAACTGAATTTGGTTACTAATAAAAAGAATTTAAAGAAACACTTCAAAAACCAAATCAGTTCACTGACACAGCACAAAATACCACATTCCAGTCCCAACAGCTATTTTGCCTTTCTAGATGCATTTTCTACTAGTATTAGGATATTGTAGTTCTCATTTTCTATCTCAAACTTTTAAATTCAAACTTCTCAAGCGCTAAGTTTTGTTAGTTTCACCATGAATTTCATCTGAGATGCAGATAAGGTATAAAAAAAGTGATCAAGGTATCAGAAAAATTGCCACCATTATATTTCCTAATAAGTTATATGTGATAATCAGACAGACATTCTTATTTTTCAGGGGTTCTGACCAAAAAATTCCCCTGGGTGCTGGGAGGTGATAGAAGGTTGTGTCACTCATAAGGTCATATAAGATCCCTATGATTATATTATTTTTTTTATTATCCTTGGGTAATTTTTCCCTAGTTCTCTTCTCTCCTCCCCTCCCTCTATTAATTTAATATTTATTGTTCTAATGGACAGTCCTGCTGGGCATCATGGCATGAGGAAAGGTGGGTAACCTTGTTACTCTTAATCTGTAATTATAATGTAGCAGAATGAGACATTCTGCTGACATTTCTTCCTAATTCTGAAAACCACTGATTCAGAACTACTTAAGATAATGACGCTAATGGACATTCTTGGCATAATTCATATTTCTGTTAGGTGATTTTTTTTTTTCATTTCTTAGTTTCAGTGTTTCTATGATAACCCTCATTTAGGATTGGAAGAAGAAAATCTGTGATAATCAGAGCCAGTGGAACTAAACCTCATGCTTACAAGCAAAAGTAGTATATTAAATTCAAATTACCTTGGACAAAATACAGGACAAAGCATTCTGATTTTCCCTTCGCTGCTCCTTTAAAGTTAATTTTTGTAAACTTGTGTAGCCCTTGTGTACAATACACATTTGGCCTTATAAAACATTAATCACAAACCTTAGCTTTTGCACAGTGATACTGATGATTGCAAATTAAGGTCAAATGTGATCATTCATCAGCTGTGTAAAATTCTGTTAACTGATTTACCCGAATAAAAAGCTAAAATTCTGAAGACCAATTGGTTTTGTTTCAATAGAAGAACACAAAAAATGTTAACATAGTGTCTCAAGGTACTATTTCCTTACTTGGCACACATACATTTTGGAAGGACAGAATGATTTCTGTCTGTGTATCAGAAGATGATTCACTGCTAAACTTCCTGACAACTACTGCTAATCCATTTTATTGCAAAAAAATAACACCCTGTAATTTAAAAACTTTTTTAGATTTCACTTGCACCCTAATGGAGATCTAAAAAGTTAATTGCTTTAGTAATTGCAATCTTGATCAATAGGAAAAAAATTAAATCTGTCATTTACAAATGTTTTTCTTTATTCTACAGCAAATTAAGTCATCTTGATGCTCTGGAAAGTGTCAGTCTTTTATTGCAAAGAAAAAACTAATGTAGTAGGTTTGCTTGTGGCTTTCAGATAGCAATTATACTGAAGTATTTAATGTATCACAGCAATTATTTTCAGTTCTTCAAAGTTACCTATCATTTTTTTTATGAAATACTGCTTTACAACATGAAAGAGGGGAGAATCTGAAATTAGAATCATGCTCTTTATTATTATCTTCAATCATAAGAGAAAAATATCATCGTTTATGACTTTAAAAACCCAAAAAGTTGGGGCTTTTTCCAGAGATCTCTGGACATCACCGACAAAGGTCTAAGAAGGCAATTTTGAGGCAGTAGTGTGACAGAGAACAAATGAAACATTTAGGATGATCATTGGGAATGTTTTACTAATGCTGAGATCTGCTAAATTCCAGAGAGTCTCCCTGAAGAAAAGGCTGCAGCCTGTTCAACAGGAACTGATGGAATATCAACACTTGAGAGCACATCACAGCAAACAAGTCAATATTGAATGCAGTGATGAAAATGCATCAGTGTTGTGTTTTTAAATATCTGAGAAAATGGAGAAATAAGCAGCCACTTGTGGCACACATCAGAGTTTCAAGGATGGATGCAGCAGATTCATCTGCATATCCAGAAATATTCACTGCTACAAAACACTCCTGTGCTGGAAGAAAAGAAAGTCTCAATATAATTGATCCCAGCATAGCTTCCATAATTTTGTTTTGAAGAATCATTTCAGATGAATGATTTCAACAATCATTGCATTGGGTATGTTGCAATACAATCTATACTGCAAAATTTTATCTTTTAGTAAGTCTACACAGTCATTAACTTCAACCAGCTATTATACTATACTCCTTAATGTTCTATTTTCTGTTACAGAATTTTTCATTGAAAAGTTTAATAAAAAACTTGAAATATCAAATTACATAAGTGACACTGGAAAATCAACTTTCTAAAGAAGTTTGCCAATCTGTGGCAGTTAACCTCTACTTATAAGAAAAGACAGAGGCCAGCTTCACTTTCAAGAAGGTGAGTTTTATTTCATGTAGAGCCATAAGAAGTGCATGAATAATACACACCAATATAATATTATTGTGCTTAAGGGAGGACAGCCCTCTAACATGAACAATTATTTCTCTGGTAGTGATTTTCATTGGCCCTGAGGGATGGTTTTCTTTTAATTGCACCTAATGAGCTGGCTAGACTATCAGTTCTCTCATTTCCACACAAATTAGCTCTTGCATAACTAGAATACTGAGGGGATGAGAGAGAGCAGAAAACAGCTCCAATTTCCACATCACCAGAGCTATCAGAAAAATGCCAGCACTTCCATTTAGGTAAGATTTTTTAAAAAGTGGAATTCTACCATCAAATAGTACAAAGCCTCTTTAATGGACAGTATCTCATGAGCACATTCCCAGATTTGTATGAAAAGAAAAAAAAAAGGAAATGGAAAGGTGAATGCACTTAGAATCATTTTAGATGCATTTCTAAGTTGCTGGGTGATATCTTACTGCCACTTCAAAGTAAGGCATTTCAATCATTGTCCCAGCACAGGGTTAATAACACAGAACCATATTCTCACGTGATGAAGACTGTTCTTACTCCAGTGAAACTACTTTAAAAACAAGCAGAAGATCTGATTCTGAAAATCCCTTAGAAGTCAGTGAGCCAGCAGTATGACTATTATTTGAGATAGAGAGTTGAAAGTTTCCCTAGAATCACAGTGAAAATGTGAGTAGCCATAGTTTGAATCCAAGTAATTTAAAATCTTACATCACCATCAGTGGCATCAAATTTAAGAGCTAGTACTTTGCATAAAGATCAAGCAAAATCCTAATGACTGAAGAACAAGCCAAAAGTTCACACTGATCTCTCTTTATTTTTCTGGGCAGTAAAATTAAACTTCATTAAACATAATGAACACCATGAAAGTTCTGTAAGCACATGAATTCACACACCAAAAGCTTTCTGAAAGACAATATTCACAGAGGCAGACGTCTCCAGATTCCCTCTCGTGAAAGATTTCAGCTATGCTCAGCAGATCTTTTTTTGTCTGCTGCAACAGTGGCTTTGATGGGACAGTGCCTGTGCAAGACCTGATCCTGTGGGATGACAAGTGTCTTGTTTTAGTCAAGGGCTTGAGTGTGGTGTGTTGGGTGACTCTTGGAAAGAGTCTGATGTCCTACTGCCGGCAAATCTCTGCTCCTGAGCATTTTAGCTTCTGTTCTTGAGCCTAAACTCCTCTAAGGTAATGAAAGCCTGTAAGTGAATTTAACATCACTTGTTACAGCTTTGCTGTTTGGTTAGGTGTCCCTTGACTCTACTGCTTTTACAATGTGCTATGGCTTTTCAAGAGGCTGTTTTCACCCAAGTACCACTCAGTTGACTTAACTTCATATCCACTAAACTGTGTGTTATCAGATGCTCCAGTGTTAAGGACACTGCAAAAGTGGTGGTTTCAAATAATCACATTACAAGTAATTGTCTCTCTCACCATCCTATCTTCTAGTAATGAAGAGAATGAACATCAGAAATTCTGTTTATTATATCAAAATATTTTTCCCCCCATATTCAGCATAAACAAATGTATGTATAGACTCAGGGGAGTAATTCTTGTTAGGTCACCAAAACCTTTCTCTTTTAATTGGTGTAATATGAAGACAAATCTTGCCATCAGTTGCCCACTGTTCATCCAAAGCAAGCATAACAACAATTAAAACACGCAAATTCCCCAAGAGTGAGATTTATATATTGAAATTACATTTAGCTCTGGACTTGGAAACAACTTTTTTATTGCTTTAGGATTGCATGTGCAACTACTAAGAGACTTGGAGGTTTACATTCAACTTTTAAATCATGCACTTGTACTGCAAAATAACCTCTATTTCTAGGATTTGCCTGATCCCTTTTGAGTTTGGTTTTGTCTACTTTACAGTGGCTTTCCATAAATAAGGATATAAAACCTCCTATGCTTGAATTAAACACACAGTTCCTTCCTCTATTTGATCATATAATCTTGTTTGTCTCAGAACCTGTGAAACAGAAAGCACTGGTCACAACTTTGGACTAAAAACATTCCTCTATGCAGCAGCTATCAGTCACCAGTTCTGTGCAAAACATTATTGTAAGGGCTTCTTGCAAATTCACCTATCCCTGCTAACTGTTAATGGAAAACTGCAGATTTTTAATGAGTGTGATTCAAGCTTCAGAGAAAATTGGTACATTTATTCAGGTACATTTAATAGCTAATGAATCAAATGTAAAAACACATTTCAGTGATTGCACTTATGAAACACTGCACTAGAAAATAACATTAGAGGTCTCACTCTGAAGCTGATTTATCAGACAAAATACCCTTCACTGACATAAGCAGAGATAAAATGGGATCAAACTGCATCTCTTCAACTTTCCAGCTGTTAGAAAAAGTGGTGATATGGAGCTCACTGTCACAGAGATGATGAAACTTTCTGATTTCAGTACATAAAGTACAGTATATATAGTGGAGAACATACACAGTGAAGTGTGTATATTCTGGAGAAAGTGAGCATGAATTCATGGCAGGACACAAGTCCGCTTACACTGGTGAGGAATGGTGTCCCTATTGCCTTGGATGGTGACCCATGACTGTGAGATCCCTGCCTGCCTCGGGTATGATAATGCCACATAAAAACTTGTCTCATAGTTGTCTTCATTTATGTTGAAAAATAGGAAAGTGAAAAATAAGATCTGTCCTAATTCAATAATGTATGCCATGCACTGCTTTGAATAGTGCTCACCTGTGATATGACATTCAATAGATGACATCTTTGATACAGGAGGATGCATTTCCTGCCCTGGACAAACTTCAGCTCAATCATTCTCAGGCAGAGACAGTGGCCTTGTAAGCTGGCATTCTTTGATGCATGTTTTCCTTCCGTGAATAAATCTGGACCGTCAGAGTTTAGTTACATGGCTTGTGTCAGACATTTTTCACTGTGTTCATTTATGTCTGGCAGTAGCAGTGCTGCTGCACAGCATATCTGTGTGGGGTCAGGCAGCTCCTTTCTGAACAGGAATCCTGAATGTTTGGGTACTCTGAGGCAGAGATCTTTTGTGGGCAGTTATGCCTCTCCTCTTCCAACACTTTCCAAATACATTCACTTCAGGCACACTTATAGAAAACTCTTGTGAGAGATGCAAGCTCTGCAGTTCAAGCAAATTGTGAGTTATTGTCCCCAGCTGTCCCCTTCAGGAACTCAGAAAGACTGAACACAGACACCCTCAAGAGGCTGGGAAAGGGTTAACTTCACTAGTCTCATGAAACCTGGCAGCTGACAGAAGACTCAAGAGGGAGGATGGACCTTGGTCTCTCCTTATTTTAATTAAAATATAAAAGTCACATAGTATCTTCCCTTATCAAATTCACGGAGATATGATTCTCCCATGAATTATAAAGTCTTTCTTTACAGCCATATCTGAGCAAAACGTGCTTATTAAAAATCAAGCTGTCTAAAATACCTCATATAGCTCAGAACTGCAGAACAGAGTCCATCTGAAGAGCTACATTTCTCTTCAGAGCTGAACGCTCTATTGGTGCTTTTGCAAAAGCCAGAAAAGAAATTAAATGTCAGTTACTGAGAGACTGGAATTGATCAATATCATATATAATTGTACTTTCAAAACAAAAATAGGAAGAAACTGCAGCTTTGATATTGGAGTCTGGGCTTCAAAAGGACTTATAATTAATAATGGAATTTTCTTTAAAAGTTGGTTTTATCTGTCACAGAGAACAGGCATACTTTACTAGAAAGCCTGCTAGCTCAACACTAGCTCTCAAACCAGATGGACCTCCCCAGGTAAAGATCTGTGTTGTTAAAGACCACTAGATTAAATTTGTTTGGATCTCTCATTAGCTGGATTCATAATGCATCTTGGGATTTTTTTCCATCTGAAAGGAAGGTAAGAGTTGATTTCTATTCACCTGCTCATCCTTCTATTGATAAAAAAAATAACATGCATATGTTATCCAGATTTAATTAAAATTAATTTAAATTGTAACTTAGACCTGTGGGTGTTGTTCCACAGTATTTCTGTTTATTCATCCCCCTACAGGCATGGCCTTGATCATGAAATACACAGAGGAACACTTTGAGAAATCCACTGGTGAGGAAAACTTGCAGCACTTCGTTGGAGAGGTTACCCCATGTCACAGCTCATTTCTGCAAGCCAAGCCTTGGTGTCTGTAAGAATGAAAAAAGAAGTTTTCAATTTGTGAGGAGTTCCATTCCCTTCAGCAGCTCCCAAGAGCTGCGCTGTGTTGAGAAAAGGTAAAGATCCTTCAGTGATATCAGGTACACGTATCTCAGCTGCTTTTGCTAGGGTAGAAGATAAAGTTTGCCACACCGATTGGAACAAAAAGACAAGTTCCTTGCTCTTTTCAGTCTTTTTGTTAGAGATTAATCCATGCAAGTAACAGAGAGGGAGAAACAAAATCTGAGTCACACAGTGAGAAAGAGTTTGTGAGGGAGCTAAAAGTAATCTCCACATTAAAATTGTTAGCCCATTTTTATACACAGAGGCAATGTAAAAAGGGAGCTCAGGGACCATTGGAAGTTATGGACGGTTCAGGCCTATCTATAGTTTTGACTTTTCAAGGTGTGACTCAATATTTTTGAAGATCAGGTTTTTGATATTCAAGTTTGAATATCAAGGGTTTTTTTGAAGATCTGTTTTGATCACTCAGAGTTTAGTCTAATTCTAGGCAGGTAAGCTCCACTAAAGCTGCTGCTGGCACATGGATGCACACTTGTTGAATGGGAAGGCTTTCCATGCGTTTCCTGACTTGGTTTCAAGTGCTATTGTAAGAATTTATCTTGATCATAAATCTTTTTTCACTGATGGGAATCCGGTGGAATACCCACCCTAGGGGGTCTTGAATTTGGAGAAAATACTAAGAGGTCTGTGATATGCAGAAATATTTTTAAAATACTTTGAAGCATACTACTTGGGAGCACAATTTTTTACTTCTTCTCTCTCAAGCAGGTGAGCAGCTAATTTTTATTGCCACTGGGTATCCAAAAGGACATCTGGTGTGCTCAGGAGCCAATGTAATCAGAAAGTGCTCTCCAAAGAGAGATGATCGCTGTCTCCTCCTGTGATATGGGAAGGCAAATTGGAACAATTGTTTTCTGTTACTTTTCAAAAATCACATATTTTCCAGCAGACTGTCAGAAGTATGATTTAAGACAGCAGCATCTTGTAAGGATTCAGCCTGAGAATTAAAATATATATTATTTAACACCCAGTTTATGCATTGAGGTAGTGTTGTAAAAGATCAGCCAAAGAAGATTGAAAAGAGGTTAATTTAACACACACACAGCTTGGACTGCTAACAATAAACATGATTGATGAGGACTGGCTCATAAAGAAGCAGAGCTGCAGTCAGCATGGACCTTGTGAAATAACTCCAAGTCTCTCCCAAGGGGGAGTTCTGTCCTACTTCAGCCAAGTGGACTTTGAAAACTTTATGATAAAAGTCTTCCCTGTGCCGACTTTATTTTTCTCCACAATTCTTGTTTCAGATCACACAGATGTTTTTGAAAAAAAACCCAAGAAAGTGAAACAACTTTTAAAACACAGTTGAATGATTCATTAAGGTATGGACATTCATTTTTAAATCCACATTGATTTTTTGAGAGCACTGTACTACAAAGGCTATAAGGAGGCAATGATCTGTATGAAGGTGATAAGAAATCTACATCTCCATGGTCTCCACAGACTACTTCACACTCTAGAAATTAGTGCTGACCTCTTAAATTAAGTTGCAAACTTTTCTAAAAATTTTTACAATTCAAGAATCTTTTCTTTTGAGTCAACACCAACATCATGTTCTGTTAAACTTGTGATTTATTTGTGCCAAGCAAAGCGATTCTCCTGTTATAACTCTTCACAAACAGCCAGACCCCATTACTGTAAGCAGAAAAATTAAAAATAGAAACAGAGCACCATCAGCAGAGAGCACAGGCCAAGCACCAGATGGTTAATTAAAAATAATTATGAAGACAAAACCAAATAATTTTATTAAAAATGATTAAAATATTATGATCAGGATAATTACTGGAATATATTTGTACCACATTAAATTATGCATATTACTTGGGGTTGAAACCTCCACTCTATTTGGAGTCTTTCTGGTTTTGCTAATTTTAGGTGCTAATATTGGGATATTTTGCAATCACCTGCAAAATGTGCTCCACAGGTAAAGAGATACTAATTAAATTGGTTGGTTTGGTAGTTAATACAGAATTGCACAACTCATTAGATGCTCAGTAACTGTATTTCACTTTATTTCTTTAGCTTTTTCTGAGGTCTCTGATTTGAAATAATGTTATTGACTCCTGAATCATGACTGCATCACAAGCACTATAAACAGAATAAGTGCAAATATAGCACAAAACTACCCAGGCTACCAAAGTCAGACACCAAGGCAGTATACTTTTGTTTTCACTCTAACATTGGTTCAGACTTTAAGGTAAAGAGATACAAAAAAATGTAAAAAAATGTTGAAGAGACACTAATATTTCTTTGCCAGTCCCCAGAACTCAGCTCTGACAATGATCTTGGCATCAAAACAGATTGAAGAAAGAAAATACTGTGTTTACCAACACTACATGGGTCTCAAGGATGAAGACAGAATATGGTGAATAGAGAAATCTGAATTTGCCTATAAGCAGTCGCTCTAACAAGTTAAGATTAGGCCTAATTTAAAGCTGAGCAAGTATAAAAATTGATTTTCTGTAAGCAGAAACAAATGGGAAGCTGAATGAAGCTGGATGAAGTACCCCTTTGTAAAAACTAGGGGAAAAACCATTGACTGCTATTAAATGTTCCAGATAACAACTTACAAAGAGGTCAGGCAGGAAAATCCAGGGATCTGGCTCTAGAGAAAACCACAAGATTTAATAAAAATGGATTTTAGCTATCATTCAACTTCCATGCAAGACAGAAGTAACATAATAAAAAACCTGAAAGACCAGGTTTCACACTAGAGGATGAGAATCTGTAGTGAAGCTTTTACAGCTTTTTTCTCAAAGCAACATGTACTGTGTGCAGTGAGACTGAACAACATTGCTGAGAGGCCATGAAAATGAAATTCTAGCAATGCAAATGGAGCTCTCTTTCCTCTAACTGGTAGGGATTTCAGGAGCTGCTGTTCAAGCTCAAACCCACAAACACAGCCCAGCTGGTACAGAAGAGAATGACAATGTTCTGAGTTGGAAGGATTACCAAGGATCATCAGGTGCAACCCTTAAGTGAATAGCCCATATACAAAAATTCACAAATTTCCTATTAGTAGCACCATGCTTTAACCAGCTGAGCTAATCTCAGGGCCAGATTTTGGTGGAAATCTGTATGAGACAGTTAAGCAACTGCCCTATTTGTGGGGCACACAGAAGTATTTTAGAGCAGTTTTATAAGGATTGGTTTGTACAAACATTGTCTTGGGCTACTGGAAAAAGTTGTATAGAGCTGAAGAGCTGCAAGTCTGAGAAAAGCCTTAAGTCATCAGGTTCATCTGCAGCACACAAGTGCTGAAACACTGCACTCAACTGGCTCATCAGCACCACCATGCAGCTCTCCATTTTGCAGTTTTATTTAATTATTTTATTTATTTATTTTTAGGCAGCCAGAGGTTTACTCTATGAGTTTGCCTAGTTGTACTGTCATTTCAGAGGAGACTTGTTTCTACTTTGCCTTAAGAGCTGCAAAACCTTAAAAAAATATAAATACTTTAGGTTACAGAGAGTTATTGCATCAATTTGAGCTGACAGAACACATAAAAGGTGCAAAAACCTCTTCAAGAAGAGAAGTAGATCAGACTCCTGAGAAATATTCAGGAAACTGGTTGGCCAGAGGAGCTCTGGCAGCTCCATCCCTGGAAGTGTTCAAGACCAGGTTGGACAGGCTTGGAGCAACCTGGGATAGCAGAAGGTGTTTCTGCCCGTGGCAGGGGGTTGGAACTGGAAGGGCTTTAAGGTCCTTTCCAAGCCAAGTCATTCCACAATTCTGTAAAACAAGGCAGATTGGTGGCTAGAACAAAAACACAACCAATTCACCCATATACCAAAACAGCAACTGCTTTCCTAATAGATTTCTATTATTTCTGAAAATACGTCAGCCTGGAATATTCTTAAAGGAGTTCAAACTAGTACATAAGCAGACACAGCACTTATTCCAGTTCTCTGAAAATAGCACCTCGGCTTAAATAAGAAAAGTAACACCTTTTAAGTCAAGAGTCAGAGAACAGTATTTACACATGGTTAAGAAGAGAAAATCGGTCTTAAAAGAAACAAAAAAAAAAATCTGTCAAATTCACAAGGGAAAATGTCATTTGACTAATGTGAAAGTTGGAAAGTAAAATATAAGAAAAATACCCCAATGTGCTGGTTTCATTCTTTCCTGTGATTGTGAAAATAGCCTTTTCAGGAGGTTGAAAAAGGCTGTGTTCACATTGCCTGCCTGAAGGGCAAAGTTTGACGTGTGGGCAGCTCTCACTTTTCAAGCTGAACTTTTCCCACGAAGTCAGGGAGAGCACAACATATCAAAGTCTATCCCAAGAACACAGAACAACATAAAAGACTAGGGCTTGCACATGAAATCAAACTTAGACAAAATAAAAAAAGAAAAAAATTCAATTTTTTGACCTACAAAATGTGTGCAAACAGTCATGCACAGAAAACAAACTATTCAAATTATATAAAACTGCTATACACAAAAAGGCAATTTATGACTCAAAAAAGATCCTTAGGATAGAAAACCTGCTTAATTTCAGCCCATTATTCACCTCCCAGTGCCCAAACTGAAAAACATAGTTAGGTATAGAAAAAATAGAATGTATTTAAATGCAAACAAAACAAACATATCAAAGGAAATGCCAGAATCCCTGCTGGTAGGACTCTCTCACTCCCAAAACACCCTGTGAGACAACACTTTTTTCCTCCCATAAGCTCTATGTTTTAATTGCTGGTCCTTCAAGTTATTTGGGAAAATGACACATTTTGTTTTGGTACTGAAAAAAAACTTGAACCATAAATACACAAAGATTAAAATATCTACTATTTAAATTCAAATTATACAATTGCAGATTCTGCCCTGTGCTGTGAGCCAGCAAATCTCTCACTGAAGTGCCTACATTTTTTGATCACAAAAGATAGACACAATTATGCCCACAATGCTTTTGGGAATGACTCTACAAACTTTCTGCATGAAATATATGAGAATTCCCATCTTTCTGTTTACACTGATCTATTTTTTTTCTCATTTCCTTCGTTAAATAAGGACACTATGCAGGCAAGCTGGATGATGTATTGCTGCACTTAAGCTTTCAAAATCCTTTAGCACTATTTTTTTTTCTTCAGTTTTAAAGAGCAAATTTTTCTTCCAGATATGTGTTAACAGCTTTTCCACAAGTCATATTCTTGTAATGGTGGTAAAATGTTTTTGCTATGGAACATAAGTTTACAGAAGAGACCTTTTGCTTTGGAAATTTTTTGATGCCCACATACAACTACAGTTTGTGACACCAGTGCAACTTGCTTACTGGAAATTCTGTGTGTAATTGTGCCAGATATTGTGAAACCAATAGTTTGAAAATACATGTATTCATTAGTTTAAAAATAACCTTTGAGTTTGGACTACCACATTTATATTCCATGCAGTTTTCCAAATAAATAGCAGTCTTTCCACACAGCACTTTAAACAGAAGGTATGAGTAAAAGTATAAAGTGGGCACAATAAAAAAAATAATGGGGTTATTGACCAAATTTCAAGCTGGAAAAGGAGATTATTTGCAAATAAAGTGCACAAAGCTGTCCTTTTTTACCTTGGATGAACTCAAGCATAAGTCCCTTTTTTTGCAACTTTGAGAGCTGAGAAAAATCTCTGAGGCAAGTACTTTATAATAATAAAATCCTCCATCACAAGCTTCCTTTTGAATAACCTTCTGGCATGTTCTTGTGTTGTAGCTGCTCCTTGTCTGCTGAGCCCCAATTTTCTGGACAATAACTGAGGTTTCTCAAACAGCTTTCAGAAAACTGAAAGTGAGAGGAGAATTTAATTTAACGTTCCTGTCATCACAGTGGATCAGAAGAGCCTCATGGAGAAATAATGCACACCTCTCACTTCAGTATCTGTACCATAACTCCAAGGCTCTGAGGGCTGTGAACATCCAGCAGGGACCTGAAACTGGCAGGTGTCATATGTAATATATGTGCAGTCACATTCCAAACAAATAACTACACTCCAGGAACAAGCTAATAATTCTTCTGATAAAAGAGTCCAGATATGTGCTTTGGTCTGCAGAAGAGATATTCCTTAAAAAGAGTGTCTGTACAGGCCACCACTTCTGTTCAGACACTCAACCTTTCTACAAAATCATCAATCTTGTTTTTCACTGGGAACTCAGAGTCATACCAAGGGCAAGACTCTGCTGGTTTTGCTGTAAACAGAACTAATCATTTGAATTTTTCAATTAATTCAGCTGTGTTGAGGGCACTCTGTGCTGCAGCAGGCTGATGGATTCAGTGAGCCAGAGGAAGCTGGGGCTGCTGCAAGGCCAGTGCAAAACCAACACAGCAAGTTTGCACAGAGTTTGGATCTTGGGCTCATCTTGAACTACAGTGTCACTATAGGACACGAAACAACACAAGTGCACACACTGCTGCTCTCAAGGTGAAGAAAAAAGGGAAGTTTATTTTCTGACTCCGACATTTATGGTTTTCCAAAAGCGACAGTGGATTGGAGGGTGAAAGTGCCACCTCTCCAATGACACTGGACAAACTAACAGCCTATCAAATTTCTCCTCTTCTATAAAAGAATGCAAAACAATAAGTTATTTACAGAAAGTGTGCAAGAAAGTTTGCTACAAGAATTTAAACATCAAAAAGCTTAAAAAATCTTAAAAAATCAAAACAACACTACAGCTGCGTGTCAAGGGCTACATAGCAGCCAAGGGACACTGTGGAGGACACCCTACCACAACAAACAAACCAAAAATATTTGTTCCCTGCAAGGTACCCAGGATTCCCTTTCTCTGTGGCCTTACTGCCTGTGTCCATACCTGCAGAAGCAGCAAACCCCAGGTGGATGTGATCAAATCTCCACTCCATGTGATATGTTCCAAAGCTGCAGGAAATCTCAGGGTTGATTACCAACCCTGGAAGACAATCATTTTTTAATAGCTTAAGGTAAGCTGAAAGCATTTATAGCTGAGCTATACCAAGAAAACAGTAAAGCTATAACATTTATTGCCAAACCAGGGCAGAGTAATTTTTCATGCATTGAAAGACACATCCTATCTCTCCATGACAAGGTTACAAAAACTCTATATCATCTTAGTACTGATTAGTTAAGTCAAATAAAGTAATTTTAAAGTTTGTTTGTTACATTTAAGATATAGCCTTACATATAGCCATTCCCACCTTGTGGTTCTAAGGATTGTTTCTTGCCTGTAGAGCAAAAATAATACTTCTGAAACAAAACATTACCAAAGTCTAAGGCTTAATGCTTTCAGACTGATTTCAGTGGTGTTCAACACATGACACTTTCCCTGTAATTGGTGTAAGTGTAGGGCAAACTAATCAGATCATTAAATCTCACTGGTTATAATCTAGGAAAATTCTTATCTACTTCACCTAAGACAAGAATTATCAGTTTCCTGTTCTCTCCGTTTCTTTTAATGGACATTAAGATGCTAGTGATAATTTGGTACAGAAAAAGGAATAAGCATACTAACATTTATTCCAGCAAAAAAATATAACTGGTATCTGCTATGTAATGTCTGTAGATTTACCAGTTTAATTTAAATTTTTTAAGAAGTAATTGTTTTACCTTTGTGCTCAGAAACTAAGTTATATCTGTGAATTTACTCAGCAAATTAACATCCTATATATTAATTTTTCTAGGCTACTCCACAGTGAGGATACAGCAGTCCTTTACTGACAGATGATATTATTAAATATTTAGCTCACACAGTAGATAATTGGAGTGTTTCTGCCATAAGTATTAATTTACTCATGCTGGTGATTCATGCTGATCCACATGAGAAAAACTGCAGCTAAATTCACACTTTAGGCCATAGGAATCAGCAGATAGAAATTGCCATCTAACCCACACAGCTGCAGAGAGATGGAACACAGGCACCTAAACAATTCATCACATAGGCATTTTCCACAATTTAAATTTTTGTGTAATTCCTCTTGGGATGCACATTACATTGTTGGACTCTATCATGTTATTCCCCTTTTCAAATTCTAACTCTAAAAAGAATAATGCGTTACTTAAATTTAAAGTTAACTTAGGCTTTTTAAACTGAAGATGTTTACGTACTGATTTATAATTCTGCATATGACTGGTGTTTCATCTAACCTGGGGTACTTGGAACAGGGATAAACTGGCAGAGGCTTCCTGTGCTATTAATCCACAGCAAAATCAGGCTATTGCCTAGAGGAAAGCACTAGTCTAATGATATGCAAATTCTTAAATGAGCTGGTTTCCATTAATATTTTGTAATATACCAACCTCAAATTCTCCTACTTCAATTCACATTTACTCAGTCCCTTTAGAATCCGGTGTTATAGACTGAAGGTAGCTTGGAGAGCTGTGTCTAAGCAGTATTAAAAAATGGAATGGATTTTAATTCTATAAAGCCACAAACCAAAAGCTTCAGCCTCTGCATGGTCTCATGCTCTCTATGGTATGGATGGATATGTGGGCTGGATCCCCAATATCTACATCCCATTCCTTCTCCTCAGTTTTGTCTTTGTATTCGGAACAAATGTGGCAAGCAAAATAAATACCACAAGAACACTTAGGCCATCTTTTTCTTTATAGTAGGAATGCAAATCTTTATCTGTCCAGAATATTGTTTTGAAAACTGAAGGCATCACAGATTAGGCAGGGCCATACAATCTCTGCAAGCTGGTGATAATGGGAACAAAGTCTCTTCACTTGACACACATTACATGGTGGTTGAACAGGCAACTGCACTTTTGTGATTTGTTCAATTTTCATGATATCTTATCCAGGAAGAATAGAAATACTACATATGTACATTAATAGATTTAATAATTTTTCCTATTTCTCACTCTTTGCAGAAAAATATTTATATTTGAGTTACTTGGATACGTTTTTCACTAAAAACTAGGTTGGGACAAGGACTGTGGCAATCTCCCATATGAGTATAAGAATTTTGGAATTGCACTTGCATGGGAAGTGGCATTAGGAAAACACAAAAGTTTTCCCAAGATTTTTCTAAATGGATAACAACCCCTACAACTTGGCTATTTATAAGTTGTCTGTATTTTACTTGGAAGTTTCCCTGATACTCTCTTGCTGTTCAGACACTGGATTTAGTAATCCTGTATAAATAACTGAGTAAAAGCATAACTTGAGGGATTGCTTTACACAGAGATCCTGTGAGCACCTTGTCAGCTGTCCCTCTGTGCACATATGGTAAAAAACACAAATAAACTCCTGTTTCCCCTTGTTCCCCCCTCTGTCTAACAGATATCAATTCAATATTCATCTGGGTTTCTTTCAGAGGGAAACAAAAAAACAAAACCTGTTTTAATTGTTTGGTCATCTGCCCCCTGGATGGTTTCTTCATCCTTTTCACACACATTCTGGAGTCATGGTTTGTGAACACTGCTAATCAACCCAGCCACCAGCTGCCACTTTGGTTTCACCAGCAGGCTGATATACTGGGTTTGGGTAATCTTGTTTGTGTATTGATCTCTCTCTTGAAGCTAACACTCTTCTATCAAACAATCATGAACCTGATGTTTCAAATTTAAACAGCTGCAGAGTCATTAATTAAAAAGTAACGCATGGTAGTAATCTAAAATATGTGCTGGAATATTTATGCACCCTTCTGAACTAGAAAGTGAGTATACAGCACTCATTAACGGAGATTTAATTTAATTTGTCAATTTTTTTGAGTTAAACTCCACTAGATTAAAAACCAACAGTAAACAAGGAAAGAAACAGCTGCAGCTACAGCTGCTGCTTTGTAGCCACTTCAGTTTGTCTCTCCCCAACATGTACATGTAATTTATAAATTACATCAAAAGATACATTAAAAAAATGACAAGTTGTGCAAGTGTGGAGGAGGAAGAGAGAGAGACATGGCGCTTAGCAGGACATGAATTTCTTACCAATAAATTGTCATTTGAAAAACAGCAGGTGACAATGTAATAAAAATTGTGCAGAGAGCTGAAATGAATACAAATGCCAGGAATATACTGGAAGTGTCCAGCAGTTCTGCTCTGCAGTGAGTCTGCTTGACAACCATTGCTCTGCAGCAGGCATAAACTATTGAGCAGATTAAATATTTAGCTGCGCATCGCCATATCTCAGTCCTGGGCCCTTGTGAGCCCACCTTTTAGCAAATTCTGAGGCAACATCATGGGGCCATTAATTGCCACCGTGGTGGTGGCTCCAGCAGGACCAGAGCCTTGCACTGTGCAGCAGAATGTTTGCAGAAGAAGTGTTGTGGTTGGCAGAGTTAGGCTCTCTTTGAACACTGAGCACAATTAGAAATAAAATACCACATATTTAGGAAAAAGGAGTATGAGGAGTGATGTGGTTTAAGGTCAACTGAAAATGTTTGACTGCAGTGGCTCATGCTGGAGCCTCTCAGACAAACAAGCAGCAGCTCAAAGCAAATGGAATGGTTAAATGAACAGCTCTGGAATGAGAGCCTGGGAGAAGCATTGATGTGCTGGAGCACTCCCCACAGGTTTAATTCCATGAGTGCCCAATACAACATGCCAAGGTACCATAAAATCAAGCACTTGGGTACATGAAATATCCAAGGAGAGAATTGCATATTATCAGACAGCTAAACCCCCTTTTGATTTGTTCTGACTAGTAAAATCTTAATTTCTGAAAGAAACAAAATCCACAAGTCTGTTCAAAACAGAAAAGCTGTAAGGCAAAACAAGGAAAATCAGCGTTTGTAAGATCAAGCATAAAAGACAAGAGATATAATCAAGAAAATACACTCCTTTGGTTTTCTCTTTCTGAAGAAAAGTAAAGCTTCCTGCAAAAAATGTGGATTTAATAATAAAATAAGAGGAAAAAATTGGAAAATACTTCCTACAATAAATACAGCAGTCAGCTGTGTTCCGTTTGAAAAGCCTGACTTGCTCTTGGCTCTGTGTTACAAGAGTGCTAATTGTTCCCTTTGGAGAGGAACCACCTTTTTTGACAAAAAAAAGAAAAATAGCTTTTGCATGTTATGTACTACACTTGTTCTACAAATCCCCAGAAAACTACTTTTATTTTTCATACTTGTTAAACTGACATGGGGACCCAAAAAAAAAATCTAATTATTGCATCAATTAATAATTGCAGATAGTTCTACACTAGCACAGCTCTGAGAACTACAAGTCCCTCTGTGCTAAAGAAAAATATATAAGTACAGCCTAGAAAAATTAAAATAATTTTAATAACTAAAGAGTTTCAGTATTAAAATGTAGAACAAATTTATGTTCTACAGTTGCAAACCATAAGAACAACTCATAAATGTAACTATATTAAGGCCCTATTTCTTTTTCAGCCTAAGATAATTTAAAAGACATGGGGGGAGAAGGTATACATGAAATAGTGCATTACTTAGGTAATGAATTCCTCTCTTCAGATTTGTATGCTGATGATATTATTAGATGGTAGAGTCAATCTCGGCAGAAAAATGCAGGCCAAGTATTTTGGCATGAGATTCATACTTTTTAATTTTCTGTCCAATCTACAATCCATGCAGTCTGGTATCATCAGCTTCCAGTAATTCTCTTTTCATCTTTTACTGCAGTCTTTAAGTTTTCTTTCTTGAAGTATTTGTTATAGTATTACAGGTTTCAATAAGCCAGGTCAATAAATTCCTACCTCAGTAAATTTTTATCTACTACTATATCCAGTTTGATAGATTTATTTAACTTCTTTATCTTTTTCAAAGAGCAGTTTTATTGCAGTTTCAACTTCTATTCTGGAATAGAAGTTGTCTATCTCTTCTTCATCCTTATTATGACACTTAATTTCCTATTTTTTCCAGATATGCTTATTTTCATTTCAGCAGTTTTCCTGCCTCCATCCTCATGTTCCACATTATTACCCTGGCTGGAAACTGAGGTAATGTATTCCTTTAGTTCAGGCACAATATCTTGATCATCTCCAATTTCACCCTTATTGTCCAAACATGAACTCATCATTTTATCTTATGACTAAAATATCATTTAACCAGTTTTAATTTCCCTCCTAAAATACAATTGTGTTTTTCTCTTGACAATTATTGCTTAAGTCTGATAGTCCCTCAACCTTTAAGATCTAGCTTTCTATGGGATACATCTTTCTCTCTGGGCTGCTTGTACTTTTCCTTATATCCTTTCTGAGACAGTCATTCCATTTTTCAGTGCACTCTGCCCCTCAGGGAAAGTTCCCTTCAGGCAAAGTTCCTTTCCCTTCATTGCCTTCCCACTCCCTTCTGGAATACAATACAAAATGGGTTATTTTCAGTGCTATGCTCCCACCACAAATATTTGCTATGAGTCACTCATAGCAGTTGCAAAATCCCTCCAAGTTTCTTGACTGGACAACTGAATAATTCTAAAAGAGAAAAAGGAGAACTACTTAAAGTCTACTCCTTGAAATAATAACCCAGCAAAAATAAAAGAATGATATCTCAATATCATCCATCACACAAAAAAATTACCATAATTTAGACAACATATATTTTTTAAAGAATACAGAGGAATAAAACATCCAGCAGTGAGTTAACAATTCTGGGCTGCATTTGGAAGGTTCAGTAATGAAAACTCTTTTGTTAAATAATGTTTTCTGGTTTTGCAAACAAGATTTCCCTTAAATTTTCCACTTTGTAGCAAAACAGTATTCAGATTAAAGTTGCTATAATGCTAATACGACTTCTGAAAAGAAAATAACTTTCAAGGACAGGAATTTATCAATAAATAAGGATAGATGTTTGCAGACCTTTCTTTTCCCAACTGTGCCAGATCAAATAGTATCTACAGACTAAACAGCTGCTCTCTTTCCCTGCATCAGGATAAAGACAGTAAATTGCACCTGGAAAGTTTCCCAAGTGTTCATTAAAATAGTTGTATTTTATATTAAATAGAAATTTCTCTTTCAGAGAACAATCTCTGTGCAGGAGCTGTATCCTTATGGTGTCCATTAAGGAGCACAAACAGCATTATTGCACGTAAAATGAGAAAACCCCAATTTTTTGCCATGACCTGCAGTGGAAGAGTCTCCTGACAGGTTAGGAGTATTCTCAGCCATAATCACTCTTCGAAGCTGCATCTTCAGAGCTCCACCTTTGTTATTTCACACTGGAGGAGTGCATCTGCCCTTCCTACACGGGGCCAAGAGCTCTGAACCATCACGCACCTGATGCTGCAGCCAACTGTTCCTCCTGGCTGAAATCCTGTATTTTGCTTCCTCCAAATATCCCTCAGCTATTTTAATGTAACAGGCAGTTTATCTTAAAATTGAATCAGCATTAACATCTGCACAGAAGGTGCCATTTCAGTTTGAACTCATGGTCTTTCTAGTGAGTTTGTTGCTTGATCAAATTCCCAAGAGAAATTCAGCCAGGATGCACAAGAAATTTCACTGCGAGAAGACCTGGAGTAAGAGAAGTTTGTGTGAACATAATTTAGACTGTACTGAATTTATATTTTACTGCAAGTACTTCTAGGTCCTAGACCTCATTTCATAGCAGACATTCAGTATTTATTTCAGTTTTGTCCAAGTACAAAACCTTGACTAGCACAGCAGGGAAAAAGGTTGTTCAGGTTATTTGTCCATTGCCATTTTAAACATTATATTTGTGACTTACATGCAATTCTGCACCACAAGAAAAAATATTGCCTATACATTTTTAAAATAAACAGCAAAGGAAAATACCTAAAAAAAAATCAGAGGAAATTTCCTAGATAAATATCCAAGGACATGATCTAAATACATGCCATATGAGTAAATAGAGGTGAATTCTAGGAATTTCTTTAAAGGTCCCTCATGTTGAACAGTGACCCCTAGGAACTGTCAGCTCTACTGGTCTCAAACCAAAGTACAAAACTACCTCCTCCACCCATCCTTGTCACTGCTCTAATAGAGAAACTTGGTTTTTATATTATATCTTTCTGAAAACTTATCTTCAAGGTACAGTTTGGGTGAGATGCCTTTACTAAGGAGTTAACACCATGGAAAATGAGGTTAAATAAACCCCCAAAGATATACCTACAATTGCTTTTGTTTCTTAGAGTTTGCCATCTTGCATTGTTAAATGAACACCCAAAAAATCTAACTAGAAATAGAGATCAGTTTCCTATTATTATCTTTAAAAAGAGAAAAGGATCACCAAAAAGAGAAGTGAGGAATTACAGAGCAGAAATTTCTAGGTTGTAACAAATTTCACCTTTGAGAAATCAGAATCTCCCTAAGTTTTTGGGCATTATTAAAAAAGAGACATCAACCAGGCAAAATGACTGCAGCCCTGGCAGCCCTGCTGCTGCCTCAGAGCTCTTGGGCACCCTGCACCTGTCCAGCCCACCTTTGCACCTCACCTGCTAATTTCAGCCACAACATCTTTAGAAATTGTGCTAGAAAGAGAATCCCAGGGTGTTCTTCTCCTATTTTTCACAAACAAAACACCATTGGCTGATCTTGAAATAAGATTTCATTTTCAAGATCTTACGCATTTTAAAAGAAGTCTAATAAAATGCTGCACAGTGAGCCTCTGATTAGATAGACTCTGCAGTAATGTTTGTATATGGAAATATCTTGTGCACTCTATAATAAATTTTCTTGGTTTTGAGAATAGTTTCTCCTAATAGCCCTTCTAGAAATTTTAATTTTACAATGCTACACTGAGAAATTCATGCCCCATCACATAACACTATCCTCAACATGTATTGATGTACACACACACAGACACACACAATATATATATATTATGTGTGTGTATTTCCACACATTTTCCAATATTCATAATGCATACTTACGTCTATTTTTGTGATTATTTGGAATGTTCTTTTCTAGGAGGCTTGCACAAAAGAAACAAATTTTAAAATCTTGACTTCGCGTTCAAAAGATGCTTTTTTTCTTAGAACAGACATTCCCAAAGTAGTTTTAAATATCTTAGCATTTATAGATGCTTTATGCAGTATTTAGGTAGAAAAATGAGAACTTGGCTCATGATTTACTTGCTCATCAATCTGACAACACCCACAGGTGAGGCTTGCAGTGGAGAGCACAAGAGCACCACAACAATGCAAAATCCTGCTGGATTAGTTCATTTAATGCACATCAGCACTTTAAGTTAAGCTAACTGACTTTACTGCAACTAAGCCACATTTATCACCTGTAAAATTATTTTGTCAGCTTCTGCTAGAGATCCTGAGCCATAATCTGAACCCAGAGAAGGAAAGCACAAGATAGAAACATTCTCAATCCAAATTTGGAATGTTTGTATAGTCGTCCTTTCTCTTACAAATCACCTGCTCCCTCCATTCTACCCCCAAGTGCTAAAGGCACAAATCTCATTAAATTGCAGGTAAGAACTTCCCCACTATCAGAACTTCTCGTCACTTTAAACCAGGTACTTTTTCTAAAACATCATTTAGTCCATTAAAGATGCTCTGATCACAGGAAGGGCAGATTTACCAGCTCGCTATAGAGTGAAGCTTCAGCAATACCCCTGGATTTTTACAGTTCTCTCACCAGTGCTCTGGTTGGGAATTGTGACATAGGGAAATATTTCAGAAGGTCTTCAGGATTATAGAGCACAAGAATCAAAACTCCAGCTGGTGTTGCCAGCTAAGGGCTTTTATCCATTCCAAGTACTAAAAAGATATGCTCTTAATAAGATATAAATTCTTCAACTTTAAGGACTGTCATTTAAGGAGAAATTTACACGGCACACTTGTTTTCACCATATAACTCATGAATAAAAGAAGAGCAGAACGACTAACATGACTAACATTCAATCAATATTATAATTACAAGGGGTCAATTAGAGAGGTTTTGGCTATTAGTTCCAAACTTTCCTTCTCTCAAATAAAGACCCTCCTAGTGACAGCATATTCAATGCCAAATGTCTAAACAGAAATATCCCACAAAGATTGGCTTGCTTTTCAAAGCTGCTGGGTTTTTCCCTCAAAATATACTGTAGCTCACATATCATAATGTGTTTTCTTTTAAATATTACACATATTTAAAATTAATTTAAACATTTTCTTTTTTTTCCTGAAATATATAGGTTTTATAAAGAAATCCTATAAAAACTACATCAAAATCCACCAAAAACACAGAAGAAAGCATTCATATGTATAGAATTCTAACACGCCTGTATATGGTCTGTATAAAATCTTATTTCATGGAATCTGTTGATGAATAATTAGGGTAACATCCCTCAAACAAGAAGCTAAGAATACAACTGATGGTGCTTTTAAGGAACTAAGCTTGACACTACTTAAATAATCAGAATTACATGTTTATTTCAGCATTTGAATTCTCCATTGTCTCTCCCTTTCTTGAGAGCATTATCATCTCAAAACTAGAATACTATGGAAGAAAGAAATCCAGTTTAGACACTTTGCCCTTGGAGTGAGATTATCATTACATTCAGGGTGGTGATTTTTCCAAAAATGCAAAGATAATGCAACTGAAGAAATGCAATTTATGGTGCAGCCCATAAATAAACCCCAATTTCCTCTTTAGTTCTTGAGAAGATCTCCAGGAGTACATAATGATTTTCAGGTTTTAATTCCTACAAAGTATATCCAAAGAATAACATTCTCACAGCCACAATAACATAACAGATTTTCAGTCCATACCAACTGTTACAGCTCCACTGACAACACAAATGTTTATATGGGGTACCCAAGAATGTTAAAATGGAAAAACACTGAATTTCATTGCCTCTCTCCTACACCTGACCTTCAGTCATTTTGCAGAGGCACCAACATGACACAATCCACAATACCATATGCTGCTTTATCTCCTAGTTTATGATTAAGTTACACTTTTAAAAGCTGAAAAAGCTTTTGATGTAGATATGCCACTGTTCCTGCTTCTGAAATTCAAGCATTTCCCTTTTAGACTCTTCTGGTGTTTCCATCCCATTCCAGTGTCTACTTCAACTTTTTAGCAAGGTGATTGTTTCCTGAGGACTTTAACAGAAGACACTTCCTGCTCATATTCACATGTTCATTAAAACTCCTATGCCCTTCACAGAAAGTTGTTTTTATGTTCTAATAATCTTTCCAGAGGCCAAAAACATAAACCAGGTCATTATGAGTTAATTCAAATCAATGTCCAATGACTTTCTAATTTTCATTTCACACTTGATAGCCTTAGTGTCAGCTTTTGGCAACATTTGCACTGAAATATTCTTATCAGAATATTTTGGGAAGTTTTTTCATCCTTCTGAAACCATGCCTAATCAAGAGGGCAGCAGCATAAACACACACCATTTCATAGGAGAACGCCTGGAAGTTGGAACTGTCTTCAATTTAAACATCTCAGCTCTAAAGCTTCTCTAGGATTTCTGCTGAATAAATGCAGGACAGGAAAATGTCAATAAAGAGTCAGGCTTGAATTCCATTTGGAGAATACTTTCAGTTTTTTTTAGTTGCAGGATGTGCTAAGGAACAACACAAGCATGGAAAAAAGGGATGCATTTATGGCTTATGTAGCACAGACCATACAAAGACTTTAGGACTCCAAGTTTTAGTATGTACTGAAAAGAATTGTTCTTGTGGGTTTGGAATTAGTGCTTGAATAAAGGATTAGTGCACTTTGTGATGAAATGGTTTTATTTTCCTTCTGTTAAATTGGGCAGCAACACTTGCCTTCCCAGAAGGATATTACTGGGTGCCATACTCTTCAAACAAGCATGCACTACTCTATTTGGAAAGAATAACATTCTTTTTTGGTGGTGTTTTTCCTCCACAATCCTTACATTTAAAGGACGTTTAACTACATCTTTCTTGATTTTAGGTTACTAAATAATGGTTGACTGAAAGAAATTACATTTTTGAGGTACACTATCACTTTTATCTCCAGATTTAGAATATTATTTTCATTTTGGTTGTGGGGGGTTTTGGTTGGTGGGTCGGCCATCCTCTTGATGATGCACAAACCCTGTGCTCTCAGGTGGAGAATTTAAAATCCAGTGTTGTTTTCAGTGTTTAGACAACTTCTGCTAATCTAAAAGGTTGTCACAATTCCCTGAAGGCTTTACTAAAATTTCTTGGTTATTTCAAATATAACTCATGCCTTTATATATTCCTTATTTTACAGCATTCATACCCAAGTCACTTCTAAAACAAAGGATTAAACTTTGTTTTCATTAATCCTACCCTTAAATTTCTGGGCAAACCTTAAATTATTCAATTTTATCTGTCGTTCCTAATTGGTTTCAGACTCACCTGGTTAAAAGTGGTGGATTGGGATGGTTTGGATCTGAGGCTCATTGGGGATTTTATTTCCCCTGAACACAAGGGGGATTCTGCTGTATCTAGAAATCATCATGTAATTCCAAGGAGACAAATTCATGATTTATTACATAATGACACCCAAGTAACATGTTCATAACAATTTAGTTACTGCTTACAAGCATAACATGAATCAGAGCGTTGGTTTCATATTATTCTGTTGCTTGATTTTTTTCCTGTTTAAGCACCTATTACATTACTAAATTTTGGACTCTTGTGGGATGATGTTACGCTAAGGCTCTACATAACTATTTTACTACCACTTTTACATTCTGTGGATTTTTTTTTCCAGTTTCATTCATTTCTTTTAGTCTAACACTCCTTACTTTTTGGATTGCTCTACTGCCATGTCACTGTGGAAACAAAGAGGTTTCTGTGTCTACAAAATTTTGAATTTTTCCTCTTTTCTGTGTAATTCTTTCTTTTCTGCTGTTTGAAACCTTGGAAATGAGATCTCATTATTAATTGCTAATTAATTTCAGCATTAATCTGAAAAATACTTTGAAAAGTGCTTCACTGACTCATATGGGTCTCTCATGGTATAGCCTCAAGGGCAAATATATAAATGAACAATATTAATGTGAGGGTTATTTGATGCAAAAGTTTGGACACTACCATTGCAAATGTGATGTATTAATACTCTACTACTCAGATTTAAATTCAAGATCAGAGGCAGAAGAAATGAAAGGTCACTTGAAAAGGCTTCAAGATGAAAGTACACAGCTGTCAAAAAATTACCCCAGTTCTGTTTAACATCCAGTTCCACCCCCCTCTCACTCCATCATTCTAAAATTAGGAAGCCAGTGTGAAATGATGAATTAACCCTGTATGTGGAAATCTAATTGAAAAACATGGAATAGCAGCAGTTTATGCTTTGGCCTTTCTCTAAAGAGTGAAATGCTTTGTAAAGTGTAGTTTACTCTAAAGTTGTTTTGGTTCTGATCACTGATATATGTGCAAAGACCAGCAAATAAATCCAGATCATAACAACCTGTCAAGGTCTCAATCCTCAACATATTTTAAGCAAATAAATTTCCAATCCCCCCTTTCCTCCCTAGACGATTTACATAACCCATCCATTAGCATTGGCCAAGACTTTAGAGAAATATTGTTTTTAGTAAATTATTTGAATGAAAAGGGACTTTTGGAGTTTTTTTTGCAAACAACAGAGCACATATAACACAAAAATGAGAGAAATCAACTTTCTAAATGTGATCACTCCCTGTGATTTAAGTTCTGTCCATATATGTGCTTTAGCAATTTTTTCTTTTGGTTTACAGACACACTTGATATGCTCTGTAACCAAATTACCTACATCATGGACTTTCTCATTTTTACATAAAGCAGCTATTCCTAGTTACTCTAAAGCATTTATAATTAATTAAAAGCCTAGTACAGAGTTTCTAAGTGTATATTCCTGATTTCAGAGGGCTGCATGAAGCCATACACACCTCAGAACACACTCAGCTTTAATTTACATATCTTTTGCTTATGGATCATATCCAATAGTGATGTTCAGGAAAAATAATATCCACAAAAGAACCATGTACTTTAGAAACGATGGGAACCAAGTGAGATAAAGATAAATCATAGATTTACCCTTTTAAAACATATACACCAAGCTTTATGGTCAATAAAGGACTATCATGTCTTTGAAAACAATTGTGTTAAATTAATGAAATACACATTGCTCTGTATGTGACAGATGAAGTTTCTCTACAGTGTAAATGTTCTTCTCTCTGCTGCCTTAACTTTGTGGTAGATTCTTTAAATAAGAGGTTGAGGTTTGGATTCCATTAGATTTCTCTGTGAATGATAAGGCTACAGCACATCAGTGGACATTTAGGCCTCAAGATATCAGTATTTCCATCAAGGAGATTTGAAGCAAACAGTGCATGCACAAGAGGTTTATTTATGTGAAAAACATTTTGCAATAATTTAGTGTATATAGAAGCTGTAATTATTTGAAGATTTTTCATTATAAAACCTCTGAAAGGTTTCACTATGAAACCTTTCGTGCCTCTAGAATGTGAAAAGCCCATGCTTTCTTGTGCTCTGTGAATAACAAATTTTCAGGAGTGCTCCATGCTCATTTTCTCCCAGTCTGAGGAACCAGATGGCTTAGATCTGCTTTATAAAAATTTCAGTTCTCTGCTGCTTATTGCTCATTAGGTTTAGTATGGCAAAACTAGTACCACAAACTAGTACTGAAATGCGGAATTGCTTGAGAGAACTTTGCAGTCTGTGGAAAGATTCTCACTGCTGTGCTGCTAAAAAATTAATTTGATTCTTCATTAATTATAAGTGAACACATATCTTCTTTTAAACTATCATGACAACACAATAAAATGCTGTTTGGGATGAATAACAGCATAATACTGAATTTTTAAAATACCTCTTCTGAGAGTTCTGTAGGAGGGAATGTAAACTGTGATGGAACTGCCATATGGTGAGCTCTTAGTGCCAGCATTAACTGAATCCCCCAAAGCAGCATTTTGCTCTTAAACAATAGGGACAAAAAAGGAAACCTGCTGCTATGGAAAAAGAAAAGCCAACACCGATTCATGTCAGAACTGATCTCAGCAGAAGTCATCTATAGTGATATCAAATCTTCTTTTGTAAGGAAACCATCCTTGAAAGTACTTGCTGTCCTGAGCAGTAGGTCTGCACAGAAGCTGTCAGGCAGTGAAGAATTTCCATCCTGCAGTCTCCAGTGCTTTGGCCTTGCTTCCAGCCCTTGCTGCTCCATTGCTTCTGTCCCCTAGCTAAGGAAACAGCACCTCAGCAACTCTTGCACAGAGGGCTCCCCCGGGCTCTGACCCTGCCATTTCCCTCTCTTTACTGTGAGCAGATTCTGCAAGGTCAGAAGTAAAGACACACTCAGCCTCTCCCTTGCAGCACCACAGGTACAAAATCCACAGAAGAAAGAGCATCAATTATATCTGTGCATATCTGGGAAGCACTGATGTCCTGGAATGCATCACATGCTCCACAGAAACTTCCCCATCCCACTGCAACACCACAGTTTGTAATATGTGTCCTCTCAGATATCTGGCTGCAAAACAGGAGAGTTACTCATCCCCCATTAAACCTAACTGAGCAGAACAAGGTCCCCCTGAGCCTTTCTGACCATGCAAGAAATTCAAATTATTTTTGAAGGCCTGACCTTGCTGTCCCATTGAACTATACAGAAGAATTTTGTTGACTCCAGAGGAGTTTTGTCCAGCCCTTGATAAAATCATAGATTTCTTTTTTCAAAATGTTTGGCTATTAATTGTTGCCGTGATATGATGGTCCCCAGGACGAGGTGAGACATGAGAATTGACTCCAAGTTCTCAGAAGGCTGATTTACTATTTTATGATATTATATTAAAAGAAAATTATGTACTAAAACTGTACTAAAGAAAGAGAAAGGAGACATCAGACGGCTAGACAAGACTGAATAATAAAAACTTGTCACAGTCTCAGAGAGCCCAACACAGCAGGACTGGGGTTGGTCATTAAATAAAAACAGTTCCTATGGAACCAATCAAAGATGTACCTGTTGGTAAGCAACCTCCAGACCACATTCCAAGCAATCAGATAATTATTGTTTTCATTTATTTTCTGAGGCTTCTCAGCTTCTCAGAAGAAAATTCCTGCAAAGGGATTTTTCATAAAATATGACAGTGACAAATGTACCTGTTTTAGGTACTATCCTTAAATATATCTGCCACAGGGAACACTGAACCAAAAAATACTGGTAGTATTTCTAAAGCCTCAGGGTGGGCAAGTGCATTTAATTTTGCCCATGGCAAAGTAAAACTCACCAGAACACCTTAAGCAATTTCAAGAGATGGGGCAACACAGTACTAATACCTTGAGAGAACTCCCTGCAAAATCAATGTTTGCTTCAGAGACATCAAGAAAAGAATCTCTGCTTCTAATTTTCTCCAAATCAAAAGACCAATAAGTACAGAAATCCTAAGTTTTTAAAAGAAAATTATCCTACTGCTCTCTTATCCCTGTCTGATTTGTAATGAGAAAGCTATGTAATGAAAAACTGAAAATATACCTCCTAGGATGATTTATACTAATTTGTTATGAGAATATAACAAATTTTTTACATTCAAATTTGTTCTTCATTTATTTTACAGGGAAAATGAAAACAGTGCCATCTGCTCCAAAAAGCAGGACACAGAAAAGAAGCCTATTGGGCACACATTCAACACACACTAGACACTAATAAACAGCTCACAGATTCATATATTTTAGTTAACCATAAAAATATTGGATATTCCTTACTAGAGGATTCATTCATACATTTTTTCAGCTTTGTATGCATGATAAAAATGTGGAGAAATATGCCAAAAAGAGAAATATTTCTCTTTTAAATAATTCTCTTTTCTGGAGGAGAGAGGAAGACAGATTTCTTGAATAACAGGGGGAAAAAAAGGCAAAACAAGCCTTAAAAAACTTCAGAACTGTTTTCTTAACTTAAAAGGTAGTGAATTAAGGTTTAATTTATACCCAGTATCAAGCTTCATTACTCCAATAAACTGGAATATTAACTATCTTAAGAAAAGCCACTCCAATGACATTTCTGTTTTGACCCGAGGCTGAGACAGAAACTAGACAGAATTAGGCTATTTAATTGGATATTTCAGAGTTTTAAAGGAGTGTTGGTTTGGCATAAGGAATCCTGTATTACAGGAAGTGTTTCATGCATCTGTATTCATTCCCAAGATTTTTTTTGTATATAATGCATCTGTCTTAATACAAAGTCAGCCCTGGGAATGCCTGGAGACCTAGGAAATTAAATAAATTTCATTTGATTCAGAAGAAGTAAATAAGAAGAGAGAAGGGTTTAGAAAACCTACTGTTGTGGCAAGGGTCAAGAAAGGCAGAAATATCCTAAATATAATAATCTTTTTGCCATTCACCTGACATCTGTGAGCTTGTGTCTTTAACAAATATTGATCTTTCCTTTCACATAAACAGCCACCATTAGGCTAAATTAATTTTTTTCCTCCAGATTTCTTTCTTGTTTTTGATGTGAGCATTCCCCACACAGAGTCTGTGTGAATGGAAATTTTCAGTTTCACGGTCTCAGGGGTCTGTGACAGATGAACAGAGCCAGCCCCAGGGCAGATAGTTCTGCTCCTGCAGTGCCAAACAGCTGGGAAAGCAGGGTTTTCCAAACTGTGTCTCAAAACCCATCTGGGAGAGAGAATTCAAGCAGCATTACAAAGGAAAACAATATAAATGAAAAGCAGGAACGACTGAATGCAGTGACTCAGCTCCCTGGGCTAGGGCAGAGCATTGCAGGGTGGGGTTTCTCCATTGAGGTTCTCTCCCTGAGCCAGGAGCTGCTGACTTCTATTACCTGCTGCTGATTTTCTAGAGATTTTCTAGCTCAGGGCACTAAGCGTACACTAAATGACAAGAAATGACACCTGGTTTTGATGCTACTGCTCAAAAAATCCCTCATGTCCTGACTAAACACTGCAGGGAGAAGTGTAAACCAAGATCTGGACTTGTGGAAATTGTGTGAAATGCTGGTGGAAAGGAACAAGTGGTGTGGCCAGGAGGGCAGTACCCAAGGCAGGAACTGTTCTGATTCTGGTGGATGCAGAAGAGGATGGAGCTCAGTGCTCTCAGTGAAGTCCCTGGACTGTCACAGCCCCCTTTCCTGTCCCATTTTAGAGCCACCAAACTTGCCTGCTTAGCCTTGTGGGCTCTCGGTTGAGCAAGGAGAAAAGCTGATCTCTGAGGCAATCAGGACCAGCATTTTGCTAGAGCTGGGCAATATTTGGGGCTCTGTTTGTCCACATGAGCCAGGAACAGAAGGAAAAGGTCAGCCCAAATCAGAATAGAAAATCAGGAGTATGAGAGAATTGATCCTGGAGGAAAATGGGGAGGAACAGAACTTACCTATTTGGAAGAGGGAATTATGTTTTTTACCCATTTCTGATTTGTTTTTTTTCAGAATTCATAACTCGCATAAACTTTGAGGGAAGGATAAATAGAGGCAATGCTTGGAAACCAAAACTAAGAAAATTTCTGTAAATTCCTTAACTGGAAACTACTGGGTCTAGGATCACTCTAATCTGAACAGAATTACACAAGCTTGTTTCTTTTAGCAAAATAAGCTGCAATTCATAATCATTTCCAAATGCATTAAACAGCCAGCACATTGCCCAAAGTGCTCCTTCATTTTAGAAAGATCAGCAAACTATAGAGTGAAATCAATCAGGTACCCTGTTTTTTGCCACTGAGAATAACAGGCTATCAGTTATTAGGATTGTTTTTCTTTTTCTGTGTACAGAGTAAGTGATGAATACATTCTCATAGTAGACTGCTCCATATTCTCATTGAAGTTATAGAAAAAAAGAAGATTTACAAAACTGACACAGATACAAGATAACCAAGAGTTTTGTGTAAAAGATGTTTTTCATGACCTGTTTTTCACTTTGAGAGTGTGCATGCACTCAGGTATACATAGCAGCACTTGAGCTTCAGACACATTTATTTTTAATTACTTTGATACAGCTCTGAATATTACAGACCTGCTGGATAAGAAATTGCAAATACTTGCCAAATCCCAGTGATTTAATCAGGAAGGAAGTTCAGTCTCTGAATCAAATGTATGACTATAAACAAAGTCTCTTCTTGATTTTAATGAAGAGAAAGAAATAACTTCCTCCTCAGCATGTACAAGCTTATACTGTCTATTACCCTTCTCTAAACTATACCTCATGGTTGAACAGGGAAAATTTTGGTACAATGTCCTTTTTAAATTTTTTTGAGTTTAAATCAAATCCCTTCAGCCTTTCAGTAATAGAAATGAAACAAAATATTTTAGGAAATGGTTCTTTCATTTTTATCTGTCAATAGCAAAACATTATGGGAAAAAAAAGAAGGATTTGAAACTCAAATTTCTATCAATGGGAATTGCTCAGAATTTCAAAACAAGGGGAGAAAAGTGGAGAAAACCACTGGGAGATGCAAGTTTAGGATAAATACTGAAATACCAAATCAAATCTCTACCTAATTCTGCTAAATTCATGGTGTCACTCTAGAAGCAAACTCTATATCCTGTTTCCCTGACACTGCAGTCAGTGGTTAAACACAAGAAGTTCAGACTGAAAGCAATTTAAAAAGTAAAGTTCATTTGTCTTGTAAAATGCAAAGTTCAGTTCTCATAATTCAAATGGCTTCAGACAATGCTGGTGCCTTGTGCTTTCTGCAGGCCAGGAGCAGATATAAAAGATTCTGTGGGCTGACTCTATTAATCATAACTTCTAAAGAAATTGAAAACACGCTTGAATATTCTGCTGCAATTCCCTGCATTCATTCTTCTGACAATTGTTTTTCTTGAGAAACCATTTATAAAGTTGTAATTATTCACAGTTCCATTTATTAACTGAGTCCGGGGCTCTGCAATGGCTAGTGATTTTTATCATTTTGTGATAACCATTGCACCATTTCATCAGGCATTGCTCAAAAAGCAGAAGAGCCCTCTGCTCACAAAGACAGGAGCTAAATGTTCTTGACCCTGAAATACATAAAATAAATGGAGGACTGCTACAAAATACTATCTAAATACTCCAAGGAAAGCTCTGTATACTATTTTTTCTTGTCCTAGTCACATCCTATTGATCCTGTTGTCAGTCCTGTTGACACAGAGAAGTTTGGAGCCCACCCACCTGCTCAGCTTTTTCAGCAATTCATCAGTGAAAATATATTTCAGTGTATCAGCGGCTTCAAGTATCATCACACTGCAGTCTGAACATGATAATTGTGGCTAAGGAAAACCTTTGATTGTACTAACTGGGGCTGGAAAAGACATTCAGCCCTAAAGAACTGCCTGCAAGTCCCTCTAGAGTGCAGAAAATCATCAGGACTCCTACAGCAACATTTCCATAGGGTGAAGCATTTACCTCAAGAAAGCCCCTCTGTCACGATGCTGTGCCTTCACTGACATTTATTAAAATAGCATTCAATATCACCTCTTGTCTTAAAAATAATTTATTATAAAGCTATAGTCTCTGCCAAGAGCCTTCAGGCTATCTTCAGCATATTTTTACAAGAAATTTCTAAAGTAATGCATTTGCAAGAAATGTTCTTGAGACACAAAAGTATAAAGAAAGCAAACAGCACCTCTTTACCCCAGCTCAACTCTGAGGCAGAGCACCCAGCCCTTTGGGCTCAGCTCAGAGGCCAGGAGGGGTTGGTTTGAGCACCCCTAGTGGGTGCAGGAGCCAGGTTCCCCCCACTCTGGAACAGAGCTTTCATCCCGGAGTTCTGCTCTTTCTCCATCTGCGTCTTCAAAAGCAGGGTTATAAACCACCTACTTTGGAAGAAAGGAGATGAGCCTTCAAGTAAGGGACTCCTTGCCAGAGGTGGGGGGTAAATATCCCCCCTCTTGCTGCTGGAGTGGAGGTGAAATCTCAGCAGGGCACTGACTTCCAAACCCTCTGTATCCTTGCACAGGGAGCTGCCAGGACCCTCCTTGGGGCAGACACCTGGCCCTGGGGATCCCATCCTGGGGTGCTGTCCCTCCACTGGGCCCTGTGCAGGAAACTGGGGTGGAATGGACTGTGTTAAGGAGACTTCTTACTCATCCCATTTCGTTAAGGTCATTTTTGTACACTGAAAAATGATCATTATGTAATTTAGATGCATTAACTTTTGGCTCCAGCTCCAATGTCTCTGAAATGGAATGGTTACTGTGCTATGTATGAAGGGACTATTAACTCAGATTAGAGAGCCAACTTGGCAGGTACAGCACATACACAGGATGAATTTTTAGAGGCTTGAGCAACACAGAAAATCCTCCCTTGGCCAAAGGAGATCCTGTCAGATGACGTCATGTCAGGTAGCACTAAACAGCAATTGAATGTTCTGTAACAATGTTTAGCCACACTTGCATAGCAGCAAAAAGTCATCCCACAAATGGGGATGGGGTGAAGTTATCTGAGTGTGAGCAGGTGTCCTGGAGTGTAATTAGCACTTCACGGCCCTTTGCTCTTCCAGACTAATCTACCTAGAATTAGCAACTTGTACTGGCACACTGCAGCTGATAGGCCCCCTTGCATCTGCCATGCCTATCAACCCCAGATCATTCTCAGCTTTGGGACAGCTTCTTTCCTCTCTAGCTGACAATTTAGGCTGAATTTTCTAATGGTTTCTGCTTTTCACATTTCTAAATAATTTGTGATACACATCACATCCCATTTCCCTTACCATTCTTTATAACCTATTGTGAAAGAGAGTAATCAAAGCCTCCTGTAGCAAATGTAGTTGAACATTCAAGATCTTGAACAGAGGGAGAGGAACAAAAAAATAAATCTCAATTTATGGTCTAAATCAAGTTTCCCATCTAGGCTCAATTCTTTTCCCATTTCAACCTTTATGCAAAAAGAAATAGGACTCATTTTGAAACATTTAAAGAGAGACACATGGGCCTCTGGATATTTTTCCCTGGATTCAACTTTGATAAGCCTATTACATATTGCCAAGCTAAGAGTCAAAACACAACTCCAATACACCTTTTAAACCTACAGACTATGTCCTTTGATCTAAATCTCTAGGTTAAAGTGGCTTTAGAGATAATATTTAAGCTTTTGTTAACATCCTGCTAACCCCATTCCCCAGAAAAAAAACCCAAAAACAAAACATAAAGCACAGACCAAAGAAGAATGGATTGGTGTGGTGGTTTGACCAGAAAGAAGGGGGAATTCTGGGATGTTCTGGTCAAACCAATGGGTGCTTGGATTTTGATATTGGCACCTGGTGTAGCCAGTGGGTTTTAGGACACACCTCCGAGAACACCCAGGGGTTAAAAGCAGAGCTTCGGCCCTGGGAGGCTCTATTGGGACTTCGAGGGACCGAGGTTGGAGCTCTCCCCCGTTCAGCCGCTGCCGCTGGGCGGGGGAGGGGCAGCCATGCGGTAGGCCTGGGCCTGGACAGACATGGGGGTGAGGAGGCCTTGGAGGATGGAAGGGTGGAGAGCAACAAGAGACATCGGGCAGCCATCCTTCCCCCCCCCCCCCCCCCTTTTGGAGACAGAGAGACAGAGAGAGAGAGAGTGCAGTCTGTGTCGTTACCTTGAAATTCAGTAAACATGTGCTGGCAGCAGGCAGCCCGGCTGAGGAGATGGGGGGGGGGGGTGCAGCCAGGAGTCCAGCCGCCTGAAGGAGTTTTTAACCCCTTTTGGACAATGAAAACCCTACAGAACATTAACCCTTCCTAGACGTGTGATAACAGTGGAGGAGGACTAAGGAAATGAGTGAGTGATGAAGGCCTGGACCAGAGAGAGAGAGAGTGAGAGATGTTGAAAGAAGGGAGAAGATGGAGTGGCATTTTATGCTGGACTCTTTTGTGTAGCCATGGACAGAGCTATCTTTCCGTGGGATACAGAGACTGAGTCCAGGGGGAGAAATGTCCCAGTGCCAGAGAAGATTCAGTGTGGGTACCCCTCGGCCCCAGGGGGTATATAAAATATGGGGGGGGCGGATGTCCCAAAGGTGAGAGTGTGAGATACTGTGGTTTTCTGGAACTGGACAAAGCATCCTTAAAAAAAGACAACCCTGGAAGCAGCCCTGATCCCTGTTCGGTGGTGAGAGCACCGGAACAAGGACGGAAGAGGCCACCACGACACACGGAAGGACTCCTTCTCCTCTTGAGGAGCTGAAAGTCTAATCTGAAGGGTGGTGTTGGATTTAGGATTGGTGATTTTGGAGGGATGTATTGTATTGGGAATTTAGGGGGGAGGAGGAGGAGAGTGTTTTTGTGAGGTTTTCATTTTCCTTGTTTTTTTTTTTTTCTCTTTCTTTTGTGTGTAGTTTAGTAATTGTTTGTGTGTAGTTTAGTTAATAAAATTTTTTTTTATGTTAAGTTTGGAGCCTGCTTTGCTTACTCCTGGTCACATCTCACAGCAGACACCAGGGAGAAGGTGTACCCATGGGGCTCTGGCTTTGCCAGGCCCAAACCATAACAATTGGTAAACTTGCTTTAGGAAGCATCAATCTATTTTTCAAGAGGAAAAAAATGTATCAGTTCTTCTACAAGAGATCTGTTGGGGAAGAAAGGGATTTTCTCTATCACAGGAGGAGTTTGCAATGAGATTAAATGTAGAAATATAGGGTCATGTTTTAAAGCTAATATTGCATAGGAAAAACAAGATTTGAAATGTTACAGAAAGGAGATACTAGAGGTACCAAAAATAAACATGACAGCAAAAATCACCAGGAACACCTGACAAATGCATTAATCAGATTCTCTCAATAAGGCTAATGCTCAAAACAGAAATATTGCTTCCATTTTTTCATGCCAAAATGTTTTGGTATTGTTTTTTCTTCTGTTTAAATTTAACTCACTGGTAAAGGAGATACTGAAGAGTTGGCTCTTTTCTCTGTGCTGTGACCACAGCTTTGATGGGAATGGATTTGTCACAAGCTGCTGGGGATCTCAGGGCAAACCCTCCAGCTGCCACAGCAGGGTTTGGTGCCAGGCTGAACCTGCTGGGCTTGAGAAATGGAAAGCAGCCTGAAATCTGCTCAGTTCCATTGAGGAACTGGGCAAAGCAACTCTGCTCAGTCTGTGCAGAATACAGGGTTTATTCCACTTGAACAATTTCCCCTTTCTGAGGTTACACTTTGGGAGAAGATACCTGGTGGTTGTTAAACCTTGAGTTCCACACAAGAAAACAACTGAAATCCATCTCATAAAAGAGAAGGGAAATCATCTACTACTTTCAAGTAGCTGTAAACCAGTGTGTGTTAGCAACTCACTAAGCCATTAAATAAACTTGTTCCTAGGCTTGAATTCCTCAAGGTCCCATTTAAAAGAAATTAGGAGCTTTTTATATGCAGAAAACTCCAAATTGCATAGTAAAATTATGGCTCAAGAATTAGATAAATTCAGAAGCGGTTGGTTGACTAAAACAGCTTTGCCAACAACGTGTTTATATATGTATTGGTTGTTATTAGAAAGTACTAGAGCTATTACAAAAGTATACAAATGCATTAATAAATCACAGCAATTACACAGTGTTTTACATCTTTACAGTGCCATGCAGAAGTGTAGTACACAATCACATTTCATTATTAGACTTTTATTGCTTAGTTAGATGCTTTTCCTCCCACTTTTGTGGCAAGCCTCACAACTAGATAGTCTCTCAGACTCATTCTTCCTTTTCCAACTCACATTAAGCCACTTAGTTAAATAAGAAAGACATTTTCAGGCCAGGGCAGAAGTTTCTTTATAAAATAGGGAACTTCAAACTCATAAAAATTTGAAATCCATTTCAGAGTGAAAATTATGAAATTTTCATTTGAGAAACAAAAAACCACCAAACCTCTTCTACTAATGCCTAGACTAAGTTCCTTCAAATTTTTTTTCAAGTAAATCTTTGTGCTCATGACATGCAAAGAGCAGCTTTTTTACTATAACTCTTCTGAAGTATTTAACACACAGGATTGAAAAATATGAGGTGTCTATTGACAAGAAAGAAAAATTACACTGTTTAGCCTTTATTTATAACAGACTTTCTCTCAGACAGATGAATAGTAGGGTTACATTCACTCAAGAATGTTTTCTGTGACTGGAATTTTCAGAGAATCTTAGGTCCATACAAGGACATTCTGGAAAAGATGAGCCTTGCCTTGCCCATGTTCTTAACCACACAAACAAAACTTGTTTTGAAATCATTTCACATGAAAAATCATCAGTTTCTCAGAAACTAACAGGAATCAAAGAGCCCTTGACTCCAACTAGATGAGACACTTGGATTATGCTCCATATGGGATTGCTCAATGGCAGCAAAGAAGAAGAGACAGCACAAACCCGGAGAAGAGCTCACTGAGGTTCTCAACCAGCTTGAGACAGAATAGGGTCAGAGCAGAGACCTCTGACAAAATAAATCTGGCTAAGAAAGTAGGAAACCTCCTAAGGGATCAGCATGAATGAACCTAGCCAAATAAGGGGTTTTCTTCCCGACTCTTTTGCTCTTTCCAATGCAAATTCTTGGCAAACAAAACAATACAAACCCAAATACAATCATTTAAGAACTGTTGTGACACATTTGTTTTGTTGTTTTTTTTTTTTTTTTTTTTTTACCTAGCCTACAAGCTGAAATAGAAGGGCTCTTTAGTATAGAGAACAACCAATATGAGATGAAATGCTGATAACAGAGATTTTCACATTCCATGGAAAAAACCATACATATTCTATAAGTCTCACTGCAATTTAAGTAGTTTGACTGTACCCTCTGGATTTGTAACTGTGATTGTGGAAGCAGCTCCAAATTTCACAACTAGCTGCCTTGGAATCAAAGGATGAAAATGTTTGGGTTTGGATATTTGTGGTTTTTTTTAACATCAGAACTTCTTTTTTTACAGCCCACACAGGCCCATCAACATATGAAATGTAAAATAAACCTCCACAAACTAAAGCACTGGGATACCATTAATAATATATCACCACCACCCCTCTTATTCTCAGAAAACTCTGAGAGATGCTGAAGTACAGACCAAAATAGCTACAAGCTTGAACTTGATACAAATTTCATCATAACTGAGAATTCATTCTATTCCACAAAACAAGATTCCTGCAGAGTGTAATGGCATGATTTCAAAGAACATGAGAAAATAGGATTCCATCTCCCATTTTATTGTAAATTGCCCACATGTAAAACCAGATTATATTCTCACAAACAGACCTATCTAGATCAATCTTTTTTGAATTTGTGAAGAGTAGACTGAAGCATTGGAGACTTCTCAGCTATACAAAACTCTCTCAAAACCTCTCGCTGAGATTCCAGACTTAGACTATAGATGCTCTCACTTTTTCTTGTTATACATGTTTGATCAGTTTGGCTTTGATGATCCAAATGCTACAAAGCTTCCTGTCATGTACTGGTAACAGCAGAAGTAGTTTTGAGTAGAAAAAAAATATCTTTTCACAGCTGCAGCAGCATTCAAAGTTTTTTTTAAATGGTTGTAGATGTTTTCTCACTAAGGCAGTAGCAGCTTATGGGCAATATCCTTTGCCTTCCCCATCTCTGACCCAACAGCAAATATTTGCAGTACTCCACTGATCTGAGTCCAAACATGAAGAAAACAAACCAATTCCCTTCATTTAGTAAATATTAATGCAATCAATCCCATCATCCATTTTATCTCATGGAAAAATGCACTGAATAAGCCTTATGCCATTACTACCAAGTGCCCGAGTTCATGATTATCATGTAACAAATTCCCTTTCCTGCTTCTAGCTAGGAGGTATCTACTTATTGCAATTTAAGTGAACTTACTCTACCTGTCTGCTGCTACATCAATCTTCCAGCTAAATTGTACTTCTGCTTAATTTGAAGAACTCCAGTGTTACCAGGTGTTAGGGTTAGGAAGGCTTATTCATTCAAGAGAGACAAGATTGTCTGAGAAATTGTGAAAGACACTAGAAAATGTTAAATGCCATCAAAAGAGTAAAGTGGAGGGTGGGGTAGGAGGAAAAGTAAAAATAAAAGATGATAGAAAACCAGATAAGAACTAAGAGACTGAAAAAGGGACCCAGAACTCCTTAAATCAATGCTTAGCCTGTGAGAAAGCAGCTCAGTGCTTCTCTAAATGACTTGCTCCTTAAGGATTCCAGTTCCTGCCCCGGGAGCTGTGCAGTGCTTTTCTGACACTTTTCCATGCAATCTTTCTCTCCCAAGTGCCACCTGCCCAAGGCTTCATATTTCCACATTTCCAAGCCTCTGGTTAGGTGCACACATTTGAAGAGACAAAATCACCATCAAGTAATGAAAATATAAAACCTACACCTCTAAGGTGACAGGTCATGCTTTACTGAACACGAAAATGTACTTTAATGGCAGATACTTTAACTCATACGAGAATCAACTTGTTTTAGTTTCAGCCATACCAGACCATAGCTACTGATTTTTGGAGTGCTTAGGCAGATAACGTGGCTGACAAGCTGAATATTAATCAAGACAATTAAATGACAAATATGATGAGAACATGCAAGTCAGCGTTGATGTCTCAGGCTGTGTATATCTGATTTTGGAATGAATGCCCTAAGCTGAATAAACAATTTACATCTGCACTACCCCCAGTCAGAGACATCAAAACTCATTAATCCTTGTTAAGCAAAAACAACCCTTCCTGTGAATTCCTTGCTTGTGTTGAAAAGCAAGTTCAGCAAAAGCATTATTGAGCATCCATGCACCTGTGCAATAGATTATTGTAGGAATTTCACTGCCACTTACAAAAGGCAGTGACTTACAGGACAGCTGAGGTCGAGGAAAAAGCATACAGAGAAAAACATTAAAAGGTCCTTTGGAAGATATTGGATTTTTTTTCCTGCTTAGAGTTTTAGCAAATGCCTATCTTGTTCATATTATCTTGATATTTGGTAATCTGTATACTATTCTTGATTCATACAGTAGTGTTTGTTTAAACCACCACCTTGAGCACACCACAAGACACACGTTTCATCTGATAAACTCTATGTTGGACTGATGTTGGCCCCAATCCAGAGTTTTTCCTTCATCTTCCTGAATGTTACTCCTTTCATATTTAATTTAGCATAAAGTCTAGCCCAGCATCTCAGCTGCCAGCAGCAAGGAAGAGCTGCAAGACAGAAAAAGGCAACCTCTTCACCCACCTGTGTGACAGCTCCAAGTGCCAAGCTAAAGCAGATTTTCCAGCACTGCCTGACAATGCAGGGAGAGCTTAGGTGGGACAAACTGCTCACTCTGAGCTGGAATGGGAATATTGACAGCCCATACAAAACCAGGAGCAGGCTTAGTGTCTCAGTGGGGACATTGAGCAGGGCTCTGTGAGGGCTGTGTCAGCACTCCCACACAAAGCACCCGCACAGCTCCTCACAGCCAAATCACTTCACTGGGAATTAAAGAAGGAAGAGACACTCAGAAGATCAGTAATGCTTAATAATGTGAGCAATGGCTTTCACAAACCAGTACTTAGCGTTATTTTCAGCCTGAATTTCTGATGAATTTTGTGTTATTCCATCACCTCTTCTGACCTCCTTTTTAATATTTTGCAAAGTGCAAAATACTAAAAATTACAAAATTGCATGGGAAAGTGAGTAACACTGGCTCATGTTCGGATGTGAATTTAATTGTACATGAAGACACCAGAATTACACATCTCTCTCATCAGTACCATTATGCTGAGACAGAAGTGAAAAGAAATTTTCTGACATAGGATTCCCTGAAGCCAACAGAAACAGTAGTGATCATTCAGCCCCTAAGAACATTTGAGAAAAAACACCAAAGCGTCAATAAACTTTGAAATTACAAGCTTATCTACTGCTCTTTCAACTATTGTTTTTTCCATAGCAAAAGCCTACATGATGAAAGCTGTCCCAAAAAGCCCATCCATGGTGACAGTGAGCAGAGCAGCACACTTGGCTGCAGCGAGGCAGCCCCAGGAGCAGCAGCGATTTGTCACTGCTCACAGGGAGAACTGAGAGCCCCTTGGTCACAGATGGCAGGGCACAAAGAGAGCAGCAGTGCTCTTGTCACCTCTGGGAGCAGCCCAAAATGTGCCCAGACTCACTCCCAGCAGCTCAGCTGCCAGGTAAACCCTGAGGTTTGTCCGTGCCTGTACGATGTGGGTACTCAATCCCAAATTGAGAATAATTGGATTAAAGCTAAATTGAATTTGGAATGTATCTATAATCCTTCTATTGCCAGCAGGAATTACCAAGGCACTCACATAGACTGCTGCTCTAGTAATTGCTATGACATTGTCCAAGAACTGAAGGAAAAAACATTGGTAATGCTGATAAGAAGCATAGAAACCACTTGATATTTAACTCATAGTAAAGAGTGGCAGTCTAAATCTCTTACTATCATGTAATTTCTTTTTGTTTAGATTATTTTTTTCATAAAATATGCTCATTAATGTTCACAAGGTTTACAGTCAAGGTTTATGAACTTATTTTCTCAGTTTCAACATCTGATTTTTATTGCTTCATTTAATTAAAAACAGTGATGCTTTTTTCTATCACAAAAGATAAGAAGTGGGAAATACAAGAAAATATATAGAGAATAAAAAGGTTATTTCAACCTGTCATGAACAATGACCAGTAAAAGCCTAAATTTTTTGTAAAATTTTTTTAAAGCACTTTAATGTGTTTAAGTGGCTAATGGATGCAGAGGTGAACAACCAATGCTGTGCTTCTCAAGCAAAGTGAGGCACTTACATGGGAAGAATTTTTGCAATAAAAAGACAATTACTTTTTTCATATCCTCCTTGGAGCAATAAGGTTACTCTAACAATCTTGAACACAGAAACCACTTGTTTTATCCTTTATTCCCTATTGAATTTAATTTGCTACATTCTGGCTTAAAGTAGATAAAGAGGAAGGAATTTCACATACAAGTTTTCAAGCAAATTACTTCTGCTGTGAAAAGAAATTTTCATAATGTCAGTAGCAAACATCTTGGTTCATAAAAGCTTTCCAGGTCTCTACTTTTAAGTAAAAAGCAGTTGGAATCATAGGAAACTTCTGAAAATGTAGATTTTCCATAGCACTTTGCAGTGAAGTATGCATTATTATCTATTATGCATTTTTGCTGCATTCATCTTTGATATAAAACCAAATCACATATATATATATGTTCCTTCTCTTCCTGCATTTATATTTTTGACAGAAGATGAATGACCTCTTTCTTCCTAGTTCCATCTTTTATTTTTAATATTAAAAAAACACATTAAAAGCATGGTTGCATCTATTATTGGCTGTTTTCCTCCCTGTGAGATAGAAAATCATTGGCACTCACCCCTGGAGCGTCACAGGATAAAATTAAAGCTTCATAGTGAAAAAAACATAGAGAATTCACTTTTCCAGCCACCCAGCTGAAAAGATTTTTCTATGCAATCAAGTATTAGAAATAGAGAGTTTGGAATATAGATAATTTCTAGTCAATTTCTAGCAAAAGACAGGAAGTATATTATGAGTATAGGATATTGAGAAAAAAATGTGGGTTTAGCTCTCTGATATCTAATTCTCCTGAATTAGGCCCCCATAAGGCTGCTCTATCTGGAAGGTTTTTTTTCAGTTTTGAATGACAAAGAAAGTTATTCCAGGGCTATAACTGAGGACAAAATCCTGTCCTCTAAACATTTATGCTTATAAATATGCTAATCTTGCTATCATTTTGCCTTAAAAGGCAGCAGCCTTTCCTTTACAGCTCCTGACATGCTTTGATGTGCTGCCCATTTAACTGCTTTAGATGGTATTTTAAACCAGAATTTAAGAGCATCAGACAACACTGTCACTGCCTTCCAAAAGAAGCTGTTGTTGCTGTAACCAAACTTTAATTGCCATGTGGGAGGGAGATGAGTTCAAAGCAGAGATGGGGAACCTGGGACCTCAAAAACATCTGGTGCCTTTTGCACAGGTTATGGGAGTTAAATTGCACAGCACTTCAGAGAAACCATTCTATTTGCTTCAATATCCAAAGATAATGCCAGCCACAGAGGATGACAGTAAGGTCAGGGATCCTGATAAATCAAGTATTTAGAACAGTCTATCTCTGCCTACAGTACCCATCAAAAACTTACTGGAGCTCTTGGGCAGAAAAGCACAAGATGTTTTTTCCAAGTGCAATGATCACTTGCACTAAATACTCCTGACAAGCAAATTTATCCCAGCATGAATATTTACAACATGTGCCTTTCTGAAAGCAACCAGTTTTAAGAAGAGTTAAATAAATCTTCAATTTAGTAAATACGTCTGGGAAGGTGTTCATTTATTCAGTGAGAATGAAATCTGATCCAGGTACTAACGGGGAGAATGAGATCCTTTCCATTGAGTTCAGGGAATTTTTGTTTAGACCCTTGATTTAAGTTATTCTTAATCCTAAAATAATATCCAGTATTTAGAATTTTCCATGCTGCTTGGGAAGTATGATTCAAATATATCATAGAAAAGACAGTCCCCTCCCCTCAGAGATAATGGCTAAAAAACTCCAAACTCCTTTTTCCAAGTTACCTCTCTGCTACCCAAAAAAATGAAAAAAACCAAATTTTGTTAACTCAGATTAGTCAAACCCAACTTTGCACCTTTATCTTCGTTTCTAAAGAGAGAAAATAAATAACACTTAGTGCTTTCTATTTCTCCTACTGTGCCTTCTCTCCTCTCCCACCAAAGCAAGCCAGAGCTGATAGGAAAAGCAGGTAATACAGAGAAAAGTGAGAAGCTTCATATTTCTCTCACTCTCAGGTTGGAGGGTTTATTATTTTCATACAGCTTCCTCCCCCATTTGTGGGCCTCTCTTACAGGAACAAACATTCAGCCTCAGGCTCTCAGACAGGCCTCAAGAGGAAGAGTGTGGATGATTCTCAGATTTGTTCCTTTCGCCCAACAGACAAAAGCCTTTTTATTTTTCTGATCATTCTTTATAGCAGTACTTGCACAACATTGCATTTTTGTCTCACTGACTGTCAGCTAGCACCAAGAAGCATCCTCCTTTTTCCTGGCCACTCCTAAAGCCAAATGGATTATGCTCAGCCTCTCCAAATTAGCTCCTCAAAGCTTATTGGTTGATTTTTTTGCTTCTAAGCTTTCATCTACAGGGAAATTTCACCTTTGGGAATTTATTCCAGCTGACTGAGCCAAGCATTCTTAATCATTAATTTATATTTCTGTTTCTGATTAAAAAGCCACCACAGAAATCAGGTCTTCATAGGATGAATCCTTCCTTAAGCCCTAGAGCACTGAATGCCATCACATCCTGACACTAACAGTCCTTTGAGGTGCATTTTACGGGGGAATAAAACCTGATTAATTGTCTAGGTCTGATTAAAACTCTGGACTGGGACCTTCACTTATGAAAGACTTTTCTAGAGGGAAACCCTTTCAGAATTGAAAATCTTGTGAAAAAATAATTTAAACTATTTTCTAAAAACCTTAAAACTACATTTTCATAAATAATGTTGTTACAACATATGAGCTACAGTATGAAGAGCTTAAGAAATGGATCCTTCCCAATTCTTTTTTTTTTGCCATTTTTAGTCACCTGGGACTTCAGAACCGTTTGAAAATAAATTTAATACTTTCTTATTATCCAAACTGCTGTCTGGAATTGGAAAAAAATAATTTGCCACATAATAAATCTAGATCTAATTTTTCCTATTTAATAGACATTTAATAGCAAAAGCTCACAGAGAAGAAAACCTTCTGTGGCTTCCCTACATGAGGGAAGTTTAGGTTGGTTGCTGGAAATGGTTTCTCACCCAGAGGGTTGGGCACTGCACAGGCTGCCCAGAGAAGTGGTCAGAGCATGAAGTCTGCCAGAGTTCCACCAACATTTGGCAGTGCTCTCAGGCACAGGATGTCATCCCAGGGCTGTCCTGTGCAGGGCCAGGAGTTGGACTCCATAACCCTTGTGGGTCCCTTCCAACCCAGCATAACATAGTAAATGAATTATAAACAAAATGAAATAAAATGGAACAATCACATTAAATTCTTCAGGATGCTATCAGGGTTTCAAATACCCAGAAGCTGTAAAAGAATAACAGCAATTTTTCTCGTTATAATACCGCAAATACCACATAAAAGTTTATATTGGTCCTCTGGTGCAGGCATGGGAACGCAAGCACTTTATTACAGATGCAGTTCTCACTGCTCACAAAGCCCACATTCCATGCCAGGGCTGGGAACTGGATGCCATGGCAGCCAAGGATTTATTCTCACACATACAATTGTTTGCACACAACATGAATAATAAGGTACAAGGAAGACTGATGCAGATCCAAATGGGTACCTACTTTATTTTTTGCTTCTTCCTATTTTCAAATCAAACAGCACCATATGATTAAAGTCACTTTAACTGTTGAATACTTTTGTTTGTTTACTTAAAAGTTAAATTAATTAGAATTTAGGTTTCTTTCACTTTTCTTTAGAGTTTCAGTTCACAAACAGCATTGCCACTTGGAGTTCCTGCAGTAATCTGTGAAGACTGTAACAGAAAGGGCAAAATAGGACATAAGAGAAATTGGCTTTAACCCTAAATAAATCAATGGCTCATTCAAGGAAACACCACCAAGACACATCCAGCTCAGCTGGAAAAAAGGGTGCACCAAACAGAGCTAGCCTGGGGAATTTCTAACTACAGAAAAAGGGTTACAGAAATATGTGGTGAACTAGAAAAAAAATTTTTAATTAAAAGCCTGAAAGAGTTTTCAAGAATAAGCCAGGGTTTATTCATGTGTTTCAAGTATGCTACTGGACAAGAATAGCTGCAGATGCTTTGTCCTTACTGTGTTCCTTGTTGTTATCCTTAAATTTGATCTTGCATTGATCAATGTAAGGAAGGACAGAGACCAAAGGCATCAGGATGCTTCAAGGACAGACTTTATGGAAATAGAGGGAGATAACTTGCAATAAATTTTATTCACATCGCTGTATATGCTTTACATTTTTTCCAGTCAACAATTTCCATTCACACACCCCTGGGCTGTAGGGAGAAGCAAAAACCCTGTGACCAAACTCCTTGTTTTCTAAATATGAATGGCACTTTGTCATGGACTTGTGAAACCACAACTGTGACTGGTTTCTCTCTTTTTTGTTTATTGTGCAGAAGCACATTTGATTCCTGACACTTTAGAATGTAGTAAATTGTAAGAAATGTTCCTCCATTTTGTGTTACATCACATGAGCCTGCTCCTACAAGGATGAATCACTGTGTCCACTGCAGCTCAAACACTTCCATCAAAACTGTTCAAAGCATGGCAGATCTATTTTTATGTTAACCAGAATCAAACATGTTCAGGGTAGGTTTGCATTGGACTTTCCTTAGGCTATGCTTTTTAATCCTTTGAAAATGTATTTACTGTCGTTTCCAAGCATTTTCAGCCAGCTGATATTACACTGGCATTTTGCCTTCTCATGATACCATATGCCAGTTTATGGAGACTATCATGCAAATTGCAAGAATTTAAATAATTTGTTACATCCTAAAAGCTGTAAGTCCCTTCTGTATGGCACTGTCATACAACTGCCAGCTTGGCTGCCAGCTTGTTCTTGTTGATTTAGGAAGTTAGAAAATAAGGTAAAACGTGAATGCTAAAGAACTAGAATGACAACAAGTAAAATGAGATTATTACAATGACTGAAATTGAAAGGTAATGCAATTTTTTTGTCCATCACAGGCAGAGAAGGATTTAACCTTGAAAAATAAGTAAACACTTAGACAGAAAGCAAAGGTTTCTACACTCATAAGGGCCATACCACAGGGAAAAAAACCACAACACTAGGTTTTACAAAATCTCACAAGACTATCCACAATCCTATTTTGACAGTCTAAACCATTCCAAAAACTTTTAATCTAGTAGTTTCAGGAGTTTCTCTTCCCTGCCCCCTTCCAATATTGAAAAATCACATTGCTGGGTTTTTTCTTGAATAAATATCTACGTAACTAAACATCAAAATTGAGATCCATTCATAGTTCTTATCCTGACCCTCAAATACATTTAGCTATACATAAGAAAAAAATCCAGCTTGTCTAGTATGGAAGTGGATATGATAAAGAAAATCATATATAAAAGAAGGAAAAAAAGCCATGAAATAAAGAAAACCCAAATCTTAACAGCTGATCCTGCAATGGACAGCAACAGAGGAAACCATGAGAAATATGCTAAATGCCAGCATATTTCAATCACTTGTACATAAAAACACCAGGCCTATGCTAAAGAAGCAAGCAAAGCATGGAATATGACAATTGATCATATCTAGAGCAGCAAACTCAGTAGTGGCTCTGCCCTATTCTCCCCACCACTATCTCCTGCAGAACACATTTTACCCATTTTAAAATAGCAACAGTATGAATATATCAACTCATTCACCCTCTTTGAACTTTGTATGACCATTTCTGAGGGGAAAAATCAAGCCCCTCTAAGTGGCCTGGCCCCAGTTCACTGCTCCGTGCATCACACAAGGGGGTGCTTATGGTGAGATGGATTGGATGCATTTCTAAAGCACACAAGGCAGCAATGTCAGGGAGGTAAGATTTTTTTTAAAAAAGAAAGTAAGCTCCTCCTGAAAATGTATCTGCTGTCCAAAAACCAAAACAACATAAATGGATGAATTCCTATGGGCTGTTTACTGATCCCAGATTTGCTCTAACAGTTCATCTCCCTGAAAGGCTCTCAGAACAGCAGTAAGGGCAAAGCAGCTCTCTCTACACTCTGGGATAATGATACAAATTCAGCTGATAAATGGTAACACTTAACTTGCTATTGTCTGCATCCACTGGAGACTTAGTTATAGCTCTGAATATCTGCAGTAAATCACCACTTTAACTGGGGTGCTGCTTCACATTGATCTTGGTGGGTTACTTTTGAGTTTTCATTTTTTAAATAAGCCCCTCATTTTGTAGCTAAACAGATAAATCACTGTTCAGTGATATCAAGAAGCAGGTCACTGTAATTGACCTCACATGAAAATAGGAGGGAAATATCCTTAATTACAACATTTATCCTGAGATACTGTTCACTCCTGTCCTTGTGCAGTTCCTGCCTTGTGTTCCTGAGAGCAGCCAGCATTATTTCATAGTTTAGTTAGTTTATTAGGTGCTTTCAAGCATCAATTGGTGAAGATATAGGTAAAACTACTCAACTCTTCAAAAACTATTCTCTAAATAACAAAAATCAGGAGTATGTGACCTCATCCTTTTCAAAGCATGTAAGCAAAAAGAGACTAATAATAAACATTTGTGTGATATGGTAATAGGGATAGGATGTTAAGCATTAAAAACTCAGTTATCTTGATACTCCGATATCAGCACTTATCTAATCAAAAAACTCAGATTACTCACGCTGCTGAATTCTGTAAGGGTTACTTCTTGTCTGGCTAACATCTATCATTAGAATAGATAAAGCAAAATTTGTATCAGTGAAATATTTCTAAATTCTAAGTCTCAATCACTGAGGAGTTAAGGTCAGCTCCAATGACTCTGTGATTTGATTCCCTAAGTGTCATAGTATAGACTGCATGGCAACAGTTCAATCCTAAATTGCCACTGAAGCAAAGACAGTATAAAATTCATTTATGACTGAAGAATGGTAGAGATGCCAAATGCCCATTTAGCACATTTGTTATCCAAAAAAATGGTGGTGTCTATTCTATGCTTGAATACATTTCCTTAAATGGCCTGACTATTTGAGGGAATTGAATTTTAATTACTTCCTGATACAAGATTATGAAACGTATTTAGGCACAGAACTTAGGTATATTCTTTAATATTTCCCTTTCACTAAGAAAATCAGTAAACAGAGAATTGAAGGAATACTTTCCAAATAGTCTACCAATTTCAGGAATCACTATTTGAGTTACTAGGTTAGTGCATCCTGAAGGAACTTGAACAGTTGTACCAAAACCCAGCCAATATTATCTGAAGCATAAATAGCTGCTGCCTAGATTAGAGTAACCCAGCCTAAAGTTAAAAAAGAGAAAAAAGAGCTGTTGGGCACCAATGGATAACTTTCTCTGATGAAAGATGCCAGCTGAATTCAGGGTGAATAAATGCAGCTGGAAACTATTGCTTAGTCAAGTAAGGTAACTGCAGTTCATAGGACAGGAAGCCAGTGTGATTCATTAGTCACATCGCAAAATAATTGATTCCACACAATTCCATTTCTAGCAATAAACAGTTTGAGGATGAAGATATTAACCTTTTGGATCAAATAGAAAGCAGACTGTACTCCAGCATGCTAAAGAGGTTAGAGAGTGAGTAATAATTACAGAGAAATGAAAAAGACTGAAAATATTTTCCCTGAACTGTTTTATGTGTAAACAGAAAACCAGGGTTGGGGTTTTAAAATGATCAGCAAAGATAGCAATTACTTGTTTCTTCCCAGTGGCTGAGCAGTTTAAGAGCTCTTTTTGAGATGCAAGCCTATGCAGAACTCTGTCCCTCAGTCCAAGAGAACCACAGCTGAAATTCTTAATTCTATAGTATTTTCCTAAATAGTAAATTAGAGGACACAGCACTGAGCAGCAGTCCCCATCACTGAGGGGTTTCCATTCCTCATCACAGGTGTGAAATCAAGAAAGAAAATCACTCCTTCTGCATCCTCTAGCAAAGGCATAGCCAGGGTAAAGTGGAATGCTTCAGCAAGAGAATTCACATAACCAACCTGACACTTGTCATGCCACACTGAAATTTTACCAGTGGGGACAAGATCCAGTTCTATGAAGTAGCACCAAAATCTTTATTGACTGTCCAACTATGTCCAACTCCAGACTGTCCCTGGAGCCATCCATGCCTTATTTCTGTCCACCATGCTTATTAAAAAAATACCTCCTTTTGGAACAAAGTCAATTATGCAGATTGTTAAAGGTGCATTGCTTTATGAGTTCCTGTTGGGTTTTCTTGTGGAATTTAAACTGCAGTGAACAGAATTATCCTGGGAATTACGGATTCATATGTGTATTTTTCTTCTGAAACCTTTATTGAACTGGATAACGGCAGCACACGCTAGCTTTTAATTTCAACACCTTGCTACAGTAATTCTCCTGATTTATTTTGCTAAGTGTGCCTTCAGAAGTTGACTCAGACCATTTTCTCTTTTCATTACCAAATACAACAAAGAAAGGGAAATAATACAAAAATAAAATACCATCACATGAAACATTCCTGATGAACGCTTTTCTACCTCACTTCTGCAATCAAAACGTAACCGACAACGTAGCTCAGTTTCAAAGAACCAAACATGATCTCTAAAGTTCCTAAGGCTGAGTGAGGAGCTCTTTGCCTCCATGTTTTGATTTTTGCATTGCATAGAGAACAGAGAGCCCTAACCCTGAAGTGCTCAGCTGTACCTACTTACAGATTGACTACTGAATGCAGTATATATTGCAAAATTTAATCATGTATCAGAAAAAGCCAGCACTGCTTCTCATGCCAAAGTACTTCCCCACAAAATTGTGTTTCAGATTAAAAAAAAGTCATTATCTTTGGGCAATGACATCTTCTCTAGCTGAATTGAGCCTCTCCTACAAAACCAAGCTGCCTCAGCGTCAGGATTACAGAGGCAGAAGTGGATAAAACCTTGCTCCTGGTAAAATAGTCAGTGGAACATTTGTGCCTCTAGCCTGGCTGCAGGAAAAGCAGGAAAACGCCAAGGGAATATGTCCAGTAGATGAAATTCCATGTGTTAACAGTGCTTAAAAATGCATTGAATTATTATGTGAATTATTGCCTTTCTGGCAAGTTGAAACAGCTGTCACTGAAAAAAGATTTCATCATGTGTAACATGATGAAACATAACAGAGGGGAAGTTAAAAACTCACTGTTCAGGTAGGTAAAGGTAATTTCTGGTACACTGCAGTCATGCAGTTACACTTCAGGAGTGTAAGACAAAAACACTAATGTATGCTACAAAAGGTGTGGAAAAAAATTCCTAATTCTCACAGTGTTCCAGGGTACTAAAAACTAAAACAAAATCAAAAGCTTATTCATTAAAACTAAACCAAATTATTTTTATCAGGAAAATATACTGAACTTTAAACTTGTTCTTAGACTATGAGGATAGAAATACAATTGACAGAAATACAATCTACCCAGGATTTAACCAAAGACATTTTCAGGGGGGAGGCTGGGTAGGGCTCTCATTTGCAGAATGCCAGGGACACATTTGGGAAGGAGTTCACCCCATGCTTCCCTGTCCTGTGAGCAGCTTTGTGTCCCAGGACAAAGCAATGGGAACAAAACCTGCCACCCCCTAAAAGAGATGTCTGGATGTTTGGTTATTACAGAATATTGGTCATAGAGGGAAAGCTGTTGGATAAGATTGCTCTCACCTGTTAAATATTGAAATGCCTTTGCTTCAGCCTGATAAGATGGCTTAAATCTGGATGGACTTTGAATCAGAATACTTACATAAAGAAATATTCTGATCCTATCTAGTTCATAGCCTTCTAACAGAATAAAAGAACTAAGAAACATCCTCAGAACTAGAAGAAAAAGAAGTATTCTTGCAGCACATTCTGAAAACTTTCACGAAGAAACTGTCCCATGAGTACATTGCTCTACCAGTCCGACATTTGTGTTCACTTGCAGGTGATGATTTCTGACCAGAAATACATTTCAGCATTTAAATATTGGGGGGAGTTTTGAGACTTAATTTTTCATACACAAATCATGGCTGTGATGTGTACCTAGAAACATAAAAGAATTGAGGGTGGATGGAGGGTGATATTTAATGATCTGTAGCACATTTGTGGATGATCTAAAGAAAAAAGGACTTGGTTTTGAGATAAAGAAAGCAGGCGAAAGGATTGTATATGATGATTCACAATAGTAATGAACAAGTAAATTTATAGACTCTACTAATGTGATCTGGAGGAGATTTACACAATATATTTAAAGAAGAGGAATAGAAGTTGGTTTTGCAGTCTTCCTCAAGTACTTCTCCAGTTCGGCAGTTTAGAGGTGGAAGGTTTTTGTTCCAGCCTTGGGCCATGACCACTGAAAGTTCCTGCAAAGGAGCCCAAGAGCCCCAGCCCTGATGCTGATGAGCAGGAGCTGCCTGCACACAGCAGACACCCAGAGTGAATCCAAAGGGACTGACACCTGTGGGGTCTGGGGACATGAATTTTCACCTGGGCTGCAGTGTCCCTGCGCACAAGGGTGGCACTGGTGCAGCCTCTGCTGTGCTACAGCTTCCATTGGTGGCACATTCAGTATCAGCAGGCTCTGGGAGCAGATTCCTGTCCTGCACCACAACAGCAGCAATCTTTGGGAACAAGGTCACCAGGCAGTTAAATGCCAGATTTAACAACCCATCTTAAAATTGTTCAGTTAAGAAATTGTTATATTTCAGCTCCTTGCTGACTTTCATAACAACTGGAAGGACTCAGGGAAGATAAAAATGTGCAGACATAAATAAGAGACTGGTTGTATTTGTTACAGCTGAGAATTTATCATGGTACACCAGGATAATTTCATCTGCAGAGAATATTGACAGACTTCCACAGAATTAATATTTCAAATAATTTCCTTGTTCCATCAGCACTTCTCTGCATTTGCCACTCTCCCACATTTAATGTAGTCGTGCCAGTCTGTAGGAAAAGCTGCAGCTAATTTGTCTAGTGACCCTAATGAAAGAAACAAATTATTCTATTTACTTGAGCAGCATTCTGATTCAACAGCAATTTTCTCAGCACAGCAATCTCACTGCAGTTCCAGTGCAGAGAAGTATTTTCAGCCAATGTTTAGTCATTCTCACAAGTGTTATTAAACACTGTTAGTCATACACCAGCCATCCGTATCTTAAAGCACTCCAATCTTGTATTAAGAATTGAGTTTATTATGGGGAAAGTCAGGGAAAAAAAGAGCAGAAAATATTACAGAAAAATCCAAGACAGTCTATAAACTGAATAAGATTCCATAAGATTAGCTTGGTTATTCTTTGAAATAAAATGTTAAGACTATTGCACATTGTTTATATTTGAAATTTGAGTATTTTCTGCAGTGATGTGCAGATAACACTCATTTGTCCAAAATCATATCATTACAGAACAAGACAAAGAATTAATGAACAAAAGCCTTAATACTTCACTCAGTTTATAATCATGAAAGCAGAAACAGCATTGCTATATCAGAAATGATCTATAGGGGAACACATCTGTGAGATAGATTTAATTGTATAACCACATTAAAGGGTAAATTCAAGGTTAACTGCTTGAATGCCCTCATTAGAAAGAGTTTGTGGTAAATAGCTATCATAAAGTCACTGCTAGAAATTTGTTGCTGTTGTTTTTGTGCTGAACTAGATTTCTGATATTGTTGGGTACCTCTCTCATAATTCAGTATTTGACTGTTCTCTCTGCAATCTGATTAAGGCTTAAAAATTTAGGAATGATTAATGATTGGAACGTAAAATTTATACTTAACAAATCCTATGTCTTTCATAAGATTGTTATTTGTATAAAACCTTTACATACATAACTTTGTTCCAATTTCAACACACAGGCTTTTTTTCTCTCCAAAGTCTTTTTTAATCAAATAATCATAGGCTGAAATAAACAGAGCTTAAACGGTGCTTCAAAACCACCTGTGCTTAGAATGAAATAAAATTATCCCCAAATTAAACTAAAACAAAATTCATATGCAAGTATAGTCATGTGCATGCAGCACGTATAGAAACAGAAAACAGCCTTTTTCCAAGATATCACTGCTGTTAGGCTGAAGCATGCAGGGCTTTCACATCATAGTCTCCCCCACACTTCAGCCCTGCTCGCCACATCCCTTCAGGCTTCACAAAAACACCACCCTAATTCAGACAGATGGCACTCTACAAAGCATTGTTCTGATTCCTACAGTTAGTTTGTCACTTTGTTCATCTGACGCCAAATTCTAGCGCCAACCTAGACGATGAGCATGTATGAATAGCTGAAAACGACTTGTGGGATGGGGAAATATGAGCAATAAGTTAGGGGGAAATTCCAATTTCATCTACTTCTAAATGACAGGTATTTGCAAGGCTGCCCTTGAGGGTGTATTCATTTAGACATACTGACTAGCAACACAGGCCACTGCCAGTGTTTGTTATTGCACAAAAGACTATCATTGAAAGCTTCACATACTGCTGAAATTGTAGTTTCTGCCTCATCATTGTTTGACAACTCTGACAGAGGCTTTACAGAGGGCTTGGAAATCAAGCCTTCAATGGATTGGCCGTGTCACATATACAGATGGATCCCTGAGAGCTGACAAACACACAGCAGTCCCCTAACACATGAACATATTTAACCCAGGAACCTCAAAGCATTAGTAGTTGTTTAATACAACCCTGATGTTAATTATTAAGCTGTCACAAAGGGAAAACAACGCTTTTCTACTAAAATAGCTGTAACATTTACTCTGAAAGTGTTTGCACATGCAGAAATCATTTGTAAATGCCAATATGCCCTTCAGGTTCATACCTGGAGTAACCATAAAACACCATTTTTTTGTTGTTAGACATCATCTTACTACTGCTAAGATTCAACTCCAGACTCACCTGTGTGTTGTCATGACCACTTCAGGACAGCTGGTCACAAGGAGAGACAAGGGGCTCAATATGCAGATCCTGCAAATCCTTAAAACTTTTGAAGCAAAAAACATACAACAAAAACTTCCAGAGAGAACACCTCTTAAACAGTTTTATCCCATTAAATTGTGAGGCTAGAGACAGATAATGGTATTTTGGGCATTAGGCAGTGAAGACCTTTAGGAATCTCTCTCTTTAGGGCAGATATTTGGAGCAGGATTTATCCTTGCTTGCCACTGACAAATAAAAACACTTGCATTTTGGAATTCTGAAACTTTCTCTTGTTCTAAGAATATTTTAAAGCACCTCTAATAAAAGATAATTGAAAATCTATCAACTCACTAAGCAATTTCTTCTAACTACCTGGAATCAATGTTATTCTCATATTTCTTCAAAGGTTTAAGAGTCTGACTAAGTCTGGGGATTAACACAGCAATACAACTAAAATGCTTCAGTTTGAAAGAGTTATGGAAACTCTATCCAATATTATTGATAGTAATATGACAATTAATTTGAACAGCAGAGAGTAATCCAATTTGTGCTTTAAAGGAAAACTATTTGCATGATACAGAAATACATGTTCTTAAAAGAGCTGATGCCAGGAGAATTTAAAATTAAACTATCCTAATATATTACTGGTATATCACACCATTTAATGAGATTTACTATCAGATTTTCCTCCAAGAATGCTAAGTCAAATATTGGTATAGGCACCTTACTCATATCTTATTTATACATACTATTTGACATTAAGTATTTCATTTCACTTCCTTCCCCCAGACATGAATTTCCAATGATCCTTTGCTAGGAACCTCAGTTATTGCCATTCTCAACAAAGGCAGCTAATATAAACTGGATTAAATATTTATTTGCATTTGATTTCCTTTATTCTATATTCCTATTTTTTGGTAGATTGTAGTACATATTTAAATACATGAGACGAAGTGAAAAATATCAGGGGCTGACTGCATCACAGCCACTGGAAAACACTTAATTGTTTTTTCTCTTTATTATTTAAGTACATTTTATGTAGCTCACATCACTAACCTTTTTCTTTGCTTTAGTAAACCAAACACAAACACTTTCACAAAATAACTTAGGAATGGAAAGATGAACTTGATTACCTTATATATGTGAGACTGAAGCATTGCAAATCTTGTGCAGCTCTACAGCTCTTCTGTGTACATGCAAGCTCTTCACCTAGAAAGCACAGGACAAAGCAACAAAATAAAAGCTGGTTTTGTTGACCAGTTTTACAGTTTGAAGTTACTGCATTTAAATTGTTTCAAGGTTCTGTCACAGAATTGTTGCCTGCTGTGCCTTTATCACAAACAGCTGTGATCCACATTAGGACTCCGAGTAAAGGAAATGTTGGAGAGTTTAAAATCAGCTTAGAAACTAAGGACTGTTATCAGAAGCAACAGCCAGCATCACAACAGGTCATTAGCTATTCATAGGGAAGAATAAAAATCAGACCTTTTCAATCAACCTGTTAACCACTTTAGAAAAATTTTGTGTGGTAATCAAGGCAAATATCCAGAGTTCTCCTCTTAGTCTGTACCAATTTCTGTACCAGAATGTTCAGGACAGGAACAGGTGTGAACTCCCTGCTGTGCTGTATATTAAAATGTCAGCAAACCTTGTAAAAAGAACCCAACACATTGAAAAGCATATTTTTGGTCCATGGGAATTAAATTTCCTTCACCTGTTAGCTTGAAATTAAAGAAAAGAACTTTTGGGGTTTTTCCCCCAAGGGGAGATCCATTTTCTTGCAATTCCCCACATATTTTGAGGGGGAATAATGTTTTATTTTTTAACCTAAGAACCTATTTTTAGTTCAAGGTCTTGCAGAGCTGACTTGCAATGTATTTTTCAGTTGCCCATGTGACATTTTCCATTTTGGACACTTAGATCCAGTGAATTCTGTTAGGACACCTTTCATATTTTTTTCTTTCTAATCATACCCATCATAGACTATATAGCTTTAATTATTTTAACAATTATGGAAAATTCTGTTATTTGCTTTTCTAATTAATTTCTATTACCTAAAATAGTCTATTTGGAAAATTTTTTATTTGGTATTCAGTTTCGCCCAGATGGAGTCTCATTTTACCTACTGTTGTTTCCTCATCGATGAGTTCTCTGCAATGATGGACTGCTCAGGCTGATCACTGACTCTAAAAGCTGCTGACTGTACACTCCTAGAGGTCCCTGCCACTTAGAAAAGGATCCAGGCTTCCAACCCTATAAAATTTTCTTAGTTAACTACAAAAACATGCCACCAAAGTACTTCCCCACTTCGCAGACGCAAAAACTGAAAGAAAATTTGAAATACTTGATCTAGTCGCAACAACAGAACTTAAAAAATATTTCTATCCAAACCTGCTTTTAAATTTAGTCAACTAGCTGGATTTCATAATGTCAAATGTTGAATTTATAGTTAGCAAATATGTTCTTTGATGAGATATGTTCAAGATGAGAAATGATGCACACTGACACCATGGAGTTCCCCCACAGATGCACCCTGTTCTTCATAATCCAGCAGCTGAAGATTCTAATGCATATCTGACTATTTTTTCATTATTTCATCTTCTCTCCTTATGATCCCAATCTGGTGCCCACTGAATTCAAAGCAAGCAGATCAATGGTTTCCTGGGGCTTTCCATCAGCTGCAGAGCTGAGATAAGGCTCGTTTCACAGAGCAGGCAAATGTCAGAGCCGGGAGAGGGGCAGCAGCAGCACCCCAGCCCTGGCAGCCCGGCAGGGAGGAGGTGTGATGGGCTGGCTGAGGGGTCTGCTGCCTTCAGCCCTTCCCAAGGTGAGCCAGAGGCCAGTGCTCTCCTGCCCATCCCTAACTGCCCTCCAGCAGGGCTTTTCTAGCCCCGTCTGCCTCCAGAGGAAGGAAATTATGCCTTGTGCAGGCTGGCCTAGAACAGAGACTAGACAGAGCTAAAGAATAAAGTAGGGATTCATTTAAAGGCCTCAATGGATGTACCTTGGGCTGCACAAGAGCACGATGGACTCAACATGGCCACAAAATGCATGACTGGTCATGGCGTCTCTCACTTTTTTAAGTTCTGGTCATTTGCATATTGGAATTAATTTTCTGACTACAGCTCCAGCCCATGCAGTCCCATCCTTCTTGTTTTTCTCTCTTCAGTCCATGTTGTTTATGCTCTTGGGCCTGAGATTTGGATCCTTTGTCCTTGGTCCCCAGCTAGAAAAGGAATTGTTTTGTCTCCCTGCCCTGTGAAGAGAGCTCACCATCCCCTAATATTACACACTAAAGCAGCACATATTCTGAAAAATATGAAAGCTAAAACCTGAGCCATCAGAAAGATTGCTCTGTACTCTGTCCACAGCCTTACCATCATTAGAGTATTTTGCACAATTTGATACTCCTCACAGCACTTTTAACAGCTGCTCTTCAGTGCCTACTATAAGGAGCAACCCTACTGGCACTTGTAAGAGTATCACACATCAAATAGTATCCTTTGCACAGCAGCCTTCTATCATAGCTGAGAGAAAACACAGTGAGACAATGACATTAATAACCCTAAAACAAAAATATTAGATGGAAAGAGCTACTTCATCCACCCAGGAATAACATACTGATGCTGTACATATGCACTGTGTATAATTAAATGAATATTTTGCTTAATCTATTTAATCAAAGTGCAGACTTCACATATAAAGCAAAATCAGAACTCAATATCATCTCCCCCAGAGTGCTGAGCAAAAGAGCAGTTGTTATGCATATTCATACAGCTGAGAATAGGCAATTCTACCAGTTCAAAACTGGAAACTTTCCTTATTTGCACTTTGGGCTCACAGCTGAGATAAATGATGTGCATAGAAACAGAAACCACTGTTTCCAGTCTTGAAAGATCGATCAATTTCAAAAAGGAAAAGTTGGTGGCACAACTGCAAGGAAACCCAAACAATCACCCCCTGATGATGTACTTTAGCATAAAGTATATATTTTAAAAAGGATTTTGATAGCTAAGGTTAAACTGTCAGTCTTGATTCCAAAATTACAGAAATTTATTGAATAGATAGATAAATAGCTCTAGAATCTATAACCCTAAGGACAATAAGCTTTTTGAAATATCAAAAGAAACCAAATTCAGTGTGTGTTCGACAGAATTAGCCCTTCAAAAGAAATCACTGAAGTTCAGTTTGGAACAATAGATACTGACAGATAGACAAGCTAATTGCACAATGTTCATTTCTAAAACTTCTTTTAGAAATGGGAAATCTTGTACATTTTCATGCTTTACAACATGATTCAAATTCAATTCTACCATAACACTGTCCTTTATTGGTTAAAATGTTTCTTGGACAAGTCTGATAATTGCTATTAACTAAACATTTAAAGAAATGTAAACCACTATTAAATTTAGTCAAAACTAAAGCTTCAATTCACTTTTCTTTCACAATTACTTAACTGATCTCACTGAAGCTCCTTAAATTTTAAATGTTTTATCAGGATTAATTCTGGACCCCAACTGGTGCAAAGCGTACAGTCTAGGGAGAAACAAAAAGTTTCTATTTGTCTAACAGAGAGAGCATAGAAAACTACTCACTCTGCTTGCTCTTGGATTTGATCCTTGTTCCTCACTCTCATCAAAGAGAGACTTCCTCTAAAGGCAGGGGATAAACCTCCTTCCTCACTGAGGTCAGTGAAGCCAGAGTTTTTAATGAAATGCTTTTCTTTCAACTGATGAAGTCCCCAGGCAGCACAAAGCTAAAAAAGGGAATAATCAGTTTCAACTGCATCTTTTCTGCTTTTGGTCCACAACTAAATGTAAAAACATTTTACAAAAGCAGTAAGTTCCACTGTAAAATTAAGTAGTAAGTTTATTCCAGCCCAGGTCAAAAGCAGAATAAATTTCTCAGTGTAGACAGGCCTGTAACACTAACACTGTTTGTTCTGGAACCCTCTTAACATCCATAGCCTTTAACAGGACCTGGGGCTTTTCATTGACCATACACAACTGGGTTAAATCTTTGCCAATTCCCCTTTTTATCAAGTGTCTGGTAACATAAGAGTTATTCCATAGTCTCTTTGGATTTCATTAAAAACATTTCTTGGAGTGATCTAACACATTGCATCTCCTAGCAACTGAATTAACAACTACTTAAGTAACCTAAAAGACTGTCCCATAAGGCCATAACTGGGACAGGGGGAAACATTGGTATTCTGCAGTGGCACCCAGGGACTCTTGGTCCTTTCCCTGCTGGTGACATTCCTGCAAAGGCACTACCTGGCACGGTGGCTTCCTGGCTGTTTGCAGTGCCGGAAATAACGTGTCAGGATTGCTCTGCTTCCCTCCTTTGCTGCAGCAATGACAAAGGAGCTGCTGCTGTGGATGCAAATGAGGCCACAAGGATAAGCAGCACCACTTAACCTCACTGAAAAACTTGTCATGCTTCCCTGCATAATGTCCTGTTTGCCTCAGGAGTGAATCAGGCTCTTTGCAAAACACAGCATCACTGAGCACAGCTGAAAAATTCCTTGACTTGAGAAGGAGCACCTGTGGTTGTGACCCAAGTGTCACTGCTTAGACACACCCAGGAAAGCAGAGCAAGAGAACCAAAACCTTGAAAATTTCAAGTATAGCCTGTACTATTGCTAGTGTATTTAAGGCAGCAGTACAGCAAACTGAGGCACAAACTGCATGGGTCCCTTGAATTGCCTGTCACATTACACACTGCAAAAAAGAAACGTGATAAATCTTCAAGGACATAAAAGGGGATATCCTACCTAAAAGGCCACCTAAACCTCATTGACATAATATCACATTGCATGTACTGCACACAAGAAACAAAGCATCAATAACCTCTAATCCACACAAAGGACTTATTGTGAAAGCACTTTTAGGCAGACTAGTTTGACAAAACCAGGCTGCACAGTCAACTTTTGCAAAGCCATTTAGGAGATATGGATTTTCATTTCTATTTAGATAATTGTACTAAACTTATTGCAGTTTTGCTTAACTGGGAAAAAAAAAATAACATCCACCTGCTACAAGATGGAACATAATGTCAGACCACAAAAGGGCAATAAAAAAACACAGCATCAAAAGAGACAGACAAGATCTGGGTGACAAAACCACAACTTAGAGTATTTCTTCCCTCTGAACAATGCTATAGCTATTCTACACACGCTAAATAGGGCAATAAGATGTTTGACCTTGACAGGAATTAGCTGGAGCATAGAATAACGTTTTGTGAATAAAAATTGACAGCAACAGCCTGAGCCATGGTTCAGAAAAGAGGCCCTGACAGGCAGTCCCAAGGGTGCAGCACTACTCAGTGCCAGCAGGGAGGTGATGTGGCAGAAACTGGGAAACATCACAGCAGAAATAGTTAATTTTAAAAGGGTTGGATTACTCTGTCTGCCAATACACCAAATCCATGCCTGCTCTCATGAAGTAACATTTTAAAGAAGGTTTGGTAGATATCAGTCTCCCTGTGCAAGAAGCAACAATTGGGGCTGCAAAAGAAGATAGTGGTAGTGTAGAGAGATGAAAACCCAATTTCCCAGCCTACCCCTCAGGGCTACCAAAATGCAGCAGTTTCATAGACCCATGACTCAGAGTTACACTCCCCTGAAAGTCCAAAATGAGAAGGGTCAAGATAAGACTGGGAGTGGTGCAAACTCCACAACCAGACTATTTAGAGCCCAAATGAAATAGGCACAGGGATCTCTTGGAGGAAGCCCTTCTGCATTGAAGATTTAAAAAGGATGAACAAATAGAACCCTCAGGCTACTGCTGCCTTTGATGCTGAGCAGCATGAGTGGCATGCATAAATTTGTGATGTATTTGCCCTTGTTGCTTAATGATTGAAGTTGCTTAATGATAACAGTAAATTTCATTCTCTCATCTGCTAGAAAAATGCTGATCATTTTTGTATTTATTTCCTAAATTGAACCCAGAAGTTGTGAAAGATGCAAGATTGATTTCACTGTGTTTGCCAGCTGCTGAGAAGACAGCAGGACTTCAGCCAACCCAGAGGACTAATTCCACTGCTTATTACTGCAGACAAACACCCAGAGCAGAGCCCTCTGCTCTCCCAGCCATAAGTCAATCACAAGAGTCAGAAGGCACTTTGCTCTTTGCTAGACTAATAGCATGGCAATTATAAGCACACTTCATTTCTTGCTAGACATCCCATTTTTTCCCATGAATGCACCTTGTTCAGAGTGCAGCCCAGCAGCTTTCGCATCTTCACTTCCATTCCTAGGAAGGCAAACAGGAATCCTTGCAGAGGTGTTTTGTTTAAAGGGTTTTTCCATAGGGAAAACCTGCCCATCACTGCCTGTGTGCACATCTTTCTATCATCATGTTTAATGGGCTGCATCAACTCTACCTGCTTTTCTGCACCTGATTAACTGCTTTACAGACTATGACACCTTAACACCAACCACAGACAGTGAAATACAGCCAGTGCACAGCTTGATACTTTAGTGACAGGGATGTTTCCTGTGTGAACCTTGGAAAAATGCAGAGACTTGAGAATGATGTCTCCCAGAAACATTTACCTAAGAGGGTAAAAAACAGCAACTTTGTTACACCAAGGGCTTCCAGAGCATCACTGGTATTTACAGAGCAGTCCATGACCCAAGAAGATTGTTTCTGAATAAATCACATCACAACAATACTGAATTTAGATGTAAAATCTGGCAACCAGACAAGATTTCTTCAATCTTATTGGTGTCTTTAAGCCTCAGCTGCCTGCAAAGTTCAGCTGTATTTTAATGGAGTCTGTGAAAAACTTTTGCAGATTCAACAAAACTGGAAAAAATATATTTTCAACAAGTGAAAGATATGGAACAACCAAAGAGACAAAGGTCAAATAATTCAGTATAAAAAACACATTACAAGTCACGTGTAGAGATAAAAATCTGAAAATATATAAATAATGCCAAGGTATTTCTATATTTTAGACATATAGATGGCATAAATAGGATCTTCTGAACAATCCTAAAAAGCATCAATAGGTATTTTTGACAGGTAAAACTTAAATTGCTCTACTTACACTTTCTGGGTTTTTTGTTTAATATTCAAACCTTTTTTAATTTGAGTTTTATAGTCAGACTTCTCCCCTTTTTTCTTCAAGACTTTTTGATTTCAATGAACCAGCTAACCCGATATTTCATGCACTGTGGGCTGTCTGGCAAGAAACTGAACATTTTTGTCTACTTCAGTCACATAATCTAGGTCAGTGGCTCAGGATCCAAAGAAACATTACAGGTGCTCTATTATTTCCATCTCACTCCACTATACAAAATTGAAAGCATAGTAAATTCTGATTTCTGAGCTCAGAAATGGGTTGTACCTATTATCTGTCCAAACACAGCCAGCAAAAAACTGATGGCCCTAAATAAAAACTCAGCCATCCACCTGAGGCAGCAGAGCTGGAAAGCACAAAGCATAGCTTTGGCAGTGACAAGAGTCACCAGAACCACAGCCCAACAGACACAATTAACAAACTTTATTTATCCTTGAAAATGCCTGTTTCCAAGTGCCTTCTTCCCTCTGTTAACTAGCAGAGGATCACATACGTGCAGATACACATCCATTGATGCGCCCCCCTACCCTGTTTATTTGTGCATTTCAGTACATAAAACAAGCTGAACTCTTACTCCTATGGTAGTAAAGAAATTGTGTACTGCAGCTAAAAGGTCAACATTTTGAAGGAAAAAATGTCAAAAGAGATTCTGATTTCATTGGAGAGAGTCAACTGAACTGTTGACTCTACAGCTGTGAAAATGATGCCATCTAGTTTCGCTCCATCCAGAGTGCTCCCAAAAACACTGGGAGAGCTCAGACTTGCAGAACGAATAAAGAGAATGGAGCTCCAGGTCTCGGCCCCTCAGGATATTGCAACCACTCAGAATTAAACTCAATCCTCAGGTCTGACTGCTCAAAGGTTCAGGAGGCTGCTGTAAAGGACAGGTGGGTTATTACAGGTAAACATTTTGGTAAAATAAGGCTAGGCCAAGCACTTTTGTTCCCAATGTAATACCTCCCAATGCCAACCAGAACTACCACTGCACTCACAAATCCTGGGTGCAAACAGTCTTGAAGCAATAGAACACAGAGGAACTCCCTAACACAGAGGCTTAAATAGCTCAGAACAGCAGAGATATTATAACTATGATAGCACCATGAAATGTTATAAATAACTTTACACAGAAATAATGCTTGTTTACAGCATTAACCCAAGCTATGGTTGCAGTTTCAGCTGCAGAAGCCTTTGTGTTCTTTTATTGATTTTAAAATTGCCTGCCACATGCCCTAGAAAAATAATTTGTAGCCTACAGTACTATAGAAAAACAAGTATGATTGGATAAAGAAATGCATTTGTACCCAAATTCTCTCCTCCTCTTGGCCTCCTGTTTTCCTGTTTGGTAGCAATGTGATGATGATGACGCTACACAGCACTTGGCTATCTTGCTCTGATTTGATCTGTCTCCCTAGCTGAATTCAAAACCAAGTGAAGGAATTTGCTTGTTCATTTTGCTGAGCAGCAGGGAAAGGGTGAATCTCCTCCAAGCAGAAATTAAACTTTGCAATTCATAATTAAATTGCTGCAGAGAGAGTCCTAGCAACAAAAAGACTCAGCTTATAAAAAGCTTTCTATTTGTAGGCATCACAGGAGTCTGACTGGAAAGATTTTACACCTTTCTCTTTACTCTAAAGTAGTAAGTTTTAATTAACAATTATTTCTTGGCTTAGAGCATCCTGTACAAGCCGTGGCAAAATATCATTTTCCCATTTTGTTTTACAAGTATTTACTTTCTCTTCAAGTAACATCTACTGGAAAGTGCATCTTCAAAACTGAACTGTATTTTCCAATACTGAAAGGTAACACAGTTACATTAAGGAAAATGAATAAGCAAGCATGCTATTACTGTGTCTATGTCAACAGGTCTGTGCTCAAATTACTACCTCAACTTTAATTACTCATGTGTAGAAGGATACATACACAAAAAAATATTTTCCTGTTATCCCATTCCCCAGTCCAGCTGTGGTTCTACTGAAAACTCATCTCTCAGATCAACTTCAAGTTAGTAAAATATTTAAGCTAACCAGGTCTGCTAGAAATCTCATTAATTCAGAGAAATGAAAAACATCCCCCTGAATTAGTACCCAACTCTACAAGCACAATCTAATGCAAGGCTGATTTTCAAAAGATGGGTGTTTATCAAGACATCTTTGCAGTGGCTTGCTAACTAGGTTTTAGCCATCTTCCACATAAAAATGTTATTTTAATTATGAATTATCTTCTGATTTAACATTTTCCTTTAATTGGCAAATATTTGTAGCAATTAACTCCTCCAGATTGCCTCAGACAGTGTGAGTCATGTCTTCCCTTGGGGATTTAACAATTACATAACTCTGCTCATCCATACCACCACATATAACACCTGGATGTCACGTTGCTGGAAGTGTTTCTATCCTTATAAATAATGCAACATCCTAATGCTGCTAATTATGACATGTACATAATTTACTGCTCCCTAGGGGCAACAGAAATTTCTCTCTCCTACAGAAGGCATAATATTAGTTTTTCTAGTGGCATTTTTGAGGGGAATTATCTCAGAGTAGGAAGGTGGCTGGAATTCTCTCTTCCTGCTTATGTTACACTTCCGTGAATAGAGTGGGAATTTTCAGAAACTGTCTGATTTAGAACAATATTCAAAACTCCCACTCCTAAGTAAACATTTGTGCTTCCAAGTGAATCAATTTGCAACGAATTTTCAAGAGCATGTTTGGCAATTTCTGCCTTTGACACCCCAAATTCACCAAGAGAAATTTAGTAGAATAAAGCATAATGGTTATGTTCAGGTTTTTTGGGTTTGAGTCTTGTTTTTCCTTTCTAGTAGTCCAAAAATCAGTGTACATTGAATCAGATCTGAGGAGAGGCTTCAAAGATCTAGATGACAAATTAAGTTTAACATATTCATTACATCACAAAAAAATTAATTAACATAGGAGGCTTATGTTGGTATTATGCAATTTGAGAGTAGACACAGTAAATTGCAAGGAATTAGCAAATTAAGATTTTCATTAACCTGTAACAAACTGAGGCATGTTTAGTTTTCAATATGCAGCCTGAGAAATGTGGAAAAAAAATCTGGTTCTTGATAAATAACTGTTTAACTTATTTCTCATCCACTACAGAAGGCTTCAATACTAAAATAAACTTTAATTTTTTTAAATTTTATATGAATACATAATTTATAAATGATAATATGAAATTTTCTAGAATCCAACTAGGCACATTTCCAGTTAGCTAATATGACAATCCAGCACTTCTTTGGTTAGAAAATTCACTGCAGTAAAAAAATCTGCAAGTATTTCATGCCAGCTTTTCCTTACAGAAAGGTGAGAAACCAAGACAAAGAACTGCTTGAAATTAAATTAGGAAAAAAAAATATCAAGGTTTACAAAGTAGTCTTTTTTTCTCCCAGCAAATTACTATCACCTCCTCTGAACCCTGAGGATCTTTTTGAATATATGCTTACTTTTGGAAAATGTCACTGAAAATTAATTCCTGCTGCAGCTAAATGGGAATATTTTCACCAAATTTGTCTAATTTTCTCATTATTACCAGGAAAATCTGCCTTTCCCTATTTATTTCCTGAGAATTTCATCAATTTAGTCTCTTAGGAATGGGTTTGGGGAGGTAACAGAGAGGTAAAATGAGGATGACACAATGATAGTCACCAAAGCTTTTTAAACAAAGCTTTCTAATACATTTACTGAAAAATAAATGGCTTTTTAAGAGCTTTTACAGCATAAACCTCACAATATTTGGAGTTCTAAACATCCAAAAAAGAAGCTATTTCATCTCAGCTAAGCTGCTTTTAAACATGCAATTACATTTTTCTGCAGGTTGATGGGTTTGTTTAGCAGCCTATTGTCTCATCAATAACTATCAGAAAATACGCTCTTTGCAGGGCATGTGAAGTTTTCTTCCAAGCTAAGAATTCTCAGTTTTAGTCAGATTTTCTGTATAAAAAGTAGTGAAAGCACTCTTACCACACCCTCTATATATTTCAGTTTCTGTATTTTCCAAGCCATAGAATAGGGCTCTATTAAATTAAACTCAAATACTGTGTTTCTCCTATGTGAAATCCACAGGTGGATACCCACCCTTTAGTCAATTTTTTGCTACTGATTTCTACAAGAACTACATTTCAAACACCAAGTAAGCTCTTCAACCAGCAATTAAACTGAAAGAGATTTAAGGACTTATACATAAAAAACTCCTTCTGTCTCTTGCTCTAAAGATCTATAGGATACTTTATTTCTGACAGTATCATGGTAATGCCATTAGGCACAAAATACAGCAAAAAATGGGAGGGAGCTCACCTATGATCCAAAAAAAATTGTCTCAATGTTTAAAATCAAAATTAATGCACTAATCATTTATGGCTCATAGGTATAGAGACCTTGAAATTACCTCAATAAAGAAATGTTGAAGGCAGTCTTAATTATAAAATGTGACAAGAAGAAATTTTAAGAGCAGAAGGAAAGGTCAAGACAATTTTATTGGGTTTTCTCACTGATTGTTAGATAGAAATAAAGTTATTCAGCACACCATTGTTGTTGTTTGTACATCATTCCATATATCAAGAAATCACAAGTTGCTCATGAAAAGGAATCTTGAGAGCCCTTCATTTCAAATTATCATCTACCACAAGCATGACTGTCCATTTGGACAGGTTTTACCATTGCTTCCATTAAATCTCCTTTCCCCATGCTAAATGAAATCAATGTCAATCAATTATTGTGTCAGACCAGGATGAGGAGACTGAGGGCAGAACTGCCTCTTCATTTCTGGGATTAGTACAGCACCACCCCAAGTCCTCTCTGACAGATCATTTATAAGTATTTCTCTTTGCAATTATATTCCCAGCTTGTTCAGTGAAATTGATTTTAAGCTAAATAATTACTTCAGACAAAGTCACAGATTTCTCCACTCTGGCTGATAAGGAGAGGCAGCTGAATGAGAGGCATTAATAAATTTGTGAACTACTTTGAACAAATTACACATATTGTTACAAGGGAGATTTACAGCAATAGCAGATCTAATTAAGTGCTTCATAAAGCAAAACATGGGGCAGATGTCAAACTGATAAATCAGGTTTTATTAGGTGTTATTCTGATGAGTTTTTACTTCTGTAAGGAAATATTTTCACCCTATATGACAATGTTGAGCTATCCAATGGTTCCTAACATTTGAGCAAGATGAAATCTGTAACTCTCATTTTGCAATTCTGTGTTTAGTGAATTGAAGTTCAGTTAAACATAATTCTTAACTCAGATGTAATGTAAGAGAATGGTGTTATTTGTGTTTCAACCGGTCCTACTCTATGCATAAACATGATAGGTGTCTTTTCTAAAAGCAGAAAAGCATCTATGGAGTATATTTACAAGCAAAATCTTTTACCTAGAAGCACAGAGAAAAGTTGGAGAATACATCTAGATAAACATGCTTTTATAATTATTTTATGAGCAAGCAGGTCAGCATTTTCACACCTCTAGTATTTACCATATTTTAATAGTATAGAATTTTACATATTTATAAAATATATCTATGTACATTCATGTACCATGGAGAGGATCAAAAAGGAATCTCAAACAAACTGTTTTGTAATAGTTCCACTGAAAGAAGGACAGAGGCATACTGGACTTGGATAATGAAAATAAAGAAAATTATGGAGAGGCTAATTAAGGTCTTAACTGAATAAGAGTGTTTATGTGACAGCAAAACTGTCACTTGATAGCCATTCACAAAAGCCTGAAGCAGGTAAATACATATTAGGAGAAGATTACAGAAAGTGCCTTAGGAGGGGATGAATTGGAATAGAGTAATGAAGTAAGAAAACAGAAAATATTCGTTATGAGAATATGAAAAAATATGACTACAAACCCTTCAGAATAACTTTCTCATTCTAGAAAGACTTAATTTTTTCAGTGCTGGAGAGCTGAGTTCACCTGTAAAGGTAATACTATTTCTTTCCAGCTCAATAGCAAAGATAAGGTATATATTTTTCTGAGGTTACTTACTGGTAAAGTCAGCATTGCACTTGCTCTGCATTACCTTTAAAATGAGAGTCTGTGACTTTCCATTCAGGAAAACCTTCAAAGAGAATACCCAAGAAAATGACTGCTGGCTCAAGAACAAGAAAAAAATTAAAAGGATTTCATGATCCAAATGATATTGTAGGAACGAGAGTTTGCATACAGGGTAAAGATGCCTTGTAAAAGAACAAAGTCAATAGGACTATAAACCCATACCCTGCCCATTTCATCATTGATTTGGAGCAGCCACAGAGAAAAAAGGAAGATTCTGAAAGCATCACAAAAGCAGAAGTCAGCAGATCTTACAAAGACAAATATAAGTTTTAAGTAGAACACCACTGATCTGTATGATTGATTTTTCTGCCAGCATCTGCATATCCCAAAGGGCAGCCCAAGCATGAAAGGAAAAAGCATGCTAAAAAGAGGAAAGGACAAGTTGGGTGCTGAACCTCAGCCTTGTAATGGGGAAATGAAGCCCAGACACCTTGTTCTATCAGAAATGGGTAAGGAAAAGAAAGATTTGATGTTTTCATCACTAAAATGTTCATTTTGTAGATCAGCACAGCAGCCCCAGTGTGCTGCTGTGACTCCAGCCAGGCTGGAAATACTTGGGCAATGTCAGTGAGGCAATGTCACCTTTCTGTGCCAAGAGTCACTCCCAGGCTTGTCCCAGGGGACCATTCCTCCTGCTGCTGGCTTCCCTTCCAGTGCAAAGGGCAGCTCCATGCCCTGGGAGCCTGCTTCAGGCCATGGAGAGGCCCTGACTCTCTACAGAGCCTGCACAATACATGCAAATCAGTACCTGCATTAATCAACAGTAATTATGTGGTGTAAATGAAACCAAGGCTCCAGCAGCTGCACTGCCACGTGGGCGAGTGTCCTGTCAGGATCTGTCACCTGTGCTGGTCACACTGGGCTGTGTGAGCAGGGTAACCACCCACAGCAGATGGAAATTCAGCATTATGTTTCTAGTCTATTACCTACATTGAAGCTTTCCAGGGCTGCAAATAGGAGGAAACGAAGTAAGACTTGGATCAGAAAGCGCAATAAATGAAAGCATGTTCCATATGTCAGTTTCCTCTGGGTCACCTCTCACTGTTTTGCTTTCAGGCTGTGGTAGAATATGTTTTTTCTTCCCCATTTCATCTTTACTCTAAAGGCATGAAACAGGAAGCAGTTCTACATAGTTCTTACCTGGGGAAACTCTGGGTTTTTCACCTTCCAGCTGGGCTGGAGTGCAAAAGCTGGCACTGGATGCATCACAGGTGCAATGGGGCCCAGTTCAGGAGGGTTTCAGCTAAGTTTTGTGTTAATAGCCTTTTGGGGCTCTAATTGTAAAAAATAAAAGGGTGCTTATCTTGCACATTTATGTTTCCTATTGCCTCATGTATTCTACTGTCTGCATGAAGATGAATAAAAGGAAGATTTTGGGGCTGGGCATAATCTACAGACATACTGGAACTCTGCCATTAGAAATCTGGAGGTCGTACAGAGATCCACACAAGCTCCCTTATATGTGCTTATCAAGTTATTTAATCAAGCAAAGGCCATTTCCCCTAATTTTAAAACAGAGAAATGGATTTTTTTATTTGTATTCCAAGTTGGTTCAAGCTAAAGATATTTTTATTGAAAGAGATTCATTGCTCAAAAACCAGAACCCCAGCCAGATAAAGGCATAAAACATGAACTTTACTGTAAAGACTAAGGCATTTAAAATTCTTAGTCTATAGAATTCAGTAACATGCAGAAGGATTGAAAAAGATTAAGGCTCACTCATTACTTGGACCTCTGGCCTAGGTAACTCTGACTCTGTAGTTCAACAAATAAGGTCAATGAAAAGTAATTCCAGTGAGTTTTGAAGCAAATCTATTATAAGAGGAGGCACAAAAAGCCCTATTTGAATGGCATAGGAATTTTAAGCAAAGAGAAGTACTATGACCTAATACTGAAATCCACAGTCCAGGACATGGTCCCTAAACAAAAAAAACCCAACTTTACTCTTTAAAAAAAAAAAAAACAAACCCCACAAACCCCTCCTCTAAACATCAGGATATCTTGTTTTATGGTTTTTACTACAGATTATAAAATTTAGAGGAAATACATTTCTCTAATTTGTCACCAGGAGGCAAACAAGTTTTTAAAGTTATTAAATACTTTCCAACAATCTTTTACTTCATGACCTTGCAGGACTTGGTTTCCCAGAGGTAAACAACTTTAAAAATAACTTATTCCTCTGATACTTCTATACCTTCCAGAAATGCCTAGAAGGCAGCAAACAAACCGAGCTCCTTGTGCTGACTTCTCATAAAGCACCCAGGTTATTTCTGTGTATTGTGCAGTTACTGTTTCTGTTTTACTCTGAAGAACAAGAAAAACCTTTTATTTTCACCTTAGAAAGCATTAGAGCCATTTGTTCTAGATCTGTAAGATTTTGCTGTCAGTGGTAAAGAGTTACAAGGCTTCAATAGCATCACTCCTCCCCTGACTCTGAAGGTGTTAGATCTGCTGTGCCTTACAAAATCAAGGGAAAGAAAATCTGGAAGTGACAGTTTGCACTGAAACCAGATGATAACTCTTAGCAGCACATATTCCCTTCTCAAAAAAAATTTTGCAGGGCTTGTGATAATGATCTTCAGAAGACTTTATTGCTGTTGATGCTCATTTGGAAACCAGGACTGAATTCCAGACTGGAACTTTACAGGGCACCAGCTCCAGGTTTCCTGAAATCAAATGTTCACTGGGTTCCCAGACAATTTTCAGTTTGTGAAGGAGGCAGCTCACATTAAGTGACTTGTGAAGGGGCAAATGTTAATCTCATTTTACCCATCTTTTCACTCAGGAAATTATTTCTCTTTTGGCAATCAGCAGTGCCAAACAGATATGGATGACTAATAATGAAGGTCATTTGCTGAACGCTGTTCCTTTCCAAAGGAGACATTCATTTCTTAGCTGCCATGGACAAAATTAGGAAATTTTGTACAGCAGGCAGAATTTTAGGAAACAATGGTTTGAGGTTTTTTTATTCATAAATACAGTTTCTTATTTTTAGTTTGTAATTGCAAATGTAAAGTCACAAACATTTCCACAAACTTAAGTGCAAGCACAGGTAATGAATTAACACTTAATGGCTTAGCTGTCATTGATTTAATTCTTCAGTTATATTGATTTATTTGGGGAAAGCACCTCAGTCTATTTTACTTCTTTCTTAATAAGAAAGGAAGTTGTATATAGGTATCAAATAATCATTAATGAAATTATTCTAAGGAAATTTTTACAGCTGTGTCCTCATATAAAATTGCACTTGTAGTTCAGCGAACTCTAATCATTCTAATTACCTCAGTGAGAAGCTGGTTTGAAAATACAATTTGCCTACAGTCAAGGAATCAAGCATGACAAACCTAAGGTAGAATTAGTAATTCCAGTGTTGGGATTTATCCCCAGCCAGCCACTAAGCCCCACACAGCTGGCCACTCCCTGCCCTGGCAGGGTGAGGGAGACAATTAGAAGGGTAAAAGCAAGAAAACTCATGGGTTGAGGTAAGAACAGCTTAATAATTTCAAACAATAATTTAGGGAAAAAAAAAAACCAAAAAGCCAAACCAATAAATTGTAACGAAAAGGAAAAAATACAAAGAAATAAAATCCAAGAAAGGCAAGTGATGCAACTAAAAACAAACCATTTGGCTGCTGCCCAGCCAGCCCTTAGGCAGCAGCCCACGTTCCCCTCAGCTGATACACTGAGCATGAAGCCACATGGTCTGGGATGTCCCTTGGGTCAGCTGTCCAGCTGTGTCCCCTCCCAGCTCCGTGTGCACCTCCAGGCCCCTTGCTGGCAGCACGGGGTGAGGAGCAGAAAGGGCCCTGACTGTGCAATCCCTGCTCAGCAATAACCCAAACACTGCTGCAGTATAAAAACTATTCCCCGCACAACTGCAAACCACAGCTCCACACTAGCTACTGGGAAGAAAATTAACTCTATTTCAGCCAAAAGCAGCACAGCAAATCAGTTTATTCCTTCTAAGGGGCGCTGCAAATTTGAAAGGTAGCACTGTGCCTTTACACCCAGGCACAGAGACTCAGAGAAGAAAAAGCTTAGCCATTCCATCCAATTATAAGCTTAATTTTTGTTAATGGCATCCTCTTCTCAGATGCTTAATAAGAAGCTTTTTTTTGCAACTTGCAAAGTGTACAGTACACAAGAAAGAGAAGAGACTTCCACTGTAATCATGCAACAGTCTTACACACAGTTAAAATGATCCTTTTTTCAAAGAATGCTTATTTTCTTCAAATAAGAATAAAGCATGACGGATGTTTCAAAGCAGCCTGTTATAGGTGCTAGACATGGTGTATCACAGGTTGTCACCTTCCCAGCTCAAAGGGAGAGACTGACACAGCACTTTGGGACTCTGACATGGCCTGGGGGCTGAGCTGGGCTCCTCACAGCAGAGCATCCCCAAAGCCCTGTAACTGCAGCTCTTCCAGGCATCTGGATGTGCTCCAGTGACTCCTTTGGCCCCAGCTTCCCTGCACATTTTTGTTTGCAGTGCACAGACACAGTGCTGGCTCTGCATGGCTGTGTGCTCACAGTTTGCACATGGCTGGGACCCCATCCCAAACAGGCCACAGCTGTTTCTTCTCTGCCTCATCCAATGCAAAATGGTAAAGAAAAAACCACACTAAAGTGGTTTTGATCATAAAGCAGCTATGCATCACAACGATGATGAAAAAAATCTGGTTTTCAGTTGTTTCAGTGTTTACTCAGAAAATAAAGCACAACAAAAAGAGCTGTGAATCAATTCAGTCTCAATTTATGGTTACACACTGTCCTTTTCCCAGAATGGATTGCACTGCTATAAGCTAACCCACAAGCACATAAAATAATCATAGAGCTCTATTTGCCCTGGCTTATATTTCTCTGGAACTATTGAAGTAGCAACATATTATCCCACAGGAAAGACATTATCAAAGATTAGAAAAATGCCTCAGAAGAAAGTAGATTTCTGTGTTAAGGCTGCTGTGATTTACCAGTAACCACTCAGTGAGAAGACTCCTCATATTTTATCACTGTGAAATAGAAAAATACCTTTTGAGCCTGTGCAACACCTTTAAATTTCCCGAACACTAAAACAAAACCACCAACACAATTTTCCAACCATTTCATGCAAAAAGAAAATTGAAAAAAGATTGATTATCTAAAAAAAAAAATTCATATTGTCCTGATACAGTTCATTCAACAGACCATACCTAAGATGAGGTATAAATTTAGTATTAAATGCAATATTGATTCAATATTAAAATACAATTACTTTTTCTATAAATACATGCCTAACTATCAGTTTAACAAACTAATATCATCAATGTCCATGGAAAATTCAGAATGAAAAAGAATCATTTTAGATATTTGAAAAACTCCATTGTTTGTGCATGTCCAGTGATTCGGAAAGAAATTGTGTGTGCATAGATAACCATCAGATAACTCTAGAGAGCTGGGGTTTTATGCTGAGAGAATAAAGAAAACAAAGAAAAATATGGAACATGAAGTTCTCCCAATTTGTTTTGGTACATATTTTTGGATTCCTCTTTCTTTAATAAAGAACATTTACTTGAACATTCTAGCTTCCACTCGGATTTTAAGCACAATTTCTTTCTTTCATCATCTGCTGGAGTTGACAAATCCTGACATCTCACCCTGTAATTAACAATTGGATCTAGCTTGCCTTGTGCTTTTTTGCTTTGCTGAATTGACAGCTTTTGAACCAGCTCTGCAGGGTAGCCTGAGGCTCTAGGGCAGAGAACACACAAAGAAAAAGTAACAGAATTAGCAAAACAAGAATAGGGTGGGAGAAACACATTAGTGGTAGTGAGAGCATGGGAGAAAGGAAAAAGAGCTGTTCCATCAAATCAGGTGGCTGCTGGTTCCACTTTTGTTCACAGTAGAGGACAGAAAGCACTTCATGTGCTGATGACCATAAGTGAATTTAAAAGGAGTGATGAAGCATCCTCCTCCACAGAAGTTATAAATTCTGCTCATCCCTGAAACAGCTCCATTGCTATTCATGTAAATGCTCTGAGTAGTAAAGTGCAAGTTTGAAAGAAGCAGCTTGGTGAATATTTTGATGAGGCAGGGACGAGGAAAATTGAATGCCATGAACTACAGCAGCTAATTCCAATTTCAAGTAGATCCTAGCTCTCATTAAAACACAAACTGACAAAATAATTTGGTGCTGCTGTGACACATTGAGATTGAGGTTGAGAGTGTTAAAATGGATGGAGTACCCTAGCAGTAAAATTTATAATTAAATCCAAAGCAAGATTTGGGTGGGGGGAGGAGGAGGGGAAGTGCCTTTTGCTTTGGAAAAAGAAAAACATCTCAGAGGGGGAATGGTTTCAGTGATAACCCCTCAAATGAGCAAGAAAGGAGATAACATGCTTAACACAGTATTTCACTCTATGGTGACCCACCACGCACCACAGTCCCTGCCAGGGAATTCTACCAGGGAATTTTAATTGGCACCCAAAGCCAGTGTGCTGCCTGGAGCAAGTTACCACAAAAATCTCTTTTCATAATTCTTAACATCAACTTATTAAACAGAAATAGCTTAATACTTTTTTGATAAATAATTACTGTTCAGACCTACAATATTTGAAGAAGCAGTTTATGTTTAGCCTTCCTTTCCTGGTTATAAATCTTGATGGAAATGTCACTAAGCAAAGCAGTGAAGGGGGTCACTGGTGGTGCCCAGCTAGACACTGAGGTGTGGCACAGGAGCCCCATCTGAGGCAGAGAACAAACCATTTTCAGCTCTTGTTGAAGGTCTCTGTGTCTATGCTCACAACCAAATATTCTCTTTGCATTTAAACAGTCTCTATTACAGCATCCTTGTATCATAAATAGGTTTCAAACCATATCTTTCACATTAAAGCCATAACAAAGCATTTTCACTTTTAGAAGGATTTAAATTTAAAGAAAGCTCTTGGCTATTTTGTTCAGATTCTGCTTACTTTCAAGCATTTCAGTATCACTTCTGACAGAAAACAAGACTTGATATCTGAAGCAGATATTTCTTCCAGATTGTTTGCAAAACTTGTAGAGCCTAGCAGACCATAATGTTAAAGCATAATATTTATTTGGTGAAAGCATGACAAAACTGACATGTAACACTTAATTGTAAATGAATTAAAACATTCCCTTTAATTGTGCCTAATCTAATAATGCATTTTAACGGTCCAGTTATTAATAGCAATGCCAGCTGAATCATTAAAGGCTGAAGTTGGACAAAAAGGACACATCAGCATGGGCTTCCTTGGAGGTGCTGTGCCAGCAAAGTGCACAGAACCTACAGAATCAGCATTACACAGAGCAGCTCTGTCAGGGATTACCTGTACAGCCTGCATTTTATGGCCTGTGTTTTTAGGTTCTGGGGACAATTTCATCCACATGCCTTCTGCAACTGAGTGTCACTGTAGGCAAACCAGGAAATCTTCAAAGAAACAGTAGAAAGATAGTAAGATGCACAATAAGGGAAATTACAACAGGCAAAACCTTGCTGCCATTCAGAGCAGTCTCTGAAACTTTTCTTACTTTATTTGTTAAACATCTGTCTAGTTCTGTTGTTATTATACTGTACCACCAACTTAAATTTATCTCTGTCAGATTTTAAACAGCACCTGGAGTGCAATTACATGCCTCATGATACCTTAGCAGCAAAAAGGGAATTCATTTAACATTTCCAACTTGTCCTTATGGGATGTTACAAGGGCAGGGTGTTAGAAGGAAAAGTGAACAAACAGACAAAAAAACCCCAACCAAACAAAGAAAGAACTTTAACTCATGTTATAAAGTTCAAGAAATTGATACAGTTCACCATTAATACATAATCATAAAGCAAGAACATAATCACATATAGTCAAGAATATTTTATTGTCTAGCCTAAACTCTAGGTAGAAAGTTCAGTTAAGAATTAATATTTTATTTTACTTATCCAGACATCTTGTTTGTATGAGCAAAGGCATGGAAAGGAAGGCAACCTACCCAATTTCAAGAAACCAAATGGACTATCACACTCTTTGTGATTTTTGAGAGAAAAATAGAAGTGTATCAACAAAAATCACTGTTTTCAAAACCCAGCATATAATCAATGACTATTTGGGCATTAGTTTGTCTTTTTATTTTTTTTTAATTGTTGCCCCTCTACCTCTGAGTTACAAGAAGTCTTTCCAATTCTAAAAATGCAGAAAAGCAAATCATCCTGGCTGCTGTAGACAAAGTCACACAAAAAACAGATGCAGAAAGTCTTTAGATGAGCAAGGAAAAGCAACTGAACACATTTATTGATCAAAAGAGGGCCAGTGGAACAAAGGTGCACACAATGTCTAGTTCATAATAGAACAACTAGTAATTATAAAAGAACGAATACTGGCCCCAAAAGCTCCAGCTGGTGAAAAGGCTGTGTCATGACACAGCCCAGGCCATGGAAATCAGGTTTAAAAAGGAAAGCTTTTGATCTGAATTCCAATATTATTCAGTGACAATACTAACAAAAGCTGACCTGTTCCTCTCATGCCTGGTGGTTTGAGTTCTGCAGAAACTTTGAGGAGGCAATGTAACAGCACAAGCTAAGCAGAAAGCTTGGGTGACACATTTCAACACATGCTCAACTTCAGGCAGAACCCCAGAAATTAATCTCATTAATGAAGTGCTGCAAAGTTCACAAGTGATGCAAGAGCCTCCAGAGCACAGACCTAGGGTTCCAATAGTCTTGTAGCTCAGTGTAGAAAAATCTACTTATCTGTTTAAAAAAAGCCCCCACAATACTGATGGCCTCCACTGCCAATATGCCAGAGCCCTTAACCTGTATCAGTATTTGAATATTAAAATAAAGGATCAGAACCCATCTTCTGGAATAACATATACAGAGCTGTATGAGAGTAATTAGATATTCTATTTGTATCGTCTTGTAGTTTCAAACCATACAAGCTACCTTCCAGGAGTAGGATTTATCATCTACCTGCACTGATCTTTGAAAGGAGAGGAAAAGGTCTTTTTCCTACTAAAGACCACAGTATCTGAAGGAGAACTGCAGCTGAGGGAGCCTTAGGCAAAGGACCAGAGAGGAATAACTCTGTAGGGTGCTGGATTGCTTACACAGTTATATTAACAACGCCAAGCTGACAAACCCTCACTGACAATTCATCAGGTATTCACTGCCTGTTCAAGCAAGAGCCCAGCTCCTCCAGAAAACATCCCAGAAATGTTACAAACACCAAGTGCTCAGACAAATTACATCAATTCCCCTTGTGGGGAACACAAGGCTTTTAGCCATCAATACTGAATGCAGTGCTGGAAGCTTTGTAAATCTCCTCTGCCCTGCCTTATCCCTGGCACTAATTAATCTCAGTGGGATTTTGTAAAATGGTGAGAACAGTAACTGTAAAATCACATTTAACAACCATTTCCAAACTGGCAAGAGTTACTTCCCCAGCCACTGCAATTTAAGGAACCCCAACTGCATTAAGAAACCCTCAATGCAAACTGAGGGCATCAGGATGTCACACCATGGAAACCAAGCCTCTCCAAACCCCAGAGGGGCTCCATTTAATGGGGATAGGGGTAAAGGGAAATTGTTTGGGGTTTTTTGGTTAGTGGGGTGTTTTTCTTGACAGATCTCCTTTCAAGCAGGTGTTCAATGTTTCCTTTTGAAATAAGGCAGAGTATTACACCTGTACTACAGCAGGATTGTGGAATAGAAGAGTAATGATTGATGGGCAGGTGATGGGAAGGCAATGCCCATGATTTGGGAGTTTTTAACTGACACAATTTAAAACGTATTTTCACTTTTTCATAAGTATTACCTCAAATGACTATTACAAGAGACATGAGGCTCATTTAAGGGATAATTCTCATTACCACAGCTAGAGAAAGTATTAGTTAGGCAACCACTTTACATTTTTTAAATCATAGCACAAACAACATCAATACATACGCAAATATACATAATTTAAATATTTTTACAGGAAAAGAAATAAAATCACATTCCAACGTTTTTAGAGCACACATCACCAAATACATTATCTTTTGATTGAAAATCCTATTAGTAAATTAAGAGACTTCTTTCAGCATCCATATTGCTCCAGAACAGGTAAGTTACTGTGAGGGGATCAACTTGCATGATCAGATTACTTAAGATCATGCAAGTTCATCACCATAAAATATGGTACAGCCACATCTACAGCAGAAAAAAAAAGAAAAAGGAGAAGGAAAAACCTAAAAGAATTTGGTTCAAAAAGGCCAGAAACACAGGGTGCAGATATCTATGAATTGCATCAAAATTACCTTTTCCAGTCTCCTTACCTTAAAATTTGATGTTGGAGAACACTGTATAGTTGCAAATCATGCATAAAGTTAAACACAGAGACAGGGAGTATCAGAAGTCTGTAAATTACAAGCAGTGAACAAAAAGCAGACTGTAGTGGGATTCTCTTCAGCCATAATCTCAATTTTGCTAGCATTTTAAAGGACAGTTTGAATTATCACTTCAGAGGTTCAGCTTTGCCTATAATAAAGGCTAATGAATTTTTGTCATCCTGATATATGTGCGTCACACCTTCAGTATCTGCACAGACTAGCAAATAAATATTGGCAGAACCTGAACATAAATCTATTTCCAAAAATCTGCAAAGTCAGTTTTAGATAATGAAACAAAAAAAAAAAATCTTCCAATAGGTTTAAAAAGGAGGTCAAAATAGGCAGCATTCATAAACATGAACAGTATATGGCATGACCTTGATTTCATTTCAATCCAAATTGTCTCAATGGAAATTGAAAAAACACTTTAGTCTGTTGGCAACAGTTTAAGTAAAATCAACTATTTGCTTTCATTTGTAACTTGAAATACATTTGGGTAGAGGCAAACACATATACACATATATATTTAAATCACAGTTTCTGAAATACTGAAAAATTGAGCTTTTGATTTAAAATGCTTTAAAAGCACTTTACCAGCCCCAGCTCTGCCTGAGTAGTTTTGCCAGTGCTGAAAAGCAGCATGGATGGCACCTATCCAAGCAATAATTCTGGTATTTTATGTAATCAAAATGGTGGTATTAATAAAAAACATCAACACTGAGCCTTACAGTTAAGTGTCTTCTCTTTCCTCCTGTTACTGTGGGATTTACAGTGGCCCAGAAGAGCAAGGTGGTTTTTGTTTAGGAGCAATGTCAGATTTGGTAATGCAACACCAGCCTTCAAATCTTTATACTGCAATTTATACTTGCAACAGAAGCCTAGGAAAAAGAAATGCTTTTCAGCAGCTTTTTTCAGTGGTTAAACTGACATATATACGTTTTAATAGCAAAGAAAAAAATATTAATCACTTAAAGCTCTTGATACACACACACAAGATCCCTGTCATTAAAATTGTTATTCTGCAAGGTTATCACATCCCTACTGCATTTTTGTTTATAGAGAGGCAAAGTCTCCCCTGACTCAGGTTTGTAGTTGCATGGCAAAGAATTCTTGTATTATGGGTCTTCATAATAAGACAAAGATGACCTCCTGTGCTTCATATCATAATTCCCTTACACTACATAGAGCTCTCAGTGCCTTATCTACTTCAATTACAATGTCAGAACCCAATTTTATTGGGTATTGTGATTCTGTTAATGACAATTTAAATTGAGATCTGCTTGCATCTACCCCTGACTGAAATTACTGAGTGACAACAGTATTTTTGCTTTCTTTGTATAAGAAACAAAGCCAACATGACAAGCTTTACTGCTTTTCCATGTTTCAAACTTCATACCCATGATACCATGGGCAAGGCAAAACTGATTTAAAGTCATGCATGCTATAAATACATAGTTCTCTGTCCAGAGGGCCTTATTCTAAGTGATAAAATCCCATACAAGAAGCATTTGAATAAATAATGCAACATGGCTCCATGGAGGGATTTCCATGGATTTTTTTTCCCCACCCACCTGTCTATATCTTCTGTGAAAGTCCCAACTCTGAATTTTGGAAAAATTCAATGGAAATCAATGGAATTCAATGGAAAAGTCAAAATATTGCACAAACCAGCTCCCCATCACACAGCCTGACCCTAGCAATGAAGCCAACTAACTACTCCCCGGTACAGTATTTGAGGGAGAGAGATACACATTTATTGTCCACTGGTAATTAGCTGAAGCACAGTGCTACACACCATGAAAACCCATCCACTTCATCATCTAATTTCAGCAGGCTACAGGAAAGACAACTCAGTCAATAGTGATGCACGTGAGGTGTGTAATTAATTTTTTGTTCATGGCTATAAATCTTCTGGTTTCAAATAATTTACTCTTGTCAACGGGACAAATGACAGACATGCTTGTGAGAAAAATTGTAAGTTAGAGATTAAAAATCTCCATGAGTAACTCAAACATTCTTTCAAACTTGTCAAATTTCATGCATTTTCAAAAGCATTCAACATAATTTTGTAATCAATGGTATTTGTCCAAACTCCCCTATAGATAAAGCTAGGCTAAAAAGTGTTTCTTCTCCACTTCATCTTCCCAGCCCATCACACATAATTTCTATTGCTCTCCTGAGTCCCTTACACTGTCTTCACCAATATAAAACAAATGGAAATAAGCCACATCAAAAATCTATACTTGGTCCACTGAAGTAATAAATAGTCTTTACATTCTTCTGGGTGTTTTTCCATTATACCTGCTGTTGGGGAAAACCTTTGTCATACAAATTTATGGGCACATTAGGTATAATAATTCTGTTTTGTATTTTATCTCTGCAGAAACACTATTAGGAGCTGTTCTAGTCATCTGAGTGCAATAAAACAGTTATGCTTTTAATACATCTTATTTGCCTATGAATAGCTTTTAGCAAGATAACTACAGGCTCCTTTTTATCAGCATATTAACATTTAATGTGTGTGTGGACTCAGGGCCTGTGTGTTTTAAAGCAAGATTATGGCATTAAGATTTCTGAACTCCCCATTAGTGTCAGCAGGGAGCAGTTAAAACATGACTGACATGAGATTGTGTCAGTCACAGCTTTACCCAAGTTTCCTTTTTTTGCAAGACATCCACTGAAAGATTTACAAGCAGGTGGTGCTTGCTCTGAACAAAGTAATTTCTAAAGTTCAAAGAGAAATATCTCCATGCGCAAGCACCACTAATCGTATCCTAAAAGTGTTCTTTTATTTCAGCCAAGGTGAAAAAGGAGCAAAGACCTGCTGTTTACAGCTTAAAACTAGGTTAACTTTAACCTGGGTTCTTTAGCCTGGAGGAAGGAGATGAAGAGCCCAGGCTGGCAGGTCTAGGTTAGCAGTACTCTGCAGGGGGCTGCCTGTTGAAACAGGAGCAAGGTGTGTTCTCCCACCGACGCTGCTGTGGGCAGGGTGCATGCGCTCACAGGGCAACTCAATTTAGCCCACAAAATACGTGTGCAGCAGGTTAAATGCTGGGATAAACACATGCAGTAGCACCCAGCTCTAGAGGGACACCAGCAGCCAATGTATTCTCAAGGTACCAAAGCATTTACGTGCTGAGATTTACTGCATCACGCATTTCCAAGAAATGCAAGTTGACTTGAGGCACAGCTTAGCTCTATTTCAGAGGAAGGCAGCAGAGCTGGGAAATTGCAGGTGGTTCAGTCTAAACTTAAATTCAAACATTTTGCAAATACTGACTGCATTCCTTTTTCATGTGCAATCACAGCTGCACAATTGATTGTGCACAACTGATTGTGCAGAGTATACATACACATGAAGGTAAATTTTGCTGAAAACAGTCCTTAAGCAAAATACTACATAAAACATGGAACATGCATTAGTAAAAAGATGCATAAACCAGTATAAACTAGTTAGTTTAAACTTTGGGAAGTCAGTACAGTATAAACTTTGGGAACATTGACTAAGTTAGGCCTAAGCAGTCTCAGAACAGAACTGCTGACAGGCTAGCTAGTTTCTGTACCTGAGATAGTGCTGCAACATCAGCTAAAAAGAACATTCCAGCTGGATGAACGAGACTTGAAAATAAATTCAGTCATAACCAAACTCATTTTGTCAAATGTTGCCTTCCAAAGATTTAATATGCACTGCCTGTTGCAGTCATAAAAATTAGAAACATCACATCAGTAAACTTATGACCACAGAAAAAGAGTTGAACACATTAGAGCAACTGAAAACAATTCCATTCAAATAAAATTTTCTGTGCAAATCTGGACCTACAGACATGAGAATTCAAACATGGATGACATGCGATCCTATTTGTTTCTTCTTTTTTTTTCATATGTCTACACTGATTAAAGTGTTTGCTGAAATTGTTGTACTGCAACAATAATGGAACAAACACAAAATCCCATTCTGATTTGTTACATCTTGAAAAGGTAATTTTTTCCATGATGTTACTGTAGAAATTTAAAAACCATCAGGGAAAGGCAGCGGAAAAATATTTGTTTTCATAAGTAATGGATTTAATGCTTTTCTTCTTCTATTTTAAAAAGACCTTTAGTTCTTCATCAATGACAGTTACATTTAAGAAAATAAGCTCATTCCTCAAACGTGCATTTCTAGACTAATAGCAGAAGCCAATATTCTGATTAATATCACATGAACGTTTCCATTATCAGCTCAAGCTGACTGAAAAAATGAAAGCCTTCATAATGCCTATTTCCAAGTTCAGTGTGCTCCCCTTTTTTCCTGTAGCCGTTTTTTCCTTGATCCAAAGATTTCAGTGTTTCCCCTCAGAGCCTACCCAAGAGATCAGTGCATGCAAACATGAAGGTTCTTTCCCTTGTTGGAGAGTTCTCATCACCTGCAGGAGCAAGAGACTGAGACTGCCAGAGCTGCTTTCCATGAAGCTGCACAAGAATATTTGCTCAAGTCTGACCCCTATGATCAGCCCTTATATCAGTACCCTGATGCTTTTCTTTTCCTCCAATTTTATTAGATCTTAGATAATGGATTCCATTGATTAATGACTCCTCTATTTATTTGAATACTAACCTCTTCATCACTCTGAGCTCAGCTCAAGTTGTAAAATGTCTCCAAAGTTGTTCTATATATTGCAGAAATACATTCAGTTTCACATAGAAGGTCTAAATAAAATTCTGATTTATACAGCTGAAATGAGTATCAAAATTCCATGCAGAAGTAAAGCTATTTGCTGCACTACTGATACAAAAGTGTTTTCAACTGAATAGTCTACATCAGTTATGAGAATTTGTGAATTACAACTTCTATTAATTCATCATCTTAACTAGTTTTTCATTTACATCAAAGAAGTCCTGTCCTTTTTTTTGTACTTTTCCCAGAATGGGAGAAAATGGAACAATCAGTCTTGAAGTACTAGCGGTAAAATTAATATCCTCCTTGCACATATATTTCTTAATAGCTTTTTTATTCTGCAATGATATAAAATATTTTACTTTCACTGCACTTCTCAAATTTTTTAGATGCCCTGAAACATTTTTTCAATGAAAAGACAACTTTTTGTGCAAGAAAAATCTACCAATATGCCTATGCTGTTAGCAGACCCCATCTTTTCTCCTTCAACCATGCAAATTGAGGAAAATTCTTTCATTTAGTTTGCTTTAATCTGTTTCTAAAGACTCTAATTTTGTTTTTGCTATCTTTTTGAGAAGTCTGATGATGCTCATTCCTAAACAGTGATGTTGTAATGTGGTAAATTGTTAAAGGAACAAATCGTTATTTAAAATCAGTAAGCGCTGGAAATACACACGATGCAGGATTCACAAAGCAACATGCCAGGCATTTTGCATGCAGCAGACAGCAAAAACCTCACTTGGTACTATTTTTAATGTTCTTTGATTTTTTGAGAATAAGGACCAAAATTGTCTGTCTTTCACTGCCTCTGGTAGCTTTGGATGTGCCAAGGAGCTGCAGAGATTCCTGACAGTGACTGATGGAAGTGCTGAGCACCTCTGACAGTCAGACCATGCACCTATTACTTTTCTGTTGTTTTTCCTGCCACAGAGTGTTTTTATGGCTTTCATCTTTGCACAGCTCATCTCTTTGCAGTTTAATGATGCATTTCCTGTATTTCTCATGAAAGTTAAAGTTCCACATTAAATCTCTTCCCATTTTGCCTCCAAACTTCTGACTAGAGTGTCTTCCTTATGGATTTTCCTACATTCTTATGAAGTTCAGCTTCTACAGAAAATATTTCTCATGTTTAGAGCTATGAGTTGCAGCAGTTGAATTAGAGGCAGTTCAACATGACTTGTTTCAACCAATAGAAATTTCAAACTCCAACAGACTGGTAAAAGCCCCTCCCTGCAAGCTCAGGTCTCAGGACTGCAAATGGAGGACAGCTCACCATGAGCTCCTTCAAAGGGAGCTGCTCCAACTCTGTCACTACAGATAAAATAGACTTGCTAGTACTGCACCTGCTCAGCAAAGAGAAAATTCACTGAATAATTGCCCTTTCACACTTTCCAGGCAGCCTTAAGAGGACAAATATTGGCTGGAACTAAAGATTTGAGAACTACAGCAATGCTGAAGGGATGGGAAGAGACAGACAGCCAAAAGCAGGTACAAGCAGCAACAGGCAAAGATTCATGCAAATCACAGGACTTCACTGTTCTCTGTATGTGATGAATCCACTCCTGGTGTTGCAGTCAAAACTGCAGGGTCTGCCTAAAGCTGAGTTCCTGCCTCAAAACTGCTGAAGATATTTATGCACAGCCCTCTTATTCTTCTCTCAGTAGAAATGCAGGAGCCAATATTAGTACCTTTCAATACAATGAGTTAAACAAGTGCTTAAAAACTTGGCCTTTGAGTATTCAAGGTTTCCTACCAAAAAAACCACCCAAAAATATTATGAACATAGATAGAGATATCAACTTTCTTTATATGCCAAGGGCCTCATTAGTAAGTGACAGAAGCATTATAAAAATGGCATGAGAAGTTCCAAAGATTGGGGAAACATACAGATGAAGGCTGAAATGGTGTTAAGCTGACAAAAAACAAGCCACTTCCAACAGGCCCATTCCAATCACATCATGTCCTGAAAACCTCAAACTGAATGCAACTGAGAAGTGAGAAAATGATAACATTTTCAGAGTTTAAATCAAATTTTTCCACATGAGGTGAAACTAAATCAGGAATAAAATGAAGTCATGGCTGAAAGAGGTAATTTGTAAAGCAACATTATGGCTGGTACATTCAGAGTTGATTTTTTTTCTGTAAAAAACCTAAAACAGGCCAAATTGTTAAGGAACAAGTTAAATACATCTGAATACACCTGAAGTAATGCTTTAATTAACATTTTGACAATACGTGCTGCAACATGAAAGAATTATGACAGAGCCAAGTACCTCCTGTGTCTCTGTACTTGCTCCAAGCCTTTGTTGAATACCTGCCACATGATGTTGCTGCAGTGCTGAAACCATAAGGACTTAAAAAGATGCAGTGTAGTAACTCTAGAGCAAGTTTCATTCATGGTGAGGATGAAAGCTTGATCACACCAAACTTCCCAGAGTAACGGAACGAGTGCAGCACTGTCACCTGCTGACACCACACAGGCTAGGCTGGCATCAAGAGACACAACTCTTGTGCTGGAGGTGTGATAACATGAAGGTAACTGGGAAGGTGTTAGCTTACACTGAAAGAAATTCAACAAAATGCTTCTCTTCTCAGACATTGCATAAATCAGCAACACCACTATGGGTATCAATCAGCAAACAACCTGGAGATCCTACAAACAATGACTGCTGTTAACCCTTGCAGTAGCCAAACAAAACAGCACATGGTGAAATTCTTTGAAGCAGTGCTGATGTATTCCATTTTTCAAGGCATTCCTCAATATTTTACTCAGCTTTTTCAAAATAAAATAATGCTGATTGAGGTCAGTCAGCACAAATTTAAAGTCGTCCAGAACAGTGTTCTAATGCCATAGAAGACATATGTATGATGTAGGAGGCTTTATTTGCCCATAACTGCAGAAAAATACCTATACTATTGGCATCCTGTTTGTGCATTTGAAGAAATTACAAGTTCCACACTTATTTGGGATGAAAAAGCTGAGTAACCAATTAGAATCAGTTTCACTTTATATTCTTGACACCTATTCAGTATTTTAGGCCACACAGTGTACTACTAAGTATGCCATTAAAGCTCATGGGAAAATCAATATCAGAGTGATAAAGTCAAATCACCCTGGGTTTTTAGAAAAAAAACTGATGATAGAAATGAAATGTACAAAACTAATTGTTCTCTGTCATGGAACACAGAATCCAAAAGACTCAGCAATCAAATTTTGACTAGGTAACAAAAGTGATTGACATTTGCTGGATTCTAGCATTTAAAAAAAGTACCTAGAAAATGGTCTGGAACCTGAGAAGGAAGGGCAAAACTAGAAGAGGAAAAGGAAAACAAAAGCACAGCAAACATCTCACTGAAAAGTAAAGTGCTTCCTCCTGCATACTATTTTTGGAAGGGGCAAAGATGAGAAGATGATCGTATCCAAGTGAATAATCACGTATCCTACATCGAGACAAAGCGCCTGATCTTGAGAGCACTTGTGCTGATTAACTCCTGTGTACAACTGAAAGCAAGTGACAGTACTCTGCAGTCAGTGTCAATAAAATTGGGAAGGGAAAACTGCAGGCAATTGAGGCAATTAATCCTGGAATAAATCTGCTCAGAGGCAATCCAAACTGAGTAACTTTTCAGCTCAATTTTACACAGGTTCTCATGTAAGTAAATGGAAAAGTAATAGACATGAATTAAACATTTTCATTTCACAGTGCTAAGCATTCACCCATCACCCATGAAGCTCATTCCTCATCCCTTGGGCATCAATTGCAGCAGTGCCTGCTTAATAAATGAGCACCAATTATGCAGAATTATTAAGAAATGTACTCAGCATGTACTCCCTCTTTCACGTACATCCAAGAGTGCAGAGCAACAGTCTGGCATGCAAACTATTAAGGCATAGGCAATCACAACAAATAAATGAACTTAAAGAAACAACAGTGCTAGTGACTATCCTTAGGACTGACTACACTGTTTGGGTTCTTTTTAAGAAATACAGTCTCAGAGGTAGAAAAATATTCTCAGAAGTTGTGTTACAAAAAAAAATCAATAAAATTACTGCTGCCCCAATGGGTAACTTTACCATAAAACATGCAAATATACATACAGTATCTTTTTCAGAAAATTGCTGTATGGAACTACAAAATCAATATTTGGAATTAATTATTGTTGTACCTTTTATAGTATTTCTTTGCACTACTTAATGAAAACAGTTTCAATTCTAAGACAACTATTCTATCCCCAACACCCCTGAACTTCCCAAGCACATGCTGCACAGCAAAAAGATATGGAAAAGATAATAAAATGTTGATTCAGGAATGCTTTTAAATGAAGAAAACCTCTTGGCCTCCACTAGTTTTAAATTGTGTTCAAGCTTCCCCTCCATTGTTTTATTTCTGGATAATTTCCCACAACAGGATTATAATGTTCTTCATTTAAATATTTAATGTTTGCTGATCATTTGGCTAATCTACACCAAAACTTAATAAAGTTTTAGTTTTCAGTCTGCATTCAATCAAGTCAATCAGACATCTTTTTAAGCAGTAAACACACATTTTCTTCATCTGGTAAGCTATTACTCATTCCTGTGAGGAATACTTTCGTTTCAAGGAATTTTGAAAGGAGTCTTCTGGGGTCAAAAAAGCAATTCAAATTCTCTCTCTCCTGTTTTTCTCTCTAAGAGGGTGTCATTTTGCAAATGGAAAGGGTAATTCACACACATGCCTGTGCACTATGTAGGAATTGATCTAACAAAACCCATCTGAACCAATTTACAGTAACCTACAAACTCAGATTCCAGAGCATCTAGTTATTACTCTCTTATAAAGCAGTGACTAACTCTAAAGCAGGAAGTCCCTGAATCACAAATCTCTGGAATCTGCCAATATTCCCTCTAGAAAGACTGGGAATTATTCTGTGTTTCTCTCCTCCTGCCTCTTCTCCAAACATCTGTTGCTGGCCCTTGTCAGAGAAAGGAAGTTGAGCAAAATAGACCCAGCAGGACTCTTATGTTATTTGTCACTCAGATTTATGATTGATTTATCTTCACTTCTTGAATAGTAATTTGGATTCAATTTTAAAAATCCACACATAATCGAAGTTGTGAAAGACAAATTGAATTTTTACAATGATAATATTTTTGCTTTTGATGCCTTTGTCTGCTAATGCAGTGTATTTGCACATAAATGGAAACCTGAGCTCAAAACAAAGACTACTCAAAATGGCTCATTAAAGACGCTATCACTATTCAAATTCTATCTGATTTCCCTCTGAAGAGACACTCATCTCACAACTAATCAAAAGTGTTGGCACAATTTCATGATGCTTTCTTGTTCAATTGGATTATATTATCTCTAGAGTTTCTTCAACCACAGAGGACTTCTAAATTTTTAAACAGGTCTTCATTTTCAATCATACTAACCTTCCTGAATTTATTCAGCTTTTCTCACGTTTTCACTTTTTTGCTTTTCAGCTGTCCCTACTCCTAAAAAGGATTTTCAAATTATCATTTGCTGAGCAGATCTCCACAGGATTTTTGGGTATTTAAACCACACAGCCCTTTTTTGAAAAACCACAGTGTTACACATCCATTACTCAAAGAACTGACAACACAGAACCACCTCTGAGAGGCTTTTGAGCTCTGAACTGTGTCATTTCTATAGTATAAGAACACTGCAGTTACACTGCTACCATGGCCTGCAGGGGTTTGGTCAGAATTGATTTGACCATGACTATAGATACTGATATTATTTTGTAATGCTAATTTAAGAAACGTTTTAAGGATCAGAAGAAAGAATTGACAGCACCACTTCGTATATTTTATTTCTGCGCACTCTTACAATTTGCCTGCTTGAGAATAAAAAGAAATCAGATCAGAGTAATATTTTCTAAGGTAATTAATGACATTATTAAATCCATGCAGACAGCTATCACAGGCAGATAATGATGGCACATAAGGGGAAAGCTTTCCTCACACATCACAGCAAACAATGCTATTTACTGTTCTCCTGTAGCACAGTGCTGTGTCCCATATGGGGTAATGGCACACAAGTCTTCTGTTACTTTCCTTACACTCCTTTCTCATTCCCCCTCCCAGATTTTCCTGTTTTTATCTGACCAGGAGCATATTAGTACCCTGAACATAGAGTGCCACAAGCAAATCAGGCTCTCTCACACCAAATGCCCAAATACTCAGAAATTTACAGTTTTAGTATTTTAAATTCAGAGAAACTTTCAGCTGGAATTTAAATTTAAATTCAGCTGGAAACATTTTCAAAGTCACAAGCTTCCAAAACACAATACTTGCTCATTTAGGCATCTCTTCATATGACTGCTGAGGAGACTCATCAGAGAACAGGCTACACTGTAAATCCTATTGCTCTCAAGAGGACTGCAGTTCCAGGACTAGTTTAGATGTCTCTTACACTGATTAAAATTAGCATTTAAAATACACACACAGGGAGTATTTTCTGGAAACTAATAGTCAGATTAAGGCTTTGTCTTGGTCTGCATTCCCCAGTTTTACTGATGAAGCCGCACCTGTTCAATTCAAATCACATATACTGCTCAGCAGGTTTTGCCTTCATCAGAATTTCTGATATAGGCAATTTCCCTACAGAAGTGTTATTTTGCCTGATTAGTATTTGGGATGTTCTGATGGCATTTGCTCCATCTACACAAGAGGAATAACAGGGTTTGGCTCCAAATGCATCTGCAGCCATAATTGCCTACATGAGATGGTCCAGCCTGTGCTTATCATTAGTCTGGCTCATAAAGGGTAATTAAATGGTTAATGAGTCCTTCCCAATCTACAATCTGTGCTGAGTTCCAGACAGGTAAAGATAAGGCTAGACAATTTAAATTGAAGAAAAATGCAGTGGAAGTTCTGTGGTATCATTCAAAGCCTGCCATAGGAGCTTGCCAGCAGATGCCCTGCGTTGTGTCCACAGCACACTCCAGCTGCACTTGCAGTAGTGCAGACAGGGTTGTGTAAACAACTCCTATAGCAGAGGACATATTCCAGAACAGGGATAAAGTGACCCTGTAGGAGCCACAGCATCCACTGGCTCAAAAATGACTGGGGTATTATGCAGTTGGTACAGCACAGGGCAGAGTGAGCCTGCTGCTCTCACGCCTTCCTACAGTGTCCACTAAATTCCAGCACACATCTCCTTTGCCTATCAGATTCCTGACAAGAGACCACAGGATAAAAATGACCCTGGGCAGTTTTACTGACTTGTGGATTTCTGTGACAATATTGCTCTAAGTGGCATCTTCATGTTTATATTCATTTTCACTTCGATCTTCCTGAATATTAATTAGAATTACTTCCTTCTCTTCATCATGTCTCTTTTAGCCAGTGCAAATCCAGAAATCAGCAGGGGGTGGGGAGTGCAGCAGGAGGTTGAGTGAAATGCTGCAACATGAAGCATTCTGCAAAATCTTACAAGTGTGAATCGATTCATACAATACCCTGATGAGCAAGAAACATGTTATCCCATTTTATGGGAGTCTGAGACACAATTTAAGTGACTTGCCTAAAGCCACAACTGACAGACTGGGGATTAGAGGTCCTGTCTCCCATTCTCTTCCATTTACTATTCTGATTTATACCTGCAAAAGGGAGGCATAGCCTGACTCAGGAAATAGCATTAAAGAGAAATCCAAAGAAAGTCTAGTGCCAGAATACAACATATGTTTTGCCTTGCAGAAGATGATCAAAAATGTTTAAGCATCAACTTAGATATTAACAGTTAAAAATGTTTGTGGATTTTTGCAAAACAAAACCTCTGTCAAATACCTAAGTTCAACATAAAAATCAGACTTAAATTTTTATAGAGAGATCTGAAACATAAGATATCATTGAAAGACTAGAAAATTGCATGCAAAATGGAAATCTGGATAGATTTTACAAGTTCTGGGAAGGCAGTGTTGGATATTTCTTGAAGCTGGTACTCCCTGTATCACTCAGCATTTGTCGTTTGCTATTGGCAATGTGTGTCTTCTCTATTAGTAGAGAAAACAAGCATACAAGTACCTGAAAAGGCTGCAGCTGAATTTCCTTGAACCACGTTCAGGAAAGGCAGTGAAAGGATCAGGGCATCTGTTTGTTACCTTCACTATTTGGTAGTATCTTTTTATAATTTCTAAGTTCAAATAAGTGAATAATTCAGTTTCACAATATAGCAATGCCAAGTAATTTTTCCCAAGCCCCATAAAATACTTGTTACAGATTTGAGAAAGTAAATCAACAATACAACTTCACCATCCCAGAATACAGTACATTAGTACTGAACGCAGTATGCTAAGACAACAATGATATGATTCTGTTCCCATTTTACTCTGCCCTCTTCTTCACTGCTCCCAAATCCTTCTGTTTTTTTCTGACAAACTAGAGAATATTTCCTAAGAAAAGCCATGGCCTTAGAAAAACAAGAATTTTTACCAATAAAGTTAAAAGAATATAAAGAGAAAAATTTCTGCTAAGTCTAACACTATGTACAAGCCCCAAAACACTGCTTTTTTGAGTAGAAGCCACTACATCCCAAATCTTACCTTTTGGAGGCTTCTATTTGACTTGTTCCTAGACTCAGAACTTATTCTGGCATGGTCAGACCTCAGAAAAGAGGAGGATGTGGCCCAACCAGGAACATTCTCACAAAATTTGTACAACTACAGAGAGAAGGAATCAAGCAGCACATGGCTATGAGGAAAAAGATGCAGAAGGAAAGAAAGAGTCTCCAGGGAAGAGCAAAACTAAAAATCAAACACACCTGTTGTGTTCTTCCTTCCCAGTATCCATGTTAGGAAATGAAAATTATTTTGCAAATAACTTCATTAAACTAAAAGCTTATGTGTTCTGCAACACTTGTCCTTAAAATCGCCGTCATCTTGTCAAACACCTCAAACTTATCTTGGGCAGCTTTCTTGACATCTCTTCATCCTGTCCAGTAAAGGGGTGCCTTCTCCAGCTGACCAGCCAAGGGCTGCTGGCCACAGCAAGGTGCCACATGGGGACTGCAGCCTGCTACAAATGACAGGAGAGAAGCTCCCCTGCAGGGGAAAGACCCAATTCCTGTTATCACAAAGAACGGAAGATACCAAGATCCCTTTCCTCAAAAGCCTACAAGTTTTCCTTTAAATTAATAAATAAAAGAAGTTGGACTGCTGGAGTATTTTTGTAGCCGCTGAGCCTCTAACTCAACTTTCTTCCCAAAAGAAAGGAAAAAACATAAGTAACATAAGTTATGGTTCTTAACTGCCTCGGGAAAAATTTTGTCTGCAAAGAAAATGGCCTACGATAACCCACTGGAGACTGAACAGCATTCCAAGGAGAGGAAATCAGTGATCCATTTTGCATTTACAAGCTACATCCTGAAGTAATCATGAGAAGCTTTTTTTTTTTTTGCATCTTTTGAACAAACCAGTCATTGATATAAAAAGCTCTGCAGGAAAAAATGTTAAGTGCCTGCTAAGTTCAAGAGACAGGAGAAGGAAAAGGGGATTTTCCTCCATGAAATTAAACATGCCTTTGCTCCCCAGTGATGGGAGAGCTTCCAAGAGACCGGGTGTTACACAGACTGTTTCCAACTGAGTTGCACTCCTGACATAATAGCAAAATCACATTAAATTAACTCTTCGTATAAGAACTTGAAGTTGCATTGCCCTTACTCCTCAGAAAGCCAGATTCCAGTTGTTCCATGAGATATCATAGGCAATTTGCAATGAACATTGAGCCTGCTCCAAAGATTTGCCAGGCAGTGTATTTTGTGTTAAGGAACACCACCAAATATTATGAAAGCAGCATCTGTCAACATTTTGTGTAGTGCAGTCTGTGTTCCAATACCACATAGCTCATACACAATGTTTAGTGTCAGGCTTCACCATCAATTGGAAAATAACTTTCCCAAATCAATTCTGTCTTTCAAGTATGGTTTCCCCAGAACTTCTAAGCATATTGAATAAAAGAAAGACTTCTATTCCCTTTTTTTATAAGCATAAAATGCATTTTAAGTAGAGTCAGTGATATGAAGGCAGGCAAGCACTCCACAGAGCTAGAGAACACATCACATGGAAATGTAGTCCTGCACCAATAAGCCTAGTACATTTTTTTAGTAAAAAGCAGTAAAAGAAACAACAATGAAATTGTTGAAATGGCCAACGAAAATCTCCTGAAATCATTACAAAGAATAAAATGAAAATATTTCCTTTATTTTATGATGTTTCTACTTCATTTTTTTTACATGGAGTAGAGGTCGGGAAACGTGAAATGGAATGTACTTCTACTCATTAAAGAGAATTTGAGAGACAGACCTACAAGTTCAGCTAAGCACAGAAGACAGAGTGAGTGTGATGTTTTTTATACCTCACAATAAAAACACATGGCCTAGACATGTACAATATGCTGAGACAGAAGTTCCCTAATGCTCAAATTAGCAGTGTTTACACTGCATGTGTGACTTTGTGTGACTTTACACTAACAGCACTGACTGACAACACTTCTGATAAAACATTATTTCTTATTTGCTAAGATTAAAAACATGTTAAATAATATTTCCACTTATCACAACTCTTATTAGTGCTGCATTAAGGCAAAGAACAGGGCATGAAGTGTGGCAGGACATCAGATCAATGCAGAGATCACTGTCGATGACAGAGCAATCAATATACAACATGCCAAAGAAGCTGCTTTTTATTTCCATGGCATCTGACATGTCTCCCTACAGGGAAATGTACTCAAGCACAAACAGAAACAACCCCTTCTCTTTCATGCATTTATAAATTCCTTTCTTTCAAAGTGACAGTCAAGTCATTCCTATCGTACTTCATCTTCTTCAGCTTCATCTTCAAACAATGGGCTGCTTGTAAACCACTCAGGGAATCACAGGGAATTAATTTTTTGGTGTATTAACATGTGCTCTTCCTTTCTTCAGTTTGATCCTAGCCTCAAACTACAGACTGTAGTGTCATTGCTTCAGTGGGTTTATGAGTCATAAATTAGAAGGTTTCACATTTCATCCTGAAAATAAAAAAAAATTTACACAGGTTCTGCGATATTCCCATACAGAAAGTAAAGATTTCCCAAGTACTTTCAAGGGAGCAGGTTTGCAACACAGAGTACATAGGTTTTAAGCTAGAGGAATCCTCTCTATTCCCCAAAATTACTTAGCTAGGATTTCAGGAACCCAGCATTATACTGGAAGTTATTGTTATTTACTATTTTGTTCAAAAACTAACTAGGATTGCAAATTTGCATCAGTCGCTGTCACAGGGCTTGCAAATTCCTCTGCTAAGACTGGGCTAACAAGCCAGCTGCTTTTATTTCATACCAGTGCCTGGAAACACAGTTGTTGTAGGTCTGTTATTGTGCCTGCAGAAGAGGAGTCCAACAATCCCAAATACTTCAAACGTAGCTGGCTAAATCTCTGGAAAAAGGCATCAGAAAGCCAAAACAGGAGGTAAACTTTTGAAAACACTGCACAAAAGTCATTTGATGCCCAGAAAGGGAAACAGCTAAAAAGGAGCAACTTTATAAGATACACCTGCAATAGAACGTCTGAGGTTTGGAGTTTTTTTGAACTCCTGCTAATCCAGCCAGTGACCCAAACATCAGGCTGTGTTCCTTTAGTTTATTCATCACAGATGTTGTAGTTCAGCAGTCAGCAGCAATGATCACACACAAACTGAGGAGAGAAGGATAAGGGAAAACAAAAACTACTAAAATTAAATGTAGGGTGAAAATCAGTTTTTTCTATATAAATACTTGTCCACTAAGGTATGGGTAGTTTTAAAAACAAATGCATAAAGAGACAACATGCATTAAGCTGCTTTTTTGACTTCAAGACATCCTCACCTATACATTAGGAAAGGTACCCTTCACAGCCTGTTTTTGTAACCTAGCAAAGGCTGCACTTCAAGAGCCTCCAACAGCATTCATCAAGGAGGTTTCTTGAGCAGAAAACTACTAGGTGCTCTTGGAGCCTAAGAAACATAAGTCAAAGGCAGAGACATCTTCACAGCACCATGCTTCCCTTTCATTTTATCCCACAGGCCCCCTGTTCATGTTGGTCACCTTAAAGGATGAATTGTGGCAAAAAAATAAACTGAATGCTGAATAAGGAATTGTGCAGCAAAGAGAGAAAAAGCAAAACAGAAATAAGCACACAAACCCCCCTTCACTGATGCAGAATTACATCCTGTGCTGATCAAATGTGCAGAGGGCATTATTAACATCAAAGCAATCAAGGGCATGGTGTTCCTTGTCCAACTGCTCCTGTGGTTTTGTACTGACATACATTTTTCTGTTAGGAATCCACCAATCTAACTAGCTTTCACCAAGCAGTCATAACTAATATTCACATATATGATATTTAGTGCTAACCAGACTTAAGGCCATTGATCTTGCATAAGGCAATTTTTGCTCAGAAAATCAATCTTAGTGAAATTTGCAGATCACATCTCAGAGGATAAACCATGCTGCATAATACTGCTACAGCCAGTATTTGTGATTGAGCCATCCTGACATACATGACCACTATTTCTCTGCCTTCCTTCTTCTGCTAGATTTATTCACATAAGTGCCTCAAGCATCCTTAATATATTGTAAGTGGACAGATGCAAATTCATGGAAATTAATACGATATAGGAAACTGAAATCCCTGTTCTTACACCAAAGTATAAACAAAAACCTCAAACATAAATATTACATTCCTGTGTGAAACATTTAAGTAGAACGCCAAACATAAGTGATGAAAACATTTCCATAAAACTGCTTTAGTTATTTACAGAAGACTCAAGTCTTTGATCTGAAAAGGATGAACTTTCCCTGAAATGATACACACATTGAACCATGTGTGCAACACAACTATTTGCTTCTCAATACAAAAACATAAATAGTACTCCCTTTCCTTTCGGAGTAGCTGTGAAAAAATCATTTAGGGACTCTCCTTGAAATAAAATAGGCTTGGAGATCAACAGAATTAGCAAATGGGTTTGCTTTGGGGAAGTTAAATCACAGTTGGAAAAAGTTCCCTACAAACCCCCACATGTAAAAAGGCTTGCTGGATAAATGTTTGTCCTTTGGTGCAATCAGTGTACAAATATCTGTGTAGGTTTTGACCCCCAATGTCTCTTACTGTCCCCCTCTACTACCTGAGGAGTACCTGTTACAATGGCACTTCCCTGCAAGGTGTCAGAGATGACCATCTCACACATGACTGCTGCAACAGCAGCTGCATATTTTCCTCTTAGTTAAAACGGCAAGGAAATGATATAGACATCAATATATCCCCCAGCACACAAAAATGATAACATTCATTTCATAGTATAACCATTAATAAGCATAAACATTCTTATTTCAACCACTCCAGCTAAGACTGTTATTTAATTTTTTAACCCCCTGCAACACTTCCAATGCCCTTTTGATTACACTGTATTAATCTACTCCTAAATAATTATTTTCCTTTATTGATTATACAAACTGATACAGTATTTGAGACAGTTTACATTTCTGATCAAGAGCAGAAAGGGGTTAGGACAAAGAAAACACCAAGTAACCATAAATGAAATTAAACAAATTAAAGTTTATGGTTTACACACTACCAAATTTGTCAAAACAAAAAAATTGAATGCTAGCAAAAGACATTTAAATTCTTCCAGATTTCACAATAGTCAACTTAACAGAACATTGTTTTCAGCAAAGATAACTGCATAGCAGCAAAAGTAGCATTTAAAAATGCATTCCTGATGTGCAATTTAAGACCAAAATAGGAACTTGTTATTTTTATTGGTCTCCCCTATTGAAGGAAAAAGAAAAAACTAAAATCTCAACACCTACTACTTCTATTAATAGTGAAGAAAGCACAGACACTTGGTGCGTCACCAGGTCAGAAAAAGTATTTAAAATACAGTCATCTCTGGGTAAGAGGGACAGATCAGTGTTATGCAGCCAGCACTACCCAGTTCCTGGAAATTCTTGTGAGAAGAGAAGACCAGGCAGACCAGGGTCTGGTCTCTCCAAGAGCTGCAACATTGTCACAAACTTCAACTTTTCCAGTTGGTATCTTGACGAGGTCTGTTAGATTGAATCTTTCCATGGAGCAAAAATGAAGAATGATTTCTATCACACCATTCAATCTCTACAAACTGCAGAAATTAGCACAGTAGCTATATTCCATTTTCCACCTGACATTTACAGAGTTTTATTAGCACATGAGGGTCAAGAGCACTCAAAAGTGCAGTTTAATTACTTCCATATCTATATCCACACAAAAGTCATTGGGGATTCCAAGTTTTAAGTGTCCTTATCAGCTAATTAAGAAAAAGAATAAGCAGTGATCTGAAGTAACACCAAGGCTATAATTGTCAAATGCAACTGGAAAAATAAATTAAGTTATACTATTTCTCTAACCAGCAGTACCTAGCAATTAATTCCTCTGTCCACAAGCTTCAGATATGATTTTATTCGATAGACCCTAAGACAAAAGAGTTTCATCAGACATGCATAATGCTTCCCAAGCAGTTCAAAGATAGACATCCAGTCCTTGCCACAGGGACACATCCAAGGTACTGCAGGAATTTCCATCCCAATTCCCATCACAAGAGTTGTGTGGCACAGAGCTTGCCTGGTTTATTCCCTCCCATGTTTCCCAGGATGAGCACTGCAGTTCCAGGGCTATTCACCAGCTATTCTACAAAGCTACCCCAGGGCTGAAGACAGGCCTCATTAATAAGAAAAACATTAAGTCTTGCAACCACACACAATTTGGTGCTACTAAGTATACAGCCCCATTTTCAATTCAAACAATAGATGACCTATGCTAAGTCAACTTCTCCAAAATCTAAGACTGTACTTTGAAACTAAATCTCCCCTCAGCTGAACAAAAAATACCAAACCTACAAGAATCACCTCTCAGCTCATCTCTGCTCTATTGTTTCTAAATACCTTAATTTTTACAACATGACATTGCCCACAAAGGTGACAAGGTTGAATCACACGTGGCTAGAGATGGTTTTTGCTGAAGTTATGAAGCAGAGTGTGAAACAAGGCTGGCCATGAATTACAGCTTAACCCCAAAACAACTCACACAACACCCTGAGCACAAAGCAAAGATGTCAATGCTGTCTACTAAATCCTGACCTAATTAGAACATCAGATAGCTAAACCTTTAGTTGCAGAACTGAAAGCTTGTTCTAAGGATTTAAGTGTTCAGTTTGTTTGGGCTTTTTTTAATCCTGAAATCAGAGGCCATTACTTTAATCTCTAAAATAGGACAAGAAGCATGAAAAAGCCCCACCTGAGCATGCAGGAAGTTGCATTGATAGAAATGAAAATTATCCTGCTCAAACCTGATTTAGAGACCAGCCCTTATCAGAGCTTTTAGAGCTCTCCTGGTTTACATATGATAGGATCCAAATAGGGTTTATGCTAACTTATCATCCACCTAGAACCATGTCATAGCATTTACAAAGATTTTTTTGCCCAAGCCCACTTTTATTATAACCACCAATGAGAAAAGCTGGAATACCATTGCAAAATTTTTAGGCTTCTACTGAGATTTAAGTGGCTGAACTGTTTGCTTCAGAAGTTATTGCAGCTGTGACTTCATTTGTGACCCAGTGTTGGGTAAATGGGAAACATGGAAAAGTTTCTATGGAGTCAGCAAGATTCTTCTGTTTTCAACAACACATTTTAATTGTTGAGCAACATGCAATAAAAGTTAAAAAAGTAATGAAAAATAATTGTCTTATGCTAATTTCACACACAGGATGTTGGCTGAACAATTTACTCATTTTGGTGAGACTTGAGGTGCATCTGCCCCATACACAGAGAACATCAGCTCTCTCTATACCACTGAACATACATGACAGCTTGCTTTCACTTTCTCTATTACCAATAGCCTTGAAATTTGCTTCTTAAAAAGAGATCATACTTCAAAGACTTTTCAATAATATTAGAAAGACAAGGAAAATTACTTTCAGTTAAATAAGTACTAGATAAAACATGCAGTTACACTGAAATGAATAGGTATAATACTCAAAGTATATTTAGACCAGCAGTGATCTCATTTGGTTAAATATTTTAATGGGTTTGTATTAGAATAAAACATGCTGAGGTGATAAGTTTGAATTGTTAATATAATTTTTACTTTGCAGGTAGTAAGACTTTTCACTATGATGCTTTACAAGTATATATCTTGTATGTAATATGGCTTTGTTATTTATTCAAAGCCACTACTGTAAGCAGTGATTTAAGTAAGCAAACTTAGCTAAAACTTTTACCACAAGCAGCAAATAGTTAGTTTTAGACACCAAAAATGCTAAAACTCACAGGTCCTACAGGTTAGTAGTCATATGAAAGCCTGTACAAATAAAGCAAAAAAAAAAAAAGGAGTTGTTAAACTAAAGTGTTCAGTCAAATTTTGCTCATGGAGTTGTTAAACTAGAGTTAAAGTGTTCACTCCATTTTTTCTATGTTAAGGGGGATTTTTATGTACTGTGATACCATGGAAATATACATTCATAAGCTTCCCTTATCTGGCTGTCCACAAAGCTTCCAATAAAATGTAACCATTAGAGACATGATAAGATCTGAAGCTGCTCTAGGCAAATTTTCAAATACTTTAGGAGGCTGATACCATCTAGGCACAAATGACTATTCCCTACTGGGATAATTCCCCTCAGTGGCTCTGGTGACAGCAACCCCAGTCAGGTCACACTGGGACCAACCCCTATCAGAGCTGTCTCTGCTTTTATAGACACAGCCGTGACTGATGGAGACAATGCTCTGAAATTCACTACATTTTAGGATATTTTCCTGTGATTTTTAAGTGAACACAATTCTAAGGTTAATTATTTAAGAGTTAACAGGAGAGAACAAGCTGTGTCCTTATTCTTCTAAACTATGATTGCCACAGCGGGCAGCATTAAAGAAATATTATGTTTATACGGGTACATCAGGTGGCAAATACTTCCACAGACTTCAAAAAACTTAAATATCAAACTAGAGATCAGAGGTTTATTTAATCAGCTAAAAAGAATCTAAAGAGAAAAATAGCCTTTTTCTTCCCCCACAGTAGCTGTCACATTCCTCATTTGGAATATCTACTGCTGTAAATGTAAGCTTTGTTAAGCAAAGCAGTAGTTGGTCTGAAAATTGTCAGCATGACAGAAGATGAGGCATTTTGTGTCTGAGCCAGTGTTCATTGTTATCTGCTTATCCAGCAATCAGTAACTCCTTTTATCTATAGCACAAAACTATTCCAACATGAACTTTCTGCTGTCACTTATAGCACATTTAGCAGTATGGAAGTATTTTCCAATTAAGCCCACTTGTTCTGATCTTAAACATATTAGTAGCCATGGGTGAAAGAAGCTGGACATGGCTCTTAATATTGTTATTTTCTTAATAAAACCAAGAAAACAAGGAATAAAATCATATAAACATGAAAAGAAAAATAAGGACTCTTCTTTAGGCAACTGCTTAATTCCTTTTAAGTGCAATTGCCTTAAAATAACCCTAAGCCCCATATGGCACATAAAACTGGTCCAGGGGAATTAGCTTAAATCACCCACACAGAAACTCAAAGACAGGTGTACAGCTTTCCCATTCCTAACAAAGGCTCTTTAGCAGGGATTGTGCCAGAGCTAAATCTGTAAAAGCTGTACACTCCTCTCTTCAGCACAGGAGCACTTGGTGACACTAATATTTTACATGATCAATACTAACAGGAAAGAGGGCAAAGGTCCCTGAGTTAAATTGTTCACTGCAGCCACAAAAGCAATGTTGACAGCTTTTTTTATTTTTATTTTTTTCCACCACCAAATTTACATCTCGTACTTGGAGCTGTATATTTGCTGGTCAAAAGGCAGACTCCTGTAATCAGAATAACTTTGATTCTCAGCACTTCTGTTGTCGTTGTTTGGTTTCAAATATGATAGAATTAGTTCTTCAGAATCTGCAAAGGTTAAGGGGCTTGTAACATTCTCAATGAGCCTATAACAGTTCAAAATTGACAAGTTTGTTGGATTATGTTACCATGTATAACATTACACAGCATCTCTAGGCACCACAAAAGGATCAAGTAGTAAGAAGGATTTTGAAGGTAAATATTGAGAAGAATTTCTGACTACTCCAAAAAGCAGCACAGGAAAAAGAAAGGAAAAACCACAGAAGTACAAGAATCCCTAAAAAGTCAAACAAATGGCAAAATAAGTCTGGGAAGCTGGCTTTAGAGTTATCACAGGGAAGTAGCAGCATAAAGTAGAATCCTGGTACTGAGAGGTTAAGGTGCACAAAACAACAAAAAGACCTAACAGCATGAAACTTTAAATTACTGTCTTCTTTTAAACAATATTTCATTATGGTAATTCAGTGTCAAGAATATTTTTTTGCATTTGTTAGATGAAACACCATTTAATTTCAAAAATTAATGCAGATGAGATCACATATCTTGAACTACCATATTTTGGAACCCAAAATTCAGAATTATTTCTCTTCATTGTGACTTATTACATGTTTATACTGAATTTTAAAAATCAGCTTAAATGCAAGTATATATTAAAAGAGTAAAATAATAAATTAAAAATTATACTCTCTTGACAAAGAGAACTTTCTTGGATTCTGTATCAAGATGCACATTAAAGAGGTGAGTCTGAAAGAGACTCTGCCAAACTTGTTAAAAACCAATTTGTCAGCTTCCAAAAATGCCTTCTGGTGTTCCTCACAGAAAGATGTGACAGGTACATTTAATGGGGTTTTGTTTTTAAAAAGTCTGCAGGAATCAACCACTTCTGCAGAATTGCCATTCTGTCTCAATTTGCATAATTATTGTAATTCCAAGCATTTAGTTCAATGAGGTTCAGGAAAGATTCCACTATTTCCACAGAGGAAATGAGCACACTTTGCACTAACAAAAGTTTAACTGAAGTAGTTTTACCAAGAGGCACTTCCATTTACTCATTACAAAGAAAAAGAAATTGTGTTACAATTTGAGAAAAGTAATTGGGGGATGGATGTGAAGAGTGGGGAAATCAAGTAAAGAAACCCATCACTATTCTGCTTTAGAGCACACATTTAAAGATAGTTTATCAGCTCTTAGGAGTTTTGTCTCCACTTTCATTCATGCCCTTTAAGAAAAATAATATCTACATTCTTAGCAATTTTCTATACATTCTTCACCTATTCCCATCCTTATCCAAACATTACAGTTGATTCCTTAAATATAGGTAGAACACCATTAATAATTAAGTGTATGCTTAAGACATCAAATAAATCAGGATTTATAGACTCAGAGCCAATTAATCTTCACAAAAATCTCTGTGGATTAAGTTAAATCACATTAGAATCTAGGGATAGCATTTGGGAGGTTGTGTACAGGATGGTACAGTAAAGCATCTACATAAGAGAACTTATTTCTAGAAGGAAAAAAAAGAAAAGGCAGCCCAATTTTTGGTGAGATACAAAAGAGAAAAACAATTTAGTCATAGTAAGAGGGGACACTTGTCATGGAAGGAGACCCGGACACCAGGTGTTTCATCACAGGTCCAGTTTATTAAAGAAAGCATCAAACACTTATACAGCAAATAATAAGCTCATGAATATTCTGTAAGCCAAGCAATCTATTGGTTAAACTATACCATTAGCTCATCCACATTCCTTTGGGCCTACATTCTCTACTTCTCACACCTCGCTGTCCATTTCTTTATCATCCTCCGCTAGGCCCAAGGACACGTTATCTTTGCAGGTGCAAGATTTGGAATTAACCACGGTCTTGTACTTTTCCATTCTTTAGCCTGCTGCTTTCTCAACAGACACCCTGCCTGCAAAAAGGCCTCTGCCCTAGTTAGGACATCTCTATCAAATCAATTCGGCTGTGTCCTCTCTCCTCAAGCCACTCTTTGACAAAACTCTCCACAGACACTGCTCTTAGATTCAGCTGGGAAAGCAACCACCCAAAATTCCTTAAAGTGCTCCTAAAGACATTAAACCTGTTCTTGTCAGATCTATAAAGTTACAAATCACCCTCAAGTAACTTTCCAGAAAAAGAAATCTTTTTGATAACATACCCAAGCAAACTTGCCCAAACTACCAACTGATGCTTAATAATCCCATAGATGTAGCCAACCTACAAACCTATTAAATGCTTAGCAGGAGCAATCAATTTTGCTTATGTTTCTATTAAAAAATCTTTATTATTTCTATGATTATTCTCAACTTTATCATCAAAATCAAATGTTTTTTTCATTCATAAATCAGAATTTCCTGTCAGGAAAATACCCTGAAAACATGTTTATTTTAATTTTTATTATAAGTATTTAATTATTCTGACATTTGTCTACATGGGTGTTTCTCTACTGCTAAATGGAATAAAGCAGTAAGCAGAAAAGCTGCTGTAGCTCTTGCTGTAATGTCAGTGTAGACAGTGACTGCAATTTGGGATGCAATAGAATGCCAAAAATTTAAATCACTTATAAAATGCCTGACAGATAAATCAGGGCTTGGGCCATTTTAACTGTGATCACAGAAATTTATGGTCATGAAGTCTTGAAGCAAAATAGAATTTATTTAATCAGGGATAAATTCATTCAGATAATTGTCATAATATTCAGCCCCTGAAGAGAAACCAAAGCTGAGGTTCAGTATCAGCTGATATTATATAAACACTTAAACAGAGAAAAGCTGTTAGAATATCAACACCATATAAAGATTTTTACTTATCTCCTAGTTAAGACAGAATGGACTCACATATGAGTAATAAGGGCTTGAATTCTGGTAAAATATAGTTAACTAAGTGCTAAAAATGGCAAGAGGCTAGCTATTCCTATCCAAGCTGCCTGTGAAAGCTCCACTTGATACTTCACAAAATATCCAGGATTTAAAATGGAAAAAATGTACCTTGTTTGTGCTCATGTTTTTCCTGCCAGAACATTCTTGTAGCAGCATAAATGTTTCACTTTGTTTTGCTAGATAAGGCACAAGTGAGCTCACATAAGTCCTTCTATATGGAAGAGAAGTAGTACACTGCCATCTGTGAAATAGACTGAACACTAAAAGCAGCCTGCTCTGGTATCCAGCTGCAAAGATACATCAGACCAATTTCAGTCCCAGTAAATCTAGGCCATGTTTCACTTTTAGTGCCACCTTGCATGGTGTTTACTTCATGACAGACTCTTCCTACACTTAATCCTCAAATAACCTCACTCTGTAGTTCTCAACCTGAAAATCTTGTAAATAGGGGTCAGCCTTAGTGTAGGCAGGAAGTTACTTCTCATTTTCACCATGCTCAAAAAGCAAAATTGTGGGAAAAAAGGATTTTTTGCTATTTCTGTGGGGAGGAGGAAAACAAAGAAAAAGAGGAAAGCAAAGCAAGTAGAGTGCAGATGAAAAACCAGTTCCAGACAGAGTAGATAATCAAGCAAATAATTTAGAGGAGAAACATGAACAACATGCCAATGTCGGAGGATTTGGGACTGAAGGAATGCAAACCTATGCCATGCTTCTTCCTTTTTCAGTTTCAATCCGGTCACAAATCCTCATGGGCTACCCCAGCAAGAGGAAAGATGCATTATTTAAGGAGGTGCCAGCATGCTGCTGCTGGGAGAAGCAGGGAGCTCACGCATGTGAGGGTTTCCCTTTCTGCTGCACAGCACAGCAAACCCTTCTCAGGTCTGCTCATCCCTGTGCCAGGCCCCTGCCTGTCCCCTGCCAGCATGACAAAGGTGACAAAGGTGTTGCTGGTGCTTCAGCACCTGATCCTGGAGTGCCCCTGCTCAGCCGGCAGAGCTGCTGCTGCCATGGCCCTGCCCAGCAGCCCCTCCCCAGGGCACCCCAGAGATGGGCACTGCTGTCACACCAGTGTAAGGCTAGTCAGAAAATAAGAAGCCTGCTTCACATACAGAACAAGTATCTTTTTAAAGCAGGGGAAAAAGTCATTAAATGTGCCAGCATACAATTACAACTCAGCTTTTTAATTTAGTAGTAAATAATACTAAGTAAAAATAATGAATCAGTTACAAACAGAAAAGATGTGAGGTTGTTCTAAGCTTTGATACATATCTCCTGCCAGCCACCAGCAGCAATGTATCCTTTTCTCCTAAAAACCTTCCAAAGACCCTTGAACTACCTTGCACCATCAAGGTTATGAAGGCACCAAGACAAACTATTTGCTTCAATTAAAGCAGGTCTCAGCAGTAGCATTACTTTGCTATAATTTGTGTGCTTGAAAAATGAAATCCATTCTTTTCCTTAACAGACCTAATGGATGAGTAAGATCCTTTCAGCAAATTTCAGTAATATTTTATAACCTTTTCATACTTTTAAGATATTGGCTGCTGGCAAAGCTTCTAGCTGGACAGACAGGCAATTCCCAATCCTGTGAGGACATTCTGAAGTACAGACACACTTTAAAAGTGTTCTTAGTGAAGGACTCACTATGCAGGATGTTGAGCAATAGGCAGCTTTAGAAAGCAGTGCTGGATCTCAGTTCTCCAAGTGTGCTCGTCTGGTGTGCAAGCCCTGAAGTCAATCAGGAAGCAGAGCAATGCAGAGAAAAATTACCCGAGTCTGGAAAATTTTGGCAAGAGGAGCTACATCTTAAAGCAGGAAGCCTACTAGGCCTTTTCCTAAATTTAGGCCTTTTCCTAAATTTACTTTTATTACACACACACAAACTTTTATTTATTTGATTAATAAACCCTAAAGTCAGCCTCAGAGGAGGTTTTTGATGTGAACAACTCAGTCTGTGTATGCTCTACATGACAAATACTGAGCTAAAAAAACAACATGCTGTAGAGAGATTGTTCTAGCATTCTAAAAATATCATTGCACTACACTAAGAAAGGTATTGCTAAACTCTTAACAGAGGCATTCTGGTAGTTTATTTAATAGCACTTATTTAAATTGTTCACAAGTGTGCCAAATGAGTTAAAAGTACTCGTACACTGAGTTTGTTGAACATCAGCAGTGTACAGCTGCTCAAGGCTCACAGGCTGCAAAATTGGTAGGGAGCTATTAATGAAGTGGAGAGACTGCATGCAAGAGCCACATTAGTGCAATGTGACTGTACCCGCAGCCTTGTAACTCAATTTAATGCTTCCCAGAGAAAGCTTAAGCAGAACACACAAAGCAGTTACAGTAGATTTTCAAACTCTTTTTCTATTATATCTTGCCATTCTAATTGGCTAAATACCCCAAGGCACCAAGCCCCCAGTGACACAAAAACTGTTCTGTTATAGCCTACCCAGTTGTGAACTACTGTTTTTCTATATGCACCAAGCTGGTGGTTTGAATTACACAAAAATAACATTATAATGGCAGGAATAACAGTTTGTGAGACAGACTGACAGTGTGTAACCAGCAGTAAGACATAAGATGTTTAAGTAATTCATGGAATATTAACAGTTATTGGAAGAGTATGTTATGATATACATCAAATGAGGGAGTTTAAGGTTAATGCCACGAGTTCTTCAGTGCCTTTATTTTTGAAGTGCTTAACATCTATTACCTGTAGGAGAAGGAATGAGTTTTTCCTTCTGCCTGATCTATAATCCCTGAACATTAGGAAGAATCCAAGCATTTTTAAGTTAATTCACAGCAGAAGGATCTATTTTACAACTGTTAAATTAGTAACTCTATAGTGCTCTGAACTCATTGACAAAGCAATAGCCTGTATTTGTGAACAGCTGGTATTTAAAGTGACCCATCAGAAAACCTTCAGCATCCAATAGAGACACATCAGGTTAAATGTTCATTGTTTTATGAGGGTGTCATAATACAGAACTCTGCAAAAGAATTAGACTGTGGAAATAACACTTGAATTTTCTTTAACCGAGGACGCTTACATTGCTGCATCACTGATTCTCACTAAAGTACTATTTTAAAAGCTTTCAGAAAGTATTTAACAGCAAATAAGTTCTTCAGGTATGTATTCCAGCTCCAAAGCGTATTCAGTACTTTTGGAGAGACCCTGCAGTGCATTGAACAAAGTGTAGCACAGACAGATAACAGGAAAGATCACAGGTGTCAGACTTGGTGAATTTCTTGGAGGAAAGGTTAATAATAAATTAAATATAAAATATAAAAGTCAGGGAGAAAAAAAATAACATGGTGAAAAAATTAAATAACATGGTGGAAAGTAGAAAAAACTTCAACTTCCAATACTGAATATGAACCAAGTACCACCTTTTCTTTTTTTAAGTACCCTCTCCTACAAACACCTTCTTTTTAAGAGCTGCAGAAGATATTTTTCAAGACATCAAGAACCAATTTAAGAACTTTAGAAGTGGGCAATAGACAGTGTGTTCCAGTTTTGTGTGCACATATAAATTATGAATCAAAACTATATTTGAGAAGAACTGGCATGTAGTTTACTTTTTTGGAAACTTGAGTTTTGCTTCAGATTCTTCATCTCCACTCAGGAAAAAGTTATTCTTGGTCAGAATCAATAACATACTGAACATGGGAAGGAAGGAAAGAAACAAAAGGAGAGTCCCATGTCGGAACAATTCCTATGATTCACATTTTTAAAATATTCACTTTCAAAACCCAGGTAGTAAATAACAGCAGGAAATCTAAGAAGAATGGTTTGGTTTACCTGAAAATGAGGGGCTTTTGCCTTAAAGAAGTCCACTGCTTTTCATTGAGCTTTGGAAAAATAGTTTTCTGATTTATAATTTACACAAATATTAGTCCCTAAATTGAATTTTTTACTGTTTTATGAATTTAGCCACTTCAGTATTGAGGAAAAAGAAAATTGCAGAACACAGCATTTAATCCAGAAGGTATTTTGGCTATTGCTGGCTTGCTGAATTAGAGTGGGCAAAGCTTCTCACACAGCAGCCACCTGCCCTTGCTGTGATGCCTACACACCAAGGGGACATAGATCATGTTGACAAGTTTCTCTGTAAATGTATAAACCTGCAGTAAGGTAAAGCATGCTGCTGAACAGTAACACCAAATGTGGCACCTCAGGAGGGAAAATAATCACTCATCTCTCTACTGATTCATGCAGCCACTTTCAAGGCAGTGCTAACATTGGGCAGGCATGTAAGATTCAGGCCAGGAAGGCTGACTATCACACCAGAAATCTTACTGTGAGAGACCTCAGCTTTTCTCTAATGTGCAATAACTGTAAGCATTCCAGAAACTTAAACAGGCAAAAGCTTCAGTATTTTTTCTAGAAAACCTCAGAGTAAGGAGAAGCCAGACTCAGAGGGATGGGTACAGCTGACAAGTGGCACTCTTGTAGCCTGAATTACAGAGGTGGTTCAAAATTGAGCTCAAGGTCAAACATCTGTGCACCCAGCACTCAGAAGCATTCCAGAAGGCTCCTTAGAATTTCAGGAGTTAGGTGGTCCCTTCAGGAGGTGTCAGTGAAGTAGACTCAATGCCAGCCTACGACACCTTGGAACACAGAGGAAGCTTAGCAACAGAAGCTAATGCTGGGCAATGAAGTTTGCACTGGTGTCTATTAATGAAGGTACACAACCACAGAGAAAGAGAAACACGGGTATTTGGCAGCCCCCAGGATGTTAAAAAAAGAAAAAAAAACCACAAAAACATGGTGAGAAATTAATTATTAAATCTTCCCAACATTCTTCCATCTTTCAAGCACCCAGGCCAGGATTCTGAAATTTCTGTGGCATTGTATTCAGATGTAGGCTCTGGAGTACTCAACAATGAACTTACAAATATTTCACTCAGAATTTTTCTGTTACCATATTGCAAGTGAAAAATCTTAATTCAGACTCCAACAGTCAGACAAAGGAGTATAAAAGCTAGGGATAGCATGAAAAAAAGATGCTTTGAAAGCCTCTCCCCAGTTGAATTATGAGCTTGGAAATACAGAAATACAGTATAAACAGAAAAGCATTAAAAATGTTTTTCAGTGTTTTCTTTTGTACTCATTCTTATTGTTCTCAACATAGAGAAGAAAATGTGTGAGTGGGAGTAGAAATGACAGAACTGTGAGTGATATATTCTCTATCAAAGGAAATTAGTGGCAATTGTCCAAGAATCAAGTGCGGAATATTTATAACCATTTGTAATCCACGTTTGTTAGATTGATTAGCTTTTACACACAATACCTATTAACTTTTTTAAGTCACATATTTGATACACAAAACGATGCAGATGCAAGTATGAAAATCTTATGGCACAGCATGGATACTTAGGAACTTCCTGCTTGCCTGTCACTTGCTACCTTTTGCAAGGTGATCTGAAAGTTCTCAAGTGCATGCAGCAGCAAAATTGATAGAGACTTCAAATTCGTGAGAAATCCAATTGCTTTCTTTCAAACATTCTGAGGAGGTGGTTTATCTCCAAGTAAGGCAGGAATTGAGTGCAAAGGTTGTGAGCTAAAATGAGAATATACAGTTGTGAAGTAGCAGGGAAAGGTTACTAGAAATGTTTTAGATTTGAAGTAATTACTTATAGTCTGTATAATATCTAATTCACTCCTCAATTAATTTTCTTGTTTAATGAAATGTGTAAAGACAAGCTGTGCTACACCTGTTTGACAGTCTTTTGTAGTTTTTCCCACACATTTTTATTTGAAGTACTTGAAATCTTGGTGTTTGTTCTCAGTGGATATCTCTAGAAACACTGAAAATTTTGGGACTAAGAGTTTAATTTCTAGTTTCATAGAAGTTAATCTTTAGGTGGCTGTATAGGATTGACAAAAATGTTTGGAGAGAGACTGAAAGAAAGCAGTAGTCCAAAATCTGAGGTGGAGGCTTTGATTGCTTTCTTTCTCGTCTCAAGCAGCATAATTTCAATACAAGGCTGCCAGTGCCAGATTCTAGAAACACTCAAAAATAAAATGAGTAAAAAGTAGTCAGAGAACAGCTCCTTCCTTCCCTCCCCCACTCCTCTCCAAGATCCACCTGGGAGCATATCCTGGGAATGAGGAACATTGATGTGGAAGGTACATCAAGGGTAATCAGGTCTAGTTGCCTGGCACACTGCTGTTATTAATTATTGACTACCTCACAGTGACCTTCAGGCTGTACTTCAGAGAGAAAAGACAGTATGGGTCAGACTAAAGCTCTCAACTCCTCCCAGAGAGGGTTTTCTGGGCCTGCACAGATATCTGTACTGTATAGCTGCAGTAATGAAATAAAGTGAAGTTAGATAGAGTTTGGAGTGCACACTTGACCTGAAGACATAGCAACTCCTCTTTTCTTGACATTATTCTCAAGTGAATTAAGAATTTAATTACAGATTTTGACTAAGTCATTCCATGAGAAGTAATTCAGGAACTCTTTCCTCTGAAGATTATGAACACATAGATAAGCTAAAGAGTTACTGATAAAAGTGCTTCAAAATAGGAAAGAAGTTGTGATTTTTCAGAGTCAATTAGAGGACATTAATAGCCCAAGGAACGGAAAATAAGAAAATCTGAAGAGTCGAAAAAGCATTGGAAATTATTCTGTTGAATTGCAGTAAAAAGAATGCTATAGGCTATTCAATAAAAGCACACAGGGAGTGATTCAGCTCAGTTCCTAATTTATTCATAAATTACCTTAGCACTCCCTTAGAAATAATAGAGGGCTACGTGGAGCAAGGGCAGCATAATTCAGCAGACCTTCATCTGTGCTTAAACTGGAAATACTGCATGCCTTACAAGAATTAAGTCATTCAAGTAGATTTCTCAGACAGCTAACTTGGCTTCTCCAGCCAACTTTTTTGAAAAGGAGCAGAAAACCTACCTCACCCAGCCAACCACTACAACCCATTTTTCAGAGCAGCATAACACAGAACAGACCTCAAACTTTTCTGTATGTGAGCTACTTAAAGGAGTAGATTGCATACTAACATCTGATAATTGAGCTGATATCAAAGCCCATAAAGCTACTAGCCTTGTTCTGATCTGTTAAAGCAGATCAAACCACAGTGAAAAAAAAAAAACAGGTTTCTTGATATGAAAATCTATATACTTAAACATGACATATCATGTTGTAGAAAAGCCTCCTACACAACTGAAGATTTAACTTCTAAAACTGCTTATAAATATTAATACAATATCATAATCCATTTAATTCTCAACATCTTTCTAAATTTGCAACAAGGATTTCGCAAGTCAACTCTTTCATCTTCAAATGCATGTTAAGATGTCAAGACAAGAGCTGTCACTTTAAACCCACCTGCAGGCTTTAAAAAAGACAGGGTGCAACCTACTGGTGGAGTTACAGTTAATTCCCCAGAAAGGTTCTTGAAAAAACTCTAGAGAATCAAAAATCAGGTTTATGCACACATAGCCTTGAAATCATGGATTAAATAGGGCCAGTCTTGGATATCTTTCCTTCTCTGACACAAAAATAACACCTGAACTTGGAGGTCTTCAGGTCGAGTTTACACAGCTTCATTACTAACAAAACTAACTTCTGCATTACTTGAATACATGTCCCAATAACAAGGACTGTCTCCTAACTTATTGTCAGAATCTTTGTGACAAAGCACAAACTTGCTCAGTTGCTTTGAAGAAGAATGCTCCCCTACTCAGAAAGGATCAGGAAACATAGCAAGTGATGAGAAGTTTATCAAAATTAGGACCAAGAATTAATAGTGTTATTATCAACTAGATCTAGGTCTCCTATGTGACGTCATCCTAATTATCACATTAAAAAAGGCCAAAGTTAATTGGAACAATAACGAATTTCCCTGTTTCTCAATTCAAGAAACCAGCAGATGAACAATTAATACAATTTATTATTTTACTTGGCTAAGGAATGCCTCAGCAATTTACAAGAGACATCATTCCTAACTCCAGCCAGTGGTGTTTGCCTCCTTCAATAATTGAATAGTGAATTATTTGAATTATATACCTTTCTATATTAAGACCTAAGAGGTCTATAACTCCCATATACTTGGTTAATTATCGTTAGAGCTCTGGCTCCTATTAAAACTTGAAATAGGCATTAAAATGCTGTTTTGCATGGGGATTATGGTGCTATCTTCACACATAGAAGACCCCAGCATAATCATACATTTAATACGTAGTTCATAGAGGGAAGCAAGAGAAGTGCAGCACATTTCTTTCTTAGCAAATACACACAACACAAATTCCACACTATATATAGTCTTAACTTGCAGCATAAGTCTTCCTACTGTTCTGTTAGAGTGAAAGTGATGAGTAATATGGTCATAAGAACAAAGCTGTTAAAATGTTCAAGATAAAATATTTATGCACAAAGTAATTTCCTGCCATGCTACCCTAGTACTTCAGTTTGTAGGGAATTAATCTGAATAGATGCAGGTTTAGGCACCAAGATGGTCCTGAATGTCAATCCAAATTATCTGTATATCTTCATTCAGCATCATTGACTTCTAAGTTGCAAACACAGGCTGCCATTACATTCTGAACTGCAACAATACCTCCAAAACACTTGCTTAAATGCCAGAGGCCAGGACAGTTAGTTTTGAAAACTGGCAATTGACTGATACAATCATCCCTCAAACAACGAAAAAAAAAGTTCAGAATTCTCACTGAAAACTTTGTAAATATTGCAATGTAGACCAGGTTTAAATTCACTAAACATTGCAAAATAACACTGTAATGTCTAACAGAGAAATTAAGTATTCCAACACCTTCTGTTGGGTTTTGGCAGATTTTGTTGTTTTTCTTTTAGTTTGGTGTTTTCTGTCTTTTTGTTTTTTCTTCCGCTTAAAGCGCCACCATAATATTGTCTTCTCTAAAGTTTGTTGACATGAGTAGGTTATGAGTGGTCTATTACTTTGATTTCTGGGGTTTTTGTTTTGGTTTTTTGGGGTTTGTTTTATTGTTTGTTTGGTTTTTACACTGTTTTATCAACATTCCTGTCCAGAGGAAATTTGAGACATACGTCTTGAACATTAAGCATTCAAATGCAGGGTAGGAAAGAGAAACAAACAGGGTTCTCAGTGTAGAAAGGAGGAAATTAGAAAGTTATTGAAAAAGTAAAACTAAACTTCTTCACTCACATTACTAGGACTTTCACCAGTTCTTCCACATAATAGTATGATGGGGCCAGACATCTCAATTAATCACATTGCTTGGCACAAACAGCACAGTTCTCATGAAACTTGCTAACTGTAATTTCTGTGACTGAAAAGGCATAAACCAAAGGAAAATGAGACATGCCTCAGATAAATACAAAGCCAGGTGTTTGACACCTTACTTTTTGGATAACAGTAATCTATTTCTGTATTACAGAGTACACACTACAAAGTAAAATAAACAAATGGCAAGATTTCGAAGAACACCAAACCCCAAACTTACAACTCCCTAATTCTTGCAGGCTGTATTTAGAGTACCACAGCAATTCCTTCAGCCATGTAGAGTGAGCAGCTATGGAGACATGGCTGGAACATGTGAAGCAGAAATAGACCCAGCAGATTTCTGTTTCTCATTGGGGCAGTTTGTGCTACAAACACAGCTGCACCACGATTACCACTGCACTCAAATCAGCACACAGCCACAGTAAATAGAGGTGGCACTTCTAAAATTCTATTTACTTTTTGAGATGCCTAGTATTAACCAGTGAGGCTTCAGCACAAAACTAGATATAACAGGTACAGATTACAACACTCCTTATACCAGATCATCAGCATTGCTTCTGAGGAGATAATGCCACCCAAAAATCAGAGGCCCATTACTTTATGCTGGAAAAAATACATTTTGTGTCTGTAAGACTACCAAGTATCAACACCAAATGGGACTATTACACTAATAAATCATTATATTTGAGGTATTACATAGTATTTTGTGGCTTTGAGTTTTTGGTTTGGTGCTTTGGTTTTTTAAACTCAGATACAAAGACTGTATTAGTCACATTCTTTTTTCTGGGAAACATATCAGGGAAAATAGAAATGTAAGAACACTCCCTGGCATTCATCCCTTCCCGAAGCATGACAGAAATTTCTGAACTTTAAGAAAATGTCTTTTGATCCACCGAGCAGCAGTGAAAATCCTTTCTTTATTGGCACATTTATCAGAACAATGTTCTGGTTCTTCACATTCCTTGCTTTGTGCATTTACCAGAAAAAGAACAAACCCCTTTAGAATGGCTTCAGTCTCCCAGATGCTTTGTTTAGACATCTGCAGCACCCTGTGAAATCAATCTCACCATGAACATGTCTATATTTAGACCCCTGAACTGCACAAGTGTTTTACTGCAGCGTGGCGCTTGCATAGAAATACAGGCTGAGGGCCACCAAAGCTTTGTCAGTTCATGCTCTGAACTAGAAAAAGTTCATGCCTCATTTCTTCTCACTACTTCTCTACCTCCACTGCCCACTCTTGCTGTAAATAAGTATATTTTGGCATTCTTGGTGCCTTCTCCCTCCAGCATCTCTAATGGGGTAGCTATTTACCACACTGCAGCTCATCAGGTGGCTGTCATTTCAGTATTGCTTTATGTGCTGCATACGTCAGATTTTTTATTTGCTGGCAGGAAGTCTGAGCAATGTGTCCTCAGCAAGGATTCACTTATTTCCCTCATTGCTTCCTGAAGAAGTTGCAAGACATGGATAATCATTCACAGGATTTCTTGCTGAGTGCTTTGGGCAAACGTGTCACATTGAGTTATTCTGCTCTCTGACAGATATTTGAACCTTAAAAATGTTTAAGCCAAGATCGACAGTTTGAAAGTAATAGATCCTTGGAGGAGAGCAGCCTTGAAAAAGAATTATAGCCTACAGAAGACACAATAAAAGCCCAGGCAAATCTTGTGGCAACTCTGTAAACATACCCAGAATAATCATGAAATAGATATCTAGCAGTAATTTTGTAGAAAAGGGCAATTTTGCCCCCCTCCAAAGTTATTTTCCAGTACCAACTACCACAGAAGATTCCATTACAATTATTCACAATTCTCACCACAGGTGCTGTCATGTTCCTACAACACAGAGGAGATTATGGGTCTAAGTATGCTGCTGTTACAGGAAAGGGCGTAGGGTTGGGACACCAATGGCTTGTCTTAAAAACATCAGATATAAGGTTCTGCACACTTCCTTTCCATAGGATAGCCATGTTGTTGGTTCTCCTTTAAATCCCTAATAATTTATTAAGGACAACAGAAATCAGACTCAGATTATGAGTTTTGAGCCAAGAGTTAAACAACAGAAAGCACAATTATATGGCATGTTAGCATAAGCATAGGAATTCTTACCATCCATTAGTTTATTCCCCATTCCTTCCTTCATAAATCAATGCTCACAATGAGTTTATTTCTCTTAAATAAAAGAACAATTTGCAAAACATTAGAGCAATGAAAGTTAATCCTTACACATCTGTCAGCATAAGCCATTTTATCTCCCTCAATAATGTCATTTAAACATTAAGTGCAGAAAGTTGAAGCAAAGCTTTTTTTTCCAATATTGCTTTACTAACCAAGATCAGATTCAGGAAAGGATTGCTTTACTAACCAAGATCAGATTCATTTCACTTTTGAGCAAAGTGAGCTGGGACACCAAAGTGAGCAGGACCTCACTCGCCAGCTGACACTGACTGTATTCACCTACAGCTAGAGAAACATCACACAGACATACTGATTTAACCAGCCTGTTCTAGTCACACCAACTGTATTTTGTTTGGATAACTCTATAAGTGATTCATTTGTAAGAATATATTGATGGTATGACTTCATTAAGTATTGTCTTGTTTATGCTGTTAATTTCAAATTTAAGAGCGATAGTGCCCAAAACAAACAGTAGCTTCAGAAGAGGCTGTTAAACAGGTCCTTTAATATGTCTCCTTATAATTACACCTTTATCTTTAATGCAAATGCATCAAGAATAGTTTAAAGACCAAAACCATTCTAAGTAGCCCAAAAAATCCCACCTGAATACGATATCAGTGAATAGCCATTGGAATCACAAAACATGATCATAAATGAATCAGAGAGATTCTGCCATCTCCATTGCATCACTCCACTGTTTCAAAGAGTTGTGTTCTAATAATCTCAAGTCATCTACAAGAAATAGTCAAACAGAATAGAAAATGTGAATTCAAATGTGACTCAAAGTGGAGCTCAGTGAAGTTCCAAAGCCTGAAGTAAATGAAGGTTTAGAACTCATTCTTTCAAATAAGCTTTAATTCAGGCCTATACAATCTACAACTGCAATTACTTTTCTCCCCCCTTTTTGATATTAGCTCACATATTTTGTCTTATATTAAATTTGCTGCTGACATCTCAGGTGAGGACAGTGGCTTCCTAAAGGTGAGGCAGCATTTCACACAATGGGTACTTCAGTGCACTCACCTTTAACAGCACACAAACTTTGCACATTTACATAAAGTTTGAGCAGGTACATTCTTTCAAATTCAAGTTTTTGCACAAACACCAGTATCGGGCAATTATCTCTGCCCTCAATTTATTCAAACTAACATGAAATCCATCAAGAGTTTCCCACAAAGGCTAAAATCATGGGTTTTAGCATTTTATGACCACATAGCTCAATCTAATTCCTACAGTTTCAAATCGCTTGAATGAGCTTCGAAGTTGTGCTAAGTAATGATGTCTTGGGTCATTAACTTGAACACTGCCAGCTTGCCCTCATGATTGCATTTACTTTAATTAATGTAAGGTAGTAATTAATGGCACACTTAACAGAAAGGACTGCTTTAGCACATTGCCAGTTTTTAACAAATAAAGCAATCTCAAAGTGTTTCAAGCAAGGCTGGAAATAATCTGTTGCAGGTGGCAAGTGCAGGGACAAAACGGCTAAGCCAGTGTTCTGTGGGTTTTTTTCTAAATTTCAGTGCAGCAGGTTTAATTGCCATGCTAAAACCCTTGCCCACATTCTATCACATTTCTTTTGATTTTTGCAATACTAAATTTGATTTATAAAAAAACACTTCAGCATACATTCATTGGTTCTGTGTAAAATTATGAAAGGGTTGGAGACAGAAGTGTAGTTATTCTACCATAGTAATGAGGACATCAAAACAGAACTCATTAAATAACTGTGTACCAACCTCCCACTGCCCTGAACAGCTCTTTTAACAAAAACACTTGGTATTCGGACCTCATTCTCCCCTAATCCATCTTTTGCAAGGTTCCAGCTTCTGGTGGAACTTGGACCAAGCCAAGCTTTATTCATGGGATGAGCCTCTTCAAAACCACTTAATCTTCCGTAAGTTTTTGAGGGGAAAAAGGCCTAAAAAAGATAATACTTCCACTAGCAGAAATAAATTTAAGATATAAAAACAGCAGTTTGGTACATGATAGAAAATTCATTTTCTAAATACTCTGCTCCACAAAAACACTAATCCACACGATGACTTCCAACTTGAAGACTGATTACTAAATTTTCCAAAGCCAAGAGACATTGATTGTGTCAGCGTAGCATTTAAACAAAGTATTTGAAGAGAATACTCCTTGACAGACCTGGGTCAATTATTTGAACTGGCAGAGTGTACAACACCACATTGACATGAGACAAAATTTGATGCTAGAACGAGGTATCAAGTATAGCTGATATACAAAACAGTAACACAAAAGGAAACTCATCAAGGGGAAAGCTAATTTCTTTGACTTTTCCTTCTCCATCCTGAAAGACAAACTGAGAGCATAGGCCTACTAAGGTCTGTATGACATGATCACAATAATCATTATCCCAAATGTTTTCACTGGCAGGGGATGAGAGAATAAAGACCTAGGAAGCAGAAAAAATAGTTCCAGATATAAGATTACTTCTGGATGATTCAGAAAGAAATCTGTCTGCCAGCATTAAGAACAAGTTTCTTTGAGAGCCATCTGTGGGAAATAACTGCACCTGAAGCCTGGCAAAAAGCACATTTTTTTCTTAATGACTCATTAGTTCACTTTCTCCTCTGAAAATGATAAAGCTTCCATTCCTGTATTTGGTGATGAGGTTAAAATACAGGGAGAAAGTGAGAGAAAAATGGCAAAAAACCAAAGGGACAGCAAAGAACAGGTGGAAAATTGTTGCAGAGGGAGATGCACCACATGCCCCCAAACCTTTGTTTTTCGTATTTCCTTCCACAAGATTGCTCCCTGCATCACAACAATGGTCAAGGGTACATCTGGAGATGTTAAATACCATGAACAGGGTGGGAGTCTTTCCACACATGCATAACCAGGGAACAATCTCAGAAACACCTCACTAAGTCCCCATCTTCTGGTCCATGTACCATCCCTAGGTCTGCAGGCAGACTCTGACAGCGCAGAAGAACAAGCTCCACTCCCATTTGTGAACTTGTATTTTCTTTACAGCCTCAAGTACTAACAAGGAACACATCTGTTTAGAATAAATGCAGAGATTTAGTGTACACCAAAGTACAGTCTAATATATTTGGGAGTTACAGAATAATTATAAAAACATCAATAATCATAGACAGTTTACTGGCCTGACATCAGAAACCATATAATTGCAAATACTCAAAACCTCTAAATCTAAAATCCAGAGTGCATAAGTACAAGCTGGACCTAGAAAATTAGTTTAAACAGATACTTAAGGAGAGGAGAACTCTGATAAAGTCATGAATTAAAGCAGTCACCACAGGACTGACTGCAGAAATGACAAATAGTTATAATATTTTCATCCAGCTATCAGTTCCAAGAGATATCACAGCATGGGGACCTTCTATAGTCACATCACTGTCATCTCATCCTGGCCTCTTCACTTGGTTATTGTCACCCTGTATCCTGACTACCCAGAAGGAGGTATAGTAACCAAGAGACTGCTGACCAGAGCATACAAGCTGCCTGGCACCAAAATCATCCACCATTCTCACTTTTGGATGTAATATCAGGCAATGCACTTCTGAAGGAACAGAGCCAAACAAATCAGACTAAATTAAAGTAAGGACAACTGAAGATTACCTTGTTAATAGATAGACAAGATACCAAGACTAAAAAAACAAAATATAAATTATTATCTGTGTTCATCTATATGTATAGAAATAAAAGAAAATATTTAAGAGGAAAAACAGCATCCAATTATTTAGAATACTTTAAGCTGGAACAAAAAAAATGCTGAGCAATGAGCTGTAGCTCACTATCACATACACAGATAGGAAAAAGTCTGAGTGTCCATGACTTAAGAGGTTTCATCTCTCTTCTGGAAGTTCTGCCACTATTCCCACCTAAGAGATGCACTTGGCAAACCATTCCTTCAGGCATAATAGCAACTGGAGTGGACAGTAAATAATGAACAATAATCAGTAAATAAATATCAGTAAATAATGAATACTATCTGACTGAGCTCACTCAGTCAAGGGGCATGATCTGTTTGCTGCACCATTGGTATTTCTATGATGCTATTTTACCTTGGTTTCTCACATATCTTTTACAGCTTTCATACAGCAGTATTAACCCAGCACTTTTAAAGTGGTTCCTTCAAAACTGCATGTTGGACAGCCCCACCCATCATGTTGGTGTAATTTCAGAGGACACACTTGGGGATAGATTTGGATGTATATGGCATCAAGCTCTGAACTAATGCTTCAGAACAGCTTTGTCAAACCGTTTCAAAAAATACAATTTTTTTTCCTTTCCTTTGCACACAGACCTCCTACATGGAGCTGAAAACCCCAGAGCTTCTAGCTAAATCATCTGGGAATCACTTCGCCTTTCAAACCACAGTGTAATCCTTGCCCTTGACAAGATGCATGCCAGGCAAAGTCTGAAAACACACAAGGGCTTTCAACCCAGTAAATCCCAGGAAACTGTCCACAATGGAGTTTCTAACTCTCTGTAGCTCTTGTCCTTTAAATTTCAGTGTAACCTAGTTAAAATAGGTATTAAATAAAAAATTAAAAAAAAATGGAAAACAAACAAAAAAAACCAACCAAAATCCAAATTAAGCTAGTTTCATACTTCTGCTCCACAGACACAGAATTTAATTTGAGGAAGTAGTACAAGATGTGATACATGCAGAGTGATAGAAGTCACCCAACTTCAGCATGCCCACATGCACAGACCTCAGTGATGCCCACAGAGGCTATTTCTCATGCCCAATCACACTGAACATCAATGAACAGAGTCAGCTTTAATAAGTTCTTCACTGGCTTTGCAGCAAGGCTTGCATAGGTTTGTGTTTGGGGCTGTGCTTTTGTGGGTTGAAGTTTCTAACAGTGAGCAGAATTGGAAATTGTTGGCAGGCTTACAGAAATAACACAGATGTAGTGTGACAGGAGTCAGAGTGCTAAGCTAAGACTTGCTGTAATTGAAACATCAGGCAATGGAGAGGCTGATTAAAATCAACATTTTCATCTGACTATTTTAGCCCTCCAGGAGATGGTCCAGAGACCAAATTGCTAGAAATTAGTCATGCCTTGCTCATTACCCCAAAGGCACAGACTTGCATACAAGACTTTGAACACATAACTCAAAAAGCTCACTGTTGTCCAAATGGGACAGTTTTAAAGCAAAGGGTCATAAAGAACAAACACAAAAAAATCCCAAATTCACCAAAACATACAAAAAACCTCACCAGATTTAGGTAATATTTCCTTTGTTCCTTTCAAAAGTGTTTTTACTCAACATCTGTTGATTTAATACATATCCTACCCACATCAGGGTAAAAATGCATAACTGATTATGTTTTGCCATCACTACACCCAGAAATAGTGTAGTCAGTAACTAAATTTTGGAAAGTCATGAAGAAATTCTGATACAGATTAAATTACTGGAAACCAGGTACACAGCTTTTATCTCCATTGCATTTGTATAAATCCTAAAGTAAACTATGTATATATAACATACACAAAGTGTCACAACATATGCATGAAATATCTAACTACATATGATATGTGTATCAAAGCTGTAGTAGGAGGAAGAATAAGTTCGCAAAACCTGGGAAAAATTCCATTATTTTACTTGAAAGGAATAGTTTTCTTGATTTTTTTAATTTTAAGCTCTGCATACATCAAGTGAAGTCCTAAATTAGGCATTACCAAAGATCCTTTTCTGATCACTAGATTACCAAGGGATAAAGTTAGAAGTTTTATTAAATCCAAAAGTTTATATTATTAAATAATGAACTAAAGTTCAGGGCTTCAAATTTTTGGGGAAAAAATTAAGGCAATAATGATTCATGTAGTTGTTGAAATTTCTAGCATCAAACTATGTTTAAAATGTAATATAAAACTACTGAACAGCTTTTGAGTTACAGATAATGCCAGATGATTATTTAGCCTCTTTCGAAGCTAAGGAAAGGTTATATTTCCTAGACATTTCCCCCTCCTCTTTGAGTCAGTAAAAAACCAATAAGGCCTCAAGTCTAGAGAGGTTCCATTTGTTTCCAGACTCATTATTTGTAGAGCCACTAACTTCCTGCAAGAATCTTTCCTTTAAAACAAACATTTATTTGTCAAGGGCAGACTAAAATAAACTTTCTCTGTGATGCACACAATAAAAAATTTCCTTTGTGAATACAAACTAGTATCCTCAAAGCATGTTTCAACTGAAACCAAACACTGAATGCTAAGATTTCCTATTCTTCCTTATAAATATTGAAAATTGTACATAAAATGTCTAATGAGAATCCTTTTCCTAAGTTTGCCTCTAGTACCCAAGATGTACATGCACCAAGACCAACTGCAATGCATCAATATCACATTAACACAAAAAAAAACAAGATAAACAGTCAAAAATTAGTTTTGACACTTCCTCCCTCACAATTTTTAATTACTCTAGCAAGTCCTCTACCAAGATTGGTATTCATTTCCTGAAAGCAGAGCTGTTGCATGACAAACAGCACATTACTTGTGACCAGCAAAGCAGTCTTTACTGCTCCTGTCTCATGAATAAATATCATAACCAACCTGAGAAGTGGGCTTCCATCAATATAATATGTTTATTATATATAATTCAAATGAGAAAAAGTTATGTTTCAATGATCCATGATATTTAAAATCATGGTGCTTGACTGCAACTATCAGCACCACAGCAGGATACCCAGTATGAAGCAAGAAAGCAATTTCATTTCCAAAGGGTTCTCTGGAAACCAATTTTAAAGTTTTGAAGTAAACAAAAAAAACCCCACTGAAAGACCGCTGTAATAGCATTTTGAGCCTATTCTACCCATGTGCACAACATAACTTCAAATCTTAGTAGCCTGGAAAAGCAATACAATTATAATCCAAATATTGGGGGTTTGCTTTTTATTTTTAATACCCTGAGCTGGGAGGGATCCACAAGATTTCCAGAAGTTTCCTTTCCCTCACTGTTAGTTTGGACTTGCCAGTAAGGAGAGACCTAGAAATAGTCTGTTGGTCAGGACAGAGCATTTTGCAATTTTTCATCTAAAACATTAAGAGGTTTTTAGAGTGCTGGTCACTCCATTGTCACTCAGAGTCCAGCCCATATTACAAATTGTTCCTGAAGAAATAAAATTTGAACTGACATGCACTCCACTAAAAAAAAAAGGAAATAACCCCCCCATATGGTGTCTGTCATAGAAAGAAAACAAGCATCATGCCTACACCAGAATTTCATTGTTAAATGTTTTTAGTATACTTAATTGCAAAGATGGATCAATAGTTCAGCTACTGATTTAATATTTCATTAAGCTAGGGGACACTACCCTAGCTGGTGACCTGCCACAGAGCACAGATTTAATGACTGAATTGCATCTTCTGAGAATTCTTGATTACAAGGTTACTTCTGATCTGCAGTCAGACTGAGATGATCTTTTGTTAAAGGTGTGATTCCATAACACACAAAATTGTCATTAGAGAAGGCAGCAGCTTTCTGTTCAATAAAGGCACATAATTTACATTTTAATTATTGAATCTGGAGACAGCATGTCTGAGGGGGAATCTGCAACACCATTTAAGACAATTTTTGCAATATCACTAAACCGCTAAGTTTATGAAACCACTCTGATTAAATGATAAGCATTTTCTTGTTGAACAGCATGATGCCAATCAAACAGGAAATTGGGGGTCAAATTAATTGTCCTTCTCATTCCAGTAAGGCAATCTAAACCAATCATGATTGCAAAGAATCTACAATTAAACAGAAATTACATCACAGATAATTCTTTATAAACATCACAATGTATTCAAATTCAGTTATTGTGATAACTTAGGCAGCAACAAGCTCAAAATGAGCAGTGTTTGATAACATCTACTCAGAAGCAATCTAGAAAAAAGATAAGTTTTCCTTTCAGCTCGATTTTTGAAAGAGATATGGAATTTGTAAGGACAATACATTTCTTATATAAAAAAACAGATTGAGATTTCAAGTACTCCTGTACAACAACAAACCCCAAAAAACCCCAAAACAAATGAAAAAACACTAAGCTGAAATTTTGATACAAGCACAGTAGCTGAGGAGTGAATAGGCAATAGGACATACAGAATCATGAAACATCTAAAACTCTTGTATGGATCAAGCCATTAAATCAGAGGTTAGAACAAAAACATCCAGCAGTATATCAAAATCTCTCTAGAACTGGGATAATCCAAGGAACAAGCAAACAGGCTCCCTTCAGCAGCAGGAGAAGGGTTATTTCCATGATGTCTTTACTTGCTAAGAAAAATAAAGATACTGCACAAGTCACTATTTCTAAGACACTACAGCTCTCAGGAAATCAAGCAATGTGTTTCATAGGGTGCATTTAACGACAGAAATAATTAAGCATCACTGATAACAAGGGGTTTATTTCAGGGTTTTGCTGTTCTGTTTCACTTGAGGCAGTTATTCCATCTGTTGAACAACACAAGGGAGGAGGGGAAAGGTGTGAAAAAAGGTAACCTTCCTGCTTCTCTTTTGAAAACTTTTTAAACCTCACTTGTGCTTTGTGCCTTTGAAGCCACTCCTCCACCCTCAACAACCAACAGACTACAACTACAGCAAATGTTACCTGCCATAGACATGGGCCAGCATCTGATGCCCAAAGACAGCTTTTGAAAATTAAAACATTTTTCCCCATACACACTGTAAAGTTTATTTCTTATTTATACCGTAAGTGTAATCCTGTTTTCACCAGGATGACCATTGCATCAATTCTAATAACAATTTTAGTTTAATTTACAAGAGTTATTTACATTGAAAAGCAATTTCAGACTCTCTAGCCTCTAGGCTTAAAGCTAGAAGGCAATTTGCACTCAATATATTCCCTTAAAATCACATCCATTTTTTCCCCCAAGAGTGCTTCTTTTGTACTTCTTGTTCATCTTAATGAGATTTGAACAAGTTATTTAAGAAGCTATAAATCCCAATTGAAGATTTGACTGATTTTTAAGCAACTTAAAATACTTTATTATAGAGCCTTTAGTCTTAGATAATAATTTTCTACATAATATTTAAATAATTAACCTGTTGCAAAACGTGCTCTTTATAAAGTAAGCCTCCAGAGCACAGCTATAAAATGAATTTGGGACTAAGAGAATGCATCGTATTACATTTCTTCCATGTTGCAAGGTTTCCTCTTTTTTAACATCAACTTATTACTATGTACAAGTACACCACAAGCTAAATTTTTGTAGCATCTGTATTATAAACACTCTTATATTCCACACTAATCCCTTCAGATAATGCTCTCTTGTTCTTTTATTCAAAGAGCTGACTGTAGGCAGGGAGGAAAGGAAGAATTATCATCCTTGTGCAGGCAGGAATCAGGATCAGAGAAGCTTAGCTACCTGTTGGAATTGATACAAGAGCCAAGCCTTCCTCCAAAGCAATCTCTGCCTCAAGACTGGCATTCCTTTCAAAGCAGTCTAAGAGGTTCCTAAAACACATCTTGAAATAACAAGGCAATCCACACCTGGATTCAGACAGTAACGGGTCTTTCTGCACAATCAAAATTGTTTATTAAATCTAAACCCAGCCCAAATTCATTTACTCGGGAAGTTACCAAATAGTCAGACCTGATTATGAACATTGAATGTAAAGATTAAAAAGCTACTGCTGAAAGGGATCAAGTTTTATGCTTAAAACTGTTCTCTTGATTTTGAGAAAAGAAAATTAACTGGAAGTCTTCTAAAACAAGTAGCTTTGAGAAGTTCAAGATATCAAAATATTACAATATTTATACCTACAATGTAGAATTATATATCTCCAATAAAGAACTCATATTTCCACTGATATCACAAGAATGTTCCACATTGCCTCTGTATTACAAAATAAAGAAATAAATCACACATTAAGCCATCAAAGGCTAATCTCAGTCAATGATTAGACTATTTTTGCTTATCATGCTCTGTTCCCAGTTCTGCAGATTAAATATGATTTTCCTGCTTTTATGAGTATCAGTCTGGGAAGATGGCATGAGATGCAAGTATGAGATTGAGCAAATAACAAGTATTTAGACAGAATACTTTCTAGATCAGAAAAGAAAAAAATGCACACCCCTGTTCTTCCATTTACCACTGGAGAATTTAAAAAAAAAAACACAACAAAACCACCTCAATCTACTCCCCCCTACACAAACAGTATTTTATAATTTATACCTATTCTTTAAATATGCTGTAGATAAGGAATTAAGAATGGAACAAACTTCCCAGGACTCAGAATCAGCCCCACATTCCAGGTCTAACATTGACACTTTGAGTGCTCACACATGGCTGCTGCTACTTTTGCACAACTTAGTTCTAGAGATTCTGTAACATTTCAAGGTTAATAAAAAAATTGCTCCCTATTGTGTGAGATTTTTGCTTTCCAATTTTCAGGCAGGCAGGAACTGGCCAGTGTTCACTGATTTACTGCACTGTTGCCGAAAGTTTATTTTGAATATATAACAATAAGCTTCACCACAAATGTGGTGCTTTGTCTGTTTTGAATTTATATCATCTACTTCTGGTAAGGCTTCATTGAGTTAATATTCCACTTCTTGGAAGAGAAAATTGTGTGAAAGAAGTTTATAAACATACTGCAAATAACTGTTTATTCAGGCTATTTATTACTAGCAAATTCTACATCACTTAAACTAACACATCTTGTCTAAGTGTGGCATGATTTTCTCACAGCTCTTGATATAATTTTCTTAAGTATGTTAGCAAACAATTCTGCTGGCAGGACTGGTTGTCCAAAACACGAGTCAAAGATTTTTTTAAAGAAGCAAATGAACATGAAGGTAAAATTGAAACTATTATACTAGGTTTTTGCACTGGATCATAAAAACATTCTCTCATTTTCCAGTGAAAAAATTACTACATTTTGAGTGCTGGCTCTAAGTATGGAATTTAAAATAGAGGGTTCTGCATGATCATTTTGCATTTTACCAACTGTGCAATGGAGATACCAATCCAGTAAAACAAAATCCAAATACACACTGTGCCATTAGCTCATAAATCAGTTTGAGGAAACATCAAACAAACTGAGCCAAGTTCAGATCTCATTAAGTTTTACCTAAACCTCTGCCTCTGTGTTTACTATAGATTCTTTATCTCTATGGGAAATACACTCTATTGGGAAACCTTGCTTAATTCTCTCAGCCCCTTTTAAGAGGGAGGAAACATGCATGGCTTAAAGCGTTCTCTCACTTTCCAAGATGTTCAACATTGGCTCCCATTGCACACTTCTTAACCTGAACAACTAAACCACTAATTCCAGAGGGCTGGCCTGGAATTAAAACTGACCCACACACTGCTCTTCTGCATCAATTTGGTTTCTGTTAAAAAGTACAAGATTAAAAACACACTCAGAGGGTTTGAAATCCCCTTCTCCAAGCTCCCCAACAGAGCCTCCCCATGCCCAACCCAGAGCATTTCTTTGGAAGTGCCTCAATGTTCTCACCATGTCAGGTGCTCACCTGGCACCCTGGCCACATGGGACTGATCAAAGGCCCCTTGCACACATTTGTTCAACCAAATTCTTTAATTGGACATTTTTTTATTACTTTTCACCAATTACTTTCAATATTCTTCCATGGTATTGTTTCTTAGATCTTTCAGAGCAAAGCACTGAGCATCACCTTCAAAGCATTTGTAATCATTGCTAATTTTAGCCTGTGTGGGATTTTTTGACAAAGTAAGGGTTTTAGATCTGTTTTATCATATCCAATGCAATACTCTGGAAACCTCTAACTTTTTACATTGAATGTGAAATAAAAAGAATAAAATCAATTTTTTCCTTTAGCAAAAGTACTGTCTGAAATCTAAAAACGTAAGCTATCAACTACAGCTATGTAATAAACCATCCCAACAGTATCATTCCAGCAGAATATTTTTCAGATCTATTTAATGCCAAAAGCTATTTTTTCCTGACTTTTCCCTGCAGACCTTTGGCTCTTCTGCACATTTTCAAACACTAAATTAATAATATTAATCTTGACTATGCGCAAATCTTTTGTGAACCATTCATGTCAATTGGTGCAATAAATGAGCCAAGAATGAGTTTCTCTAATCACATTACAAAGTAGCTTTGTTGTGTTGGGCTTTTTTTTAAAGAAAAAGTGTACTTTTCCCACAACACACAGCTTGTATTCCTTTGTGACTGCTCCAGGAAAGGAAAAGAATGAGGAGCTGAACTTACTGCAGCTAACCAAATGAGTTAAGATTGGGAAACCCTTATCAAGCAAATCTTCAGGAAGCAAACTCAAAGAACACTAAGTGGCTTACTTTCTCCCTGGATCATTGGGAAGGAGAAGGAGCAGGACACAGCAACCCCTTCTCTCACATGAGAATCATTAGCATTTACAAAGTCTAAGCTTAGAGGGGAAGAAAGCCTTCCAGACCCATTCTGCAAAGGAAACCTTTCAAACCTCAACTGAGGGCAAATAAATGATGTGCCAAGTCTGGTGCAGAGAGAAAACCTGGATGCCAGAAAGTTGCCCTCCCCCTTTCTTGGAGGGCAGAAAGAGACAGATTGTTTATGCCTACTCCTATCCTGAAGTTCCCAGAGAGCTCTTAACTCTTGATGGACCAACTCCAGGGTGCAATTCACCCTGAGCTGGACTGCTCTATCCAGCAAAGCCCTGAGGCAAGGAACAGGCAAAACCACATTACTCTGACTGCCAGACCAAGTGTAAGATGAAAGAAAGGTTTCAATGTTGAAAAGAAAGAAACAAGGCCTTGGAAAAGGAATTTATCCCAATACTAACCTTAGAACTATCAAGCCGGTAAACTTAGGGCTCACTGAAATCTTGTATAAATCTCTGAACTTATAAACACTGTAGCAGTCCATATCAAATTAGACCTTATTTTAGATTGCATTTTACTCTGCTATCAAGACCCAATTTCTAGGACAAAGCAGTGGATATAAGAAGGAAAAAAAAACCTCAAAGTGTATTGAAATAACAAGAATACATACCTAGTTTACGTTCCACTCTTCTGCTGGAAAAAAACCATGGAAATTGGGCAGAAATACTTTGGAAGACACGGAATTAGTTTTAGACTAAACTGATTTCTGATTATTGCTGAAGCTTAACATACACCTTTACAATATAATCACGTCTGAAGTTAGTGTCTACATAATTTGGTTAGTCTCTCAAAATAACAGAGCCTGTTAGCAGCCTTCACTTAGGAGCTCATTGAACAGTTCCCAGCACCACATTTCATTTTTTCCCTATTCTTGGTTCTGTCCGCCACGCCTCTGTCTGCAGAGTACAGTCCAGTAAGTAAAAACTTACTTTTAAAAGCCAGATGGCAAGTAATTGTTGTCTGCACCCTTTAGAGTAGAATTATGCCCCTTACAAAGCACTCAGGTCCTTCATGCAGTTAATCAAGCCCATAGGAATAATTGCTGGGTCTAAATGTTTGTATACCACAGTCCCACATATTCAGTATTTCAGTGGCACTACCATCAGTCTTAAACCAGCATCATCTAACTGGACTAAAAGCTCCATTTCATCCCATTTCTGCATTAACAGCACACAAAATGTAAGCTTGTTGCTACATTTTGGGGCAGAATAGAGGGATAAATAGTTTCTAGGCTTGCAGCCTGGAATTTGGAGGCAAGGATGTGTCTGATTACATTTTTGTGTGTGCCCAGAGAAGTTAATGACCTTAATGCATATTACTTAAAACCCAATTCTCTGTCATTAAGTCTCCATTTACACAAACCTGGAACTGGCAGGAGTCTACATCCTCTAGTGAATATCTTATCTATCATTCAGCACAATAATTAATGCAAAAGTTCAAAAGAACACTTTTGCTCATCTGCTCTACTCATAATTTGACTAAAAGATTAAGACATCTCTTCATTTGCAGTTCTGCAAGAAGATATTTCTTCAAAACTGACCAGGCAGTTCACTGAAATAATTTTGAAGCATGTGGCTATATATTAAATTTGGTGATTAAGCTTTCAGACAGACCTGACTAGTAGCTTTCTTCCAGACTCGGAGCTTTCACCTTGCATAATAATCCTTGGCTTTCTTGAAAGCACTGAACCTTTGTTGCCAGCCAGCACAAGTTACAGTAGTTAACACCACACTTAATTGTGTAATTAATTTATTGTGACTAAATTTGCAGCTGAAAGCTCTGTGAGTCACATAGACCCTGCTCCACAGGTCTTTCCTCCAATTTCAATTGAAGCAAAACAAGCATTAAGCAGATTTGTTTTTTAAGCTCAGCATAACACCAACACAGAGCTACTCTAACAGCTTCTCTAACAGCTTGTAAGCCCTTCTGTGCTATTTCTGTAGCTCAGATGTGCAAGGACTGTTCTGTCACCAGCTTCCAAGCTGAATTTTTTTCATGGCTTAATTTTTTGGCCCCATGCTCACAAAAGAAGGGTCTTCTGTTCAAGATTGTTCAGATTGCAAGTTTTTACCCAACAGTTTTCATCCTCATAGTATTTTACTCTCCATAATCAGCAGTTCCCTCTTGCTCTGTAAGAGGACAAGCCCTTGCTCCCCACCTGCCTGTCCTGAGGCTCTAATGAACCAACTTGGTTCACTTTCAGTGTGCTCAGCTCCTGAGTTTGAGAGGCTTTGCCATTACAGACCCTGCTGCACATGACAGGTAAGAAGGGCAGACCAGGCGTCCCTGCAGTGCTGGTGTGTCACTCAGCCTTTACATGACAAACTCAGCTGTGTCCAGTGAGCACAACTAAAAAGGCACACCTTGCTTCAGCCACATAGAAATAAGTGTCAACAAACACAGAATCTGAGGCCATTTAAACAAATCTCTGACTGTAAATTCTGTTTCCTTTGTGGACAAATGACTAGCAAGACAGTACCTAGTCTTTCAGGATATTAACTGTTTAATTTAATTAATTCAGTTATTCTGCTGAGGCAAGGACCAAGCTCTTCTGCTTTCACCTACCTCCCCAAATCAGAATGTGGCAATATTGATTATTAGCAGCCATACTCACACCCCCTTCTCAGGTTCATGCCCCTAAACCTTTATCCTTCAGTAATCATTCAGTATTCAGTACAAAAGCAACTGCACCTGCTTTAATTAGACACACTTTTGAGCAAAGCAATTTCAGGGAAGCAAGAAAAACCACAAGAAGCAAAGAAAGGAGTCTTTGGGTTGCTGTATAACAGGGTTGTTGATGAACTATTTTCTTCATATAAACCATATACATAATAGTCCATGGCTTCAATTTTGCCATCCAACCACTACTATTCCCATACTTGTCCTCCACAAATGTGTCAGAAATTCTGTCTCTGCTGCTGATCACACCGTTTGAACCAGCTCAGATTATTCAGCAAGATACAGAGCTAATCCTTTAGTGAATTCCTACTTGCCATCCATACCACTCTAGAAAGATCCTTAGCAGATTTCTTTCTAGCCATAACAAAACAGACTTTGTCTAAGACAAACATTATGAACATGTAAATTTAATTTGAACAAAATTTAGTTCTGCTTTGCTTCCAGACATTATTAAGTGTTCCATAACACAGCTGCAGCATCTAGCCCTCCCATAATTGTAGCCTTTTCATTGCTAAGGCCTTTTTTTAGATCTAGACATGCAGCCTTGAATCTTACAAATTCTTCTTTACCAAGTACTCGACCATAATTTTCATTGTGTTCTCTCAGACAAAAACATTACCTGCATGCACTGAACCCATGAAATGTGGCATTAGACCAGAGGCTCATCATAATTCATTTTGACTTCCATTTGGAAAAATAGAGCCTTAAAACAATCTCCAAACCCTTACATGCTGGTGGTGCTGCCTGTGGACTAGCAGCACACATGAACTGTTCACCAAAATGGATGTGTTTGAAGTTAAATTTCCCTGCAAGATATGCAGCACACAATAAAAAGCCAAATACAGCCTGAGAGCCTCACCTCAAAGGGGAGGCTGAATTTCTGCCTGAAAAAACCTCATTCTCCTTATTGGTCTGAGCTAGAAAATATTGGAAAAAGCACACAGCCATGAATACCTGAAAAGATATTTCCTCAACTGATTATTCTTCCCTTAATTTTAACACCATCAATAAACAATAGTGACTACTTGTGATACTCCACTAAGCGGCATTTCTGACCATCTTTCTCCCCAGTTTAACCTTCCCTGAAGGTATTTACATGTTGAAAAAAAATCCCAGATTTTTCACATACAGATAGTACAAAAAACATCTAAACAAATCTTTACCAAAACTACAAGATATTTTCCTACACAATTATTTAAAGATTGCTTCTAGAGCAGTAAAAAACATGTTCACCATTAACAGAAATATGATACAGCTGTACTCTTCTATCCTATCCAAAATTAAACAGGAATGAAAATCCCTTCCCCATTATCAAACATATATTCATGTGCAAGACTATTAATTTAAAAAAAAATAATTACCCCACAGATAAGTGCTGTTGGTAGTGCAATTCCAATGACAAACCCCTAAGCAATCAGTGTGTTAAGATATCGTTATAGATGTTTTCATCAGCAGCACCATTATTAGAAGTATCACAAGTTTAATATCCCTTTCAAATTGTTTATGCTTCACATAAGTATCATTTGTCTTTGGTGTTCTCATTAAAACTTTATTCACTGTATTCTGTGCAGTGCTGATTAACCCCACAGATGAGTCTGGTGTAGCATATTATATAAAACCCTTACCTATGGTTCAGCACAGTTACACCCTGTCTTGCATCAGTCCCCTTTGTCTCAGAGTTGTGATTATTTTCTTTAATGCTGATTCTTAACTACCAGACCCTGGGTAAGTGCAGGAGATCTGATTTTACTCAGTTTTACTAGTTGAAATATATTGCTGAATCTCTTCTTCTAATTTGTATAATTCATTAAGACAGGAATAAATGCGTCATTCAAGATCCAAGACTCTCCATCACAGACATCTTTCATTAAAACATTTTATAACCCTTAAAAAAAACTTGTCTGCAAATATTTCATTTTTCACATTTCACAGCTGGACTTCCTTTATTAATTTGAATGCTACCTTCCTGTCAAAAATCCAGGCCTAGATCCTAAAAATATCTACACACATGCCTAGGTTACAACAGTTTACCTCTCCAGTACAATTCAGATGTACATAAACCAGAAACAACTACCTCTGAAAACAATATGAAAATATAATACAAAATAATTCAGACAGAGACAGATCAATGCAAGCTTTACTCTTTATATTACTCTGTATTGCTGGTTTTTGCATGAAAAAAGTGCTTTACACTACTGTCTTGGCCTTCAGCCCTTTTGTGACTGCTTTTCTTCAGCCAGGGCAGCCTTCACTAATGACTCCATTGTAAAATGAAGCAGAAATGGAAACACCACACATCAGCCAAATGACTCAGAATTGATCAGAACTTTGATTTTCTTCTTGTGCAATTTTTTTCATTTGCGGTCCAGTTTACTGCAGGATACTTATAAGCAAAACCTATAACTATAGTACTAGCAATACTCAGCTCTCCCACTGATTTTTGTTTATATAGTATTTTTAAATAAGGCGGATAGGAGAAGTAGGACTCAAAGCTAAGTCTAAAAGCAAAGAAGTTAAAAAGAAAGAAACTTATAGTAGATTTTTGTGATTTCTAGCCTAAGACCATCCTTTATTTCCCTACCTTAAATGTTTGTCCTTAAGGCACAAATCAGCATCTACCACAGCATGGTCCGCAGAAATTTGTAAATTCACAATTGCTTCATAGGAAGCCAAAGAGAACAGCTAATCACTCAAACCCTCCTCTTCCCTGCGCACATCATCAGAGCACCAGCTCTGTCCCCATCAAGGGGATAACTCAGCACTCCACAGCTACTTTATGAAAGTTATATGTAAATATAAATAATGAACAAGCAGAATTTCTTGGGAAGGGGAAGTTTAAAGATACAAACAGATAAAACCAACAGCTAAAACCATAATGTATTACTCATAAGTTTTAAAAGGAAGGATTATTATACATAATGTAGAAGTTCAAAAAATGTGTTTGGTCAGCAGCATTAGCAGCAGCTCAGAGAACAGTAATAATGGAAAGAGACCAATTTTCCAAACACAAATTCTTGAGGCAAGACCTTGCAATAAGAAACAGCAGACTAAGAAAGATTGGCAAAGGCCACTACTCTAGTCTGGTTCCTTTGAAATGTGTAACAGCAAGGAAATGAGATTTCCCACTGGGAATTTTAACTGTCAGCATGGAAAACAAGTATGGTTGGGGTTTTTTATTTTCTCATTATTTGACTTTTCTTTAGTTACAAGGCTAGCAGTTTAACCTAAAAAGGAGTCAAATGAAATTATTTAATGCAACACTCATGAACATCTAAAATATTCTCATTTATTAACCCAGAGCAGTAAAGCTTAAGTAATCTTAGTTCAGAGATGAATGACCAAGATATACCAGCAAGCTTTTACATGGTAAGGCTGGAGAACCCTCAACTGGTTCTAAAACTCCTTAATGAAGCATATCAATACATGAGTCTGCTAACTGGGTCCTTATCTGCACACATCTTAAAAGACTAGACAATTCCACCAGTTTATACATCTAGTTTCTGACATTTTAGATATTTAACAGCAGGCAGACTCTTTTGTTCATATGAGTTCCTGACCAAATCTTTAATTCTACTGTAGTAATGAATAAAAAAATTACATTATGCACTCTGTAGGTCTAGAGCACCTTTTTAATAAGTAATAATACTTTATGTGGCTATTTAGAGGATTTTGATGGAAAAGACCATGCAGTTCATACAGAAAGACATTGAAAGACTAATGAATATCCTACTTATGTTTGGGTAAGGCTAAGTTGCAGAATCACAACCCCAGGTAGAACCCTTCCTACACCATATACTTTTATGACATTTAGACAGTAAAAACAATTATGTAGGTAGCACAGTGAGTCTAGAAGTCTGTCATAAATCTAGTAATTAAATTAATACTATTGAAGTCACATTTTCCTGCACTTTTTGCTTCCTTAGAAAGGAGTTGCTCAGAAGCACAGCTTCATTCTCAATTATTTGCGTAGGTCATATAACACCAAGGAACATTTGTTTTCCTGAGCTAAATCTTAAGTTATAAGAAACATTTCATTTCCTTCCTTGTCAAAGACAAAAGAAATGATAGCAGTAAAATCAGCAGCCTTCCCATTAATAACATAACAGGCAGAAGATGATATTCACCATTTTTATAAAGTGTAAATTCCACCTCCTTTTCTTACCAGTATTTCTCATGGTTTTAACAGCATCACCTCAACCATTCATAAACTATTCTAGCACTGCATTATTGTTGTATCCAAGACCTCCAACCACCACCACACCCTCCATCCCTCTTAGGTGAAGTTGATGTAATTCCCTGCAGCTGAGAATAATTAGCTAACCTGCACATTTTGGCACAGCTAGATAATGTCTTACCTGAAGGCACTAATTACTTTTACTGTAGCTATCACCACATTTTCTCTGGCTGGCAATATAAGTACAGGGAAAGGCTTCCTCCAAGGGATTTCGACCAACTCCTCAGTGGATAAACCGGGAGTGATTTGTCAGAGCTGGTGGCATATTTTATACTTTCTGCACTGATATTTCCCACTGGATTTGATAAATCCAGGTTAGTCAGAGAAATAGAGAACTGCTCAAAGCAAACCCTATGTAGCTTAAGCTGAGAGTTTGAGAGGAACCAAGCTGTCTTTGTGTCTGTTCAGAAGAAGATTATATTCAGGCTTGTGCAAATCACCTGAAGTACAAGGCTGCAAGACTTTTGACAGGGAGCTTCAGAATATGCTTACACATGCCTCATTCTTCTCCAATATGACTGTTAGTAAGGGCTTTGACTCGAGGCTGATTTGACAAAATCCAAATAAATACAAAGCCATGTCAAGCAGGTTTGTAACAATGTTCTATCTCTGATAACCAAAACAGGAACATCATCTTTTCTCTCCTGCTCTGAGACAAGCATGCCTGTCTAAAGAGATACATCTGCAAATGAAGTGTAACTACAGCACATTTACACTAATACTCAAAGAGTAATAAACTCCTGATATTGCCGAAAGAACCAGGCATCAGCTGCACAGAGCCAGTGAATCACCTGGTAAGCATTTTAGCTGCTAATCCAGCTCAAACTCTGTAGTCACTGGTGTGGTTATAGCTCCCAGCACTCAGCACAAAAATGCCAGAGCTAAACCATACTGTAGTGCTCTTACTTGGATATAGCCTAAAAAACATATGCTTGGTTCTGAGTCCTGCTCAAAGCCTTTTCACATATCTCAAATCTGTTTCTGAACCTTAATCAGGAATTAAACCTGATATCTCCATATGACTTTACCCCTAAAGGCACAAAGCATCAGCCTTTGTCATTGCTTCAACATTTCTGATAATTCAGTTTTCAAAGCCATTGAAAAAACCATGCTATTTCTCTGAAAGAGCAGGTGAATACAGCAGACACACACTTTAATGAAATTTTCTAGCTACAAAAGTAAAGTAGGCATCTTACTTCAAGGACCATATATATACTATTATATATAATCTGCTAGTAACTTTTTGTGACTATGTTATGAACTAGAAAAAGGCTTGTTCTGTTTGTTTTTGTTATAAATAACTGCCATCTTCCTAATGATAGCAGCATCCTCATCAGAAGTAAAACAACACATTCCAATGACCAAAATGGTCTAGAGAAATAAAATAAGGAAGAACTTAAGAAAAGCCCCCAAACAAAACACCTAACAAACAAACAAACCAACAACACAAAAAAAAAATTCAAAGAACAAAAGGCAAAACAAAACCCAAAACCATCTCCCTTTGATGTCAAAAAACATATACTTGACTTTTACTGAAAGTGAACTCAAAATGCAAATATCAACCTTAAGTTTATCAAAACATACAAAATCTATGAAGCTGGTGTATTTCAGTTACCACAAAACACATTGAATATCAAGAAATTCACCTTCCTTAGGCAAATCAAGCTAGCTCATAGAGAAGCAGTTACAATTACTTAAGACACTGCAAAAACAAATTCAAAATTATACCTTTGCAAATATTTTTTACATAGTTATAGAACTCCAGACTGACATACTAAGGATACTCTTACAATGATAAAACACGTAGCAAAAACACATTTGAAGAAAGGGAAAAAAACACACCATTTGTTGCAGTTGAGATAGCCATAACAAGTACAGTATCGCAACAAAATTTGAGAAAGCCTTAAGCATTCAGCTACACAGAACAACACCTTACCTCTTCAAAAACAGCAAGTATTTGCTCTTTCTTGTTCTTTAGCCCAACCTTTTATCCCCTCCTGTTGATGCACTGCACCTGTGTGCCCTCTGTTCCCTTTGGTGGTTGGTCAGCGCCCCTGGGCTCATTACCTTCAATATTATTCACCTGTCCTGCACAGCTGCAGCCCATTAGGGATGAGCATCACTCCCAATCACCCCAAACTGTGTGCCCACAACAACAAAGCAGCTTGTAGAAAAAACCCCACCCCATTCTAAAGCCACCTGGCTCTGCAAAGACTCGACTGCCCCCACACAGAAGGGGTGCAGCAGCACCTGCACTGTCAATAGCAAAGTATTCACAGGCACAAGTGTGGTGTCATTGGGCAGAGAAATAGCATTGAAATCTCAATCTACATTCATGTTGTGATACCTGACCAAACTGAAAATGGGGTAACAGAATCCACGTGGGGCTTGCCTGACAGACACAATTCCTGAACTCCCTGCTGCACAATCTGCAGGGGAATTGGACATCTACTGCAGGCTCCAGGTAGAAAAACACAGCACTCTCAGATGGAGTCACACACAAGAAGGTCACATCATCAAAGCAATAGAGCAAACACACAGCACCTGGGAACAGGGAGCAGGGGTTTGGGAAATAATTCCAAAGGCCTGAGTGCATTGAGGGCCCTAAGCGGCCGCACCTGAGGCCTTCCGCAGGAGGGCTCCATTTAAACCCAGGCTGGGATCATGGTCCCCCTGCTCCTGAGGGATTGGGTTGTGGTCCTTGTGATATCCCTGGCTGGTTGGTGGCCTTGGCCCTGTGTTGTGGCCCTGGGGGTCCCCAATGGCAGGTGAGATTTGCTTTTCCAACCTACCTGCTATGGGGAACAACCACAGCGGGTGAGGCGGACACTGTGCTTAGCTGCCCTCAGAGGCCACCTTGGCCTTCCTGAGGGGACAATCCTGCTCTTACTGCCCACTTATGCATAAACAGTATTTAATCTCGGTTTTTCTAACTAAATACATGTAAGGAGCAGCTTTTTCTGACCCAGTATCTAATGGCTCCACAAACCATGCGGAAAAAGCAATTACTGCTGTTGGCTAGCAGATTGTTTTGCCCACATAAAGTCCACAAGTAACACCAGAGGTTGTGACTGCTTTCCATTGGGAAATCTAGCCTGCAAAAGGTAAGGCTTTGGATATCTCCTGGAGGGGGTGGAAAAATAATTCAGTATGGATCAGAAAAGACAGTAATAGTTCTAGTGAAGTTAGATGTAACTTATAGAGGATAAGTTTTACAGTTTTTTGTTGTGGGTTATTAGACATGGGGGAACGTGTTCATGAGAAGACTGGACAAGCAGTCTGTACCCTCCTTCTAAGGACTAAACAAAACACTTTTCTAGGTTGGTGAGGGATATGGGGACTCAGTGCTGCTTATACTTCCTTTGCAAGATACTTGAAGGTGTTCTTATGGTATGTAAAGCATTGAAATTAAAATAGCCTTACTGGATGTACACCAGAGCTTATATTCATTACAGGATAGGTTACAATATAGACCTTTGATGCATGTAGTTCTTATCTAATGGCCCCTCAAGGAAAAGAAGGAAAAGCTGACAACTTCATTGTCCCAGCTTGGACCTCAAATACATGGTTATTGTCTTCTTTTCCACACCTACCTGAGCAAGTCAATTTCTCTGCAAAAAGTTCACTACTGTGTTAACTTCAAGTACTCTTCTGAATGCCAAATGATAGCAGGAGGGGAACTGTGGGTTATTTTGGCTGGAACTTGGCATTCTGAGGGACTCCTGTGTGCATCTGACATTGGAAATCAGTCTAGCTCTTTGGTACTTCTGTTTGTTAAAGCTGCAAGCATGTCATATCTATCTGACCTATCAGGTGGAGCAGGGAAATCACAGTGAGCTGTTGATTTTTGACTGTGGAATCTAAGCTTCTTGTTAAAAATGCTTTTGGTGATACGTGAGGGAAGCCTTTCAGACTACAAATATGCTAAATGGATAATTTTTATCAAATAGTGATAAGTAGAGAACAGCTGATGCATCATTGGTCACAGCTCTGTCTTCAAATATTGATTTCATATGAAAATTAGCAGGTTATAGGAAATTACATTTTTTCAAAGGGTTTGTTAAAAGAAAACACCTTCCATGTTTTTTATAGGTTTTTTTTTTGTTTGTTTGTTGTCAGTGTGGTTTTAAGCTAGGAAATTTGGTCTTACCTTTTTTACTGAACTTTAAGGTCCTTCTCTTTTCAGAAATGCAAAAATTAAAGTGCTGTTGTAAGGCCTGGTTAAAGGCAGTAAAGGAACTGTGGCTGTGACAAATGAAACATTTTGATACAGTATTTAATGATAAAATCTGGTTTGATGATGTGACTTTTTTTGTGGGTGGCTCTTTCTGAAAGTTCTGTGTCTTTCTGCCTTGAGCTTGCAGTACCTGTCCAATTCCCCTGCAGATTTTGAAGCAGGGAGTTTAGGAATTGCATAGTCTGTTGGTTAAGCCTTACCTGAATTCTGTTACCTCATTTTCAGTTTGGTCAGGTATCACAATATGAATCAGATTAAGATTTCAATGCTATTTCTTTGCCAAATGACTCCTCACATATTTACTTTTCAAAGCTTAATCGGCATGCTGTTACAATGCTTGGTAAGTTTTGTAGTGCTGACAGTAGTAACAATATTCTTCCTGTAGCACCCCTATCTCCCCCCAAAACCATCTCCAACAGCTGTTTTTACACTGGTGTGATAGATGAAAATAGCTGTGTGTGCTCTCAGAAAGGTACCAGGTGAGTCCCTGGGGCAGAAGGAGTGTGAAGTGTGTTGGGGGGAGGCCCTGAGCACTGTTGGGGTAGAAAGGTGAAAATTGGGTTGGGCTGGTGAGCTGAAGCTCAGGCACAGGATCAGCTGCTGGGCAGGGCTTTAAAAAACAGGATCAGCCTGTGAGCACTTAACTGGTGTATGCTGCAGCTCAAAAAAAAAAGAAGAAAAACAACAAAAAAAAAAAAGAAGAAAAACAACAAAAAAAACCTGGAATCAAGGAGCTACACTGGAAAGACAATGGCTGAAAAAGGGTTTTTGTTAATATTTATTTCTAACTATCCTTTTCTACTTAGCAAGTTAATTATTCTTGGCTGTACAGAACTACAGTCCAGCCTTTCAGATATTCAAAGAGCAGAAGCCTGACCCTCACACTGTCTGAGGCTGTGGTGTGTAAGGAATGTTACCTCAGTTAGGCTGTGGTAGTTATGAATATAATGAATAGTTTTATGTTATGGATATCTGTTGTTCTGATGGCTTTTGTTCATCACATGAAAAAAAGGAAAGAAACTTTAAAATGCTGTGAACGTTATACTGCACTCACCAGAGCAAGAAATTGCTCAGGACAGACTTGTTTTACTAGATATCTCTGCAGAGTGGAATATTTTGTATTTAGCAACTCTACCCTGTAGTTTGGGGGTCTTTGGAGGAGGTCACTGTCCTTGTATAAAGTCTGCTGAGGTGTTTGTATTGGATGTTCATAGCTCAAGAATCTGAGGCTTTCCATTTGGATTTCCTTGACTTGGTGATACGGCATTCAGAATGCTATTTAAGCACTTTTGTTTGCAAGGCTTTTTCTTCTCTCCAAGGCTAAAACCCAAAGGTAAAATAATAAGGTAATTATATCCAAAGCTGTTTTCCTAAGCGAATTTAAATAGAAAAATTGAACAACTTAATTGCTGTGCATTCCTTGGCTTCTTTGCAATGATCTGTAGCAGTCAACAAAGCAGATTGAAGTGGAAAAGGATTTTACTTTTGTAATGGGCTTGTAGAGCAACTTTGCAGTAAGCTAATGAAAAAACTAATTGAAAGCTGAAATCTAGAGAAGTTTTCATGCAGGTAATATTTTGCATTTAAAATCGTGTGGATTTGTCTTTTATGGAAGTATTACAGAAGGTTCTGAGGTTTGTTTGTTTTTTGGTTTTTTTTTCCAGTTTGGGGTGAATTCTATGGCCTTTTAATAAGAAAGACGAAAATTTATGTTTTTATCCTGAAACAGAATATGATAACATTTTAAGAAGGAAAAAGGATTTTCACTTCTGTAGGAATAAATGTAGGAAAGGGCTTTGTATTCTTACTTCTATGTAAGAGCTGCATATACAGGTGAAAAATAATGGAATAGAGAACATTGTAGTTAGATGTTTGAGAATTGGATGGACTTGACTTGGGAAAAACCTTTCTTACTGCTTTGTGGAAAGACACTGCTCTATATTTGTCATGCTTTGTCTTCTTCTCAACAGTGCTAATTGCTATCTAAGTATTATGATAATTAATTGAGCTACATATGAAAAAAACCCCATTTATTGCAGGTCTAAAGGAAGATGGAAAAGTCCAAGTAGCTTGCAAATTGTTTTAATCCCTAAATGTTTATACCTATTTGTCATACATTGCCCTGCTGGCTGAATGCAAGGTCCATTGACATTTAGGAGTGAAGTTTTTCATTTCAACTTATTCAATTTTGTCATGTTTGCCTCCTTCTGATTGTTAATGATGAATAATTGTTCTAATGCATTTGGAACTGGCAAGAAAAAGTTTAATGCTGTTATCCTCTAACACCTATTGCCTAGTATAATAAGGGTGTATTGTGAAGGAAAAAGTTGCTTAACTTTTTTCTTGGTACCAGGTGGAATCTGTAGCTGAACAGTCTATGACAAAGTATTGCCATCCATGCTAACCAGGACAGCAGGTATTTACTGACTTGTCTTTCATGTTTCTCCAGCAGTTTGTTCTTATCTGAGACATTTAGTAAGGGTGTGATAGTCTAGAAATAAAACTCCTGTAACATTTTCATTTTGCGAGTAAGACAGGCATTAAAAAAAAACAGCCCTCCCTGTAGGGGGATACAATATAAGAAAGTAAAGGTAGTATAGAAAGTAATCTTACCCCATTAAGGAGTTGCAGCTGAGCCAATTAATAGAGATTGGGAACAGGCCTGATGTGAACGGGCCACACCTGTAGCCAATAAGAAGAGTGTTATGAAAGGGTGGGTTGGTTGGGGGAGCTGGAGTCAGCTGGCTGCTGTGAGGACAAGGAACAGTCAGTGCCCAGAGGAGCTGCCTACGAGAAACATCAAGGAGGTATGAAACTCTGGCAATATGGAACCCTTGTAATGTAATGACAATAGCAATCTTACAATATGTTACAACAGCCCCCATGATTTGATGGTTTTAGTTTTTGTTTACTTCAAAGGAAGTATTTTTTTCTTAGTATAGGTTCTGTAACAGAATTCAACTTTGTAGTTTTTTCGGTGTTCTAAAACAATAGAACTACTGGCCTATGGCACATACAAATTGCAAGTGCAGCCTGACAAATTAGGCTAAAATACTTGGCCTATAAAATTCATCCTGGTACTAATATATTGCAATCAATATGAAATATTTGCAAGGTATTTCTTTGGCAAAGAGTAATGGATGTGACTTTGCTCCTTGTGTAAATATAAATCTCAGTCCTGCATAATGGCACACTGTTACAATTTTTACATGGCAGTTTGGTCAGTCTTCTCAAGGCTTTACCTTACATCTTGAATGGATTCTTATCACTGTAAAATACTAATGCTTTATGATGTACATGACTAAATTACTGCACTAGAAATAATTTCTATAGGGCTACAGTCTGCAGGTTTCCAGAGACGCTGCTCTAAAGTGTTTGCATGCCTAGACTAAATAGAAAGCTTTTTTAAAGAAGGTTTTGAGACCTTTGCCTGTGATAACAAAAAGTGGGTGATAGGGAATAGTCCAGAAGAGCAAACATGAGTAATTTTTATCATCTGGAATCTAAAGGAGAAGGAATAAAACTCTTTGAGGAGACATTCTGCTTCAGGCAGGACAACAGCAATTGCTGACATCTCCCACACTTTTTCTCTTGTCCTAAAAAACAAACCTATGTAATGAAGTGTCCTAGGAGGACCATGCAACTAAGCTGTCTATTTTGACTACACTGTCATATTTCATGGCCTGAAAAATTTGGGCTAAAGTGAATCTAGAAATTTCTGAATCCATTATGATGCTGATAGCACATTTTGTCTCTTATTGAAATTCTGTCCTTTCCTTCTACCAAAGAATTATCAAAGACAGGTGTCCTTTATTCATATCGTATGTATGAACTTTTTCAAGAAACAGAAGGAAAAGTTATTTTTTTCTGTAGGAAAAATCTACCTTAGGGAAGATAGTTTTTTTCCTCTATTATTTGCTGTACTTTCTTTGCTTCCCCCAGTCCCTTAGATACTTATGATCTGCATGTTTTTTCATGGTGTTTTGATGTACTTTGATACTCTGAAAAATCGCAGGATTCTATTAGAAGCACAACACAATGGCAGTTTGACCAATCTTTTCCAATTCTCTTAGTGCTTTCCTCTAGTGTCTTGATTCTCTTGATTTGGATTATAACTGTCAAGAAAATAGCCTGGAGAGCAGAGAAGACTTTGGAGTTGGTTTGTTGCAAGTTCAAAGTTAAGAAAATAGTACAAAAAATGGCATCTTCCTAGGTACTTCACGTAACTCATTTAAAAACCTAAAAATTATTGATATGATGTCTATTTTTTTCAAGTTATGAAGAACCAATTTCAGAAATCTGGGCAGGCCTCTTGCCCATACCCAGAAAGAATTGTCTGTATTTAGTTTGCTTTTGCACTGAAGCAGAGCTGTTCCATCTCTGCTCTCTGGTAACCTCTACTTTTTTACAGTCCAGTATAGTAAAATACGCCAAAAAAAGCAGGGGGAGAAATCAAACCACATCTGATATATCAGGGAATGCTACAGGGCATGACTATTTTCTTGGAGCTTATTAAGAGAAATCAATAAATTGTGCTGCTTTTCCCAGCAATCTTCTTCAAAGGAGACCTTGCTTGTTTGCTTTCTTTTCTTTTGTTGTTGGGCGTTGGCTTTCTCCTTTTACTGGGATACAGAAATTTGGACATGTCTAAAACTTGTGTCAAAAGGGACAAGCCCACAATATTTGAGAGGGAAAAATAATTTTCCTGGCTTCAAATCTTGTTTGTAACAACAGGAAGCATTATTATAAGCAACAGTTCCAACCATGAATAACAAAGATAATTTAGATTACTCCCTGGCAGCGCAACATACGTCAATTGATAAATTGTTTAAAAATGTGTAGAATCAGTCCATGTTGAACTACCATATTCTGTTTTCTCCACTTGTGGGCTGGCAGAAGATTTTTCTCCCCATTTAGGACTTAGTGATGTAGAAAAATCACATTAGCCAGACACCAGTTACTTACTGCTGTATCGTGCCTGATTGATGGGAGTTATTTTACTAACATGAGATTAGAGATGAGGGGAGATGAGTAAAAGAGGCAGAGGAACTCTCCTGTTGTGGTGTCTTGTGCCTAAAACTACCCCGAAGAGGATAATGAGGTTAATGCACAGCCAGGTACAAAGGTAACTTAGCAATTACTTTAAAAACCCCTGTGAGTTTGTGATGGAAGTATTGTGCCAACTGCCAGAGACAGGTAAGCAACTTTTAATTGATTAGCAGTTGGTTAGTTGCTCCTCAAACAAACATGTGAATTTCTGTTTTATTGAAGCAATTGGTTATCCAGAGCAGCTATCATCCTGATAGCACGCTGAGGGAGATTGCCAGCACAAAAGAGAATTTGAGATTTGCCTCCTGAAGGCTCATCAAACAGTCAGGGAAGGCTGTGAATTGTATCTACAGACAGGTTCACTGAGCACATAATCCAATTTGCTTATTTTCTGCTTGCTTTGTAGCACTCCATCCTGCTGGAGTTCATCTGAACCTCACTGTTCTTGATTTTCTCTGAGGATTTCCTGTAGTGGAAGTGCTGTAACAACTGTCCTTGGCTTCAAAATATGCTACATGGGCTTGGGAAGAGTTCAGATAAGAGAGGAGTCAGTATTTTAACTCCTGATAGCATTTTCTGTCTATGTTTAGGAAGCGACTTGCAGTAGGACTTTGACTTTTTGGAGTTCATATGGTTGACAAATGTGATCAAAGAAATGATTAGAAGTTATCAGACTTGTTGGGCATCATCACACTAAGATTAATGAGGGACATGTTTTTCCATGGTAAAAGAAGTGTGTAATCCTGCATTTCTCAAAGATACTCAGTCTTTTTGCTGAATATTGGAATGTGCAAACTTTCCCTCTCATTCCCCATTTCTTGATGTTTGAAAGCTGTGCAAATACTGTGACTGGCAAATCTAATTCAAGGCATAGGAAAGAAGTAATCTATTTTAGGACTAGGACACTAGGAAGTGAATAATTCAAATGATAAAATATTAAGACATGTTTTGCAGCCACTGCAACAATGATCTAAAATTAATGTACAGGCTTTTACTTGCATAGAATTTGGGGAACATTAGAAGACATCTAAGAAATTCCTACTAGTGAATGCAGTTTATGTGTAAAATCACAGCACACAGCTCTGTTCAAGTTAAATGTGACTTTAATCAGTTTCACAGTGGTGGCAGCGTAATTCAAATTAGAGTTTATACATGGTGCAATTGGCTTGCAAGGAATATCCAGTCTGTTCTGCAATCAAGTAATGAAAAGGGTCACAGCCTCATCTATGCTTTGGGCTTTTGATGTATTTTAAGGCATTTTGCACTCTGAGATGGTATAGCAGATTTTAGTATGAGTAAAGGCACTGATTTCCTCCTGTTCCCAAGAGGGAGAGACCTTTTTCTGAGGACATGCTTTGCCCAAGACCAGCCTTAAAGCAGGTTTTTGCCTGATTTCCTTTTTGTAACATAATTTATCTGCTTTAATAGTCAAGCCACTCAAATACAATCATGTCAAGGGAAAAGTGCAGTTTTTGCGATCTTTAGTAATAAAATATCACAAAGTGATCAGCTGTGTTGTGCCAATACTCTATTAATATTTCTTTATGATGAGATTTTTTTTACTTTTACAAAAAATTGCTTCACTAGGAAATAGTTGAATCTCTCTGTAAACAGTCTACAGTGTTTACTTGAGTTTATTTTTAGTCTTAAATGTTTTTTAAGTAGTGTTGTTTATATTCCTTACCTTTTGTAAGAGTGGGGAGAGCAGGGATGTTTTGTTTTCAGTCTGCAGACACATCTAAAATGAGGAATGGAGTCCAATCCGTAGCTTTCAAATATTAATTTTAGTATTCAGTCCTGCTGCCAACGAAATTAAGGGCCAAAGTTCTTATGCATTAACATAATTTTGCAGTATTTGAACTGAAAATTTATGCAATTTTTGAATGCTGTTTTCTGATGATTTTTTAAATGCCAAAAACCCTTTTTGGCATATAGCAAGTATTGATTACCAGATTTTATTAAAAATTAAAATGGATTATTTTATTCCACCAATGCATCTGGGTTTTTTTTACCATATTCAAAACGTCACTGGACTCTTTTAGCTGTAATCTTAAATGAAATGCAAAAAAGTTACAGAGCAATTTTCCCTCAGACAATCAAAGACATATTCAGAAAGAATTGCCAGATGTTTTTAGTTTGCCCTTATCTAATCTGTAGTGCTTTCAGCATGTACAACTGAAGATATGAAGAAATTTACTCCTTAGTCTGCTCACATTTTACTTTTCTGCGTGTTTTTCTCCTGCTTGTTCTGCCCCACACTTGCACCTTACTCTGGATGAGAGTCTCCAAGAGTAAGAAGACTTACTTTTAGACTCTCTCTCTAAAATTTGTTGCAGAACACAAAATCAAACTCAGAGTTGTGGTGAAAATACACATCCAGGAGTACACTTTGTCCTAGCTAATAACAAATTGCTAACATAACCCAATAGAATAATATTAGTCAGTTTACTGCAACCTGTACTCCTAAATCAGATTTGGTCTGAAAGGTCAGCTTTCTATAGCACTAAACTCTCCCAGCTCTTAGAAGAAATCAGTGTTGAATAGCAAGTTCAATTAAAAACCCAATGCAACTGAGGCTATCACCTTCCAAACACCTCAAATCATTTTAGTTACATGAAATCTGGGGATTTCTATAAAGTGTCTCTTAGTCCCATTCCTAAGATTATTTATGCGTTATGAATTAAAGAAGGAGGAAATAATGTCACTGGAAGTTTTTTCCTGATCAGGAGAATCCTTGCATAGTAGATAACACATTGCTAGATCTGTTGGTTTAATGCAAGCCAAGATATAAAGGGATAAATAAAACAATGAAGATTTATTTTCAAAAAACAATTTAGAGATATTGATCTTATTTTCTGTTCTAAACGTACACTTTACAATTAGGGGATGGAATAGATTTTTTCTTTCATGCTCCTGTTTCTAACACAAATCTGAGGTTTTGGGGCTTTTTAAAGCAGAATGGTCCTGCTTTTGTTCCTTTATGTTCCTTCAATAGAGCTGGCTGAAAGATTGGCTCTGTTTTGATAGAACAAGGTAGTTTGGAAAGGCCTTATCCATCCATGGGTATCAATACAAGCTACTTATTTCCTTCTAAATATTAGTGTTTCCTAACCAAGGGCATCAAAGTAATTGTAATTTGAACTGCTGACTTGCAACTGTGGTGTTTTTTATTCTGGAATTTTTCCTTTTCTCGAACAAAAATATTTTTGCAGCAAAGTAAATCTCCTCTTTCTGAAAACAGCTGTTTAAACTTGTGATTCTGGACACTTTGTGTCTGTTTTACTCTACTTCAGTTAAATGTGAAAAGTTGTTTTTGGAAATGAATACACAGATTTAAGCAGTATTTTTGACTGCTATTGATGTTACTTTGTTCAAACTTGAAACTTTAAAGCTGTTCTGTTTCTCATGTTCCCTTTTCCCTATTATTGTTTTTATAATGCTTTTTTCTTTTTGCCACATAAAAATAAATAGACAACAGAACCTCTGTGTTCTGTTCTGGTCAAATGCTGAACACATACAGTCTTTATGCATTGCAAGTAGGACATGAAGTCCAGCTGGTGTTGATTTCAAAAAGGGGACACTCATCAACCATCCTCTTTAATAAAATGGTACAAGAACCCTCCCTGTTTTGTTGACATTGAAGATGTCCCCCAGATAAAGCTGCAACAAGATGGCAAAAATAGCTGTGCCTTTATGAATGTGCATTTTAAATTCATAATCTTTGAACAATTGCATCTTTTTTGGCATGGTGTAATATGCAAGATCCATGGTGAAGAGACAGATGCAGTGATATGTGATCTTAGCTCCTAAATTCAGGTTCACAAACAATGCTATGATTTTTTGTTATGAAAATCTCACTAAGGTGCAATGTTTCTTTTCTTCCTCTCCTTTATTATATTTTAGGGTTGTGATTTCAAAAACTTGTACTACATAATGTATGAGAAACAAGAGTAGAAAACAATAATGAAATTACAAGGTAAATGTTAAGTAGTCTTCACTATTTAACTCCAGAACTTGGCTTAGGACAGGGCTGGGTATGGCATAAAAGACAAGATTAGTACAAGGAAACTCGTAATGGTAGGCTGATATCCTCATCTCAAATACGCTGCCCTTTTTAATGAGATGGATTAACAATTGTCGGGGAGGGGAGCATCAACTTATTTTGCTGCTGAAGTTGAGATCTTTCCTCTGGCAATCTCTGATAGCAAACAGTGCATAAACCATAGGTAAAGTGTGTCCTTGTGAATGTTTATTGTGTCTTCCCTTGGGTCATCTGTTACATCCACTGTCCTTGTTTCCTCTTGTTTCCTAACTCTTTTCAGAGCCCCCTCTACTCTCTATTTCTGTATAAGTACTTTGATAAAATTCCTTTCTATCCACCCTAAGCTTGTGGATGAGTGTTTGCTAGACTGCATTTCTTGCTGGCAGTGTTATTTTAATCTTTTGCTGTCAGCTGTACAAGAGGCTTCCTTTACCCCACTTGCTGGCATATGGCATAACCAGATTTCAGGCTGCAAGAGCGCAGCCAGACATGGCAACAAGTGGCTGAAAGAAAAAGAGATTTCTGCTCCAATTTCAACAGGAGCAAGGATTTTGATTTGTGTTGCTTTTATGCTTATTGCTTCCTCAGTTTTGGATGTATTTTTGCAGTTTCAGTTTGAGTTTAAAAATCCCAAATACCTACATGAGTTAACTCTTGGATTAATCTGGCTAGTTAACTCTTGCTGTACTTTCACAGAACTGTGAAGTTATATACAAAAAATTCTATCAGTTCTTATGTTAATTTGCGTTTAATATGACAAAGAGATTTATTATTGAAGTCCCACAATTTTCTTTGGAACTTTATCTCTTTGGAGATGCTGAATCATTCTTTTGAAGTGAGTGTATGCTTGCTAGATTTCAAATTAGATAATAAAGAATGTTAAAATTTGCTTTAAATATATAATTTAAATGCTATGAGTTCTCTAACATAAGTATGACTGACGTGGGTGTACACTGAGAAACAGTATTTCTAAGAAGAAAAGAACTAATTAAATCCTCCAAAATGTCACATTCATAATTAGAAAAGATTTTTGTTTGGAAAGAACAAAGGTAGAAAGTGAGCTGTTCATAGCTGAATTTATGGTTTTAAACCTAAAAATAATAACTTTAGAAACCTTGTCCCCCTCATTCAAATAGCTAACTTTTATCATTGACTTTGCAGCTAATACCAAGAAATTTGTTCATTTGCATTTCATGTAGAGAAGCCAACCCTGCATTCCTTAGGCATCTGTTTAAACAAAGGGTGATATCAGATCAAGGGCAAAGCTAAAACTGGAGTAATTTGCTTTCCATGGAAGATGTAAATAAATATCCCACTGTACAGTGTCATTGCAACATATGACTCCTGTCAACCTACAGCTGATTTAAACAGCTCCTGAAATCTTAATCTGTTTCTTGTTTCTCCCAGTTGCAGTTTGCTCTCTCTAGCTGTCCTAATCAGTCATTTTTAAGACCCTGCTCTCAAATAGTCGAGTTGAAAAAGAAAAAAATGAACCCTTGTACTTCTAAGGTGCTCCTTTTAACACAGAAAATTGTCAAGAGGCCACCCAAACAGCTCAGCAGAAGAAAAGGTGAGAAAGCAAGTTTTTAAGGGTGAATAACAGTCATCCTATAAAATGCTTTTTGCAATCAGTAATCATTCTAGGAATTGCTTAGTTTTCTTTGATCCTTTGTGCATGCCTTAAATTTCAGCCAAGCAGCTTTTAATGGGGGAGTTTTTCTGGTTTTTGTTTCCTTGCAGTTCTCACATTAATACAGAGGAAATGTATCCACGTTGAATGTGTTTCAGTATTATTTACTATAACTAATCCCAAGCATGCAATACTCCCAGTTAATGAGCAATATAGATTAAAGGCAGATGTCTGCTGAAACCATGAATTTGGCATTCATCTCATAGCAACATTTACTCTGTGCTGTATGTTTGCTTCTTGGTATGTTGGTTGCCAAGTGGTTGCAGTTGTCTTCTGTTGTGGTTTAAATTTTAAAAAAGGCCTCCATCTTGGAATTGCAGAATCAGAGAATATCCTGGGTTCGAACAGGCGCACAAGGATCACCAAAGTCCAGCTTCTGTCCCTGCACAGGATACCCCAAGAATGCCATAATTTACCTGAGACCATTGCCCAAAAGTTTCTGCAACTCTCTCAGGCATGGTGCTGTGACCACTTCCCTGGGGAACCTGTCCAGTGCCCAACCACCTTCTGGATGAAGAACCTTTTACTAATATTCAATCTAAAACTCCTCTGCAATCTTGTGCCCTTCAGACACATAGAAAAGTAAAACTGATCAGTGTTTTGTGCTTTTAGCAGAGAACACAAGGCGGTCTGATAGCCAGAAGCTGCTTGAGGCTGAAACTCAGCAGGAATTTGTTTCTGTGTAAAATGGCAGGAGTGAGCTGGAAAGTTTAACTTCAGAACAAGTTGTGCTCTTCTTGCTGGTGCTTAAATTATATTGAGCATGTTTTAGGCTTCTCCAGCAAACAGAGAAGCAGGTGCATGTGTCTCTACTTGGAACAAAGAGGTTCTGAGGAACAGTCAGCAATTGGTCTGATTAGTTGTCATCTAACCATGCAGGAGATGCTCTGGTGCTGAGATCTGAGCTCAGGTCTAGTCAGTGTCAGGTGCTGGGAAGTTGGTTTGTGTTGTGCCGTGTGAACATGAGACAGAGGGGATTCCCAAGAAAACAAGATATCAGAAAGCACTAACCAAAGGCCAGTATTTTATGATTTCCAATAGAAGAATAAAAAGAAAATGGCTAAGAGAAAAACAACTTGTGACCAGAAACAAACTGAAGCAGAAATAACCAGCTCTGGTTTCAGCTGAACAATAAGCAAAACTAGAATATGAGAAGAAAAACCAACAACTTAGAGGCATTGACACAACAGGAATTATTTGGAATTATTTTAAGTTAGAAGCAGAAGCAGAAAGACAAATGATTAGAGGAAGCTAGGAGAAAAAACACTTTCAGGGAAGCTTATTTTGTCTGATGGCATTGGTGAACAGGATTGTGTTGTCCTAGCAGACATGCCTTATCTTTGTTAAGGTAGAGAAGAGATTCTAGTCGGATGGTAGGAGGTTTTTCGGGGGCATTGTTGCTTTGTGTTGCTAATATTGGCCATATACTACTCTAAAATTACTTGCCATATGGGTACATTAGTTTTTTTTCTTGACTATCAAAAGCTGAAAGACTCCAAAATGAGATCAAAGGAAGATAAAATATTGTGCTGAATTGTCTGCTTTGTTTCTACAGCAAAGATATTATTTAGAAAAGTTAAGTCAAAGGGAGGAAAGGAGATTGGTGGGTATTGTACGGTTTTGATGTTTTCTTTAGGAGCTTTATTCCTAGTTTTCTACAGAGGCTATCTTTTGCTTGGTGGAACAAATAGGTTGTTTACTTGCTTATTGACATGGGTGGGATTGGCTACCCAGAGGCAGGTATTTAAATGAGCAGTGAACAGCAGAGAGCCATTCCACCCACCTGTGTGGGAGTGTGAAAGCACATGTTTGTTACACAGCTCTAAGGATCAATTGCGGAGCTGATAGCAGGGACCATTAGCATGCAAAAATTAATTTATTCTCTCTGCTTTACCTAGCAAGAAGTGGGTGGATGGAAAAACACCTTCTCATTGCAGAAGGCTAATGACTGATTACTGATGTCATTATACAATCAAAGGCAGATTTTTTTCCCTTCATGTCCTTAGGTGAAGGGAGGCTAAAAGGTGCAGCACCTGGAACAGCACATCCCTCTTTTCTTTTGGATGGTTAAAATAGACAGCTCTGCTTTGCCCAGCCACACATTTTACTGGCATAGTTCTGTGACCTGTTTGCTCTTTATTCAACAGATAAGCACCCATGACTTTTTTGAAAGTAATGCAATAATAACATGGACCTTTACAAATCAGAACAGTTATTGCTTTCAAAGGGGTGTTTAGACTCCACTCTGAGGTGTGCTGAATGTTAAATAGTCACTAGGGGGATGTAGGAGTTCTGCGTGGAAGTTGGGCTCATCTTGAATGAGTTTTTATTGCAGCATTAAAATGTGATTGCTTCATCAAGAGCAATTTTTGAACTTTACCTGAAAATATTGCACTTCCTGTAATATAAACTTAAATACAACCTCCTTGGCATTTCTTTTGAAAGCTCAGCTGGGCTTTTTGCCTGAGCAGTTTCAGATTAGTTTTAAGCAATAGCTCTTTCAAATAGAGTCTCACATATGGCCCGAATTCTGTGACATGTTTACTCCTTTAACTTATTTTTTTTTTTAATAATGAAAAGCATCTGCAGATCATTATCATCAGCAAACCTCGCACTAAAATTCTAACTGCACCTGGTGAAGAGAAGGCAGTTTTTAACCTCCACTTGTGGCACATGGGTGGTACTGACAAGGGATTGCCTTGTCTGTTCCTGAAGGCACGGGCATGAAAGACCACAGTGCAGCTCTGCAAGAATAACAATTCCAGCACAAACAAGAGTTTAGCTCAGTACCAGTCAGAGATGGATTTGCAGGTATGTTGTAGGGTTCTCTGGTTTGCACAAGTTCTTCACACTGTTACTCTGTTTTATAGAATGCACTATTACCTTTTAGACAAGAGCTGAGTTTTGCCTGCAACATAAAAGTCCATTTATAATCTGCCAACAGGCTCAGCTGCTTTTCATTTACAGCATAAAAAAGAAGGATTACTATTAAAGGATAAACCCAGGAAATTTATGTGAGATACTTACCAAGAAAATGGAAAGAATGTATGGGTCTGAAATGGGTGGCAAAGAATAACACAAAGCTTTCATGGTCTGATAGCTATGGAAATGTGTGAATTTGTGCCTGGTGAAAGCAATGAAGACTTATGAATGTGTTCATAAATCACATGTATCAGTTATGAACAAAGGAATAATTCTGTTGTTCATTTCTCACTCCTGTAACCCAAGAAGAACAGCTGAGAGCCTAGAGGGAAACATGGAGGTTGATTTAAATATCTGAGCAAGCCTGTTCCAAGTCTGTATTTGCAGATGCTAGCTCAGGGGCTTGCTTTCCTCTAAAAAGTTTGATGTTCTGTTCTCCTTGCTTGAAGGCACCTGTTTATGCTGGGAAGTCTATCCCAAAATCTGCAGGTAGAAATCTCAAACTCCAAAGTGATGCTTCCTCATGTTTTCTACCTAAAAATACAAATTCATTGTCTGAAATTTACTGAGGATTCTTAGATTGCATCACGACTGGAAGAGACTAATGGCACTCTCTCTTTGTAGACAGGTATATTCCAAACCGAGAGCATACTTAAAAATATTTACAGTGCTAAACTTCTGTGAGTAACATGTTTTCTGTAAAAAAAAAAAAAAAAAAAAGCAAGAAATGTCATGATTTTGGCTTCTATTTATGAACAGTGATGAGAGCAGTGGGCTAAAAAATGATGGTACAGCTGACTACAAAGGAAGCAGGTTCATTTCTGCAGCACACAAATAATGCTGATAATTCATTACCCTCCAAACTTTGAGCTACGAGGTCGTTCTAATTGGATGTTTATCCTTTTTCCTACAGATCACAAATGTGGTGTGTATCAGGGCTTTATTTCTTTTTGCAGTGTTAGGTTCTTTGTTGCAGTATTAGTCCCATGCTGCCTTCAGCTTTCATGTGGTTCCCCATGCCTTTTAAAAGTATTACCAAATTTATTTTCTTGTAACTTTTCAGTTATATGTGAAAAGTAACCCAAGGGTTTTTAATGTGCACATTAAATGCATGCAGCCCTTCTACTGTCCATCACCAAGGCTGTGATTTGTACCTAATGTGAATGAGTAAACTCAGCCTTAACTTGATGTGCATCTACATCCAGTCTTCAGTAAAGGAGTATTCAGTAAATGAAGTATTACACAAGAAAAAGGGAAATTTGGATTATGACACATGTATATAAAATATTGATTTGGTCTTGATGAAAGTCTCAAATAATGCTCATGTTTTGTGAGGCCTTGCCTAGACTGTTTTACTAAACCTTGAAGATTTCACTTTCCAATTTACCTGTTGGAAGGCACTGTAGTGTTTATGTCAGGGGCTTAGAAATTGTTCCAGATCTCCTTCCAACATTCTGCCAATTAGAAGGCATGAAAGCAAAGGCTTTCTATTTCAAGGTTCTGCTCTTGGATAAATATTTTATTAATATATTGCTCTCTTTGAATTCCACAGGAAAAATCATTGCAAGTTTTGTGGGAGCTAACTTGAAATTTTTCTTTGGTTTGCACACCACTAAGTAAATTTTTGTTGCGCTTTTTTTCAAATACCAGAAATATTTCAAAAAACTTAGCTCCATGTGCAGTGTAGAGAAGAGCAATTGTTTCTTTGATTCTTTCTGTCATAAGCTAGTGGCATGGTTATTGTTTTAGACCTTCTTAGTGTTCTAGGTTTTTGTCATAGACTAAGCAATTTAGATCATTCAGTTATTTTCAGAAGTAGATGTTCTACCACAATTCAAAGGATGACTGGCTAAGAAAAAAATCTAAAAAAATAAAATAAGCATTTCCTACTCTTGTTCTGTGCAAGGAATACTATATTTTTCCCTTTAGTTTTTAATAAAAATTCTCTATTGCTTCTTCCTTTTCTCAAAACTTTAGAATGAAGTCCCCCTTTTTTTCTCTTGGCTTTTTGGTGGGAGGTTTCACAGCATTAGTCTGTGAAAAGTTCTACATAGAATATTGCTTTTCTATTTTAGCAATATTTTGTAAGGTTGACTAGAATAGTTTTAATGTCACATACTCCCAGAAAAAGCTTCAGGGAAACAGAGTCTGACAGCCTTTGGGATGAAAACTCCAGCAGCTGTGACATAAAGGACCTTCTTCATATATGTTGTTATTACACAGTGATAACCAGCTCAGGTTTGCAATGAGCAACAGTAAATCAGTCACCACCACCTGCACCTGAGCATTGTCAGCAGCTTGTTTTTCTCATCCATTTACTACTGGTTTCCTCAGGCCCTGAATGGGCTCTAACAACTCAATAGTTAAGACATCTGGTTAAAATTGTATAGCCTATGGCACCTACCAAGTCAAAGTAATGTAATAGTTCTTTCTGCTCTTAAAGTTTTACAAAATGGAGAAAAAAGAGTAACAGCATAACAAGCAGAAAAACTATCAAATAGCTGGCAAGAGTCTTTTAATAAATGGGAACATAAGAGGAGCACAAGAAATAGTGTGGTTTTGAGTGAATAACTCTTCACATCTTTGAAACATGATTACATTCCCAGTTAATAAAGCTAGACCAGACATCTACTCATGTTTTCCCTCTTTACTGTCTCCATATCATACCTTCTAATTTATAAGATTAAATTTATAAGCCTCTGTCATTAATCCTCTCCCAAAAGATGTTTTTATTTTGAAAAATCCAAGTGAAAGTTCAGGTAATATGGTGCTATACAGCTGCCTTAAAGAGATGAGCAGACACCTTGTTGTGTGCTTGGTTAAGTCTATAGAAAGGCAAATAATTGGCAGGCTACTCAGGTCCTTCTGGCCTTTGCCATCTGTGATGCCTAAAATGATCTTAGTGCTAATGATGTCCTTCCCTTTGCTGAAATAGAGGCTTCCTGCTGTTGTTCTTCTAGTCTAAGGTCATTAAGATGAATGTTGTGATATCTGTTTACAATGTGGAATTTACAGTTCTTTTGGCAAAGTGAGGAAAACTTTAAATGGGGATGTAGATTGTACTACCATAACATTAAATGAGCTAGCAGTTAAATAGAAAATTGGCAATAGCTTCTCTGATATCGTTTCTTCATAAGGACTGAACAGGAGTTGTTTTGCTTTCTTGTTTCATGTCCATGCAGAGTAATGTTAAGTAGCTTTTGGTCTATGAGAGGTGAGACAGGACCCAGAAGGGTGCAGAAACTTCTCAGGTTGTGTAATTGGAGCAGTTTTTTAATCTCTGTGTTCTCTAGTAACTATTTTCTTGCAAATCAGTCCAAGTGGTTGTAGGCACACAGTTTGTGGTGCTTGGGAGTGGGCACAACTGTGAGCAGCACTGACAGCAACGAGCCATGGAGTGCCCAGGGGCACTGAGCAACCACCACAGGGAACAGAGGGCACACGGGTGCAATGCATGTATGATATGGATATAAAAGGTTGGGCTGAAGAACAAGAAGGGCAGATGCTTGCAGCCTTCTGAAGTGCTAAGTTGTTACTCTGTGTGGGTTGAAGCTTTCTGAAATTGTGTGGTGATGCTCTGTGTATTGTGGCTGTCTCAACTGCAGCATGTGCTGTGGCAAGATTGGTGTTTTTCCTTTGATATTGACATAGCTACAGGTCTAAAAGGCTTCTGATTGTGTTGCTTTAGCTTGTCCTCTATGATGTCCACCCAGTCATCACCATCTGTTTACATGACTGATGTTTACAGTCTCAGAAGAATAACAAAACCAGACCATTCATGTAGGAGCCAGGGTGCAAGCCTGAAATGGAGAGGGACATTTCATAAGGGCACACAGTGATAGGACAAAGGGGTATGGCTCCCAGCTGAAAGGGGCAGATTAAATATGAGGAGGAAATTCTGAGGCTTCTGAGACACTGCAATAAGTTACCCAGAGAAGCTGTGGGTGCTGCAGCCCTGGAAGTGTTCAAGGCTGGTCTGGATGGGGCTTTGGGCACCCTGGCCTACTGAAAGGTCTCTGCTTTTGGCAGGGGATTGGAAACTGTTCTATGTGTTTCTGAAAGATTTTTCTTTGCTCTGAGTGTCCTCTTGTCATTTCTTGTGTGCATTTCTTGAGTCCTTTGCTCAACTTCTCTACAACAAGAGTGATAGTCTTGGTAATGACCTGCATTTGCCCTCTTGTATTGTGGGGGATCTAGACTGCTGAGCAAGGCAGGATTTGCTTCTTTTTGCTCTCTATCTTTTGCTTTATGGACCACACCAATTAAAAAACTAAGAGGAATAGGTATTAATGAGAGAGTTAAAATATTTTTGCGCTACTTTTCCTCTCAAATAATGTCCTTGTACCACCCTGGGGTTATCACTGTTGATGGGGAAAAAACCAATCATAGAAGAAAGATGTCACATTTTCTTCTCTTTCCTTCAAATACTATGCAGCAAATTTAAGTTGAAAGTAGGTTTGCTCTACATTCCTTTTATTTAGGCATTTCAGTACAGATTATGTCAAAAATATATCACAGAAGAACTAGAAAGCTCCCTATGTCCTGAGTATTTTTCTCTTGTGTTATAAAATGTCTCACTTTCTTTAAAAAAAAAATTGGCATGCAGAAGCGATTTTGAAAAATGTCCTTTCCTGACTAATATATTCTATACATGTATTTTTATTGCATTTAAAATGGTGTAACTTGGTTTTAGAAAAAATATACCCTGACTTCATCAAGCATATTTGACTTCAGAATATGTTAAACAGTAAGTAAAAAAACCCATTCCTGCATAAAAACTTATTTTTAGCTTCCTCTGGTGTAAAATCTGCTATAGTACCAGAAAAAAAATTAAGTGCCCCTAATTTTACTTGCTTTCTGCATCACCTTTGAAAAATTCATAGTGTGCATTTCAATAGCCAAAATGTTTTCTCTATGTCTAGAGTGTGCTCTGCTTTGCAGATGACAGCTGAGGTTGTCTAATCAAACTAAAATTGGTACACTTACTGAACAAGGCTGAGCGCTTGTTTATGATCTGAACCAAAGAGCTACTTTGGATGTATGTTGTGGAATGCCAAATGGATAAAGATGCTTCCTGACACTGAGATGAACTGCAGTTCTGCCTAAGGAAGCGCTGCACGAACTGCCTTGTTGCTTTAAAGACCAACCACACAAACATGAAAAACAAGCAATTGAAGCCTAAATTGTTTTATCACAAAGTTTGAAACTTATACTAGATGAGCTTGTGTCTGTATCTTTGAGAAACTCTAAAAAAATAAGGTTCTGGATAGCAGCTGACTTTTACTTTTCTTCAATGATTTCATACAATTCCTAGATTATCTCTCTTCCCATCCTCCCTGTCACTGTTTTTGACAGGGACAAGTGGCTGAGGAGATGCATGCAATGCAGTTGTCAGCTGCAACCAGATGCTGCAGAAAGGTGTAAGGGAATAGCTGTCAGTAACAACAACACTCAAAAAAAGTTTATTTCTGATGGTGACTCATGCATTATCTGTGAATGAGATGTGTTTTGCTCAGATTCTCCTTCAACTTTCTCAATATTGCTGTAGTCAGGTTTAGTAGTTTTCTTGTTTAGTTTTTTTTTCCCCACCTAAACCTTTTTAAGGTTTAGTATATGAAAATAGTAGCAGCAAATAATTCCTGGATTTGATGTTATTTGGAATTTCAAGTTCATACAATTTCCCCAAGTGTTTTCCGTTTTTCTTCTTTCTCAGAACTCATTTTATATTAATGTTTTGGAATTTAGCTTGTTAGCTCCCTAGTAAAGTTTACAAATAACTCTAAAACAATGTGAAAAGTTCGTATTTGTTTCCTTTAGTTGAGAGACTAAACTGATGGTAAATTTCAGTCATTTTCTTATGTCTAGAGCAGAAAAACTACTAATTTACCTGGGTTTTGTGTACCTATTTTGGAGTTTGATTGGTTTTGGTTTTTATTTTAATCATGAATGGAAAAGGCAGTCACACTAATTAAATTTTTGCATATTTCATATTTATGCATGTAATTATCCAGAGCTTACTGATTTAAAAAGCTGCCTGCTCCTGACTTGTAGTCTTCACGGGTTTTTCTCTGTCATGAAACTTTTCACTCTGGACCATAAATTGCAACCCTGAACTGTTTTCCATCTTGTCTTTAAAACAAGGTACACCTGCTGCAGACAAAACGCCTTTGCGTTGGTTTCAGTGACATGTTTTGTTCTGCTCTCTAAATGGCCATTCTCGAGGTTTGTCTAGTGATTAATGCAAAATGAAAGGCATCTTTCATGTGCTGTTAAGAAAAAACAATCAGGGAGGAATAATAGATGAGTTTCCTGCCTTTCCACAGGCACTACATGCCTTATTATTGGCAGAAGCCCACCAGGAATAAAAGAAATATGGCAGACATGAATTCCTTGCCTTTGAGCAGGAAATGCTTTGTCCTTAACTTGCACATACCATGACAGCCATAAGAATGTATTTGGTGTTACGCTGTTGTGGTGTTTCTGAAGCACATGTTAACGAGGAGTGAGTGCTGCGGACGCTCTCCGAAGTGTGATGCTGTTGGGTACATGTGATCTGTACCCAACAAGATTCATTGCAGCTTTAACCGAGACCAGTGCGAGTGCGTCTATATCTTTTCTTTAGGAGAAGCCTCCTTGAGGAGCGCAGAGTTACCAAACCGCGCTCCTCACTTTCTCAGCCGCCGCCTACTCCTCACGCCTGCTCTCGCTGCCGCCGCGCTGCCCGGCCCTGGCGGCGCCGGCGGGAGGCAGGGGGAGCCCGGGAGCAGCGGCGGCGGCCCGGCCCGGCCCGGCGGCAGGCGGGGTCCGTGCCCGCCCGCCCGCGCTGACGTCAGGAAACTTTCGGGGCGGCCGTGGCCGGAGCGAGCGGCGCGGAGAGGCGGCGGGACGGGCACGGGCGGCTGCATCCCCGGCGGCTCCATCCCGGCAGGTACGCGGGGCCCGCGCCGGGGCTGCCCTGCCCCGCCCCGCGGTGCACGGAGGGGGGCACGGGGTCTGTGTGAGCGCCTGTTGATCGCCGCGGCAGCGCTGCCCCGGGCTCCGCCGCCCCGCTCTGCCGTGGGCGCGCAACTTGGCAGGGGCGGCTGCTGGGGCAGCTCCTCTCCCCGCGGGTCCCGCCTCACCTGCGGGGGCCGCCGGCAGCGGCTGCTCCCAGCCCGGCGCCCGCACGGACCGGGCTTGGTGAATTCCAAGTAGCTGCGAATAATGCGCTGCCTTTCATTCGGGGTTGGGGTTTTTGCCCGTTGTAAGTACAGTAAAGCCTTTATCCGAGAGGAGGTTTTGTTTTCCTCGGGAGGCTCCGCCGTGGCAGCCGAGCTCGCCGCTGGGGCTGCTGAGCGCTCAGTTGTTGTACAAGGGAGGATCTTCGGCTCGTAACCAAACCCAAACCACCGAGATAATTTTAACTCCGCGTGTGTCGGGAGGGTGGAGTGCTGGAGGAGTTGGCTCGGTCGTCATGCGAATAGAGAGAAGTCTGAGCAAGGACTGCGGCTCTGCCTTGGAGTTGGGAGGGAGATTCAGGGAGAAATTCTCAGCTTGAGAGGCTCTGAAAGTTCTATGACAATTAGAGGAGCGTGTAAAAGTGTATTGTTCATTTAATTTCACTGTCCTCATTTATTAGGGGGCACTGAGAGTCAATCAAAGACCCGTAAAGGTTAATTGTATTCTTCATACAAAGGAATTGGCTCCCTTCCGAAGAAATAGAGTTCTGGGGTCTTTTTTTTTGAACTTGAGACACTTATTAGATTTCTAATTTAAATAGCATGCAACTTTTAAACTTTCCAGTTCCTACAGATCCATTTCAGTTACAAGTTCTTAAAACGTCATCTTTATGGAAAGAAGTTATCACAACTAAAAAGATGCTAAACCCCCCCCATAAACTGGAAAGCAAGGCGTACGTGAAGGTGATTATGAAGGTGCTTTCAATGTGCAGAGATTCACGTAAAATATTATAGCAATATACTTAGTTTATGCAGTATAAATAAAAATAAGCACCTGTATTTGTGAGTTGTGTGAATACTTCTCCTTTTAGAAGTAATTTTCCATTATTTTCTTCTCCTGTATGTTAGATGAATGTGTAATGTGAGTGGTACCTTTCAGTTGTTGTAGGGTTAAGCAGTACTTCAGAGCTACTTAAGGTGTTAATCAAAATAAGACAAAACAATTCACCAGAAAGGAAAATATGGTTTTGAAGGTCAAGCTTCTATTTTTATGGTCATTTCAGAATGAACAGTAAGTTTTACCTCTTAGTTGTAGATTTATTTGGTTGATTTGTCATCCAGTACTATGTCAGGTACAACTTCAAATATTTGGAGATTATCCACTTGAACTTAAAAACGACAGACCAGGGGGAAAATAATTCCATGGTTATTAGGCATACATACACTTTCCTGGGATGTGTTTTAAGTGTATGAATGTGTTAGTGATTACTGATCTCATTAAAGGCATATGTTTACATGAATGCCTTGGATAAAAAGTGATTTAGGGATTAAAAGCCTGGTGTTATGGCACAGTGCTGAAGGATGCAAGGGAGAACTTTGGTTAATACTTTGAGCAGAGCTACAGTGGGAGGAATATCAATGAAAAGGGGCTGGAAATAAGCAGAAGCAAATACAACTCTGGTTGCCTGAGAAGTTAGGATGACGTGATTGGGTGTGCCTTGTGAGTGATGAGTAAAGAAATTAAAATTATTGCAACAGTGAACTGTGATACAGTGTTCTGTATAAAGCATTTTAAGTCTCATAGGAAATCTCCTGCTACTGGAGGACCAGCAAGGAGGAAGATGTAGCTAACAGGAGTGGAAAACAAGAGGGATGTTATACAAACTACTGGTTCGTACTGCTTCCTTAGTCTTTGGAGGTAACTTTGTAACCTTTTTGAGGGTTTTTCTGCTGTTCGAAGATCGTGCATCTATTGTTCTGCAAAGCACTCACCTGATGTGCCATTTCAGAATTTCCTTTACAAGGTCACTTTAATTTGCTAGTCTATTGCACGTAGACAAGGTGAAATTTGGTAGTTCAGTAGCAGTTTGTAAACACTCTTTGTAATGTACAATGTTTGGAAACATTGCTGGATGCTCTAAAAGTCGTCATCAGGAGACTTGCATGAAGCACTTGAGAGGTTTAATACAATAAACTGGAATTTGTATTATAATTATGGAATTAGTTTTTCCTCTTGAGATAATCCCTCAAGAGTGTACTGCTTGAACATGTCATAAGAACATAATTAGAACTACGAGCTGAATTAATTAAAGGGCAACTTCGGCTTGAACTGGGGAACATACAGCTTGAAAGAGAACAGAGGGGGAAACTACTATATCACTAAATTTTGGTCATACCTGGTATAGCTTGTGTCAGGATTCTAATTCTGTAATTTTTTTTTTCAAGAGAACAAGTAGAACACTGAGAGCTGAAAAGTCCACCAAGTTCTGTTCAGAAAAAACTGCAGGTCCCTTAGACTTGTTAGTTATTGTCGATGGAATGCATGGCAGAAGTTGAGTCTGTGTTCCAAGTACATCAGCTTCTGAGACAGGGCAAAAAAATCATTAGTTCATGACTTCATAGAGTTGTTGCACAAGAATATGCTAATTGGGCAGAAGTAAACCTTTTCCCCGCTGCCTTTTTTGCCTTACTGTAATCTGATTTTTGAAGGGATAAGCTCCTTTAGAGACTCAGGTTGTAATCCAGAAAAGAGCAAACAATACTGCCCCTGTTAGAACACACGGTGCCTCTGCCTAGCTAACAATGTTCTCTTTGGTTCTCTTACCTGCAGAATGCAGCTGTGCATGCAGATGTATCTGTCAATATCTTTGGAAGTAATTTCCTTCTTGGTATCTCTTGAATCCCTGAGATCAGAATGTTGGCTTTGTTGATGCAGATAGCTTTGCTGCTTCACTGCCAGTGCTCCCCTGAACATTCCCTGTGACTTAAATGCTTAATCAAGCTGTTCTGTGCCTTTGCTGTTGTGGGACGGCCAACTACTGCCACTGAATGTGTAGCCTTGATCTGGGTTTACAGTCTCAGCCTGTGCTGGTTAGGGCTGGGAGGAAGAAGGAGGTAGGCTTACTCAATTTTCTTTATTTTGTGTTCTGTCCCTTGAGGACAGTAGTGTCATCACTGCTCACCCTTTCAGTCTCAGATATGTGGCTGTGGACCTTGCCTGTGCCACTCTGTTTGTCCAGGGGCACTGCAGAGACTCTGGGGATGGTCAGTAGTAGCTCTTAAGTCTAAAAAAAATCTTTTTTCTTAAGCATTTTCATGCACTTAAATGCATTTTTAACCTAGGCTGCAGCTCCACTGCTTGTAACAAGCAGACAGTGCTCCCTTAAGGACCCCCTTGCTGTATGGTTTTCACAGAACGTTTGTTACACTAAACTGAACATCAAGAGTCCAAAGTGATGTTACCACAGATTTCATCCAGGATCCCAACAGAGTTTATCCAGCTGTAAACACATCATGAATTCCCAGGAAAGCATTTCCACTTTCATTCCTCCTCGCTTGTGCCAGTTTAAGCAGATGTTCTTATCACCAGGCTAAGAGGGTGCTCTGAATTGAAATATGATTGTTTTATCAGGCTGAAGTGACTTACTTTTCTGATGTGTAATTACATAGCAGCAAAGACAGAGAGAATGTAGAATCTTGTAGCTGAAGGAAACAAACATTTGTAGAACAGACAACACCTGGGTTTCTGACAGCCATCTATGTGGTTTTCACTGAAGCAAGAAGCAGAACTCAGGCTGTAACACCTACGGTTTGACAAAGGCTGCTTGATAATTTGTCAAAAAGTACTGGAAAGCCTCTTAGATTAAGGCACTGAATGTCTTTAACTTCGGCAATATTTTTTTGTTTTGAAGGGCAGCCATTAAGAAATTGTCATTTTAATTTCAGAGTCTGACATATTCATCTTATTAGTATATAATCACTTGGTTACTACTGCATTTATTTTATATTGCACCCTAAGCTTGCATATTCTGGTTTTATTCTGAGAACTGAGCTGTGTTTTCTCCATTTACTATATCACTTGGAGTTGTAAAGCTTCAGCTACATCTGTGCAGCCAAATGTTTTTCTGTGTGTTCTGTCAACAATACCCGATCAGCACCCTTGCCTTGCAATGGTGTGCACAAGTGTAAATTGGTAAACAATTCTCTTAATAATGTGCTGGCTGGAGACTGCAGCTGGCTCTGTTGATAGAGTTAAAGTGGGTTTTTTTTTTTTGTTTTTTTGTTGTCACCAGAAATTAGAACTATAATCTGTGGAAATTCTGGTTATTCCTGTGCTGCAGAGATATCCTGAGCAATGCGAGTAAATAACATTTCTATGTTGAAAAATTGTGAATTCTAGGGCAAATCTTTTGCTACTCAGAAGTGTGTGGTGGCTGTTTCTAGATTTTTTTATTGCTTTGTGGAGAAGGGTATGTGGATACTCCAGTATTTGGGAATAGATATGGATGCAGAAGCCTAATCTCTTCAATCTTCTCATCATTCCCAAAATAACATGAAAGCTGTAAAACTGCATGAAAATTCCTCCTCATTCTTTTCAGATAGAATGGAATAGTTTTTTGAGGAGTCGAGTTCTCTGGAACATTTTAAGGTCTTTATTGTGATTTTTTTTTTTTTTCAATTCTTCCTCTGGTCTCTCCATCCCCTTAGTTTTAATGGGGAAAATTCTGACCAAAGGCAAAATGCAGCAGTACCACAATGGGCAAATCAGGATCCTGACCTAGTACCTGTCGTGGCATTTAATACTCTTTTCTGTTTCCATTTTTCGTCTTTTACATGCAGATATCCTATCTTCAGTTCCCTCTAGGCAGAGTGGAACATTAGGCACTTAAACATTGTGCTTAAACTTTCCAGGTGATCTACTCTAAATCCCTGTAGTCTTTAAAGGCTCTTTCAGAGATCTCAAGCAGTCTAGGCAAAATCAAAATTATTTTCCACTAGACAAAAATCAGGGATGAGGTTGCTCCTGCTGTGGAGAAAGATGTTTGGAAGGGAGGTGGTTGCCCATTCTCCCGTGGGTGTTGCAGCTCTCCTTGTGGCAGGGGTCCCAGGGCAGAGCTGGTTTCTTCCCAGCTGGGTCTGCTCAGCTTTGGCAAGTCTCTTCTGTGCTAGTGCTGGCAATTTATATCTGCTGCCCAGTGTAATTATTGGTTTTCCTGCACACCAAGCTACTCCTGATATTAATGAATAATTATTTTTTTTTTTTGTTGGTTTGGGAGCTTTTATTTCAGGGTGTGTGTCTGTATTTCCACATCTTTTAAAGAAGGTGTCTCTTGAAACAGCAGCATTTTTTTCTTAATCTGTTGTGAAATCTTCTGGAACATATCACTGAAGTGAGGTAATGAGCCTAGATAAAGGACTGTGTTCCCAGTAAAATAGATTATTTTTCCTGCAGTCACATCTCAAAATGTTGTTTGGAACAGCAATCATTTTTGCATGCCAGTTACATTAGGAGTTGTTTAAGAGAGTTTCTTGTGTCCTTAAACCTATTTTTTTAATGTGTCCAGGATATCTTTCCAAATGCCTTGCTGTGCAGATATGTGCAGTCTCTAATGCCTCCTTCCTACACGCTGTGTGTTGGCAGCTCAGTGCATTCATAGATCATGAGTCAGGTTCCCTAAAAAAAAAAACAAAATAGTAAAAATGATGATGTTTAAAATACTACAGCCTCCTTGTGAACATTTAGTATTGTTTTCCTTCTTTAAAGCTTTTTCTTTACACAGGCATGAAGACCTGAATTTTATTTTTTATTAAAAACATTTTACTTTTCATACAAACTCCCAGTTTTAGGACTTGGGTCTTCAAGAAAAAGTATCTTGTGAGGTTTGCCCTTCTGCTGAAAATTGCAGCTTTTCTTACAGCTTTTCTTTTTTTCTGTTTCCTGATTGATCAAGTGGTAGAACCATCATTTCCAAAGCAGTGGACACTTGGGATCAAAGCTAAAGGGTGATTTCATGTTGCGGGGTATTGTATGCCCAAGTCATGCCTGCTTTAGAGTAACTGTAGTTATGATTAATGTGTGTGGACTTGTTAAAGCAAAAGTGAGAGGTGAAGTGTGCATGATGCTGAATCTTTACTTGGGGTAGAATATAGCAGCAGGGGACTGACGGTGTAGCCAGCAGAAAGTTTGAGACATTAACCCCCACTGTGGTGCCTCTTAATCTGTTTCACATGTGTAAGCTCTAAAGCAGAGCCTACTGTGGATTTGTAAACACCAAGGTCTTTAATGTCTGCAATAAGGACAGTCTTTTTCTTGATTCAAGCAGCCTGAAAATTGCATTACTAATTTTGTAAGTTACATGTTGCATTAATATTCAATTTATTATGTTGTGCAAATGGACTTAGGATGGAAGAAATACTTTTCCAACAACTTGTGCAGCTGGAGCAATTACTAATACCCTAATCTAATACCCTAATCTTTCTGTGCCATATAGTAATTGCTCTTAATTGTTTGCTTTTGCTGTGTTTTATGGCGTGAAACTCAGTATGTCAGCACTGCTGACAGGTACATCAGTGTGTGTAATGCTAACATTCCTAAAAGAGAGAACTTCAAGGTTTTACCTCACTGGATGAAACAGCTCATGTGTAGCTACCAATGCAGTGCTTCATACTTTTTCTTGTAAATCAGAGTTTGTAGCTGGTTTTTCTTGGTGAGGGGTTGGTTTTGTCTTTGCAGGGTGGTAAGATAAGAGAGGGGCCAATGCCTGTGGCTGGGAAAGGGACATGTAAAGTAACATTTTCTTACACAGCCATTTGAAACTGTTAAACTGCTAGTGGTTAAAATTCTTGTAAAATTGCTTGTGGGGCTCTCCACTGCTAATTCTACTTTTTATTCTTTTAAGAGCATATTAGGTTTCTTTGGAGACCAAAAGAACTCACCTAGGAGCATTCCAGCCTGTAAAAATGATTCTCCACCTTCCCTCCCATCCCACTGTGAGGGGAGCTCTGTTTCTGGTTTAGTCCCCACAGGTTTGGAATTGTACCTAAGAGATCAGCCAGTCTTGGAGAGGGCACTTGGGAAGTTCCCAGGCTAAGTTCTCTCAGGACCTATTGCTTCTGTCGTGCAAGACAGCAGAATCTGCAAGTTATGATTTAACCTGGTCATACTGACTGGCAATCCCATGTGGTTGCAACAAGCACTCTGCCATTAACAGCAAATGTGATAATCTAGAAGAGCATATGAGCTGTATATTGTTTTTTCTTTCACAACTAAGTAAATCTCCCAGATGTCTTGGTTCCAATCCCCTTGCTTTATGGCTGAGGATATTGAATGCAGCTATTAAGCTGTTAGACTGGTTTTGTATTAGTAATTTTCTGTGGTATGTAGAGTAATTCCTGAATCCAAATCACTATCTGGCCTTTCAGCCATGCCACACTGAATGATGTGCTTGCATGGGTGATACCCCAGCTATCAGTACAGGTATGTGACTCTTTTTTTTAACTGGTTTTCACTGGGCTGGCATGAGACAGCTGGTGGCCACTGCAAATCTGCCAATGTGGAAAGCTCAGAGCAAGCAGAGCTTATGTGGGTGTAGCAGTGATCTGTCAGGAGACTGAAGTGCAGTTGACAGCACTGTTGATTATTTCTCTTAGAAACAAGCAGGTGTTTGCCTGGCTTTGGTGCTGATTGGCAAGGCAAAAATGATTTAACTGCACAAGTGACAGTGCTGCTGCAAGGAAGGAGGATTTGTGTCACGGCAGGCAAGGATAATGTGCTGTACTTCTGAGGAACTGCTTAAATGCCTGGTGTTCTGTATAGTGTTTATTTCTCCAAAAGTGGACAAAAGTGGAAATGCTGGTTATTATCCACAGCAGTAGATGTAAAGTTGTCAGTCTGCTTAGATTTTGGCTTTTGTTGTTGGGTTTTCTGAGGAGGAGAAGGTATGACTACTTACCAGTAATATGTCACGGCACCCTGTTTCATGTAGCTATCTAATTAAACTAGATTATTAAGAAATAAGATTATTCTACATGGACATTTATTATTAGATGGCAAACCTGGCATGTACATGCTAATACACATATGTTTCTTGTATAACTGATACCTGTCAGTCTTCTGTTTCCAAAATGTACGATTTGCACCATGAATTCTAAACCCAGCCTCAGACTCATAAAAGACTGACACGCTTTAGTGAAAAGTTTGCAGTCTTAGTCTTCTTTTCCCAAGGTTGAATCTAATAGGATGAAGGATGTCTTAGGAGCAAATGTTATTTTTTTGAAACTAGAATCCATTTACAAAATATTTTTATCTGAATTTATTCTCATATTAGTCTGTTTTGTCTTTTAAATTCTCAGATTTCATAAATAAAACAATGACATAGTCTTTATTTTTAAATCTCCATAGATAGAAATGTAATCACTATAAAAGTACATGTGACATCATTTGTTTGTGTATTTCATTTGAAGCCAGATAAAAGTACATGTGACATCATTTGTTTGTGTATTTCATTTGAAGCCAGATAAGAAAATTATGTAGCCCTAATAAAAAAGAGAGGTGGTATTGTGTGGGTAAAGTGAATCACTTTCAAGTGCTGATGGATGAGGCTGTTGATGAAGTGCATCATGTGTAGCCTGTGTCAGCCAAGGTGATCAGTTAAAATGGAGTAGAAAGCTGCTTCTTCTGGGGACTCTGTCACAACAGAGGCCTTTTGGGGATGCTTTGTCTGATTCATATGCTTTTTGTGTCCAGGTGTCTTTGCTGACCACTGATCCACTGATATATTTCAGGATTTTCTCATCTGTGATACTTTTGGCTTGAGTCTTAAATTTATTTCAAATGCCACTCCTGGAAGAATCTGGGGTACTTCAAACAGAAGTGCAATATAAGAATGAACAGTCACCATCTAAGCCCTTGACCTCCAGAATTCAGAGCCAAGTCATGTTTTGATGACTTAAGGATATTGTACTTTATTATGTAGCATTTTTCTTACCATTCCTGGAGGATATCCTGAGTTTTTATAACTTAATGGCTTATGAAGAATTCCTAAATAAGACTTTCTCCCCCTTCCCATTTTGGAGTTGTGTTTCCTCTGAAGCATTGTTAGACTTGATTAGGATCTAGGAAATTTTTGAGTAATGAGTCAGAAAAATAAACAAAATCTGAGCAAGCAAAAGGTGGGGAATGGAAAAGACTTCTGGTTTAGATGAGTTTAAATCCTTCCAGCTCTAAATTAGAGGTATAGTTTCCCTCTCCTGCATGCACACCTTTTCCTTCCTTTTTCCATGTCCCTTTCCTCCTCTTGCCGTTGTACTCTCAGAAAACCCTAGGAGAAAAGTTGTGTTGTGCATTACTGGGATTACTTTATGGGTTATGGCCTATCTGTGGGATATATGTGCTTCTCTAAAAGGCCCTGAAGGGAAAGCTTTCAACTGTAACAAATCTGTCCTGTAAAGGAAGCAAAGCAGTAAATATGCGTATAGTTGTAAACACTAGTAATTCCACAGCAGTCCCTTATGTACCTCTTAGTCAGAAAATTATCTTTGTTGTGGTTCTCTGTGCTTTTCAGTTTGGGATTTCAGGTTTTTTGACATTGAAATGAGCCATGATTAGAAGGTATGAAGAAATGGACCATAAAATAGATGTTTAGTGAAAGATAAGTAAAAGCATACTTGATAGGATTAGTGGAATATGTTTGAGATGTGTTATATTGCTGGCATACCCGTGACTGCTTAACCACTGAAATAATCTGTTGCTATTTAATCCAAATAAATTTCATTTGCTAGGTCGTCTGGAAGTTACTGAATAAGTTACTTAGTTGCTTAGCCAAATGGCAGAGGGGGAAAAAAAAAAGTCAAACTACTGAGGAAATATGCCTTGACAGTCAAGAAAATAATAAAATGCTAAGGATTTCAGTTCTGAAGGAAATAAGTGGTTGGCTGGAAATAATTGCTTGAATATTTTGAATTCATTATGGTGAATTTTGCCAGATGCTTTTGAAGAATATTTGTGTGTTATTTGCTGTTGTGTTTCTTATGCTTGCTGCAAGGCATGTGTACTTCTGGCTAATTTGATCCTGTTTGTTTATGGTCTAAATACTTCTTTTCCCCCCAGACAGCAGTATTCAATTGTGTATTATTTCAGCTGCTATTTGGGAAACGTGACACAAATATAAGTCCCAGACAGTGTTTGTCTAAGGTAGAATCAAGTGTATTTCTTCTTAGCTGACAAACTTGGTGAAATCTTGACATATCTTGACAGGCTTCTGATATTTGTGTTTCACGATATATCAAGGAACATTTTACGTGGTAAGATCTTCAGAGACATGTTGCAGCTCAGATAAATTTGTAGCATGTCTGGAGAAAGCAACTTATTAACTGTACTCTGAGCTTCTGACACCCTGGAAGTGTGAAGGGTGAGGAGAGTGTTTTCTGCTTGCTCCTATCTTGTCACTTATCTGGAAACATGTCAATTATTTGAGTCTGCCCTGGCATGTGGATATTAGGAAAACTGGTGTACATGGCAAAGAACTGGCTAGTGTGAGGGCTGAAATGTGGGAAATTGCTTTGTGATTGATGGTCATTTTATGGTTATTAGTTCTGTTTTGTGTTCATGCAGGAATCCTGCTCATGTCTATGTGACTTCTCAGGGTGTCAAGATGTTCACCCTGCAGTTGTGGAAGTAATTTACAGTCAAATGATGCTCCTGAGGTGTTGGTTGAAGCACTTCTGCATATGCTGCCATCCTTTTCCTTTCTAGTGCACCATTGTGTGGGTACTGGCTCAGGTGTTTTTGGTATGGGAACTGATCAAGTATGACCAGGAAGTGGGAAGAGTAAGTTAATTTAGACATGTTCAGTCTGACTGTGGAGCAACAGAGCAAAATGCAGTACAGATGCTTTTCCTAATGGGTGTAAAACCCAGGCACTGGTTTTTCATACATAGGTTTCCGCAGTGCTTGCAGTGCAGTTCTTTGCTGACCCAACCAGAACACATTTATCCACATGGACATTGTCTCTATCTGGCCTTCACTCCACTTTTGTGCTCTTCAAGGCACCCCACTTTAATAAGCGAGGATGAATAGTGCTGTTGTGCAGAAAAGCAGGAACGTTGTTGTTACTGTGTCCAGTTTATTTACCTTTGTTATGAATTCAGGTTCCTACATGGTGTGTATTAGGAAGTTTTCTCTTTTTTTCCTGCTGAGCTCTATCAGAACAAAACAAACAGAAAAGCTTTTTACTTTGTTCTCACCTCTCTTCAAAAATGAGCAATGTATTGACTTTTGAATGTGCCAGAGCTCAGCTTATCTTTTAACTAATAACAGAAAAGAAACAGAAGTTGCAGCAAACAGTGTGGAGTCTTGTCTAGTAGCTGTTCTCCCCTGCTCACCCCATTTAAAATATGCTGTTGCTAAAGATAGAATTTTGCCTTTGAATCTCCACTTTTGTAAGGTTTATCATAGCGTGGAACGACCTGCCAGAACTTAATTGCCTTTTGGCACATCTTTTTTCAGTTAATGGTGTTGCTGGTGCTGGAAGAGAGGAGGATTCAGGTGTTCAAGGGACTGATCTTGAAAAAGAAGGCAGACCTGTTAAACTGGACTTTTTGAGCTGGTCTTGAGTGGAATTGGGCTGCAGCAAAGTAGTCCCATTTTTCCTTTTGCCTCTCTCCCTGGCAATGATTTTGGAACGTGTTGGAGTCCTCCAATAAAATTTTCACGCATTTCACAAACTCTGATGAATTGTTAGAAAAGAGAGATTGATGTTACTGTCCCTGTAGGAGACATGAAGTTGACTGGAGTATGATGTGGTTGAAACAGTGAATTCTCACTCATCACTCAAATCTGCTGAGTTTTAGTGACAGTTACCTGTAATAAAGCCTCTGATAAAAAGCTGATTTTGTTTCTTGGTCATGAAAATTAATCCATTAATCTCTATCATAATGGATGTAACCTTTCCAGCACTTTATTTTGGAGTGGCCTTATAGGTTCACAACATTGTGAAGTTTATTTTGAATTATTTATCATACTCATGCAGTTCAGTCATCTGTTTTTTATCTTCTATTTTTATCACATTTTAGCACTTTGTGTTTTCTTTTAACTTTTGCTTTAGCCCTCTTCACTCTGTTTTTTCAGTAGACAGTCTTTTACTCAGTTGTGCTTCAGCAGAATTGGCGTGTCACACCCAATATATGTGCAGTATACTTAAAGTTCCTTGGTTTTCCCATGTTTCTTTAGTGTTCCAGATTTTTTGGCAGTGGCCTATCAATCAAATAGCTTACCTGTTTTTCTATGGAATTCTCAGTTTGCTGTAGGTGGCCTCTATGCATTCCATATGCTCCCAGGTTTTGCAGCCAATTTTTCTTCTTACAAATATTCCTTCAGAAATCTGCACAGCTTTAAAGCTGCATAGTTTGGTTGTGTTCAGATGTCATTTCAATATTCTTGGTTCAGCAATGTTCTGAATGACCTCTTCCTCTATCTGCACAAGGTTCAGACTTGCCACATCTTTTGTATTTATTTTTTGTAGGTTTTATGGCTTGGCATGCTTTGGTGCTTTCAAATGAAACCAAAAACTAAAGGAGGAAATCTTGTGTGCTGCCTCTGTCTGTTCTCCCCTTGCAAGCAGCATTGTAGTAATGTCCATCTGGAGGCTTTGAAGGTTGCTCTTATTATATGAAAGAATTTTAGGATGTTGTTGTTCACTGGGTTACTTCATCAGCTGTGCTTGTTTGATTTGTACCTTTTCTATACTGCAATTCTGCTGCTTTTTATTGGTTTTTTTTGTTAATTTTGTCCATGCTTGCAAGGTTTTTTTTTTTATGATTCATTTCAATTAGATAAAATTGTAAAACATTGAATTTGGCTTTCATGTATTTTTCAGTTAGCTGTTTTAGCTGCCTTTTTTTTAATATATTCTCCATTATTCCTTTTATACCTCTAATTCTCTGCCACATTTTTGAAACTGAATGTGCATGTCCATCTGCATCTGCCAGTTCGTTCACAGAAGTTAGTGATAACCTAATTGATGAAATCAAGACTTGGGAGTCTGAAAAAATACCTCCACATTTGTTCTTTGTGCCTGATCCCCATCTGGAATTGCTCAGGAGGAAACAAGGAATAGGTGTGACTCAAACAATGAGGATGCAATTTCCATCTCTACAGTGTTTCACAAACACTCTCTTCCTCTGACCACTGTGGTTCTCCACATACTCAGATTTCCATTTCTCATGTGCATGATAGGTGATAAAGATGTACCAAGACCTCCTGGGTTTAAATATGAGCTGGTGTTCTCTTCTGGATGAAAAGATGAGTCCTGTGCAAAATGGTTTTCCCTTCATCTGCTGCATTGCAGTGATGTCATGGATGGGACATTTTTAGCCCTTGCGATTTTTTTTTTTTTAATACTTAATATGTTTTACAAAGGAGGTTTTTCCTATTATTGTTCTCTTCTGTGATGAGAAATACAAATGTTCTGAAGACAACACTGTATAATTTTAGCTGAAATACACTGCTAATCTAAACACCAAACAGGACACTAAGATGTGAAGTGATAATATCTCAAGTTTCAGCCAGTCTTTTTGGGGATTTGCGATAACTATTACGGACAAGATGCTTAAAATATGTTTTCCTCCATTTTTTCAAGTAAGAAAACCACCATCCAACCAAAAAAAAACCCCAAATATGTCTTTTCTGTCGTAGCAGTAATCATAGTTGTGGGGAAGGTTTTCAGTTATAAAACTGTTTGCTTTATATGCAGTATGAGTGAATGGAATACATTAACCCTGACATCCTGGACTTTGAAATAATAGTGTCATCAGTGTCCTGCTTCTTTTCCAGTCCAAAAATGCACATTGAATGTGGTGATGTCTGTGAAAGGAGAATATATGGGGTTGTACAGAACTCTGGACTAAAAAATCAAAGAATATGATGGAAGTTTTCTTTGTGGTGAAACAAGGATTAAAAGCACCTCCTGGCTCAAACTGCACAAGTTAACAAATGAGATGTTTTTGTGATACAAAGTGGGACATTTGTGGCAGAGAAGTGAAGGTTTTTCCTTTGAGCTTCATGCACCTGCATCTGTTTAGTCCATTCATTATATTGTTGACACAGCTTTAATTTATATTTATTGCTTGAAAATAGAAGATATTCTTAAGTCTCTCTGCATATTACATCCTACATGAACACTAAATTTTGTGTTTGGGCTCTGGATAACTTTTATCAGTGTGCCTAGCTGAATTGTGTATTACAGTCAAAAATTTATGTGAAATGTCTGTTCTTACTTACATTTGAATATTTCTACTTGATATTGTCTGAATACTTCATCACTGAGATCCTGGTTACTTAAAAAAATATTTCTTAGTTATAGTAAGTAGTCTGTTTTACTTGTTGCATTTGTGAACTTCAGTAACAAATATTCAGTTCCCAAAAAGAAGCCTTGGTTTTCACAAACCCAGAATTTTCAGTCCTAATCTATATAGTCCAGGTGTAATAGAAATATCATTCTATGCTGCCTAGCAAGTATGTCACTAGGTCCAGTCTCAATCAGTAGACTAACAGTTCTTGAGGTGATTGTGATTCATTTAGAGGAGGTGCTTTTGTTAAGATAAATCTGAGTAGTTGGTAGCTTTGTAAGGGAGGATGGCTGTACATGGGGTGTGTCTAATGAAGATTTTGATTTGTAAAGTAGTAAAGCCAATGTAATTTCAATTTTTGTGTTGTTTCTTGAATTGGTTGTAGGAGAATATATATAGTTAGACTATACAAGTCTTCTGCTGAGATTACTATCTGTAAGTCACTGTAAGATTTTTTCAGTGGTGCATGTGGTGCTTCTTTTTATAATCTTATGTTCAGTTCTATTTGTTGAACCCTGACACTCAATGCAGCATTATCATATGGTTACCAACACACTCCTTAACAGGAGTAAAAAAGTGGGGAAATATAAATATGTATATAATGACAACTTTTGTGACTCTATGAAAAGTCTTCTAAATGAAGAAAAGTGTCCAGTCCCAATACCTGTGGTTATGAACTTGCACTCCAGGGTGCAGAGAGAACTGAACACATCAGCTTGTGGCTTAAGCAAACCAGGAGCAGCTCCACTCCAGAAATGCTGTGGGTTTACCTCCAGAGCCATGTCAGCATGTTTCACTCCTGAGGCAATTCAGGAGTGTGAGGGTGTTGGAGGCATGGAGGTAACCAGTGTGAGGTTTCAGAGGTCATGTGGGTCTCAGGGCATCATTCCCAATGGGGTGTTGAAAGGCAACCCATGGAAATATCCAGTTTCCATGCTGTGCCCATACACTGCTGCCTCTCTGCTTATTCCATGTATAATTCTGTTTGGCTGTCTCTACATCCATTAGATTCTGACCACGTTCATGTACTTCTTACAGCTTCTTGACAGTTGTTACTGCTAGAGTTTTATTAGATTTTCTAGTGCTTGTGTCATTGCATATCTGATGTGTTGTAAGATATCTGGAGTAACTTAGTCATAAGTTATTTGAAGAAGCATGTTCAGAGGGGCCTTTAGGTTAATTTTCATATCAGCTAGGTTGTAATTTTAATGAAGAAAAAGGGTTTTGCCTGTATGTTAGGCTGAGGAAAACTGTGGCTTGATATAAAATTTCTGTCTGTGTTGCCTGGTTTGTTTTGGGCTGCTGCTGTGTGAGAATTAGCCTAAAGATTTGATGTGGCTTCTCTGTGGGGTGGCAAATTTTTCTAAAAAAATGTGTTCATGTATAAGTCAGTGTGCTCCCACACATAAACACAAATTGTGCCTTTCTATCCTTGCGTAGGACAGAAAGACAGAATTTCTTCCTTGAAAACCTATTGCCCTCTCCAGACCCTGAAACGGAACTTAACCAGTCAAACATAATTCTGGGGAATGTGATTCCCAACCTCACCCTGTTTTTCCGTATTAATAGTGGTCAAGGTGCTGTAGGAAGATTTTTGCTGATGTTAGAAATATCTGCCCCTCGCTCTTGGCTGTGATTTGAACCAAGTGCTGACTCTCATACCTGAAATCAAGGGCAGCCTGCTTTGATCATGAAGTACTCCACATTTTATAGCTCTTTAGGAAATAACGCCTGAGGGCTTGCACACGTTTCCTTGGCAGGTTGTTTCTGTAGTTTCTGCCAGGTTTTACTGCACCTGCAGCAAATCAGTTTGAGTGTAGCTGAGTTTAAGCCTCTCAGTAGAGACAGGAAAATGCTTGATGATCATTTCAGATTGGGAGCCTCAATTCTCTTATGTTGGGTTGCCACACTGGCTGAATGTAAAATAAGGACAACACTATTTTTGAAACACACTCAAGTTTGTGGACCATCAAGTGCTCTGGTGAGAGCTGCCAGAGAACTGTTTCTTGTGGGTGTCCTCTGGACAGGCTGCATTTTGAGGGATTGGTGGCAAATAATGCACCAGGCTTTGCGAAGGACCATGAGACAAGATGTTCATTTGGTGACCTGCTTGTGTTTTGTGTGTTGAACAAGGTAATAGCCTACAGAAAAAGGGTCATTGCATAATCACACAGTGTCGTTATGGTTGCATGTAAGAGAATCCCAATTATCATATAGACAACGTTTTGCCATTTTACAACAGAGGACTTTCAGAAAATCAAACTACTTTTCTTCTCCTGGATTGTGCTGGTGCCCAGGCTTGTCTTTTTTCAACTGAAGCACCCACTTCTTGCTGTGTCCTCTGTTCCTTTAGGAAGAGGCAAATTCACTGTATTATAGGGGAATTCCTTCCTTCTTCCTGTTGTGCAATCCCTGCAGATTTCTCTCATATTTGATTAACAGCATGGCTTCTGACACAGGAAATATTGGTAAATCCAGGATTTTTAAGAACTTTACAGAAGCTGATCATGCTTGGAACACTTCATGTGTTCTTGTTCATAGTTTAGATTGTTATTGTTAATATAGTTGAAGGAATTGACAGTCATAGATATAATTGCTTTTGGAAAGCTGGGGTTTGACAACACTATTGCAGAATCATTGTTTTTTGATCATCTGTTTATTGTTCAGAGACCATGACTAATTAGCTTATAAAAAAGTCATTGAGCTAATATCTTAGAGAGAAACCTGTGATGTCAGATTTGATCTCCTAATTGCTCTTATAATTGGCATTTATTGGAGCTCTTTCACAAGTCAGGGCAACAGACCTCATTTGTTTTATGTAGAATCTTGTAAAAACAATTGAACTGGCAGCTGATTACAGTTTTCTATTCAGCAAGCAATTTTGGAAGACTCTGGGCTAGACAGTTGTCTGATTTGCCTAGGTTGTAAAAGTTAAATGTAAAGAGAGATGAATTTTCAGCATATGGCTCTGTGTTAGCAATTACATGCATTAGTGGTTTAGCTGGTGTATTGTGTCTGCTTTATAAATGTTTATATTGCAGCATTCTGCTAATAGATATTGATTACAGGCAGTGTTTGGAGGCCCAGTGTATGGCAGTGGCCATTAATTATGGCTCTGTAATGATCCATCTACTTGTGTTTGCCAGCATATCCAGTTATAACCCATGCTTGTGGCAACATCAACTATTCTGTTGTTCCCTAATAATTTAACACAAGGTCATTGTCAGCTGGGATGTAAATATTTAACATTTCATATTGAGCACATTTGAGTTTTAGAACTCTTTAAGCATAAGTGAGCTTGGAAATTAAGTTATGCTGATGTTTACATGAAGCTTGTCTTATTAATGCTGAAATGATTTGGAATGTTTTTTGATTGCCTAACTATGTGTATAAAGGAAATATGCAGTCTCTTTGTCTGCTCTGAAACTATGGAGAGCTCTGTGGTGAAAGCAAACTTTGAAATGTCACACTCCTGTCAAGAAAAAATAATTCATTGACCCTTGTCCATAAAAATTGGTGGGAAAATTCACACTTCTGACCAGTCTCTGGATCTCATGTCTCAAAAGTGTGAAGAATGTGATGTTTGAATTCAGCTGTGATGGGTGTTTTGACACCAAAATATTTTACTTTTGCCATATGGCTTCTCTCAATTCTGTACTTCTTTCTCAGTTGCACATCAGCTCTGAACAGCATGGGGTTTGTGGAATCATCCCTTCAAGCTGCAGACACAAAAATGAGCTTTTTTTCCACGTATTTGTCAGTTAGAGACAGTCGTCTAGAATGGTTAACATGAATTTTTTGTAATTGTAACAATGAATGTCTAATATCAATGAAAAGAATAAATGAAATATTTCTGGTGGCATTCATCCTGAAACCAAAGCATGATTAGCAAGCAATTAACTGTCACTGTTATGCCTTTGCCTGACTTTACTGGCTGGATCCCAGGAATACTGACTTTTCCTAGTGGTGAAAAAGATCAAGGGCTTCTCCTGGATGTTGAGTTCAGCTGGCAGAGAACAAATTGTCCTTTCCTGTGACAAGTGTGAAAAGTGACCTGTGGACCTTATCCTAGGCACATAAACCCATAGAGCAAGGACTGCTGAGCTTTTCTGTGCCCACAGAGCTGTGGTGAACACATCACTTTTTGCACTGGAAAGCTTTTAATTTCTCTGGGGTGTGTTGTTACTTTTTTTTTAACATGGACCTCTTCAGGCCACTGAAAATTATTTTCTGTTTTATTTGTCTACATTTGATAACTTAAGAGGAATATATATGCCTATGAAAACTCACGTTTTAATGTGTAATATTTGGGGAAAAGTGCATTTGCTAAGAGTATTGAACACTGTGCTGTTCGTATACACAAAGCCTCTGTACTAGACATGGTAAAATTGCCCAAAGAAGGCACTTAAGTGATTTGTCATAAGATCTCATAAGAGCCTTGGAAATTCTTGGGACAGTTGTAGTGTATATGTGTCCCAGAGAACACATGTCCCCAAAATTCTTGTATTTGTTCAACCCTTGGGAGTTAATTAGTCTTTGGCACTGGCAATTTTTTCTTCTGTGTGTTTAAAAAGGTTCACTTGTACCTCAAATAATCTCTTGGTTCAAGTTTGACAAATTATTAGGCCAGGTAAACTTGATGTCCAAAGTATTAGCAATATATGCAAGTATGGATTGAAGATTTAAAAATAATTTTATGAGTTGCTGAGAGTTTAATCTAATGATTGTGATTTCTGAATTTTCTGACAGATAACATCGAGGTGAGATGCAAGACAAGTGGAGTGGAGGGAACCACTAGATCAGGTTCAGTAATAACCTTTTCTGCTTTACTGTATATCTACATTTGATCAGATAAATGTGCTTACTAACACAAACAGCTAATCCCTTATATTGATCTGATGTGAATAGATTTAATTTCTTTGTTGTTGAAACAGAAATATTCCAATAGGAGGTTTTAGTGTGCTGTTTACACAGGGGAAAATCTGTAAACACCCATGGTCTTTTTGCTGTCTGAATGTTTCTGTTGTTACTGTAGGGCACATAAAACCATAATAATTGTGGAATGGTGAAAGCTAATCCTTATCCTGGATGATTGCAGTTAAAATCTTTCTTTCCAGCACATATTTACGTCAACTTTTATTATGAATTCATGGTTCCTTGATGTGCATTTTCTTGACCATTATTTATCTCACTGGCACAGGCTGATTATTTTATCTGTTGCTTTACTTTTATTTCAGTGCCAGACTGGGTTAGATCACAGAGCATGCAGATGTAGTTGTCAGTGCTTTGGGTTATGTGACTTCAGAGTAAGATTGTCATCACTGCTTTGAGAGAACATAAATCTGCTTTTTTAACTGGGTCAGTTTCTTGGGGAAGTGTAGTAATTAAAAATGACACTTGTGACCTTCTGTTGAATTTGTTCTGTTGATTTCATTTCCATTGAAGTTGTTGCATTCTGGTACAAGGAACCAGTGTCACTGGCTAGGTCAGATGGATTTTGAAATTAATAGGACTGTGGTTAGGATTTGCTGTAGGATTTTGGTGGCTGGCATAAATTGCAGGCTCTGTTCTGGGGAGCTGGGAAGGGAGAATCCCTTCTAGAACTTGACAAGCAAATTTGTGTGCTGAAGATATACAAGTAGCTAGGTAGGGATTTGCTCCTGATGAAGTCTTAGCAAGACTTACCATAAAACTGTGATATTTTTATTACCTGACGTCCTTACAAACATTTTTATATTTTTTCTCTCTCAAGATGAAGCAGAATTTAAATCTGCATGGCTTATGTTAGAAGAATATAATTGCATTTTTGATTCAAGGTATGTGATGAAATAAAGGAGTGTGGGGCAAGAGGACCATGTACTCAATTACTGTGTCCTGAGCAGAAGTAAACAGTGTGGACTGTGCTCTCAAGAGTGGGGAATAAAACTGTGTAACAAGTGATGATGGTCTGGCACCTGTAAAGCATCACAGCTGAAGTTTCTTGATTAAAATATTTCTGAGAAATAAATCAGAAATAGCTAGATATTCTGATACTCTAAATATGAGCTTTGGGCTCTTAGCTCAATGAAAATGTTATAGAAAGAGGTTGCTGAAGGTTTTTGAGTTATTTTGGACTCATTTGGGGTTTTAGTGGTTTTTTTTTTTTCTTTTTCCTTTTTTGGGGCTTGTTTTTAACATAGATAAACCTTGTCTATAAAGAGGTGGTGTTTCAAGGCAGAATTTTTTGTCTCCAGCCCTTGCCCTGCTGTTCCCAGGCACCAGATTATGTTGGCCTATGGCATAAATAGGGAGACATGATAAAGAGCCCAGAAATATGAGTTCTGCAGAATCAGCTGTATATTGAAAGTCTTCTGAACTTGAGATCAGGCTCCTAAAGATAGATTTCAGCTGTGATTGTTGGAGACAGAGAAATATAAATGGGCTCTTTCTGCTGGTGCTTGTCACATGGGACAGTCACTCTTTGTGTAAGAGTCTGTGTGAGCTTCACTTACTTGCCTTTTTTTCTGGCTTTTGCCTCTCTGCTTAAGAATAAAGCTTCAAATTTTAGTACTTGCACTGTGAAAATTGTTAGATATATTTAGTTACAGTGAGCACTCTTCCAGGGCCTTATTTATTGGGACAGAATGAATAGAAAGCTGTTGTTTATATCTATATTCCCTGATTACTCTTACTAGCATGCCAACTATCTAATGAAAAACTGCCTTGTGAACTGTTGGTTTATTTATTTATTTCGTGAACAAAGCCTGGTGTGCTCTTATGGTTCCATAGGGGTAGGCAAATATATTGTAAGTGGCATTAATCAGAGCTCCAGCTCTGTCTTGTCTTTAACCCCACCTGTGGGAATAATGCAGGACTTTGTTGTCTTCCCCACTTCCCATCTGTCTTTATTATTAATTTGCGCAGTAATAGTGGATGCTTATTAGGTTGAAATTGGAAAGGAAGAAATCCAGTACTTAAGTTTATAAAAAGGCAAGCTCTGTGACTAATATTTTTTTCTTTTATAAAGCGGTGCTTGCATTTATCCAGAGTGAGAGAAAAAACAGTGGAGCCTGTATGGAATGAAAAAGGAAGTTTCCAGTCCCTTCTACACATCCAAATGTTCTCACCATAAGAGAAGCCTTCACTGTAACAGATCTAATTTTGCCTGAGTTATATTTATCCATTGGGTTGTCTAGTTGTGCTAAAGCATCTTTAAGGACAAGGTGGTAAACCTCTGACTAGCTTCAAGTATGGCAGCTGTTGATGATTTTTGAGTTGTACTAAAGTTTGGCGTAGGCAGTATTCCTTGGCACAAGGAGGATGAGTGTTGATAAACCTGTGTTTAGAACCTAAATGTTCCTTTCAATGTCATGTATGGATGCCCTTCCTTTTGATTTAGAGGCAATTTAGTTTAGTGTTCACAAAGAAAAACCACAAATTAGTAACAGTGTGCTGAAGTCATTAGCTGACAGCCTCAATTAGCATAGCAAACAAAATGCGGAATAAATACAGGAAGAGTAAGACTGACTTAGCCTTGAATTTTCTGCTGTGTCCATATTACTGTGCTACAAGGCTTCATTCAGTAGACCTGACAGACAACTGGAGACTTACAATGTTAAAGAATAAATTCCATTTTAATCCCTTTTGGGGAAAAAAAAGCCACCAACTTTTGGAACTGAGATAGTAATTAGGCTGAAGCAGTGTAGATTAGCCCCACTTAATGTGGAATTTAATTACCTGAAAGCAATTAAATTAACATGGAGTCTGTTGAGCTTGGGGAAGGGTTTGAGTATAGGGATTTTTGGCAAAAATGTTAATGCTGTCTCTGGGCTATAACTTGGTAACTTTACATAACTTCCTTTTGCAGTTTGTCATCCATTCAAAGGCAACTTGTTTTCTTTAGTGAAATAGGTCGTCTTGGTAGGAAAAAAAGTCAAAACTGGCTGGATTGAACTTTGGTTCCTAGTTAGCAACAACCAGGCAGATAAAATAACATCCCCTCCTTTATTACATTTGAGAATTCCAGCCCTTTGCTTCCCTCATCTTGTTTACTTCCTCTTTACTACCTCTGGGAATTGCCAATAACTGCAGCACAGCTACCAGGGAAGCAGTTTGTCTGGGATTAAGGAAGAGGTTGAGTCATTTTTCCTCTGAATTCTGTCAAGATTCACAAGATGCACAGGGCATCCACCTGTTGTGGGGAGGGGAAAGCTCTTTGTGGTGTCCTGATCAATTTTTCACCATGGTTAAAGGAGGAAAGACACAAAGGCACACAGGTGTCAGGAAGGCACTGGGCAAAACAAGTCCTCTTTGTATGAGAGGTGCTGAATTTTTCATTTGAAGAAAGGATAGGAATGAAGGAATCCAGGATTTAGTGGTCTGGTGCTACCATCCTTTGTGCGGTGGAGAAGAGGACGTTGTTGGTCACAGAGTGGCCCTAGTTGTAGACAAGGTGAAGGTTTGGTGTCAATCTGGCGTTTCTTGGGAGAAAGGGCCAGTCCAATGCTGCCTGTTTGCCCTGGCTGCAGCTTTTTGGAGAGAGGCTGCTGCTTGGAGAGAGGTTGTCTCAGAGCAGCTGCACAGGAGTCCTTCGGTGCCTTGGGCTCCTCCTGCAAGTGCAAGCCCAGCCTTGGCAGGGGCTGCTGCTGCAGCTGCTGCAGGGCTGGTAGAGCATGGGGTATCCCTCTCATTTATCACTGAGCAGGGGAGGCTGATGGGCCATGCTAGGACGCATGATTTCTGATTTTTCAAGCTGATTTCATGTCCACTGCCTGACTTTGAGAAAAGAAATTGGTGCTGAAAACGCCTTGCTTTGGTGGGTATTAGGAGGGATCGTGCCATCACTTCCTCCTTCAAGAAACCCAAACCCACAGTGCTGCTTTAGTTGCTTTTTGCTATTTGACTGTGAAGTAGAGGACATTGCATTTTTTGTGGCAGCTTTAGTTTCCAAGTGTGTTGTGTCAGGGTCTTGAGAATCTTTTAAACTTGTGACTTGTGTTTTCTGCTGGCACAGTAGTTTTAAATGTGACAGTAAAGAGTAGTAACATTTTAAGTTGGAAATGCCTTTGGAATGTGGTTTGGGCATATATTTTTCAAAGGAGTAACACAAGTTCAGATTTGTGTTTCCAGTGGTAGACCATTTTGAAAGACTGCTCAGTTTATGGATAATATTTCCAAGTTTTTCCTGCTAGGTTTTCACTAAGCAGGTTAATGGTGTGTATTACTCAGACAGATTGCAGAGAAAGTGCAAAGAGACCCAAAGAGATCTGGTCATCCTTAACTTACTGTGAAACTGTTTGCGTGCTGGTGGCTGCATGAGTGAAGTTGGGATTTAAAGGGAAGGAGAGAAGAACTGAGCCCAGCTGGCTGTGCCTTTCCTCAGAAGGTGACTGCACTCTTGTACACAGACCATGAACGAGAAGTGGCGGTTGTAATCTTCCTCCTTAGCCTCTTACATGTCCAGTCAGGAAAGGCAAAGGCTATTCTATAAGTCAAATTCTGACCTGGATTTGAACAATGGGCTGATAGTCCTGACCTCTTTCTTCTCCCTTTTTCTTGGAGGGGAAGGAGCTAGAACCCTTGGGATCCATCTGTTTCAATGCCTGTTGACTGCAAAAACCTGCTGTGTTGGTGGCTTTGCAGTGTGCTGTGCTCACAGGACACTGTGGGTGAAGGCTTAACCTGGCACACCCTTCTGCAGAGTCTTTAGGGCAAAACAGGCAGGCAAAGGCTGCCTTTGGAGGGATTTGGGGTTTGTTTTGCCATTGCTGATAAATCTGTTCTGCAGTGTGTTCGTTGTGCTGCGAATGCAAGAGTGGATGTTTTGATTTGAAAGGGAATCTTGTTTATAATTCTTCAGTATAAACAAAGTGTGGGGAGGAAGCCTTACTGGAAAGCACAAGAGCCTTCCTAGACCATCTTCTGGTTCAGCAAGCAGTACCTCTCCTGGTGTTTTGCATCAGTGACAATGTATGTGTATATGTATTGTTAGAAGGGCTTCCAAAGGGCCCTTGCTGCATGTGGGTGTGTTTGTGGTTCTGTCATGCAAACCATGGGATATTCCAGCTCTGCCCTCCTCCAGTTTAAGTTCCCAGCCTGCCTCTCTGTGCCCCTGTGAGCTGCTGGCTGGTGCAGGGAGTGAGGCTGGAAAATGATAGAGCTGTCTTCTCACCTCACTTTCCTCATAAATGGCATCAAATGCTAATTGCTGTTCATTCTGCTCTTCAGCAGGAGCAGAGTGATATACAGCTAGGGTTTGCTTTTCCCCAGGGTGCCGTGGGTGTGACTGATGGATCAGAGCCAGAAGAATTTGGCAAAGTAGCCGACTGTAAAGGGAATAATCTTTTTCCTGATGATGGATGGCACTTAGAAAGCAGCTGAGCCTAAAAGCCATTTCTCATGCTAAGGCTCTGCAATGTGCAGGTCAGCCATTGAGCGAATGCAAGCCTTCAAAATGAGAGCTAATAGCTTGGCAGGTTATGCCTGACAAGCGGCAAGTGATTTGCTTTTAGTTCTTTAGTGTGTGGGGTTTAGTAGGTTTTTTTTTTTGTGGCTTGTAACATTTAGTAATTCTAATATTTTTCTATTAGATGATCATCTGTTTCTAAGTTCAGAAATATTTTAAAGAAAACATAGTTAATATGGAAGCACATTTTCATACTCAAATACAGTACTTTTCTATAATATTTAAAAAATTATTTCTATTTAACTGCTGCACCTGCAGCAGGTTAAGAATATAGGATAAAAAAATACATTTCAGCCCAGCAGTTGTTAAAATACTGGACCCTCACTTTACTGTGGAGCAAATTGACAGCTACCTGGGACAGAGAATCATGTGTTGCTCCCAAATAAATGGTCAGGGAGTTGTGGAGGGGAGATTTGAGAGGAAAATCCATAATGGAGTGCAGGTAGATTCATAGAGCATAACAGTAGGAAAAGACAGTTGTCTAATTTGACATGCAACATTCATAGCTCTTGGAGAGCTGATGTTGTCATATTTACTGCTGACTTGGTAAAAGAAGAATGACATAACTTCTATATGGAAAGTCTAATAATCATAAAGTGTCTACATGTGCAACAAAGTCCCAAACAATTGTAAAATGTGGATTTCTCTCCTAGGAGATAGGCCTGTGAGACTCAGTATGTGTTGCTTTTTGAATACAGGCAGTTCTAATCTTTGAACTGCGTGTCAAGTGCTGCGCTTTTCTCTTTGAAGCTTCAAGTTTTAAGAACTGTTCTCTCTACAACCAGATAAGTGCATTATTCAAAACACAGACTTCACAAATAGGTTTTGTTAGATTGTATTCATTAAGCAGCAGCATCTTGACAATAAGTACTTTCAGTGTGTCTGAAACTCCTTGTGTTTAGCAATTCTCATCTGTGATGCTTGAATTGATTTTTTTAATCACCAAGCTGGAGTTCTGTTTTACAGGAATGTATTGACACAGTAATTATAAATGCAAAGTTTTCATCTTTATTGTAATAAAAGTTTTATTATCCAGTATTTGAAAGAAATGTTTTCCACAACAGACAGATTCATATCTTGATACACATGTGCACTCTGTGCAGTTTTCCCAAGAAGGTTTCAGCTTAGTAGTGGCTTAATAAAGTATTCAGGTGAAGTAGGACTCTCATTTAGACTTCCAGAGCAGCCAGAAAGGTGAATTGTAGCATGAACTTCCCTCACAGTTTGAATTCAATGGAACTGAATAAGGTTCTTAACTTGTTGCACATTAGTTCAGTACAGGGTGGGAATCTGCTTCAAATGCCTTCTTCTATTTTATAAAGTTAATTATAGAGTGTAGGAGTTAAATACTTCTATGATCCTTGGAAGAAGGGTTTGTTTAGATCTTACTTTGAATTTGCAAATACATTCCTGCTTCTTTTGATGCTCTATATCTCAATGTTATGAGAGACAACTAAAACTCTGTTGCAAGGTGTTGGTATCCTCTTGTAATAGTGATCTGATCAAATCCTGTGTAAGACTAGGCTGTTTGCATCCAGAAGGGGTTTCTCCCATCTCAAATAGTTGTGGAGTAACTAAATAAGCAATTTTTTGGGGGAGATCAGAAAGAGAATGTGGATATGAAATTGTTTTGTACCTGTGGTGGGAGGTTATCAACTCTAAACTTGATTAATGGGAAATAAATTGTGGAACAAACAGTAGATTGCTTGCAACATGGATGTCAGATTCATGTAGCAATAATGTGTATATTAGTGTTTTATATGCAAAATATTGTGTTCTCTCTTAAAATTTAAAAAGTAGAGATCTAAAATGTTCAGGGTGATGCTTTTGCTAAAATTTATCCATCCGGTTTAGGTTGGACCTTTGGCAAAATCTTTCTTCTTTCTTTCTGTGTCTGAAAGAAAGACATAGTTGCACTTTTACATTTTAAGCAAGAGCTGGAGCAACAGATGGATGATGGAATATGCATTTTCTGCTTGACTTAAGTTTACAAGACTGTTTAGAATTGCTCTCTGATTTTTGAAGAGGTAACAAACCCAGTGCATGGAAAGAGGAATATGGAGTGTTCCTGCTGCATTGTCATAACTCTACCTCTTGGTAGACTGATGCTCCAGACTTTGTGCCAAAATTGTGATATATTTTTCGATCAAGCAGTTAACAAAACATTTTATTACCCCATGAAGCAATGGAGTGACATAAGGCATGCAGTTTGCTAGTGCACGTGGCATTGCCATGCTATTGTTTAGTGTGCTTTGGTTTATGAATACTTCCTTGTTTTTATAAACTCAGGGGTTGCTGGCTACTGCTATCTTCCAAGTGGTGACTTAGCCAAAAATTACCTAAGGATTATGAAAATAACTTTCGTTTTGCCTTTATTTGTACCTGATGCTTTCTGCAGATGTTTCTGTTGTTTCCGATATTAGATCTGACTCAAGTAAGAAGCATGAATTGTTTGGGAGTTGCAATGAATATTGTTTGGAAATACTCCTTAGTCATTTTCTGTGGTGTCTTGGTATGGCTGGCATCTTTCCTGGCTATGATTGTGTGTCCACATTCAGAATGTGACAGCCCCAAGCTGCTGTTCCTGCAAGTTCTATGAGGTTTTTTTCATGGTGCCAGTTTTTTTAACCAGTCTTCATTGTGACTCTTCCTGGACAGTTATGAGGAAAGAATAGGATGGCTTTTAACAAATTTCTTTTTTGAGACTTTAAAAAGTTGCCTTGCTTACAAAGAGTGAGTGATTGGTTGCCCCTTGCCTCTTGTGCAAGAGGGGCATTTGTCTTGCTGTGCAATGTCTGGCAAAAACATACTGAAAACATACTGACATGTAACAGAAAAGGGCAATAGTGCTTTGTCCAGTATTTTTCTTAACAGGAATACTCCTTTCTTTCTATTTCTGTGGAAAAAAAAAAAAAAAAAAAGTTGATCTCTGACAAGCTTTAAATGTGTCCTGGGTAGCCAAGGTGTAAATTTGGGCAAGACAAGGTAACAGGAGACTGCTGCTGCACAGCATGGACCCTGATCAACCACTCACAGTGATGCCTCAAGCAGTTTTGGGAAGGATGGCATTTAAAAAGATAGCTCATTTGGTTTTCCTTCCAAGTGAATAAAGAATACTTAGGAGCTGAAAAAATTGGTATCTTCCTAATAACTATGCTAACTTTGTGTCTTTATTGTATTGCTGATGTGTTTTCTGGGACTTGGCCACACCTGGAGGAGACACCACTTAGTACTTTATTTCTTCTCCATATTGTAGGTCTCTGCTCATGCAGTAGTAGGAATGATAGGAACATGAACAAATCTGTTTATTTTACTGATCCTCTCTTATCAGAGTAATTGCTAAATAAGTGTTGCTGTAACTGCAGTAGTTTAAGTCACTTAAGTTTGACATCTGAGTCTTCCAAACTTCTTGTCTTCCCTTTCACAGCTCCTGGAGATAATCAAACTTAGGGAAATAAAGGATGAGCTTTTTCTTTTTATTGTGGTAAAGAGAAGGCAGAATTAAAATTTCAGGAGTACCTTATTAAACAAATTTTTTAGGCATGGCTTGTCAAGAACTTAAGTGTACAAAAAGGGCTTGCCCAACATGCACTTAGAAACCCCATGCTGCTGTATTGGGAAATACTCCTGTTAGAGGCAATTAAGAGGACACATGTAAAACAGTTCCTTTCTTTCTCAAGGATGTGTACTCACCATCATAAAAGATGCCATGCATTATGGAACTTGAAATTCCAGAGGTGGTAATAAAAAATAAAAATGGGCTGCTAATCCAGTTTGCCTCTTCTTGAATTTCTTTACAGGTTAAAGGTTCAGTCAAAATGTTTTTTTGTGTGGTTAGAGTTGCTAGAGGCTGAGTTGGAGCTGAAAATCTACAGCGTGTCAGTACCCAGTGGAACAGCTCTGTGTGGCACAAAGTTTATTTTAAGAGCCCTGTATCAAAATTCTTCAGGCTCATCAGTTGTTCTTGCCCTTGATGTACACTAAGACTTTAATAACAGCTATGGAAATACTCTTCTGAGAAACGTTGTGCTTCCAAACCTAGGAGCTTTGATCTCTTTCAAGATGTTCTGAGAAGGGACTGGGAATAGTGGAAGGAGAGGAGAAGCCAAGCAGTGCTGCTGTGGGAGTGTACTTCCATGGCTCACTAGGATTAGCACTGTCCCTGCTGTTCAAAGAAACCAGCAGCCTGAAGGCTGCAGTCACAGTATGTGTGGTTTTGTTTTGATAAAAGATACATGATCTTCTCTGGCTTGCTTGAATGAAGTTTAATAGGATCCAGCATCATCCAGGTGAATGCATCTTGGCTGCTGCTTCCATTAAAAACATTTTATGTCTAGCCTCCTAGGTGGTATGTTTCATGCTGTTTAGTTGCAAGATCTTTGTGTCCTGACAAAATAAAAAAAAAAAAATAAAAAAGGAAGTCTGTATTCCAAAATGTTCCTCTTGTTTTTTAACCAGGGAAGTGGAAGTGGTTTTCTGATAGAAAGGAATAAGGATTTTCAGCTAAGCAGAAATATACTACAGCCACTTTGTGTCTGACAGTATATTATGGCATATTTGACAATGTTGGAAGCCAAAGAATTTGACTTATCGTTAATGCACAGCTTGTTTCTCTCAAAATACAGCTTCTGTTTCTGTCAACTTTACATAAAAGGAGTTAAATGAAACAGGTGAGTTCCAGCAGATGGTACCCTGACTGTAATGGCATGCAGAAGATACCTGTTCCTGTCCCAGAAGTGTTTCTTTACCTGGTTTTTGAGCAGTTGTGTGGTTTACTGTCTTCCAGAAGATCTGGGGCTTTTTCAGACCCATAGAAATGAATGTGAGGTACTCTGATGTGTCTGGGTATGTTGGTGTCTCTCTGAATTACAGTTTTGTGGTCTTTTCAGTCACTGCTGTCTGAAATTATGGTTCTCTAAGGAGGCTGCCCTCTGTGACACCTGTGAGTCTCAGCTGGAGGTGCATCATTGTTTTGTGTTAGTGAGAGATGGGGAAGGATGGGAGAGAAAATGAGGTGAAATGGAAATAAAGTAGATTGTTTTTGCTTTCTCTCCATCCTAATGAAGTTGCATTTTAAAATACAGCCATGACCATGATGCCTGCTTACACGGTTCTGGAGAACATACAGTTGTATGACTGTAGAAAAGAGCCATAAAAATGTGCAGAAGATTGACAATTAGGGACTTAATGCTTTTCAGAAAGAGCAATTACAAATGCCTTTATTGTATAGGAAAACAGCAGGTATTGATGCTTGTGTTCATTTGCAGGGAGACACATAACAAGTATCAATCACTAAAACAGATGCTTAATAACTGGCTTTGGAGGTGAGGCATATGTTTTTGACAATGAAGATGATTCATCTTTTGGACAAGCTACCATTTGGGAAAACATTGTAGCCATCCATTGAGATGTTGAAATTGAAAATGTAAGTTTTTGCTATAGCTTTTCAAAGGTGGAAATCCTTCCTAGATGAAATTTAATGGCCTGTGACAGGTGCAGCAGGTAATTTTGGTCATGAAATTTAGAAATGCTCTGCCTTCCTAGCTTAGCATTCTGATGTGTTGTTGTCTGTTCCATCTGGAGCAGTATCTTTCACTTACACTTCAGAAAAAAAAGCAGTGATGTTGATCTAAGGGTCCAAGAGAGAAACTCCCAGAACACTTTCACTGGTCACTTATTGGCATTGCAGAAGCTTCTTCCTTCTTAGGAAATATCTTGAATAGGCAGCTTCTCTTTTATTTGTGCTTCTTGATTTTTTTTCACATAGTTCAAAACTCAGTAACTTCCTGTGGTAGTGTTTTAGAAAAGAGACATTTCTTTGGCTTTTGACAGGTGTGGATGCAGTTTGTCCTTTTTCTTGTAATAAGCTATATTAGAAACAAGATTTTGCATTTAACTTTCTGATAGTTCAACTATTAATCATTTATGTTTTTCAGGCTGTACTCAAATATTTTGATGCCTTCACCAATGCTTTGAGTTGGACTCCTAGTGTAATTCCTGTAGCATTGAATTCTTTGTATTGTGGACGCTTCTCATTTATTGTAAGGTTGACAGCTCAGCTGTAATCTTTAAAAAGGACCTAGGAGATCGAGGGGATAGAAATCTTCCCAGTTTTTTTGTGTCGTGGTTCATTTCATTCCCCACTGTGTGCATTTTGATGTAGTATCAGAGGTAGTGTTTCAATTCCTTTAGCTGAGATTTAGCAGCAGAACTGAGCACGCTGGCATGGTGGCTGTGACTTGACAGACTGCTTTCTTCCCATTTCACTTTGTTACATGCCTGCAATCCTTGTCAGGAGAGTGTGGATCACAGGTGCTAAGTGGGAGATGGGCAGCAGCTCAGGAATTGGGCACAGGAATTTTCCTTTTGAGAGGAGTTCCCAGAGACAGCAGGACTCCTGGCAAGTGCTGCAGAAAGGCACAGCTCCCATAAAGTGATGGAAGGAGCAGTGAAGAGAAAACCCCCAGAGACTCCATAAGGAAAAGAAGCAGCTAAATTAATCTACAGAGTGACAAACCTGCTGTGCCCAAAAGGATTCTCTGGCAGGGAACCAGTGGGCAGGGAAAAGGCTCCTTTTTTGGATCACTCACAGTGGATTCTCTTTTCTCAGCTGACTTACAATAACATTCTTTGATCAAACTTAGATTTTTGGGTTTAGCAACCCCTGGATTGTTTTGGTAACTTGTTGTAGGACAAATTCAGCTCCAGTCCAGGCCAGTTTGGAGTTCTAGGAGAGCATCACACAGCAGTGGACTCAAGTGTTAGAGGACTTGGACAGCCAGGTCTGTAGTTGCTGTGGAATGTACTCATGTCAAGAGTTAAAAATGTTAATAGTTGTGTGGAATCAGATTAATACTCTTTGTGCCGTCCTGTATGTGGACTCATTTTCTCCTTTATTCTTTATTGGAGAAGGTAAGAATGAAATAGCACACAGTTACTTTCTTAGTGATGTGTAAGTTAAGGACAACTTGGATCAAAGAAGATTTATTTTGTGCTTAAGGGAACTGGATGGATATTTTTCCCCTATAGCTTTTCCCAGGCACTTTTTGAATGCTTGAAAATTTGGAACATGCAAAACCATGAGCTTTTATCAGTGTCCAAGTTACAACGTCTGTGTGCTTACATATTGAATACATAGGGGGAATTGTTGCTGTAGTGCTATTGATACAGTTGCCAAACATCAGTACTGTTTAATTTGGCATATGGATTTTAATTGACTTCTGAAGGGGTTAGTGGACGTCTGTTCAACTTTACAGCACACCAATTGAAATAATTGGTTAATAGTTGGTCCTGGCTGTATGCTGGTTGTATAGTGCTAACTTTGGGAAAAAAAAATAAAAGGCATTTTTGTTCCAAGGCATATGACTTCTTTTTGTTCCTGTTAAATCACTGATGTAGAACAGGGGAAGCAGCTCTGAAGTTTTGCTAGTTAAGTACATAGTTAAATGGTGTGTTGCTTCCAGAGAAATGACAGGCAATGTAGGAACTTTCCTGAAGGAAATTGAGCACAATAATGCAAATTTAATGTAATTCCGTTGGGTAGGAAATCTGGTGAATAGCTGAATTGTGAGAGAACAGAGGTACTGTAGTGGCTGTTCAGCTCTTAATTAAAAATCAAAGCAGTCATATATTTTTTCCATTTGTATGTACCATGAAAAATGAACAATTTGTACTTGATTTGTAAAATCCATACCATGTCTTTGTAGGAGAATGCAGAGGGAAGCATGTGACATCTTAGGAGTGACTAAAAAATTTTGTGGGAATTTTGAAACAAATGGATGCTAGAAATCATTTTGATACCTATCAGTGTCCCATATTTTATGTAAGTGTAAGTTTGAACTGGACCTGTTTGAATTCAGAGGATTTGCTGATACAAAATTGAGAGGGTCATACCTGACTTAACTTCTGGAGTATTGGAGTTTATTTGATTTATTTAGTACTTGTCATTTTCAGTCAATTCAATTATCCTTCAAATGAAGCTCCAAGAATTGTATCACTCTAAAAAGATGAAGTATGTGTGCTCCAGGAAAAACTCCAAAACTTGTGTTTTTCTGGTTTGTGCAGGGAGGTTTTTGCAGAAATAGGAGAGAAACGGGCTTGCAGCAGTTTTAGAAGTTTTTTGATATGTGAGCTGGGATATCTAGAAGCCTTAGTTAGCAAATACCTTACCAAAAAGGGAAGTTTGGAAAAGAATTTATTGTAAATGCCAAGATTAGATGCTGCACTCCTGGCAGTTGTCGAGACAGAAAGCAAAAAAAATATTTAGGGAGTCTGTGTTATTGCCACGTCTTCTTTTCTCAGTTGCTGTAGCAGCCATGGGAAGGGAGCAGCAGCTGGATCACATTGGTAGTAGGAGAAAGGAGCTAACTAAAAACCCCCTTGATCTTCAAAACCCTGCTCAGAATGGCTGTACTGAAAGAGAACTTCATGTATAATACAGGAAGATTGCCTTCAGAAGCTTGCCATGCAGAACAGCTTTATGCTGTAATTCCAGCTTTTTCAGCACAATACAAGTCAATGCTTGATCTAACTGGTATCACTTAGGGAAATTGAATGTTCACAGCAACAGTTCTCCCATCTCCTTGTATTTTTGTTGGATCTCAAAGTCAATGTTTCTTGCTGTAAATCTGTTTAGTTTTGTTTATGTTTTCATGCACAGCAAATAGCCTATTTTATTGTGATTATTTGTGGTAGTGGTATAGATTTGATACACAAGAGTGTCCTTTGGGTTCTGTTCTGTTTACAAGTCTGGTTACAAAAAGCCCATTTTGATATGTGGCCACTAATTGGTAAAACTGTGAGCATCTCATCCTATAGATATACCAAATGAAAAGTGGTTTTCAAATTAAGATAACTTTTTAATGATTATCGACATGTATATGTCAATCACTTTGAGAGTTGTTAATTGGAAAAAAATTATCTCTTGGGGTGCAGTGCTTTAGAAGCAGGATTCAGATTATAATTGGCTAGAGGGAAGGGCTTCTATCATCCTCCTCCTATGCCTCAGTTACCTGTCAGGGGAGCTTAAAACCCATGGTTTTTAATGATTTCAGATGACATCCAGGGCATTTCTCACTTAGGGAAGCTGATAACCTGCAGAGGCTTTGAGCTGGTGAGAGGTTTTCATGTCTCGTTCCACCTTGCTGTGGCACATCAGAGTCTTTGCTTTGTTCACCCAACAGCCTTGCTTAGGGCTGGCTCTGTGTTAGCAGCTCTGTAGGAAGTTATCTTGGTTGTAACAGGCTTGGGTGTGGGTGTTTCTGCCTTTAAATTTTAAAAGCTACATTAGTGTTTTACTACAGAATGTAGCCTGGTGAAATGAGGACAGGGGAGCTTTATTTAGGATCCCATATTGGTCTCATGAAAGGTTAGGTAGGGCTTTGGTAGTTTTTGCAGTTCTGTCTTTGCTGGCCTATGTTCTCCCCTGCTGTGGGAAGTATGGCTTAATAGCCAGTAAAGTAAGTTAAACAAGTGAAAAATGTACTATGGGACTCTGAAGTTTTCTTCATCAAAGACTTCACTGTTACAAAATGCTGATTCTATGTTTTGCAAGTCTTTACTAAGTATCTCGTATCCTGGTTTTTCCCCAAGTGTACATATCTTGATGTTTTTGCAGTTGGGCTACATTTCTCTTGGCTGTTACTGTATGGTCATTACTGTGCCCTAAGAGAAGGTCAGCTGCATTCTTTCAGCGTTTTTTGGTTTTTCATACACTTGCAGTCCAGGCTTCTGTGGAGAAACATCTGTTTGCTGTCAGACTATGTGAATACATGCAGTCACCTCAAAACATATTTAAAAATGCTGGCTGTGTTTTTCCTCTCTATGATAAGAATCTGTTATGGTATTGTTCCTGGCTGTTTTGAACAGGTAGAGGTTTGCTCTGTCCACTGCAGGTTTAGGTCTGTTTTTCAAAGCTGAAATGGAAAAATAGAGATTTGGTGTGTTTTTTTTTTTTTTTTTTTTTTTTTTTTTTTTTTTTTTTAAATGTGGTGATTTCCTGCAGAATTGCTTACAGCCAAAGATAGAACAGAGGTCAGGTGGAATTTTTGGAGGCTTGTGTTGGTTCTGGAGTTTGTTTCCTTGGAAGGAAACAAACTCCAGACAAGCCATGCAAACCCCTTGGAGCTGGGCTTTTGTGGGGCTGCACTGTTTGGTTGCAGTGCCTGTATGACCATCACCTCTCCAGCCCTCTTGGTGGGAACTCTTGGAGTGGTAGGGTTGGAACACTTGGATCTTGGGGATTCAAACTAATGTCTGAATAGTAGAGCAGCTCCATCTGCTCCTGGTTTTGAGTATATATCTTGGTGTATACCTTCTTTTGAGAAGTTTCAGAACTCAAGATGGGATTTTCCCACTTGGCAGTTGTACTTTTGCTCGTTATGTCTGTGCACAAGGATTGTCCATTGTTACAATGAAATACCAGTCTTGATGAAAGTGAATTCAATATTTTGTCTAGCTGAAATTTAGGCTATGTTAGCAAGGCTGTAGTTCTGTAATACAACCTGAGTTATTGTTATACTATTTTTTCTTTTTTTTCTTGTGTATGGTAATACATTTTTCCTCTGGTCATGAAAAAGCAATGCACATCTTAAGGATTATGGCAGAATATCTAGCAACAGACTTAAGAAAAGAAAAGTAGAACTGTCCAAATGAGTCTAGCAGGTTTTTACTGCTCTGTAATATTTATGGGAAAGTGAATGGTTACAGGGTTGAACCTGTGTTTGAAGTAGAGGCCCTTGTAACATGCACATGAAAAGGGGTGTTCTTTGACTCTTCTTGCTAGGTGGAAAGTGCTTAATCAGAAAATTTACCAAATAAAAGAATACCTGATAAACTTTTCATTTCATCGGGAAAGGAGGGATTGATTTAAACCCTAACCTGGCAAGAAGTTGATGGGCTGAAGCTATTATTAACGTAACTCCGTAGAAGGTTACGGAGTGGCCATGCAGGTTTTGAATCTATTTGTCTCCCTATACAGCCAGTACAGCATTGGGAGCTTTTTTTTTTTTTTAACAGGATTGTGTTTGGACTGCATTTAGAAGTAATATTCCCTAATAATTGTTTGCCAAGCATGACCTGATCAGAACTCCACCATAGTGGTGTTGAACTGGAGTAATATGTTCTCCAAAGGCAGCAGTGGCAGTCTGGTGAAGAGCAGGTAATGCAAGGTCCCCTCCAGAAGTTGTGGATTGCTGTATGTATTGATTTCCCATCATCAGTCAGTACAAGCTGATTGCTGCTATCTCAACAGACAGATTTTTAACCAAGAAAACAAAGGAGGGAAAAGTAAAAGGTGAATAAAAAGTAAAAGTAAATGGCTTTGAGTAGGAAGAAAATCGGAGATCAGTTACTGGCTGCAAAATGAGCTCTAGAATCAAGATGATATTTCAGAAAGTTAAATTTACTGAAGAATATAAATAGTAAGAACTCTTAATTTCTGTGAAGATAATTTTCATCCATTTTAAAAGATCAAAACAAGCTTTAGTGATGAAGGAAAATGTTTAATGCTTTTCTCTCCCTATTTAGTGTGCTGCTTCCAGGACAGGTGAGACTGAATGCATTTACAGTGCTGAATGACCTTGGCCTGTGCAGCCATTGCATCTAAATTGTGGCAAAGCCAAATACTGGGTTTCAACAGGATACATTAGGTATTCACTTGGAACTGGAGTAAGATAAAGTGTGGGGATCAGGTAAGATAAAGATGGAGGATGGCTCACTTTGGTTTGAGTGGGTTACTCAAAACCAGAGAATATCCCTGTGAAATGCAGCTGGAGAGCTGTGCTGCTTTCTTAGAGGTCATTGCTGCAGTGGAGTTAAAGAGGAGGACAGAAGCATTTTTATGTACTCTACATGATCTTCTAACTGTGGAATCTGAAAACAGCCTCCCAGATAGACATAAAAACTACAGGATGCCTCTTCCTTCACCAGAACTCATGGGCTTTCTTGGAGAAGTTGCTTGAGTCCTTGGGGGAAGAGTAACGTATGGCATTTAGTGATACTGTCTTTTAGTCTGCATGGCCGAGTATCTGCACTCAGGTTGCTCAAGGCATCTTTATTAAATGTGTGCAGTGTTAGAAAAAATGTTATACAGAGCTTCTTGTGTGTGGTGTCTAGACTTGGCTTTGCTTGAAACTTTTGTTTGTGGGAGATGTTTAAATTTAATCTTGTTAGTAGATTTGTTTCAGGGATAATTTTTGAGCCTCTTATCTAAAAATTTTTTCCCATCCAATATATTTTCTCACTATGACTTAGGCTTATCTTTGCTTTATGTAATATGGTTTGAAAAACAGTTGGAGAATATCTGGCTTTTAGGTCACTGATTACAGCTCTTGTGGTTGAATGTATTTGGAAAATAAAAATCTGAGAGAGCTTTTAAAAATTCAGATGAAAATTGTACTTACCCACCTTAAATATATTATGCTTGTTAAAAATCTCTATCTGATGATATGGTTGAGAAACCCATCCAAAATACTTCTAAAGAGATAATTGTTCCACATTGTTTGTAAAAGTGTTTTTTTCCATTCTCTTTGAAATAGCTCTATTTTAGTTTAACATATGCAGTGAAGCACACATTATTTCCATCTAGTATAATTTGGTGATTGATCATTAATTGTAGGTTTGTAGGTTGTCAGTCTTGTTTTTTGTATTGCCTCACTTGCCTCTTCCTTAATACTTGTTGACATTTAAAACATATCTCAAGATAGAAATTTCACTTTCTGTATATAACCTTGTCTACCATATTATCACATACAAATGAATGCTGATTCTTAGTTTAAACAGGTGTTTGCCTTGTTTGTCGGGTAATTGTTATGCATCACCTGTGTTGAATGGCAATTAGGGTTTTTCTTAAAATAGAATGTCTCTGTGGCCAGGGCAATTTCAGAAGTTGCCATGGATGCCAGAAATGTTGCAGCTCCAGTGTTCCATGCATTATGCTGTGAACCTTGTAGTTTTGCACTTTTGTTCTTTTCTTTCCTGGGTTATTCCTGAAGAACAGGATGAATTACCCAGGATGTGGCTGGGTGGTTCTTCTAAAGTTTTACGCAATCATGCCTTGACCAAGGCAATCTTCTTTAAGATGGGGATCAAGTTCTCTGTGTGATGCTTTTGTGGTATTGGCAAAACTCTGGGATTTGAAGTGAAGCCCATGATCCTCATTCCTGCCATTGCTTCCATCTGCAAGGGCAGTTGTGGTTCATGTCCTGCTCTTGGTTGGGTGCACCATGCCTGTCATTAAGGGCAGTGAGGATAGAGGATATATAATACTATTGTGTCCTATGGATAAAGTGGAGCCAAGAGAGGAGCAACTGAGAGGCTTTAAAAGCCTCATTGTGGAGAAAATACCATTTTTTTTCCAGAGTAATTTATTTTTTGTCGCCTTATGCTTTCGGTCCCTGTTTACTTGAGTTTTGTGTTCTTTGTGTGTTTTCTTTTTTTCTTTCTTTGTTTTCTTTCCACTTAGTTTCTTGTGGAATATTTTTTTTCTCCTCAGTTTTATGTTATTACATGATCATAACATGGAACAATTCAATAGAGATTGAGAATTCAGATCCTGTCCACTGTGCCTTGATCCAGAGGAGCAGCTCAGAGCTGTGAGAAAGGTGTCCTGTGTGATTCCAATCTCAACTGAGGTACTCTGAAGTATTAGGGAAATTTAGGCTGTGACTGAAGAGCTGTGCTGAGGTGTGCTTTAGACCCTTACAGGATGGCAAAAGTAATAAAACCAACAGTAGTTTTAAGTATAGTGAAGTAGTGATAAACTTGGTGTTTCAGAGAAATCTAAAGGGGTTCAGTGTTACAGCCCAGCAGAGACTTGGCCATGGGAAGAACTTTAATGTGGGACAGGCTGAAAGCTCAGGTGAAGGCTTTCCTCGAGGAGTACGTGGCACCAGCATTCCCTTTGTCATCTCAAATTACTAAGAGAGAATCATTCTACAGTTTGAATCATGTAAATTCAGATTTTAGGGAAAGATAGTATGTCAGATTACAACTTCGGATGGTTTTTCTACCTTCAGACATGCACTGTTTTCAGTCTTTCTTAGTTGGCAACAGTGTGTGTCAGCCTGTCCATCCTGATTTGATTTTTATTTGTTCCAAGGCTTAATTAGAAGTGATGTGCTGCTGGAGAGTCTGAAGGTATTGCTGTATCTCATAGAGGAATCTTGTTGGCTGAAATAACTCCCCTAGTCCTTCTTTACATGGTGCTCTTTTTGGTTGTTGTAATGACTGTAAGTTGTTTGTTACTGATCAAATGAACCCTTGATACATATTCATGTGCAGATGGCAGGGGCTCATCTCTGAACCCTGCCAATCCTTTGCAGTTGGTTGAGTGTCAATATGCAAAATTTTCTGGTTTTAATAAGGCGTTTTTGATCAATAATCATGACTATTACTGAGTGTTGACATCACTTTTATTCATGAGTTTTGATAGGAGCACCAATTAAAGTAGCAGCATCTAATGCGTCATTAGAGATAAAATTTATCCTTGGCATGGTTTCTGTACTGTGTGCATTTTCTCATATGAGGTGATGGCACTATCAGCTGCTCCAAATGCAACTCTGTATCAATGTGTTCACTATCAATGTTGTGATAAGAGATATCAGTTAGCTGGGATTGAGTTATGTTCAATTTAGAGATCTTAATCTGTTATTTACTGATTGGAAAACTTCAAATTGTTTCAGCTTTTTTCCTAAGTAAACCCAGGACTGAGCAGTTAAAGATTATATTTTGATGTTAAATGCATTTGCTTACTACTTTCTGTCTAGATATAGAGCAAGTGTATTTTATTACTGGGAAGCAATATGTCCATTTAGGAAGTGACTTGGGCTACAATATTTTTGTTGGCAAATTTATTTTCCAGGCATAATGTTCTGGTTTTTTTCTATACCCATTTGAGAGAAGATGAAATCACCATTAATCATGTTTCAAAGGCTGTGATGCTGCAATTACTCTGTTTTATGCAGCTGTGGGCTGTAGGATGTAGGCAGACTGTCATCTGCAACCTGGCCTTCTTAAAGTAATTCCTTATAAATCACAAACATAATCAAACTTTTATCACCAGATAAAAACAATGCTTTTCTTTAAAACTGGCCCCAAATTACTAATCTGTCAGAATGTTTCAATCAAAATTGCCATCTAAACAGGAGGAAAAAAGGCTGTGCTTCCTTAAATCAACTCAAGGCAAGCAGGTGGCAGGCTTACCAAGAGGGGCTTGAATTCCAGTTTTGGTTTCATGGACTACTACATTAAAGAACCTGCACTGAGAAATTGTTGTGTCCAGCTGCTTAAATATAGTCATCTGGCTGTTCCTTTGGGGGTGGGGAGCTGGGGTCAATCATTCCCCTAGCTTTTCAAAGGTTTTAAATAATGAAACTCTTATAAGCCATAGAAAAAAGTTTTTGCTTCCTGAAATGTTTAGGCTTAGTCTGTGATGGCTTGAAATATGTTTTTAGGCAGGGGGGCTGTGAGGTTGGACATAGGATTGCCTCCAATGTGCAGATGTTTGGAAGTCCAATCAAAAAGAAGTTAGTATACATGATGAGGCTTGTGTTAGCTATTTTAAAACAATCTTATTTACAGTGATTTGGGCTTCAGTAAAGCCTGAAAACCATGGAGGAATGAATTATTAGTGAGTTGAGTAGTTTAATCTAACCACAGCATTGTATTTCTATTTGCATGTTAGTTTGGCGAGCTGGTAATTTTTTGACATTCCTCACTTAGCTTTCAGCTTTGTTTAGTTAAGATACTAAGCATAAAATTATCCTTTTTGAAATATAAAATGTTTCCCAATGCTGGGGTATGAGGGAATCAATTTACTGAAGTCATGTACATGAGGTTCTCTCCCCACACACTTCCTGCGTTGTTTGTGTCTATCCTTCACCTTCCCTGTTTCCACTAGCTCCATTTCCAGCTCTACATGTGTCTTCAGACAATGTTTATAATCACTGTCTTCTTTACTTAGTCATGTAGCAGATAATGTCTGGAGTACACACAGAAATCTCTCAGACCAACTGGAGTGTTGTTTGCGGCTTTTTGGTGATTTTAATCTCCAAATGAAATTTGTTAGTGGTGTTTCATGAAAGTTCCCATTAAATGTGTAACAGCTCCTCTGAAATGTTAGATTCCTGGTTTGACACTTATGTGACTTTGCTATCCCTACACCACGTTTCCTGGTCGTAGGGATGGATTTGCAGCGTGTCCTTGTGGCACCACTGATGTTCCCTGCAGCAGGGACTGCTGTTTGCTCCAGGAGTGTGGCACATTCTGGGCTGACTTCAGCTGCCTGCATCCATTCTGCAGTCCATATCCATAAGGAGTATTTGAGCGGAATGCAGGCAGTGCTAGGAGCTTGCCAGGCTACAGCAGCTGTATGAGGAAACCATCCTTGCCAAATGGTAAATCCTGCAGTGCCCAGGGTCACAACATAAACCTTTTCTTACAGTGAGGAGGCGCCCTGTGGGAATAACTTCAGCACAGTGCACGACAGTTTTAGAGGCAAAAGCTGCTCTGGGAGACTGAGGTATTTTTCCAAAATGGTCCTGCATGAGTCATTTGGAGCTGCAAGCAATACTATAATTACATTGTAAATTGTACAGAGGAAGGAGTTCTGAGTCCCAACTTCTAAATTGAGAAGTTTGTGTTTCTTGACTGCATAAAAACTGTTTCTGAGCCTTGCGTTGTTCCCCTGTCTCAGTCCCTCTCCAGCTTGGAGTCAGGGAATAGACTAGCTGAAGGAAAGATTGCTTGCCTGCTTTTGTGGCTCTCCTGGATTCAGTACTGCTAAGACCCAGACTGAAGTACACAACACAGAACTTGTGTATTGGTGCACTCTCCATGTGTACACACAGAGGAATGTGTGTTGGCACGTGCACATACTCCCTTCCTAAAGACATCAGGGAAAGTAATTCACTGCATTATGCATTTTTAGAGTGATGTATTGGTGCAGATTTATCACTGTTCTTTCAGTCTCACAAGGCTGTCATGATCTGCTTGAAATTATTTCATCTCATAGATGTTTTGGAGCTGGCATGTGGGTGGGCATAGATCAAAAAAGCTTTTTTTAAAACCTCCTCATGATTTAAAATGTTCCAACAATCAAAGGTTTTGGTTTTTTGTTTTTTTTTTTTTTTTACTGATACCATAGGCTTTTTAAAGTTTCTTATCCTGCTGTTGTCTAGCAGCATATAAATCTTAATTGGTCTGGGAATTTTTCTTGTGGCATCTTTTGTAATACCCATTAAAATGCACTGAGACAAGCTTTTGCCTTTGTTTGTAAACAACTATCTCCAGTAGATGTATATCTGCAGATTGGCTTACATGAGAATGAAGGCTCTGTAGGTGTGCAAGGACTGGCTGTGGAGGGAGAACTTGTGTGATCATTTCTTAGATAATGAGCTCCAGGCTTGCTGTTCATTGTAAGGAGCTATGTGTTGGTTGTCCTGGCAGAACTCTGTGGCGTTGTTGTTTGATAACTGGTGTGATTCAATTCCTTGTAAGCATTTTTTGATAAGATTAATGAATGAGCTATAGTAATGAAAGATTTGTATTTGTACGTTGTACTTGCATATCTACAGCTGAATGTGATCCAGTTTCTGTCAGTTTCCCTATTTAACTTGCACTCTCAATTAAATACCAACCACCAGTAGCTGAAAACTCCTTTGAGTCTCCTTCCAGTATTTCCAGGAGTGTTTTGCTTATTTATGAAGCTTGATGTGCTCAGACCCTCTGTTCTTTGTCTCAGGCACAGATGACATACAATGATCAAATAAGAAGTGTAGTACTTTATCTTAATTCTCAAATCTGCATTTTATGCTTTTTCTTTCATGTTTTTATGACAAATTCTGTTGTCCAGCATTCTTGCAGCATGTGCTTTGTCTACGTGGTTGGTTTTGAGTGAGAATAAGAGTAGAACGAGCAGAAAAAACCCACAACAATGTTGCCAAGAAAAACAAGATTCAGAATGTATTGTGTGAAAATAAGATGGGTTCACTGAGTTTTTGTTTGCTGTGGCAGTTAATTCAACGCTGGTCTCACCAGTGGAGGCTCATCAGTGAGTCACATAGAGCTGGCCTGTGCTGAGCAGAATAATTCACATTAGCCAGTGACTTTTGGGAGCTGACTGCAGTTGCCTGTGCTCGTTCCCAGGATCAGTAGGGGAGTCCAAAGGAATGATCTCTGGAGTCCCTCAGCTGCTGACCTGCCAGTGGTGATGCACTGCCTGAATACCTGGGGAGACAAACCAAAATGTGCGGAACTGTAGCAATAAAATTGAATGGTAGCATCCTGGGATATTGCTTGTCTCTCTAGTCCTAGAGACCTTCAGGATATCCCTGGCAGAAATGTCTCTCATGCAGAAGAATTAGGTAATATTCTGCTTGGATGTTTCTTTCCTGTCTAAGAGCGACTGCATCTTTAGTCTCAGCTTTGCAGATACTTTATTACCTAAAGTGTGAGAAATTACTATGTCTAATTTGGGAACTTTATTTTCTTTCTCCTTTAGTCTTTTCTTTTTATAGAGTACAATGTGGTTTTGAGCTGCAAAAAGTCATAGCTGGTTTCCCTTGAGAAACACTCTTAACTTCCTGCTCCCTGAATTGACCTTAAGAAAATAGTTTGGCTTAGTGGATTTTGATTTTTTTTTTTAATCAGTTGGTTTACTCCCTTTTGTTTCATTGAAAGCTTTTACCACCATGTTGCATACAGTATTTAAAGCTTGTGTGGGCACAGGTTGTTTAGACAACCCTCAGATTTGCCATGAGGTTTCTTTTAACTTGGATACAGTTTCTGATATCTAATTGATGTTCTGGCTCTTCCTTCCATAATCTGCTGGAGCTCATTGTTTTATGGGACTGCTCTAACATTTATATTGCAGGGTGGTTTAATTCCTTTGAGTACAGCCTTGCTTTCTTCTATCACCCACTGTAGAATGTACTTTAGACCTTTACATATTAGCTTTATTAATTTTCCAGGATTATTTCACGTAACACCACAGATAAAATTGGGGTTTTCTTGCTCAGCATTACTCTGTGGATATGTAAGTAAATCCATTTGTAATGTGAAATACATAGGTACCACGTTCCTGAGACATACAAGACTTTTATTCTTCTCTGTAGAAAAGCAGGGTCTCTTGGGTCTGTTGAACCAGAGTATTTATAACAATTATTTTTATGACCTTGCAAAAGAAGAAGGTTAAATACTTTGCAGAACAAAGATGAGATTAATAATCACATTAAAATTCTGCAAGATTGCAATAGGGAATTCATCTATGAACTGAAGAAGACAGAGATGGGGTAAACAAATTTGTAAAGGGGAGTTTAGGAAAGACTGCTGGCTTAGCTGTAGCTGTGGAGGGCTGTGGAAACTTTCCTGTGGATTTAAAGTTTGGAATTAATTTTTTTTAAATGGCATAATCCAAGGTAAGTATCAATGTCCCAGATGTGCTGTATAGGTCCACTAGGACAAGTGTGGTTATTTATCTGGAGTTTTCAAAAGGATAAGTTGAAATGGTTTGGAACATTTTGCTCTGAGATGATGTCAAGCATAGTATACCTCACAGATTTTATAGCCTCCAGTAAGTGCTGCTTGTTGTCTTCTAAAACTGACATAACTTCTACTAAGCTATAATTATAAAGGAGCATCCTCCCTCTCTTCAAGGAAGAGGAAAAATTGAGTATTTAGGAAGAAGTTATCCCACATCCTGGGACATGTACAATTTGAAATGTATTCTAAAAGCTGAGTTTCTTTCATGCTATTTTATGATTGTAGGTATTACTGAACCTGTGCAGGATTGCTTTGGATGTGTATAAGTGAGAAAGGACTGGTTTTGATAAAGACAGATTTTTGGCAACTGTTTGAGAACAAACACAGCCAAGGTGCTTCTGTGTCTTTCTCTGATAATTCAGTTGAAGAACCTCTCTGTGTGGTTTGTGCAATGTCTGTGCCTTGAATATAAAGAGTGAATTGCTGTAACTTTCTGCTGCACATCCAAGTCCTTTTGCTGACAGCTGCTCTGTAAATATAATTCCTGAAATATTGGTTATAGTGACTGTGAACAGTACAATATGAAGGGGTTTCTAAATAAATTTTGCTGGCAGGCAGCTGTGCCAACAGCTTCAGGCACTATGGGGCGAACAGCAAATAAGCAAAAAAGGAGTAGAGCCATTTGAGTCAGTGTAATCCCAGTTCCACTGCTCCCTTTGATCTAACCTTGAACGCTGCATTAATGAGTGTTGCCTTCCAGAGTGTTCTGTGACCTTTTCATTTGTTCTGCTTTAATATGAAACGCACAGTTGGGATGCTGTTACCATATAGTTACTAAAAAGCCTGGGAGAGCCAAGTAAAAGTGGTTACACTCTTTTTTATGAAACAGTGTTTGACTCTCATGGGTGAGGTGTCAATCTAGGTGTGAATGACACTTAAATATGTGTTTCAGTCTTGTCTTCTGGGTCAGATCCTGTATCAGTTGACAAGGAAATGTTAGAGTGGATGCTGTCTGTAAAACCCAAATTTGCAGAGGGGGGAGAGTGAGAATTTGGAGCTTCTGCTGTCTTCAGGGGAACAGGAGGTGCTCAGCTGTAGAGTCACAAAGTCATTATGTGTGGAATAGTTTATGGTTTTATCTTCTGCCTGGAATATAACTCTTAAAAAACATAGTTTTAGCTCAGAAATAAAAATACATTTGTGAAAAAGCTGAAATTGCTGCTCCTCTTCCTTTACGCTTTTTTTAGTAGAAAAAAATGGAGTTGGTTGAGTGTGAGTGCAGCACTGGTGTGCTCAGTTCAGTACTGTCATGATGTTGAAATGGTAGAGGATATATCTCACATCAGATGAAGGGACAATGCATCTTGTAGCTCCAGAACACATTCTCTTAGGCAAATGTCCTTCAGCATTTATGATCTTGATATCCCAATGAAGGCATGATAGAAGCAAGTGAAACAGGCGAGCGTGATGCATTGGATAATTACTAAAACTGACACATGTTTTTTTTGGCAGAGTAACAAAGCACTGAAATTACAGCCTTGTGGGGCAGTGTGCAGCCTGCTGGGGAAGCTTCCTGATGTTTCAGCACTGGGTTTATGTTCTAATAGTAACCTGTATCATTAATTGTACATTTGGGGTCTTGACCTCTGGGTTGGTGAAGTGACTGCCTGGATAACTGAGGCTATCAGCAACTTGCTAGGTGAAATCATTTGGGATATTGGGATTCAAAGGTAGTAAATTGTGTTTGGTATCTCTGACTTTTTCCTCAGTAGCATAAACAGAATAATTAAGCACCTGGTGCAATGTCCTGAAGCCGTTTTTCCTCCAATCTTCTTCTGCTTCTTGAATCAACAAGAAGTTCCTTTGTCTCAGATAAGCTTTAGGTGAGAGTGTAGGTCTAGGCTTGAGTAATATTTGATCATGGGGCTTCAAAGTTTGAAGTTTATCATGATCTTTACTTTCTTACTGAATTGAGACCACAAGGAAAAACAGAATTTCCTTTTCATTGATAGCAAGTGCATGTGTGATTATCAAGTCTTAATGATGACAAAAATAAAATACAATTCACTATGAATTTTATAGTATTTTATTTCACTATGAAATTTACTATGATGCAATATCAAGTCTGTAATTTTGTTTTTTTACTGTTTCTTCTTGTGTTTCTATGAAGATGAACAGGTGATCTAATGGTAAGAATTGCATGTTTGATAAGGAATTGGGTACTTGCAGATTTTATCACTTGTTTATTGATTGTACTCAGTAGGTATCAGGTTGCAATTATTATTGGTGGGCTTTGTGCTGTAGCTGAAAAGCCTTGGATACTTATGCTTCTCCAATTTGTGGTTAAAAAACTATTTTGAAATCCTTGAATGCAAGAACTTCATCTTAGTAACAACTGACTGAAAAAGAAAAAAGGTATATCAAGCTGTAGGAAATTGTTAAATAATGTGCTAGAGGCATTGGTGTCACCTGGCTTTACTTGCCATTTTGACTAATGATATAGGAAAAAGGGAAAACATAATTAATTGGATTGATTTCGGTGAAACTCAGCTGAGAACTAATGAAAAAAACCCCTGTGGCAATTAATGGAGAAAATGGTACAGGGTGATGAAGGACTGCATAATGTAAGTTCCTGGTGTTTTCCTTAAGGTGAATGGGGAAAAAAGCAGCCAGGTCAGGGGAAGAAGAATGAAGTAGAGAAACAAGAAATGAAGGAAAAGAAATAGCAGGAATTCATATTCCTCACAAAGATAGTTTTTACACTAAGGCAGCAATAGATAAATCAATGAAAGGAGTATATAGAGGATGTAAAGTAATTTATCCATTTAATGGATCAGGGAAATAATATTCCCTTGATGATAAGGTAAAATTCTATGTCTTGATGTCTTGATACTTGAAAGTCAAGGGATCCGAGAAGATTGAAGGAAATAGTATAACTAAATACCTCAGACTGAATCAACAAAAATATCAAGATTCCTAGGATGGCTTATTCAAATATTCAGTAAAGGGCATATTTTCAAATCCTCAGTGCTGCACTAGAGGGGATTGAACTTCCTTATGCTGAAACAAGATATGGCGCCTTTTCTACAGGCACAGTTCCTACAAGCTGTGGGAGTGCAGTATTCATTTTTATTTTTTGCTTTTATTGTTATGAAACTGCCAATCAGTTTTTGCTTAAAGGATCAGGAGTTCTTGTCTAATTCTGCATGTCTCATGCACTCGTATTTAGTGGGATTAATTTAAGAAGTGGTCAAGCTTCTGCTCCGTTTAAGTGGTTATTTTGTTGGTGTAGGGCAGATGTGCATGAGGAAATTATGTTGAAATATATATATCATAATTCTTATTTAGAAGTACGGTTCTATTGCTACATGAAACATATTTCCATTGGCATTACATTTCTTAAAATGAGATAACAATTATTGTGCTTTGATAATACTCTAGTTCAGAACTTGTATCTGTCATTGCTTCTTTTTATTCTGCTACATCAGAAACTATAAAGCAGCAGTAACAAAGGTACAAAAATGTTGGCAAATGAGTGATCTATGAGAATTAGTGTCTGCTCTGTACCTTGGCAAGAAATTGGAATGCAGAAGGGTAAGCTGGTGATATTGTTGCTTTGCAGTGTTTTGCAGAAAAGGATTAAGCAAACATTTCAATTTTTTTGTGGTTGAGTAGAGGAAGGTTTCTAATACTGGAGTCAATGACTCCAGTTGGATTTTCTGTTTTCTTCTCCATATAAAGTGCTTGTAAGAAAGTCAAAGCTTTATACTTTGCAGGGGTTAGAGAGGTGCTCCTCTTTCCCCCGGAATTAAACAGCATCCTTGCCACAAGACCCACTGAGTGTCTATCAGAACTGAGTTTTTGACCCAAAGCTGTCCCAGTGCAAGCATCTGTGTTCCAGTAGCCCTGCTGCTGAATGAGAGAATAATGCTTGCAGGCATGACACTTACAAACTGGCTTTTCCTTTTTTCTTCCTTTTTTATATCCCTCCCTTGTCCAGAGCTGCTAACTCAGGGCTTAGATTGCAGACACTGCTACAGCCTGCTGGAGCTGCAGTCTCCCTGCTTCACTTCTCTGTAGTCTAGAGAGAAAGGCTTGCCTAGATAAAGGAAAGGCAGCAGCTGTGAGTTTACGTTCATTTACTGGGGAAAAAAGGGCAAATTTTGGGATTCTGCAGCACTATGGTATATAAGACTTTATTTTTAAAAGTGACGGAAATATACTTGTGAAAAATATTAAATTCTTGAAATGATTTTTAAGTGGGGGTGGAGAGCTAGGAGCCTCTGGGAAACTGGATGGTTAGCTTTGTAAAGGAAGATGAGCTGAAAAAATGTGTCAAGCTTTTATTGATCTTTAGCAAGGATAAGCAAAAGCATCTGTTTAGCAATCTAGTGGTTAACAAAAACTTTCTCTTGGCTGGTTTATTTCTGTTGCTTCAATGTGCTGTAGTACAAGTGATTAATTTCATTATGAATCCCCAAATCCATCGAAGGACCTCTCAAAGCACAGAGCTGAAGATGGCTGAGGCTGTCTGGGAATGCTGCTGGCATTTCCAAAGGTTATATCACAGGGATATCACAGCCTCTGCACAGCACTCCCCTGCTCCTGCACACACAGCACTCAGGTGCAGCTCCTTCCTGAGCTCCTTGCCGCACCATGGTCTAGGAGGTGTGAAAATACTGTATTTCAAGTAAAAGTTCCTTGGATTTTGGATTACTGCTGTGGCATTATCTTGCCGAGTGACTAGCCTAAACTGCTGGTTTTCAGAAAGTCAGTGTGTATGTTTATAACTTATTCTGTCTGACAACACCAACTCCAAATCTCTCCCATGGATGTTCTGGATTCACCTTCTAGCTCTGCACACAGGACTTCCAGATGGGTCTGTCTGTCCACAGTGAGGGTCAAAGCCAGACCCATTTACAGAAACTGTTGTTGATAAAACTCTTTAGCAGTCCAAAGCACAGAATCATGTTGTAAATATAGATCTTTTTGAAACAGATTTGTCTAATATTCTTAGATACCAATTCTTTTGCTGATTTGCAGCAGGCTTATGCAGTGTGTGGAATTCTGGATTTTAAAGACAACTCTGGTGTTATTTAAAAAGGCTTTATTTAAAAAATAAAATGGTCCTTGGGCTTTTAAAGTTGTATATGCTTCTGGTGTCCATCATTTATTGAGTGAATGAAGCATGCATCATTGTAAAGTTAGAGCAGAAATTACGTAAAAATGTAATTTCTACAGATACCTTTAGGGCCAGGGCTGATCACTGACATTTTCAAAATCAGTTGTTGACCAGTGATGGGCTCTAAAAACTCCGAAATAACAAACAGGTTTTGACTTCACTGTATTAGAGTAAAAAGACATCTTTTAATAACTCAGTGATTTTGCAGTGGTTTAGAGTTATTTTTTTTACTCTAGCAGTCATATACTGCAGCAGCAAATGGTAGGAGGTTCTGGCATGCATGACCTGGTTCAGCTGGGTAGCACTATTGATTTGTTTTTGCAGTGCTTCTGCTTTAGTTAATTGTAACTTTGTTTTCTGATCCTTGATTAGCTCAGTGGTAAGTTGTCATTACAGCATTCAACTCCCTGAGGACATGATCTATAAGGCAGACTTTCCCAGTGGAGGGTCATGATTCAGCTAGTTTACATGTAATTTAAACAGCAGTTGGCCTAATACCCTCAAGTGGAATTTGAGGTACTTGTAGTCCAAGAGTCCATAAATTACTGTTTGTGTGAAGCACTCTTTAGAGACCTGCAGGAGAGGCCAGTGGGACATGGAATGCCCCTTGTGTTCCTTTTTCAGCAGGCAAGTGAAGTTAAAATCTCAAGGAAGATTAGGAAAACAGTTTCACTTAGAGCAAAACTGCCATTTAACGTTTCATTGGGAAAGCTCTGTTACATCACAGTTGCCATAATGTTTGTTTGCCCAGATTCTGTATTTGGATTTTTTTTCATGCCTATTCCAATAATGAGCAGAATAAAAATGTCTTCCTGTGGTTAGATTGAGCTAATGAACTCTAAATTTTGCACTTACTGTTTTCTACATTTGTAGAAGTTCAGTGCAGAGCTGCCTTCAGTTACTTTAAACAATTTTTAAGACACAGGGAACTTGTCTCTGCTATAGCATCTAAATGGCTTTGTCAAGCAGAGCTGATGTCTCACAGTGCCTCTAGAGGCAGCAAATTGAGCATAAATGAGTTGAATTCATGTCTTTTCTGACTATTTTGGCACAACCTGTCTGTGGGCTGAAGTGTGACTGTCCCTGCACCTAAGAAGAGATGGTTATTTACTGAAAGATTTCTGATGTACACAGAGGCTTGGATTTGCAGTTCAGTGCCACAGCACACGGCAGGGTGGAAGGTGGCAGAGACAGTCCTGCTGCTCTTCTGCTTTCCACTGTTTATTGTCAGACCTTACTTTTTATAGTGTGTGATTAGAGAAAACTTCACTACAGTTTTTTGCAGGGCTTTTTTCTTTTTTCCTAGACATTTTCCTTACAGGAACTGTTTGTGCCAGTGCAGAAGGGCAGTAGAAGTAGGAGTAAATGTTTGGACAGAAGGCAGCAAGGAGCACAACTGCTCCAAGAGTGTGAAAAATCAAATGCAAAACTCTTCCTGTGACTAATGATGGAGTAACATCAGATCTGCAGTGTTTGAATGGCTGTGTTGCTGCAAAATGCTTTTCAGCCTAAGTGCATTAGCGCAGGTTTTAAAAAAACAGAAACTACCATCTAGGTTGTTGGGGTTTTTTTTAAATGTGATTGAGTCAAAACTCTAGAAAACCTTCTCTCTTATAGGGTGATAACTAAAATTTTGGGTCATGGTTGAATATGGTTTTCTCCCAGAGGGTGGTTGGGAAGTGGAACAGGCTCACCAGAGAACAGCACCAAGACTGAGTTCAAGTGGTTTTGGACAGTTATCTCAGACACACAGTGAAATTCTTGGGGCTGTTCCATGCAGGGCCAGATGTTGGACTAAATGATCCCTGTAGGTCTCTTCCAACTCAGAAAAAATGTGAAGTAGTATGTTTTAATAAGCAATATTAATCATGTAAAACTAGTAAGTATGTACATTCAAAAGATATTTTTCCCTTAAAGCACTTCAAAAAATTGTGTAGAGAATGTGAATGGTGTTCTAAGTATAAGCAAGATATATGCAGATGGTGTTCAGGTAGGTGGGCAGAGTTATTTACACAGACTTGATTCAGAAAATCTTTCCTATAGATGTTTAAGCCTACAAAAAACAGTAGTGAAATCGAGTTTTAATTGCAAGGTGTTTGCATGACTGGATTTTGGTTTTCTGTTCTTGAGTGTGTTTGATTTTCTCAATTCAAAAATGGATTCTGCTTATAGGGGATAGGAGTTCCAGTGCACCCATGAAAACCTGTGTGCTCCATGCTGTTCCCCATGATGTGCTTGTGTAAAGCTCTGTGTCTCTGCTTTGCTGTGTGTGCTGAGCTGCCCCATCCCTGCTGTCTGTCTGCTGCTGCATCTCTGCCTCCCCAGCTGCCAGACTGGTTTTAGCTCTGCTTTGTCTTGGTTTCTCCTTGCCTCCTGGCAAGGAGCCAGGCAAGGCTGCAGCCAAATGATTCAGAATGTAAAATGCCTTCCAGGTCTGCTTCAGTGCTTTACCTTGAGATTCTTGCCGTTGCCTTTCCTACAGGCATCCTGCCATTTGGGGGTGTCACTCCTTCTCACAGGGCCATTAAACTTCTGAAAGTTTGCGGGGGGTGAAGATTCTGCCACATCTCTAATTAATTTCTTCTTTATAGGCAATTCTCTTTTTGTTTAAACCTGCATCTAGGCTGCATTATGCTTATTTTTTGTTCAGCATTAGGCTTTAGCATCTCTTGAAGTTGAGCAGTTATATAATTTTAAAACATTTTTGTCTCCAACATTTTGGTGTATTATTAAAACAAATGTGTGCATTGCAGTGCCTTTTGGCGTAATATGTAAGGTCAAAATGTAAGTATACCCTTTAGTTTAATGTATATTTGAGATGCAATTCTAGCTGCTTCATCCCTTTTAGCTTAAATAACCATAAGAGCAGTGTCCTCTGCTATGGAAAAAAGGGCTTCATCAATATCTAGATGTGCTCTGTCATTCAGGAGTGTCAGCAGCCAGGGAATCCCTGTGCTGCAGTTGATAAAGCTTTTGGATGCCCTGCCGCATCTTTGCAATTTGCTGTCATCAAGCAGAATAGCCCAGTTGATGTTTTGCAGGTCACAGGGAATGAAATGATGTCCCAGCCATGTCCATTTCCAGGTGGAGATAAATGTGTTTGAAGTGGTTGCCAAAAAAGGTTGTCAATAGTCTGAATACAGGTAATCAGTGACTAGAAAAGCAAACAAACAAAAATCTGGTGGATTTTGTTCCTGTGTTTTTCTTTCTTTCCAGTTGCCCTCCCCAAACCACACATGTTTTTGGCAGGGTGTTTGGAAGGAATCCCACCATGGGCCTTTTCAGTGCTTGCTTGGGTTAATTCCATCCTGCTGTTTGTGCTGCTCCTCAAAGCCACTTGTTTTATTCTTTGCTTATTAGAAATAGTGGCTTGCACTTTCTGCATTTATAGAGCTGCACTTTCTCCAGGAGTAAACAGATGAATCAAAGTGTCAGAGACCACCTCAAACAGGTTTGTGAGACAGCTCTGTAGTGCTTCGTAGTAGAGGTGTAGACAGAGGAGTTACACAGCTGCCCTCTACCCAACCCTCAGTCTGGTTCTTAACTGCAACTCTTCCATATTTCTGAGTCATGGCCAAAGCCAATCCACCTATGGTCAGCAGCTCAGTGGCTGTGCATTGCAGATATTTTTTTATAAGGTACTTTTTTTGTCTGATACTGGTTAAATGATACGTGAAATTGAGAAATTCATTCTCAACTTTCCAATGCAACCTCTTGCACTTGTTCTTTTCATTTACAGGGAAATGACAGGAGCATTAAAATTTTGGTCTGTTAGAAAAAACTCTAAATTAAAGGATATCAAACCTGAATACCCAAATAAGTCACATTTCAACAATGCAGAATAACAGAAAATACGGGCTTGCTGTGGTTTTTTTTACACTAGGACATTTTTTGGAAAAAACATTGAAGTGTCTTTCTGAAGTTTGTCACACCTACATAATAGCATTTTGAGAAAAAAAGATTAAAAAAGCAGGAACTTGAAGACTTAACAGTATTTAAAGTTAAATTTTTAGCTTCTGCTGTGAGGTTCATGGCTTTGTGGTGGCAAGTAGGGATACTGTCACAGGCTCTCTTCCTCATTCTGCCTGCATCCCTTGCATTTGGAGCTGGTTTTATTTTCTTGGGTGAATTTAATGCTTTTTGCAGACTTACTGCTCTGACAGTAACTCACTGGCATGTCCATTATCATGTGCTTGCTCTGCCATAGTGGACATTAATATGCAAGAGCCTTTAAAAAGCGTTTGTGGCAGAGTGCTCCTGCAGCTCTGGCAGCAGTGTCAGCAGCTCGGGTGAGGTGACAGCCCGAGGGGTGGCTGTTGTGTGACAGAGTTCTCTGCCACCTTTAAATAACTGCCATGGCTCGTTGCTTTTGCGGTTTTCCCTCACCAAGGCACTGTGTGTTTGCATTGCCAGTCACACAGTTCCAACAGATGCCTGAGCAAGTGTTCATCTGAAACTGCCAGTCTTAAAACTCCATTTATTCCTCCCTTCCTCTGAGGAGTTAAAAATTAAAACATGCTTCTGAATATTCTTCTGCACCTCTTGATTGTTCTGCTTTGTGGGTGTTCACTCAAAGCACAGAGTGTGTTTCCAGCTGTTGGCTTCCCAACACCTGATTCTGCATTTTTCTACATGCTGGTAAATCTGGTCTCTCCAGTGTTTTATCCTTGAGTGCTAAATGGTGGCAGCCATGTCTTCTCCTGAGCATCAGTCTGTGTCTCTGCTCTCCCATTTCTAAAATGAAAGTGAGCTATGAAGGTGGCAGGTCTTTATTATGTGATTAAAGAAGGTGTCAAATACTGTGATGATGGCAGCTCTGTGGATATTTAAGAACTGATAGCTAAGCCAGGTGATTTTCTAGTAAGTCAATTGCTGTTCACCCTACAGAAATGATTTAGTGTAGTTTAGAGAATTTCTGTTAATCAGATAAACCATCTTAATTGCAGTGATAATGGCTTACTGACAAGTACAAGATAAAACATGGGATTTTAACCTTGAGTCAAAGTGGCAATTAATTACATATTTAAAGGCAAGTCTATAGTTTTTATTTCTTTGCTTTGGAGAGTGGATCTCAGTGCTTGTAAAAATATCCCTGACTGATAACATGATAAGACTGACTTGTTATTTGCCAATAACGCCAGAGTGTTTTGTTATACACCTTGAAGTGCACTCACAGTCATCCTTTGTGCTCAAATTTAGATGCTGCTGGCTAAAGATCTTTTTACCAGCAGAAATGTAGCTTATTAACTCTTGCTGATGAAGATGCACAGATCTCTGGCTAGCAGTCTGTTGAATAAAGATAGTTCTCAAAATTAGCTTTTCTCGCAAGGAGAGGTAGCAGTGTCTGCCAGCAACTTTGCATTTATCGCCAAGGAAATTCTATAGGATTTGGTTACTGACTTTTTGAGCCTTGAAAATGTACCATTTTGAAAGTATCACAGTACAGAGAAGTAAAAACAAGTATCAAAGGGTGAGTCTTTGTATGAGTTGAAAAAGAAATCATTTTGACTTGGAGAAGAAAAGTGCAGATCTTCTAACGCAATGAAATATTAATTGATTGTTTTGATCAGCATATTGTAAGGAGTACTCACAAAACAGGCAGATCAATTGATGTAAATGTCACAAGTGAGTTGTTCATGACCCTGAGCAAAGCAAAGATTTGTTTTCATGTGAATGAATATTCAGTGCTGGAAACCTTGCACGTAGTGCTGGAATACAGCTGTGTACAAAAAAAGACCCCAAAACCCCCTATTCAATGTGAACTGTGAGAGCTGACGGTTTATGTGGATGGGAATTCAGGGCAGAACTGTGTGTCTCATAAAAAGTAACCTAAGAGAGGATACCCAGCTAACTTTTACTAGGTTTTCCATGTGTTTGCTCCCTTTTGCCTTAGCCAAAAAAGCAGAAAAGAAAACTTTCCAAGGCACCATCCTTGTGCCAGGAAGCTTTGTAGCAGGGTAAGCCTTTACTTGTATCACATATTCAGACCAGTCTGCAAGATCTTTATCTTGCTAATATTTTAAATAATTCAGTGCCTGGCAAGATAGCGACTTAATATCATAAAATAGAGATAAAACCACAATTAATCCAAAGTTGCACAACAGCCACAAATAGATGAAGAAAGCAGAATAGTGAATGTATGCTTGTTTCCTAAAACAGATAGTCGAGCAGATTTAAAGGTATGGTGGTGAATTGCTCCTCCTTTTATTTCGGGCATTTGGAGGAAAATCTCTTGGTTTTAAATTTCTTGGATGAAAAATAAGAGTATTATTTGTCCAGGACCTTGCATGAGTGAAATATCTCCTGTTCATAGAGCAACAGCAGGGAATATGAGCTGCCCTCAATATCAAACGGATTAATTTCAGTTTGGATGCTCAGCTAAGACCATTTGAAAGATGGAATACCTATTTCTGTCAAGGAAGGCATAGCATGTCACAGTTGTAAACATAGTGAAGTGAAAGGAGTTGAGGTTTGGCAGAGAGATGGGGATTTTCCATCCACAAATACCTTGTAGTACCTCCTGGCTCCAGAACTCCCAGCTTCCAACATTGCTCCCTCTTCAGATTTGTTTCAGTTTATCAAGGCAAGGATTTTCACATGTAATTTTCTCTAGCTTAAGTAAGGAAACTGATAGTTAGTCACTTTTATTTTATTCTCTTCCCTCCCCCCATAATTCTTCATGTTTTTTTCTTTATATGTAGAAATTTGTGTTGCAGTTTACATTAGTGTTTACACTGAGGTTTCCATCTTCAAGAAAGAAGGTTTTTCTCAGGTGATCTCGATGCTGCTGTTCTTTGGCTGTGTCCCTTTTCTTGTTCTAAAAGCAGAGTCCAAGATGTAGGAATTCAGTAGCAGTCCTTTTTGTCCACCTGCAGGAGACAGAGGAGAGTGCACATCTATGTATGTGCCTGTGTAGTAAAGCAATTTCCAAAGGAGGAGCTTTGCTTGAGTTTGCTTGCATACGTTTTCTATTAAAACAGAATGGGTTTTAGACAAGTGTGGGAAACTATCGCTAAAGATTTGATGCATTTGAGCAGGATGTTTATAACACTGGCCTGTAATGACTATTCCCTGTTTAAGAAATCCTCATATGTTTCTGCATTTCTCATTATTTTCTTTGTGTTCATTTTTTACAAAAAAATATAAATTGCAACTGCAGTAGAAGCAAGACTGTTTATGATGGTAATTTCACACAAGCTTAGTTTTTTTCAGTGCTCCTAGCTATTTCTTTTGAAATTAACTGTGAAATACATAAATACCAGTAGAAATGCACAGCTTGCTCTCTTGAATTGTCGTTGTTTGACTGTAAAACAACATTAGAGGCTTTTGGAAAATTAATATTGAGACAGTGTCTGTGAAGTTGTGTTTGTGTACAAATCCAAAACATCAAGTAATTGAATTTTCTTTGTTGACTACCAATAGTACTTGCATGTGATTGTCCTGGAAGTAGCTTAAGGAATCTGAACTGTTACTGTTGATTCATAAATTCAGCAATGCCAGTGTAGGTTGTTGGGGAAGGAGTAGAGGAGATGAGCCTGTGGTTTGGTGTGATTGTGGGATGCAGGCTGAAGTTTCACAATGATGCTTTTGTTTCATCAGCTGATTCCTAGGCTTGGCTTTTGAACAAAAGCATTTTCTCAAGTGCATGAGTGCACTCTGTGATCTGTGGTTTCCCCCTCAGAGAGTTGATAACTGTGGGAGAAGATTGTCTGGCTGTGTGTTACTGGGGTATAATGCAGGAGTCAGTGGAGCTGTGCTGTAAATGCAGGAGCACCGCTGTTAGCCCTGAGCTGTGCTTCCCAAGGACGTCAGGCAGCTCTGGGTGCTCAGGTGCCTTGTGCCAGCTGGTAGGGACAGATGTTAAAGATCTGTGAGCAGAGTTTAAGTTCAGTTAGCCTGCAGTCTTCACCTACACAAACAGATTTGAGAGTCTCACTCAAAAGGCATTGATACACTGAATTCATACAGTGAGTTCTTGAAGCCTTGGTAGTGAAGCTTTAGTTTATTAGAGGACTGAGCTGCTGCAAAACTATCATATTTTTGCTCCAGTGTTTGCAAATCTAGTCACTGTATCTAGAGCCATAGAACAGACTTGGTATCTCAGAGCTGCAAAAAAAAAAAAAAAAGGGAAATTAAATGCCTGGCACAGGCATTCAAGGTATTCAGTATGAAACTCTGGCAAGGATCCATTTCCATTTTTTAAAATATTGTGTTTTCAAGCTTTGAGGTTTGGTGTTTTCTGATTTTGTTTTGTGTAGTTTTGGGGTTTTTTTCCCCTTTTCTGCCTCTGCTCCCACTTCTCTCACGTTTCAAGAGGGTAACTTAAAAATTTCTTTCTTTGAAAACATAACAGGTGTTAGTACCTACTTTCCCCATCCCTCTTCTTTTACATCCAGTCATTAAAGTTGTGGACTCTGCCACAGAATATGTCAGCAGGTGCCTAAATTTCCTCCCAACATTAAGGAGGATGAATCTCTATTTCTTTCCTCTGGTTCTGGAGGTTCAGCCCAGACTGATCCCTGCCTGGGGACAGAGCTGCTGTGTGTCATGGATTAATATGCTTGTGAAGGGTGGGACAAGGCAGTCTTTCATTACCAAATTTTGAAGTTGCCTCACTGAGGGTTTTAAAGCTGAACAAACTGTGAACATGACTTGCAGCACGTTCCAACAACATGGAGGTTAATTGGAGCAGGGACTGGAGCTGTCCCAGTCCCCAGCAGCCAGTACCATTGTGTGTGTGATGTGATCAGTCTTTCAGTCTAAACCTTGTGGTCTCTCATGTTTTAAGAACTTACGTCTTCTCCTTAGTCCCAACTGTAATAGGAGATACAGCTGGCACTTGCTAGCTTAGAAATTCTCTTATGTAATAGTCTGGATTTCAGTGTTTTCCACCAAATTACTCTGGGATGGATCACTTGCCAAAATCTTGAAATAAGATTAGTAATGACTGTAATAGTGTGCAAAACCTGAATGTTTCTCCTCAATAGACATGGTAATTAATTTAATTTGTCATAAATATGATTTTGGTTCCCATGCTCTTGTGTCTCTTCCATGTCTGTGGATTTAACTTCATACCACCACCTTACCAAAATGGTTGGATTCTTCAGACTATATTCAGATAACCTAAAGCAATGTCATGTGATAAATCCTAAAATCCAATATAATAATCTTATTTTTCAAGATACTCCCTCTGAGGTTCATTTAGCACAAGTGAGAAAGTGCGTATTGCCAACTTTTCTCAATTTTGAAAAATGTTGAAATTACTTAATACAGTCCATCTGATCTGTATAAATCAAACTTAATACTGTCCTTCAGGCTAGCCAGTTCAAGCCAGGAATCTGAATGCGTTAATATTAATGAGAAATCTATTGATTTTAATAGTAAGGGATTGTGTTCAGTATCACAGATTTTAAGTCTTTGTGTAGTGAATGGCACTTATTAAACTCTTAAGTGAATGCCGTTCTTTCAGAAGTATGTAATATGTTCATAAATTGATTATGAGAAACTAAGTTATGAGAAATTTTTATGATAGTGATATTTTTTATCATGTAACCTTTAGCACTGGAGCTGAATGCTGGTAGGAATTGGGCTGTAAGGGACAAGAAAGCCAGCATTTATAGCCTGCATCAAAGTCTGTAGGCATAGAGTTTGTACAGGGTTCTGGCTCTCCTTTGAGGGACAGCTGTGGGACCAGGGACCCCAAATAAAATTACAAAAGTATGGATTTTAAGTCCTGCAGATAAATTAGATTTAAATAATGATTACAATATTGTATTCCTCATTCCCATAAGAGGATGATCCCTGCTAATTTTGTATCAATCTTTTACTTGAAAAAACATACCCCAATATAAACAAAAGCCCAAAAGCTTTTACAATTACAAGAAAACACCCAAACTGATTTCAGAGACTTAGGAAACCATTTGGGATGTCATAGTTCAGATCCCTTGAGGAAAAGGTGATTACATTTTTCATTTTGTATTTATAAATAGGAATGAGCCTGTTGAGAGGACTGTAGCAAAGAAAATATCTAGAGTGTGCTGTACAGGAGTAACAAAATTACAGGAGCATGTGTGGAGAGATGAAGGCACATCTCATTCTTCTCGTGCAGGTTGTTCTCGGTACCTACCCAGAAGTTTCTTGGTTGCTTTTGTCTAAACAGACATCTGGGGCTTTCTCTTCATCTTATTCATCTTTGGAACATCAGTAATCAGCTTTTGAACTTCAATTAAGGTTAATGCACATTGAGGGAAGCACGTGAAGTGGTCTTCTGGGACCTGTTGAGCATATGTGCACATTGGAATGTCTGATGCACTTTTCAGGGTTGGCCAAGTGTACTTTGGTAGAGGAGAAAAATTATGTCTTTTGTTAAAATCTTGTGCCTCCATAACAGATCTGCTAAATAGGATGAGTTTTTACTCTAAGTGGATCTAAACCTATTTCTGAAATTGGTTTGGAGATTTACTTTCAGAATACCTAATGAGTCTTTTGGTCTCTGCCTTTTCTGTCAGCACCACTTTTTACAATGTGATTACAAAAATGCAATGAATGCAGTAAATGTAGCTGGAAAAAATACAGAAGGTTAACAGAAATTTGCTGCTGTTTTGAGACCTGAAAGTTTCAAATACATTCCCTTCCCCTTAAAGAAAGTATGGGGGTGGGGGGGGTGTGAAAATCAATTGCCAGTAATTAAGTAAATAGGTTATCCAGATTGCTGTAGAGCAATAAACTCTTCCAGAGGAGAAAAAATAGTGATGCCAGCATGGAAGTAACCATACTCTGTGTCAGGGAACACCTTTATTTGACTGTATGTATCTATTTAATCAAGGAGTGTGTGTGAAATTCTGGAAAAATACTTCTCCCGTGAGTCAAAATCTCAGGTGCCCAGTAATCCCTTCCACCAGAGCTGGGTTATTTTTAAGAGCTGTTCTGTGTTTACCTGTCTGTGGTAGACCCCAGTGATGAACTCTGTTGCTGTGAAAAACAGAGCACTCACGAAGCTCCCCAGGTGCTCAATCATCCACCTGAAAGTAGTGGGACAGGCAGAAATCTTGTTCTGATTCCATCTAGCTGATCAAATGGCTAATGGGATGTGAAATACAGAATACTCTTTTCTGCAAGATGTTTGCCATCTGTCTGTCCTTTGGGAGCAGATGAAGGTGTCTGAGCTCTTTGGGAGAGAAAAAAAACACATAAAGCCCTTCTGCTGGCTCTGAGCATCTGACATTTTTAAGTTCTTCTACACTGGAGTAAGAATGTGAAATCCTTCACATTTGACTCACTGGTGCTTGTGGAATGCAGGAAAGAGAAAACTCCTCTCTTACATCTTGTTATGGTTATTTAGGCATAATGAACCTTATAATAGAAAATAGAAATAATAGAACTGGTTTCTGCAGAAGAGGATGTTCTTGTGTTTGCAGTGACTCTTTTTGCTTGGACAGTATATGTTTCAGTTTGTTCAATGAGTCATGTAATGCACTAATATGTATCAGCATAATTAAGCATAATAAAAAATTATTGTTTACCAGTAAATATGCTGAGAAGTGCAATATTTTTTAAAATTACATTGTTCCTAATGCTTTAAAAGACATCTAGAGAGCTATTTGTGTGGAACAAGTACATTTTCTATTTGTCTGGTGTTTTTAAAGGTCATTCCATTATCAGCTTGTCTGAGGATTTATTGGTGCTCGCAACAATTATAAACACATTTTCTTCCTGGTTGTATTTCAATACTGAAGTTTATTCTTGTTATACTTATTGATGTTGATATTTCTTCTTGCTGTAAAACAAAAGTTAGTGATCACCTTGCCTAAGGAATTGTTTTTGCTGTCAGCTGAGTGATTTCCCCTTGTCACCGGTTTACTCATCTTTATTTTCATTTTTTCCCACTGAAAGGAACAGATTATTTCAGGAAATGGAAGAGTAAAAAATCACCTAGAAGAGTTTTGTGAAAACTGCTATGAAATGCATGAGTTTCATATATATTTTCTGCTTCCTGGCCTCTCTTTGATATTGATATTTATAGCAAAACACTGCTGTCTCCTTGTCCTTGGTTTCTGCAAATACTTTTTGGCAGATCTACTGTATGAGAAATGCTTTACCTGTAGTCTGAAAGACTCCTTGCTGTGGGCTGGAAAACACTTGCCACAACAGTACTAGGCTTGTACTGCTTGAGAGAGGGGAAGAAAAAGATAGGGACTATGTGTGACTCCTGTACCTTCCTGGTGGTTTCAGGAGCGTGGGGAGAGCAGGCTGATCTCAGTCAGACCACAGGAAGCTCTTCAGCTTTCAGACTGGGGTGTTCCTGCCCATTCCACTCACTGAAGGACAATCGGTGTGTTGGAAGGTGAGCTCTTTTCTCGGGCTGTGGCTTCCAGCTGTTTTGGTGTTTGCCCAGTTCATTTCTGTCTGCTCTTCCTTCACACCCAGTGCGGCCCAGTGACACCTCTGGGCACTTCACTCACACCCTGCAGGCTCGGGGGCCCGCAGAGCTGTTTGGGCTCTGCCCCCTTGGGAATTCTGTCATCTCTACAGCAGTGCCTGCTTTGGTGATGGGAAGATGGGAATTTTAGATAGGGGACCAGCTTTTTCCAGTCTGCCTTGCTCCATCCTCTGCAAAGCTGAAAAACTGCAAGAAGTAGTTCTGTATTTCTGCAGATTCACCTTCAGGAGGAATGTATGGCTGCCACTTGGCTCTGGCTAATGAATGTCTTTGAAAATGAGTAAAACTTTACTTTCAAAGTTTTCTGGTGACTGACTATTCTCCTTTATACTCCATTTATGCTTCTGTGAATTGTAAAGCACAAGTGTAGCCTAAGAACTTCAGTTGATGGAAGGGTTTTCAGTTTTGGTGAAACCCATAGAGCTGTGTCATTTTAAAGTTATTTTTCCTGCTAGTTTTTGTAGTTCTAAATTCTGTTTAAATGCTGTTGTAGTTTACAGCCCTGCAGACTGTTCTGTTCTTGTTTATAAACATAAAGGGTGTATGTGTTTTCATAACCATGATTGAAAGTGCTTGCTGCTCTCCTAGCATGACAGTGCAAGTTTGGGTCTGCATCAAAATATGTTCATTGATGTGCCATTTCTTAATGATTTTACTGTTTCAGAGGAAAAAGGGTTGTGGCAAGTTGATGTCTTAGTTACCTTCATACAAAAAGAAGGGGAAGTGCTTCCTGATATTAAGATGTTTCCTTTGGTTTGTGTATTACTCAATGCAGTCTTGTATTATGGCAATTTTTTTCTCTGTTATGCCCCATGTTATATTAGAGCAATATTTTCATGGAGTTTTGGTCTAAATCAGAAGAATACTTAAAAAGCTGTTATTCTATTCCAGTTTCTCATCTTTCCTTCAGAAATAACTTTATAAGCCTAAGTTTCATTTCAAGTCAATGAATCACACATCCTGTGTGCTGCAGCCCTTTCAAAACAGGCTTTAAGACATTTTGTGCTTCATTCTTTAAGGAATGTTACCCAGTGTGCTTTAAAAGCTGGGATCTGAGAGGGGGAAGAGTCTGGATCTTCATGTCCTCTGAAGCTAAATTAGTCTCTGTAGGGAAACTCTGTGTGTGTGCAAGGGAAGGGACAGATTGGATTCTATTTTTTATTACAGGGAGTGGATGGGTACAAGTTGGACTTTTTAGGGAGGTTTTGTTGTCATTATTTGTGGAATGAAAAAGAGGCATAAAATCAAAGACTAAGACCAGGTAATTGTTACAGCCCATGCCATTCGAAGCGACTGACTGGGGAGGAAACCCCAAAGAAATCCTCAGGAATATTTCTAAGACGAAATAAGAGACAAAGAGGATGAATTACAGTCACAGCTTGTTTTTTCCCTTCTTAAGTGTGTTCTCGTGGCTTGTCTGAGACAGCTCTAAATTTAGAAAGGACATCAAACCCCGGCCCTCTGAAGGAGCCCGCAGGCGTGTGGAGGCACCGGTGTGGAAGTTGTTGAGTTGTTTCAGCAGGCAGGGAGGGCTGCAGCCCTGTGCTGGCAGCTGGAAGGCTGCCACTCCACCTCATTGTTCACTGCCTTTGCTGCATTAGGCAGAGGAGACAGCCACCAACGTGACTGCCAGTGTTAAAAAGTAATTACTCACTAATCTCCGCTTCAGATCTTGCCACCCTTGCACTCCCCGCCCCGGTCCAAATACTTGCCAACACCGAGGCCACTTGTTTCCCCTTGCCATTCTGCACTTTCCTCCTTGCTGTGACAAGACCCCCCTTGGTGAAAACCAAGGGGTTAATGACAGTGAAGAAAAAAGGAGATGGTTGTTTTCTTGCTCTGTGACTGCTTAAAATTGGATATGACAGCTTAAACACCCACCTGCCCAGGACATATGCCCAGGTGGGTGTTCAGACCATGGGTGTCATGTCTTCTGCTCAGGTTTTTTATCTGTCATTGAAATATTTTACTGCACTAAAATTATTTACTAAGTCTTTTCTCTCTTTTATTCTTTTTGTTTCTTTTATCTCTGATATTAGCCAGATTTTCCCAAGTTTGTACCTGTCAGAAGTCTTCACAATTTTTCAGTTAACAGCTTTGTGGAATCCCGTGTAGGTTTTCTGTTTCCCATGAGGGTTTGGTTTCTGGACAAAGCTGAAGCAAACTCTTTGGAGTAAGGTGGGGAAACATTCTTTACCTAGGTGTGTCCTCCTTAGTGATGAGTAATGGAATGGCTTGGTCCACATTCCTATTCCCTAATGCACCTTATTGTTACAACTGCTTTACCCTTGCAAGTCAAGTGATTTATAGGCAGGACTCTCCCCTTGTCTATAGGGTTCCCTGCACCAGAATGGGATTCTTAGACTTGCCCTCCTTTTGGCTCCTTACAGGCTTTTAACAGACTGGTCTGTTTCAGTGGTTTGGTGTGCTGAGATTTGTCAGAAACTCAATTGTTTTCTGCCAGAAAATTTATCTTCCATTACCAGAGAACAGCTTGCTTGCTCCTAAGAGTTTTATTCTTTATCATTGGAATATCATGGACAAAGATATTGCAGAATAAGTCTAAACTTAGCTTTGCTTTTCTGACTGAAAACTTCCCAGTGCTGTGTATGACAATCTGATAACCACCCTTGTGCCCAAAGCCCCACTGAGGAGATTGAAATGAACCTGGTGGTGTTTGGCTTGGTCTTTTGTTAATAGCAAAATTTTATTAAGCATTTAATCATTTGATTTTACAGCAACTGAGAGGTTGATGATGATGTTCATATCAGAGTTTGAGGGAATTGTAAAAGCAGTTACATGTAGCTAGTTCTGTTTCCGTATTCAATAACTTTTTTCGTATGAAGTGGAAGTACACTGATTAAGTGTTTTGATATTGTTTGTTGCCTAAACCACATCTGTGTTTTGTTCTACTGATGTTTTGTTGGAATTGAAATGATGAACATAGTTTTGGCAATATTGGCCATGTTTAGCTAAATGTCAATGAATTTTGGCTTTTATTAGCATAGGTCACTTTGTTATATATCCATGCTCATGAGGAAGAATCATTCACTTAGTTACACTGTGTTTTAAACAAAATACTTGAATGGTGAGCTCTAGAAATGTGGCCAGCCAGCTTCCCTATGATGTGCCTGCAGTTTCTAATTAGAAGATGCTCTATGCAGTAACCATCTCAAATATGTTCCTTAGCAGTCTCTTGGATGAGACAGGAATACACAAAAAAAGACATTCCAAAAAAGGGCATGTTATGATCCCAGCATGGAGGAGAACTCAAGTGTTTGGTCTAGTGCTGTGCATTCCTTATGACTTGATGTCAACTGAGTTAATTGTCCCCACTTACACTGGTGAAGGCCCCACACTGCCTGCCCTGCCAGGAGAGCTACTCATGCACTCTCAGCTTTTGGGGTATTGGAATTGGTGTGTTGGAATTCCCCCATTAATGCCATTGCCCTTTCCAGGGATGCTGCTACAACCATTCCTAGGACACCCTCATGGTGTTTTTGGTTTCACTGCCCCCTGTGTACCCCAGCTGTTGTGTGGTGCTGATGACAGTGAGGGCAGGGGGTGGCTGTGGGGAGGGTGAGGCTTCTCCAGCCCTGCTGTTTGAGCTGCTCGGCACCAAATGCACTGTCTGGGCTTTGCATCAAAATCTTGGCATGGGAACCACATGGGTAACTGCTGCCTGTGCTATTTGTTATGCCCTCCCTCCTCAAATGCTCAGTAAATCTCCCAAAACAGAGGTCTGATACCTGTGCTTTAAGGAAAAAATAGTTGGTTTCATGTCCAGGGTGCTATGTGAATTTAATTCAAGAGGAATTGCTCCTTCATTCTCACAGGACTGTGTGGAGAAGTCCTGCTGCATCAGTGATTAGTGGAAAATAAAATTGAGGTTTTGATGTTTTGGTTTGTTGGTTTTTGTTTGGTTTTTTTTTCCTAGCTGTAGTCTTTCATATGTTCCAATCTGAAAAGTATCAAATATTTACATGGAAATTTGTTTATAGTTGTTTTAATTGGTATTGAACTTACTTGAAGAAGAGGGGTAAGCACCACAAGAAATATTAATGACCTGCACAACCTATCTTAAATGTATTTGTCATCTTAATGCTGACATTTGAAATACTGGCCTAAGTTTTGTTTTTGTTCAAAGCAAAAGTACTGTTCTAGTTGATTTTAAGAAATCATCTGATAGCCAGGTGTTATTTTCTTTTTTTACTATCCCTTTTTTGGTTCTTTGACTGGATGACTTGGAGAGCAGAGAAAGAGCAATGTTTTGTGATAAAAAGTGAACTGGTGAAACTTCTGCTTGGAAGGTCTGAACAGAATGAAAAGTAGTAATGGGAATATCTTTACATGTGTTAGTAAAAGTAAAAGCTCTGTCATGCAGAATGGGGTGGTGTTGAATAGCTTTGCATGTAGTGGATTTTATTGGGTTTTTTGTGTTGGTAAATAACAAAATTCAAAAATAGTATCATGAATCAAAAATTAAATAATAATTTAAGAATGGATCTGTGTTTTTAAGAGAAGAAAATACAGATAATACTGTACAGTTTGAGGAAAAGGGGGCAAGGATGTAGTAGCACTGATAGAATGCAGTTTTATCAGTATTGAGTCCCTGAGTGAAGAAGAGTCTATATATTGTGGTTTTTTTATTTTTTTTCCCTAGTGTCAAGCCCATGTGAAGAAGAAAGCCTAGCTTGAAATAATCTGACAGCCTAAATGACTCAAAACAGGGCAGTGCAAATGTGAACTGAGTGTTTTTATGGAGCCAGCTTTCATTTGAAAGCTTTCTTTCCAACCTATTTGTGAGTGGTATTTGTCTTCATGTACGTGTATAATGCCACCTGCTCTGTGCCTCTGACATCTTTGGGAGAACAGCTTAAAGGAACCTTAAAATGTCTGTCTGTATGAAGCACCTCCGGGTGTTGTGAATGTAGATCTTCTCAATGTTGAAATTTCTTCCACAGCAAAGCACATCCCCACTTTCTCAGCATTATTTCTGAGTTCTTAAGGTCATTTGCAGCATCTTTATATGAAGATAAATAGAGCTTCAACTATAATAATGGGATTTTCTGTTTTCTTATGTGTGTTTTTCTGCAGGTTAAAGAGGGGAGGAAAAAACCAAACCCAGAAGCATCATTGACTGGGTAGATTTTCAACATGAATCGTGCTTTTAGCAGGAAGAAAGGTAGGTAATTTAGCTTATATTTCGTGGAGACATAAATGCCCTGTAAAACTTCTTTGGAATATTAAGAATTATACAAAGAAAAACTTAATCATTGCCCTGAATTATCTAGATAAGAATGAGCAGCCCTTCTAGAAGATGTATGGAGCAAAGCACTGTGGATTGGTACTTACAGAGCTTTCTGCATTCCAAGGCTGAAGTTGAATTTCACGTATTTTTTATTGCAGGATGTGTTTACACACACACATATGAATACATAAACATAAAATACACATTGTTTTCTTTTTTTTGCCTGCACACACCAAAGGAGGTGCTGGAGGGTTTTAGAACTTCTAAGAATCAGTGACATTTCTTTATATATATATATTCATTGGATTCTTGTTCTTGGATGAGTTTTTTTTTTTCAAACTGTGTTTAATACACTTGGAATATATCGTGCAGCAGGATATTTTTAGCTGTAAGAAGTTATTCTGGATTTGCAGCGATCTGAAATGGCATGCTTTCCAAAAGGATATCAAAGCACTAAATATTCAGTGTTATATATGTTGCTCCTCTGGCTTGCTTAGTCTCTTTCATGAACTGCTTATGATTAAACATGAGTCTTTAGAAGGAGCATTAGTGGTGAAGCTTTTTTTACTGACAACTTTGTTGATATTTACCCCATTTGTTTGTAAGGTAGAAAATACTCAGTAGATCTCATTTCTTTATTTTCCATGTTTTCTTCTAAAGGTCCTTTTCCATGTTTTCTTCTAAAGGTCCTTAAGTGTGGCACACACTGAGATGAAGCCCTTGCATGAATAAGTAGGTGTAACCTCAGTTGGACTGAATGTGAATATTTTGTTTGTAGATCAAGAGTTTCTGCTTTGGTGTCAGTATCAAAGTTGGAAATAAAAGGAGTCTTTGTACTTAGGCCAACATGGAATGCCAGCATCACTGCATCCTTGTATGCCCAGTGCACTTGTTTGTTAAAGCCAGGTGAATCAAGGTGAGAGAAGCAGTCCAGAATATCAGCACATGACTACAAAAGGAAGAGACACTTACAAAGGCTGCAAAATAGGATAAAAGATCTTTTAATACCCTGACAGCAGGAGGGAATAAGCTTAAACCCATAGCCGGTGCTCTCCTTAAGCACTGATGTGTTTTCTTTTGTAGGTAATTTTGACATTGCTATCAACAGATAGCACCTTTCAGGTGCTTGATAGTGTTGCCAAGCTTCTTCCATATAATTTCAGAAACCATTTGATTATTCTTTAATTGTGGATTGATTTATCACAACTGAGAAAGAAACTTGGGGATTGTAGATTGTTTTGTCTAGGAGACCATGTAATTATTCTTTTTTTTTTCTTAATGACTTCTGATAACTTTTGAAGGTCAGCCTGTGATGTTTCAGAAACAGACCAGTTGTGTTTTACTGGATATTTTCTCAGAGTTTGGACTTGAGCCCAGAATGCTAAAATGCTCTGTCACTATTTCGTATTGCCTTTGGCAGTTTCTACATCTTGCCTTTACAATCAGGTGTGAAGTTGTATCCCCAGTTTCCTGGGATCATTTGAGGGGACTCAATTAACTCCTCTCTGTTTTCATTTCTTCATAGGAAAATCCTTATAAATTTCTCATTAAGTCCTTACCTATATTTTTGGAATTTCATTGTTTTCAAAGACATTTGCTTTGTTGTTTAGTTGATTTCTTGTGTTTTCTTAGCCCAACAAGAAAAAAGTATCATATAAAAGCTGTCATGCACAATGAAATGCAATTAGTGTGGATTCCTAATAATGATTCAGAAGATAAGGAGACAGGAATTCAATGCTGTCATCCATATATTTTACTCATAGTAACACTCATGACATTTCCATTCTCATACCCTAGGAAAAAAAAAAAACAAGTTTCAGTTAAATAATTGTCAAGAGTAAGTGAAAATTACTTATTTCAAATTACGTCTTTTTAATGCAAATTGAAGTTCAGAAGAACTCGGCTCAATCAGTGTTCATGCATAATAACTGCATTTAGAAACAGTTTCAATTGCTGAACTTCCTAGATAGTATTTGACTTTTTCCCCCCAGATCTCATAGATACAGTTTTTTCCATTTCTTGATGGGTTATTTGTGGGTTTCTTCTGTCCACAAGTGTGTGGATGGTTCGAGGCATTAAGAGTGTGACTGCTGTGGCTTCCCAAGCAGCTTTTACTAAACCCAAACCAGTTTCCAGCTGGCTGTGCTGGCAGGATTTCTGTGAGTTCCAAGTTTGCAGTGCTCTGTTACCTTGAAGCTACAAAAACAATAGCCTTAAATCCATAGGATTGTGAGGGGAATTTAAACAGGTGGAGGTGATTCTTGGATAATGGCCAGAGACTGTATCTGAATTGGGCAGATGCACAGAATAAACGTTCCCCAATGTTCTTTGTGATGATGACACATAGGGAAGGTAGCTGCTCATGCCATAGCTCCCATCTTTTTGAACTGGGTGCCAGAATGGCTAGGACTGTGCTGTTCTTGCTGATGAGCTCTGTTCTCATGCCATCACCTGATCCCAACAACACGATTTTTTTCTTCTAAATGTTCAGGAAATTATTTAATTTGCAGACTTTGCTAGACAAGGCAAGAAAATAAGCACTAAAAGCAAGCTTTCTTTAATTTTTTTCCCCTTTTTCTTCCATTGGAGGCTGGATAGCAGCCTGTGCTTTCACAAAAGAATTGCCATGAAATGTGAGTTGCTAAGACAGAACGTGATCTCTTTTTAAAATTAATTCTGATCCTTTACAGGCAAAAGTTTCCTACAGATAAGATGTGTGGCATGAGTGTTTATGGAGAGAATCTGTTATGGGAACAGCAAATTTTCATAAATCAGAGCAGTGCTCTTGAGAGCACATGTCTCCACTTTCAGCATTACCAGTATTTCATTTTCAGGCACAATTTTTTGCTACAGGTATTGTATCTGCAGCCAGTACCAGTGTAAGATGATTTTTGAGGGGCATGGTTTGGACATGAAATAGCCACTTCAGCTGACATGGTGTGCTGATGCTCTGGCCTTAAAAAAGTGGTGCAGCCATTGCCTGACTCCCCAAGATTTAGTATAAACCAGAACTGGTGAGCTTGCTTGTTTTTCAGCTGAAATTATTTTTACTTGTCTCATAGTCATTTGGGTTGAAGGCTTAATTGATGTGCTTAAATCTCAAATTGAAAAAAAGCAAGCTATTAATCTTTCATCTTAGTAGTGGCAATGAAAAATATAAGAACATGTGAAGTTTAAGCAAATTCAGCTTGCTCCAGCAAGTACTTACACAGGTAATGATAAAAAAATGAAATATTTCAGCAGTCCAGGTTGTGATATCTGGTCTCTTATGTTAGCCATGGGCTTGTGTAACAGCAAAAAAAATTGTAGGCACTAATATGGAAAAAAAGGTTAATTTCAGGTTTAAAGCTGATACCAGCAGTTGCTGGTTTAAGTTGCATATTTAAATATGGATTTAAAAAAAAACATTCAGAGTAACTGAGGCTCTCTCTTAGCTTGAGTTGAGTTTGGTTGGATTAAGAAATAGGTGTGTTATGCACAAAATTTTCAGTTGCAGAAATACTCGATGACTCTACAAACTGTACAAAAGCGAGCATTCTGTTTTCCACTCATTGATTAATGAATTCAATAAATTACAGTGAAATTACAATTATCTTCTCTTGGAGAATTTCTTTCCTTCTCCTATAAAAAACTGATGAACAATATGTGTGTCCTTGTTTCCTTGTTATGACCAAGCTTGTGAAAATGTTTGTGTATCTATCACAATTTGGAAGCTTGCTTTTCTATGTGATCCAGTTTTGGGGAAGGGGTTTTGAGGAGTCCATTTTACTTTCCATTTTCAGTTTTCCATTTAAAATCACATGTGGTATCATTCTCACTTTGAAATGCTGTGGTGCAAAAAGTCTGTAGTACAGATGGAAGTCTGTTCAATTTGAAATATGTTTGCATTTTTCTAAATTCAATCACTCTTTTAAGTAGCTTAGGGATATTAATGTAATTCTGTAACAGAGATCTCTAAATGCTGTGTGGTTATGTAAATTTTTCTCATTCTTAGTGTATTTGTATCTAAACTAAATTACTTGTTCTTAATTTAGACTTGATTTTGTGATGAGATTTATTTGCATGAACAAAATGGAAAACATTAACTATGGGGATTTTGTTTTACTTATTTTAGTCAATGGAGTTGCCTCGCATAAATGGATTTGGCACATTTTACTGATCCTGCGTCCTTCCATTAAAAGATGCTAGTGTAAGAACTGGTGGATATAAATAAGGAAAAATAACTAGTGTTTCCTGGCTTTTGCCACTTCAGAAATGTGAGAGAAAACTCCTGTTCCTCCCAGAGAGAGACACATCTGAATAAGGAATTACTGTAATCCAACCCCTCTGTGAGTAAAAGATTGAAACTTTTTGAGTGACACAAACCAGTGCTAAAACTGTAGATATACATGTCCACTGAATTACAATGGCTGAAATGGCTGAGGCTGTGCAGGATGTAGCAGTTGAATTTAGTGTTTTTTTTTTTTTTTTTTTTATTGTGCCCCAATGGTCCTCCTTCAGCCCATAAAGAGTGTCAGCCTTCCTTATCACATGTAGTTCAATATATGCAGGAATCTAAGTTTTCTAGGGTTTTTTTCCATATGAGAGCAGTTAATAAGGTGGATAATTGCTGCCAGTTTTCAGCTCTTGAGATGTAGATGGTCTTTATAATGCTAAATAGAATATATTGAAGTAATGATCTGTTTTAAAATCATAAATTTCAGCAATGATGTTTCTGTGAAATGGCTTTTTATGATTCTTTTTTATGAAAGTGTAGACAGGTGCATTTAATGGGCAGGGGCTGACATATAAAAAAACTGCAATCAAAGCTTATAGGATGCTTTTTTTATGTGAATGCACTGGCTGTAGCATGATCTTTATTTTTATTATAAACATATGCTGCACTCCAGAGATGAAAACTATTTTGGTTTATATTTATTTCTTAAGGAGACAGTAAGTGAAGGGCCAAAAGAATGATGGGGATAAGTGTAGTGCTAAAGTAAATGCTTTCCTTCTGTCGGAATGTATTTCACATCAGTGATTTAAACAAATGGCCTATTGTATGCTGGACTACCACATTAAGAGTAATGATAAAAAGCATAAAGAGGATATACTCACATAGTTTTAAAGAATGTAAGCAGTCACAGGCACCCCCACTGTGATCTTCAGAAATTCTTGTGGTTGCACTATGTAATTTCATAAAAGCATTCACCTTACAGGGAAGAGGGGAAAAAGAAAACAGGAAAACCAGCAATTCAACAAACCACACCTACGTCTAAATCTCCTCTTCTGCCTCTATGCAAAAAAGCTGCTTCTTGATTTTTGTAGGATTTTCTTGAACAAAATGTTTTTCAGGAGTTAAGGGTGTGAAGAAAAGAGGATGCTTTTTTGGTATAACAAATATTTCTGTGTTCAGCTGGTCTTGACACAAAAATCATTGAATAATTTTATAACACCTCCCCAAAGAAGTCATATGTATTTCAATTATTGTTCCTTGTCTTTCTAAATATGGGGTTGTGTGGAAAACCAATATTCAGTGACCTAGTCCCTTTTTTGTATTGGTTTTTGACTCTGTTTTTTGAAGTATTGTTTGTTCTATTGCTCTCCTCAGGCTGTGGCAGCACCCATTCAAGCACAGCAGCAAGGAGACCTGCAGGGTTTCCACCTTCGTTTGGCAATGACCAGAGGTCTTCTCTTGGTGGGAAAGGGCTGAGCTCAGTCTGACACTTTGTGTGTGTTTGTAAACATCTGTATGCAGCTGGATGCATATTTGTGGTAGTATATTCACCTTCTGAAAGCAGAAGGTTCAGCTCTAATTGCTAAGGAAAAAAAAAGGTTACAGGAGGGATACAGATGAGGAGGGTGCTCTGGAAACCTTCTCTGAAGGATTCTTGGCTCTGTGCAGCTGAGCCTGATTTTTCTTTTCTCCGTGGTCCCATAAGAAGAGGAGGATAATTTCCTATTGCTTATTTTATCCGTGTTATCTTCAAAAAGGTGTTGCAGAACTGATCTTATCTCTTGCCTGCTGTAAGGACTACTCTAGGCACGTTAACAGTGACATTTGCAGCAAGAACTATTTGTTACTTCTCCCAAAGCTCAGGAACTCCTCTCCAGGAGACGTGTGCTGTTGAGCCATAGGCACAAATACTGGGACTCTGAAGCTTTTTGGCTTCTACCCTATTAAAATTTACACAGCCACAGCCTAAATACTTTTGTTACACAGGTGCACTGTGAGATTGCTTGATAGGCATCTAGTTAAAGATGAAATATCTTATCCTGTGTGAAATCAATTAGGGCTGTAACAACTAGACCTTGGTAGGAATGACAATGGCTACTTGATTTCATAAGAATTTGTCCTGTAAAGCTGTTGGAAAATTGCAGGGAACATCCAAAATAGATCGCTCATGAAAGCACAGTTTTGTGAAATCAAATCCTTCTGGGACATAAAGGGATGTACCTTAGGTACATAAGCAAGGAGAAGCTACAGATATGCATCTTTTAGTTGCTCTCATTGGTTGCTCAAACTCCTTTCTTCTCCTTCCAGTTAGAATTTAAAGAAAGCTCCATTTGAACTTTTATATCACATAATTTCAGTGTTCTGGAATCAGAAAATTAAAATTCTGTTTTAATTGTATATTGAGATTGTCATTTATGCTTCTTTTCCTTTGTTTTGATCTATTTACATAATGTTCTTTAACAGCAAGAAATTCTTCAAAAGCTTGCTATTTAAACATTTTTTTATGTTTAATTGATACTCCTCCAAATTTATTTATAGCAGTACTGGAATAGTTCATTGAACTATTTTTCTACAGAACTACAAAAGGGAAATATGAAATTGGAGGTTTGGTCTCTACATGTATCTTAGTGAAAACTTGCAAAATGTGATCACTCAAATTGTTATGCCAGTAATCTCTTTTTGACTTGAAATAGAAGCTTTTATCAAATACAGGGGAGCTCTCCTGTTGTAACTAGAAGACTTACAGGGTATGAACTAAATAGTTCAGATTTATTTTTATTTTTTTCCCCTTTGGTTTAGGAATATGAACTAGTTATAAGTTCTATGAACTAGTTACAAGTTCTAACATCAAAAAATCTAAAGTGCAAAAGCTAAGATTTGCTAAAATCACTGGTCAGTTGTACTAACACTTTCATCCTGTTTTCCTTTATTGTCAGAACTTACATATCAGCATCCATATATCAGAAACATATAGTATAAAATGTGTAGGCCATGCAGTGGATGTTACTTTTGAGGGAAATACAAATACCAGGCTTGTTTTCATTTTGTAACTATGCCAACCCAGCATTCTGAGACACCATTCTGCAAATATAGCAATCAGCTGTTTAAAACCATTTACAAGGTACTAAATATTAGGGGAGAAGGACACAGGCAAAGCATTCTGCCAGGCTCACTCTGTTCTAGGGAGATATGGCTCTTTTCTTGGCAAAGACTAAATATGCATCCAAAACATAGCTTATGTTTGGGGAAAAAAAGGCAAAAAAATAACAAAAGTATTTTTGAGCTATATGTATTGATGGGCATTTTTATTGATATGTTTCTAGGGAAGGTTCTGACTGATAATTTCATTTCCTTAGTCATAGTAACCTGTTAATAACTTTACTGCTGTCAGACACCCAGATTTTACTCAGTCATTGCTCTAGGAGGTGGCTGGAACAAATGCTGCAGCTGAACAATGCAATAGTATGGGTAGATTTGTTTGTTAGTAACATTTTAGTGTTACATTCTGATGAAAACTCTGGTGCCAAGCATTGTCTCCGGCCTCAGCCTATCCTTTCATGTGTTACCTGCAGTGGTCAGGAAGTCAGATTCTACCTTGCTGTCTCACCAGCATAAGGAGGCTTTGTGAGCACCTGCCTGTTTCTACTGCAGTCAGAATAAAGGAAATTATTTAACAGGGTGACAGTTCTTTCATGTCATGTTGTGAAGGTTTTCTTTCTTTACAGAAGAATAGATAATCTAGGAATAATGAAACAGAGAGCACTTGTGTACATACACTGAAGCAAGTAAGCTGTTTGTTCCTGAGGAAGTAATACCTAGATGTATTATGGATCTCTTAGGATATCTTCTTCAGGAGACTTTTATTATGCTGCTTGTCACAAAAAATATTTTTGTCATACCAAGTTTTGTAAAACAGGAAGAAAAGACAGTTCCAAGATTTCTTCTATTAACACTAAAAGCATCCATCAATGTGAAAAGATGCTAATCCAGTAAAGAATAAAGGTTTTATTTTCTACCTTTTAGAAATAACTCTCTTTTCTTTATGGCACTGAAAAAGAAAAAGTTAAAAGCAGAATCCTTCCCTGTTCATTGTATTAAATGAATGGTCTAATATGCTTTGATAAACACTTTAGAGACATTAATTAATAAGTGTTACTTAATGTTAATGAATTAATAATGGCAGTGGGCTTTAGGGAGACAGTTAACTAAAGCTTCACTGTGAAAATGCCATTCTGCAGTCTCTTAGGGCAGTAATATGCAGAGAAATTAATCTCAGAGGGAGAACAGTTTCTTGGCACTGCTAGTGTTTCCTTTTTGGTAGATAAATGGTCACTGTGCTGTTGTCTAACCTGCTGCCATCCTCCCCTGAGTGCAGCACAGCAGTTCAGGGCCCTTGGTGAAGTCCCAGAGTCAATTGCCTTCAGTGTGTCATTTGTCAGCACACGTTTGTCCCTCTGCCCTGGCTCACACACGGGACCCAGCAGGTGTGAAGTGCACTCTGCAAAGCCACCTCCCCCTTTTGAGGGTAAGGGGCTGGCATGGTGCAGGGGGGTGAGAAAAGAGAGAAGGCTCAGTGCTGAGCAGCATTAATACTCTGCCCATGGAAGTGCCCAGCTCCCACCTCCACCCTTGCAATTCAATCTGTCAGACCCTGCCATTTACCCCATGCCCTTGAAATAACCCTTTTTTACACCTCTTGTTCCACACAGTGCCAGTGAGTGTGGCAAAACCACCACTTGCTCAGAATTTCTCATACCTCAGTTAAGCATAGGTTCTATTGGACTCTGAATGGCTCAAACTCATAATTCTAAAAACTTCATAATTCTCAAAAAACAACTGAGCACTTTTTAAAACTTTAATGTAAACTCTAAGGCAGCCTGGATTAAAAACTTCAGACAAGATCTAAAATGACTATGGTTTTCACCTAGTGTAACAGCATGAGTCCTTTCACTTTCTATTACTGTTAACATTAGATACAGGTTGTCAGGTATGGTTTTATCTGGGCTTTCAGTTCTTTCTTTAGGACCTCTTGTTTTATTTAGCTGGGAAGTGTCTGTGTAACTACTAAAATAATAATATGAACTGTGGTTTTCATTGTAGCATTTCAAATTTTGCTTGGTGCTTCAGAAAGAATGAATAATTAAGTTTTAAGCTGTGAAAACTCTTAAAAAATTAAGTTAGGTGAGGGATCATGCAAACCACAAGCCATATCTACATCAGATATTTGACCAATACTTCTTTTATTGTTTGGTTTTTTTCATGTTTTTCTGGTTTATTGCATGCAAAATGTCTGAAATGTGTTGTTTCTCAACTGCTGTGAAATCAAGCTAATTCTATTTCAAGCAGCTGCCAAGGGTAGTATAAGTCCATAGTCAGACCTTACAATTCAGAAGGAGATGCTGGTTAAAAAACTACCCCATAGTAGCTTGTATGATTTTTTGCATGTCTTTGCTATCAGGCTGAGTTTTGCCTTGGATTGATGTAGTTTAGCACTAAGAGCTCTTTCCAAACCATCACCACTCTGTAACTATTACTTGCCTCTAAGAAATGGACTTCCATTGTCAGAGGAAATCTTCAGTAGCTGTGTCTGTGGATCTCCATCTGAATGTTGGATTATTTTAGCCAATTTCACAAGACACCTGGAACCAGGTGTCTTTTGGTACCTCACTAAGTTACTGATTTCATTTTGAGCTGGGAGCACCTGTCCATATTTCCTGATCTTCCTCCCAGTTAGGGGTGCCAACAGTTATAGCAACACTTGCCCAGGAATGTTATTCCTTGCTGGAATCTCTGTCACATTACTGTTGGAGGCTGGTAGGCAACTTGATGATTTCACAGAAACGTTTTAAGTAAAGCTTTGTGCATGATAATAAAATTTTAAAGATTACCTGATGCTGAATTAAGACCAGCACTTCACACTTGACTCCCAAACTAAATAACATTTTTTTCAGATTTGAATTTGTGCTGATGGCATGAAGGGAGGAAGAAACATTTGCAAGGAATAGTTTTGATGGCACCTGTCTAGCCACTTGTTTGCTTGTAAAATTGCTTTAGAAGCTACAGCTCTGTCACTTGTTTGTGGTGGTACTAGGCATAAAATGAGTGCAGAACTATTGCAATTTCCTTAAGAGGTTCAGTACTCTATTTTTATTAGTTTTTCCCTTATAAATGTATAAATATGATCGCATCCCTACTGAAGCTAGTAAATAGAACTGTGAAGGAGCTAGGTAAATTAACTCTGGGTATTAGCAATGTGGCTGCACCTGGAGGAGTTGAACTTGGCCCTGTGCAGGTGTTCACAGAGCAGGCAGTGAGCAGTCCTGTCCTGAGTGCCAGCTCCCCAAGCCCAGTGACCAGCTGCATGGCTAGCTTTCAGCTTCTCTCCCGGCTTTATTCTACCTGGCCTTAACTCACAGATTCCCTGGGATGGTTATTTTGCACTTCCAGGTAACATCAGCCTTTGATATTATGCTAAAGAGGAGATCAGGTTTTGCGTGTTAAAATATTCTGGGAAATGGTTTCTTGGTTCTGGCAGTCCAATCACCAGCCCCAGTTAAAAGGAAGAGCCTCTTTAATCATCCTCCTGGGTGCCACTGAATGGGCAAATCATTCTTCCTTAATTAGGAAGTGATAATATCACTCTTCTGTAATGGAGCTGAACATTGCTGCCATCTAGAATGAAATTTGCTAAGGGGAAAAAAGAATTTCTCAGCTTTATAGTTCTGATCCTGTTACTGTGGTGGCTGGTGAATAACTTGGTGAACCATTTTCTTGCTCCTGCATAATCTGAAATATTTCATTATTGCTTTAGTGTCAATCAGTGTCACAGCTTTTGCTCTTCAACAGTTTGAAGTGAACAGAATTTTATTGTCCTTAAGTGTAACTAACAAAAAAGTTGGTGATTACTGTAACTGCAACGCCATGTGAAGGCAAATGGAATTGGGAATATCCAAGGGTAAGCTTTTCCTTTAAGCTGTCATTCTGTTACTTAACTCAATGAAGTTCCAGATTTGTGACTTTAGTTCATGCTCATTTAAACCAGGGTAGTCTCAAGTTAGAAAATACTACTAAATGTTCTATGTATGTCATATAAAACATTAATGGGATTTACAGATTCTCCCAAATGTGTGGTAATGAAAATTAGTATTTTTGAATGATTTTGTTTTCTTAAATGCTCTCAAATGAGAAAGCTTGGAAAATTTGTTTCTAAGATTTGTAATAAAAAGCAGCTTTTCCTTAATGTTTGGAATTCCGTCTTAAATGGTGTAGAACATTCAAAAAGGCCATTCAAATAAGAGAAGATGTGTTTGACAAATAATTACAGAATTATGTCCATGCAGCAGGAAAAGTAAGAGAATAACACAGTATTGTAATGGCAAAGTTGAAGGGTAAGTATGCAAATTTGTTTAGCATAGGTATGGAAAAATTACAGATGATCTGAACTTATAAATCAGATCTAAAATGTACGAACCTGATGTTCATCATTTTTCTTTTATAAGGATTAGGGCTTTCTTCTGTCAGTTGCAACTTGTATAATTTTTTGTTTGTCCCTTTAATGTCTTGATAATTCATCAGAAAAAGGACATAATTCATCAAAACAGCATCATTAGATGCACAAGATGCAGTCAGTGCTTTAAACAGCAGGATGCATAAAATCCTGATCTGAGACAGAACCATTTGGGGTGAGGAATTGTAGTTCTTATGGAAAACCAAGCTGGTTAAAATAGGAAATGTGCCCAACAGAAAGAAGCAGGTTCTTTCTTTTAAGTGTTTGAGAAGGTGTGAGAGATTTCCCTCCAGCCCCTCTTACTACTTCAGACAGCTGGTTTTTGAGTGAGAGGATGATTGTTGAACTTTTCCACAGAGATTCTGTTATACTTAAGTTAACAATTGAATAACCTATTCAGTGCTTCTTTTATTTTGCTTTTCTGTAGACAAAACATGGATGCACACTCCTGAAGCCTTATCAAAGCATTATATTCCCTATAATGCAAAGGTAAGAAAATATGAAGTTATTTTCTCCTCCTACCTTTAGAATGCAGCACATTCTATCTTGTTTTGACTTGAAGATTGCAGAGACATAGATTTGCCAGGTGAAATAATGAAGACAAGCTTAGTAAATGTCTGGTTTGCAGGTGAAAATGCTCTGTTTTTAATAGCCAGTTGATTCTTGTTCTGAGCTATGGTTTACTGGAAAGCAAATTAGTGTTCCTTTTCTGCTTGATGATGTTTTTGTAAATGGATTGAGGTTTTGAGTGCAAAGGAATTTACATCAGGCTGCATGCTTACAGTATTATTAAAATTAATGGCACAGACTTCTTTTGAACAATATCAAAGGCAACAAGTAACAACCCTTTCTGCTGGATATATTGACATGTCAAATACTCAGGAAATGGGGTAGAACAATAATGGCATTTTTGCTCAGTAAAGCCAGAAACCTTACTTTAATTTTCTCACCCTAATTGCAGTGAGATAAGTTTATATAAGTAATGGTTCAATTTGTCTAATGACACCCCTTGACAGGAAATGGATCTTACCTAAATACCTCAGAACATAAAGGTTCCTAAATACTTACCTAAATACCAGCTTAAAAGATAGCTTGCTAAAAGGAGGAGAGAATATGAAGCCATCAACACAACTCAGAGTAAACTGAGCAATCTGCCATTATTTGCTCAAACTGAGAGTATAATTTATTAAAATTCTATTGTGGGCCGTTCTGGATGATGTTCTCTTATGATTGGTATTTCTTAATATAAAAACTTTTGTTAAAGTAGTCAATAAAAAAAATCTATGTGGAAATTCCTAGTACCAAATTTTTTAATCTGTATGTGACAAAAAATATTTGTTTCATGGGCTAGGACTCAGGTATATGAGTGTTCCCTGCTTTTGTATTTGCAATTTTCTTTTGTTTAGCATTGCCACAGAGTTTGTAGTGCGAAGTGGAGTCTCTTTCTCACAGTTGCCAGGTTTTGAATGTGTTTTTATTCTATGTGCTCTCCAACTGAATTTTTGTCGAAAGGATGTATTAACATTTCACTGAAAAGCCTTGCCAGACACTTTGGCTTTATATTGTACTTCTTCAGAGGGAGGATTACTTGCTGTGGTGACTGTGCCATGTGTTTTCAGGGCAAGCAGAAGCCATGAGTTTTTTCAAAGCACTGAACGATGTCTGTTCCTTTCTGGTCTTTGAGAGGAAAAAAAGAAACCTCCTTCATCTTTCATGTTTCATTGTCTTGCCTAAGAGCAGATCTGATGAGTAGGTGTCAGTGTAGCTGTGCAGTAAAAGAATTAGAAAAAAGAGGATGGTGCTGAGATGGTGGTAACTGTAGAAACAACAGCATCAGCAACTTCTGGAGCAGAAGAAAAGAAAGGAGAATTCCAATCTAAAGCAAGACTCTTGGTCCAAAATGTTTTTCCACTTATTTAGGCTGATATGTGCCTAAATGTCCTCTCCAGTTCTGCTCCTGTTTGTTGTTTATTCCAGGGCCTCCTCCACCTTTGTGAAGGCCTCTAAGGTCAGTCAGAATACTTGCAGGAAACTGAAATTTTAATACCACATATGTTGGGTTTTGAGTTTGTTTTATTATTTCTTTTTTAGGAAAGTTAAACTCATTTTTTTTCATTTGGATCACAGTAGAAAATTCTTATTTAGAACTATCAGTCATTTGATTCAAAGTAAGCAAAAAATTGCTCTGCTCTGTAACTGGAGTGTAAAGGGTATGGGATTCCCTACCCTGTTTGTTTATTGGCACCTGGAATAAATTCACTCAGCTTTTATGAACTCAGCTGGCATATGCATGCATAACCATAATAAATCTAGATGATATTTCCACCTGAGTTCTCAAGTATCATTCTCATTAAGTTTTGCAGTATTTTTCACTTGAAGAGGAAAGTATGCATCTATCAGTACCTTATGTGGGGTTTGCAGCATTTTGGGTTTTAAGTGAAATGTCTCATTGATTTGATAACTTGTAGCTATGTTGTGAAATTATGATTAAAAGCTTCAGAAAGCCTTCATTATACAAGAATTTAACCAAACTCATTGGGTTTTTTTTTCCTAATTGTTCCAGTTCTCTAGCATTCAGTTCATGTATCTTCCATGTGTGTTGGGAAGAAAAGACAACGCTTGATCTGATTTATATTTATTTATATGTGAGTGAAGAATGACATGTTCAGAAAATCAAATTAGTTTGATGGAAAGTAACACCAGAGATGTTATTTGTCCATGAGTAAGTGAGCTGTGTTCTACTCCACAGTTTTTTGGATGAAGATTAGTGTGGATGGAAAAGTGGTTTCTGTTCTTTATAAGACACAAAAATAGTTTCTCTGACACTAATCTGAGATGATCAGAACATGGACAGAGCTTACTGGGAAAGATGATGTTTTGTTGATTGCTAAGACAGCTCATTGATAAAATGCAGTTCATGAGTTGACTGTTATTAAAAAAAAATCTCAGCAAAGTTAACTGGAAATTAAAAGAAACCTGCAATATTGACAAGTGGCCTTTTTTCTCTACCAATTGGAGAGAACCTTTTTAACAGAGAATTAGTAATGTCATGTTATCTCTTAGAACATGCACCCTCAGGATGATTTATGGCCATAATCCTCTTTGCAAGAAAACATGAGCTGAGTTGCTTCTTCTGCAAGTAAAATCCAGGAAACATGAGTCTCCTAATGAAGCCCTGAAATATAAAACTGTCTTGAATTTCTCTCTCTTTTCCAACTTTCCAACACCCACTCCTACTTTGCTGGTTTGAAATTAGCTGATTTTGGCATGGTTTTGCACAGTGTAAACCAATGAGACTGGTTTTTTTTATTTGTGGCAGGGATGGGACAGGGGCGTTTATTTTCCCTCTTCAGTTTTGTTTTGGTTGCCTTTGTTCTGTTACTGTTACTTTTTTGTGTTTAGTGGTTTTTCTTGGATCCTTTTTTTTTTTCTTCTTGTCTTACTGATATCTTGGTCTACCAGAACACACTGATAAGAAGATTCCTCACCCTTCAGCATGCTCTGGATATGTGACCTTTGTTTAGTGAAGCCAGAATTTTGACATCACTTTGTGGCCCTGTATTTTTAAACTGTGTCACTACAAATTAAAGTATATTGGTCACACTTTTTTTTTTCTCCCAGAAAGATAATTGAGAATTTTTATAATACAGTACCAAATATAGACTCATTTTGATGTGGCATGACAGTTTTAATATCACCCAGGTATAACATTCTAAGGCAACCCCAAACTTCTCTGTGTTAATTTTTTTCTGTAATTGTCCTTAATTAAGAAGGGATATTTCTGTTATTTTCTGTACTGTAAAGAAAAAGCTCTCTTTTGCCCTTATGGCAATTCTTTTGGTTTGAGGCCAGCTTCCTTTCTGCAAAGCAGAAGTGACCAAAGTGTAACTTTAAAATGGAATGAGTCTGTAACCTTTAAATAGGGCTGGTGGTTGTCATCCCCTGAGTGGTGCCTTTCTGCCAGTCAAAAGCTGCCCCAACCAGCCGTGTGTACTGTGCCTCTCTGTGGTAACTGCATCTGTGATCCCCTTCAGACTCACTTGCTTATTTTTTGGCTTAGATCAAACTTCCACAAGCGCAGCTTTCCATTTTGCAGAGAGAGTTTGTGCTTTGCCAGCCTGGTGTTTGTGTTGGCAGCTGGCGAGGCAGGGGTCAGTGGCTCTGACCTTGCACGAGGCAGAAGTGCTGCCCTTTTCCATGGCAAGTGATGGCACATTAAACCCTTGGGAGGGTGTTTCACCAAGAGATGTCACAGCTCCCAGTGCTCACTGGCCTAACGCTTGCTTCACACTCACTGTCAGAGTTTTCATATTGTCAGCTGCAGATTTGATTCTTGATGTAGTACTTTCAATTTGAAAGCTCAGAGTTAAATTAAAAATTCAAAAAAGGAATTTAGTAATGGTCACACTTTATGATCTGGAAGCTCTTTTCCAACCCAAATGATTGTTTGAGTCTGTAATAAGAGACCTCCCTTGGCAGTACCTAAAACTCTTAGTCCTCACTGTAGGACAATAAACAGATTATTTAGATTCTCAACTATATGCTATTTCTTCTTCCATATAATTTTTATCATCATTCAATGGCTAATAATATTCATGTGGAGTAGGCATTTTAGTCAAATGATGTCACTATGGGTGCAGGGCTCTAGATGCATTTCTGTCTTTTGCATATCTGCATTTTGCTATCATTAGTGTACAATATTATCAAAGCCGCATTTTTGTGGCGTAAACTGCACTTCTACTACAATTATTTTTTTATTGCTATAGAAATTCTCTTTTTCTATCAGCATTTCAGCAGAATGATCATGACTGCATCATTAAAAGTAATGAAAAAATGTCAAATGGCAAATTGCATGTAGCTTTCCCAAGTCAACAGAGTTAAAAGGCACACACACTATTTAAGATATGCGGTGAAGATAGATATAGCAAGATATTTCAAACAGAGCACAAAAATGTTGAAAATCAGAAACTATTGCAGTAGAAGAGAAATAATGAGTTTTCCTGCTTTAAATTTATTATAATTAGAATTAATTACTTAATACCAATTAACTTTCATTAGGGTTCCAAAATGTCTTGCATGTGATCATAATTAGTGTTTAAGCACAAGAAAAATTAGTTTAGTGAAAACACCCAAATGAGATAGGAAAGCAAAAAACTGTAATTTTACAAGGCAATGCAAATTTGAACTTCTTAGTTATTTCTGATACATTACAGTCATTAAATTGGGGCTCATTATACTGAAGATTAATAAACATGCGAATGAAATCTAAAATATTTCAAGTCTGCAACAGGTACTCTCAACAGACTTGGTTTGATTGCTCTTACTCTCCAGAAGAGGGCCTCCTTCAAGAAAAAAATCAAATTTATGAGCAATTCCAATGTTTCTTCTTTAAATTCCATTTGTGTGTAGTAATGCAAGGCAGTTTAGTACAATGGATGATGTTTCGTTTATTTCCTTTTTCTGGAAAAGGAAAAAATAAGGCCTATGTGTTTGAGTGAAATGGTTGTGGCAGGTTCCAGTTAGAAACAAAAAAAAAAAAATTACAAAAAACACTGGTCATATTGTCAATACTTCATGAACTCCAACTGAAGGACAAACCAGTAGTTCTTGATCTGTTCCCTATGGCTGCCATCTTCTTTAAGGTTCTGCTTGTCATCCTTTGGGCTTTTCATAAGCTCCACTTTCCTTGAAATTTCTGTGTCCTGTGTGTCGTAACTTCATTTACAACTATGAAACATTTGCAGCACAAGAAAGTTATGGGGGCTGGAGTTTCTTGCAGGAATCACAAATGCTTCATACCAATTTATGGCAGTCAGCATAGGATCTGAAAAGTAATTGGAGTCCCTCTCTCAATAATGCAGTAAGATGTTAAAAATGTCATAAAACAGGATGAAGACAGAGCCCCTTGTCTACATTGAAGCTGATGAGTGATCCACCACAGCCCTAAAGTATTTCCTATCCTGAGCAAGTTTTAGGTTTCCTTTGTATGCAAGCAGTTTGCTTCTCTCACATAAATTGCCGTCACATCCATTTATTTAGCACCCTGGCTGCTTAATTACACGTTTTCATCATCTCTGATTTAAACATTCTAATTTGCACCTCTCCCATCAGAGAAAAAATATTTTTAAGCACCTTAAGAGCTTGAGATAAATTTTTTTGGTAGAAAGTTCTAAAATCAGTTATTTCAGACATTGATATGCTTTCTAACAAGTACAATCTGGATTGAAAATACAAATCTGCAAAAGATTTAGCTCATTGTTGGATTTTGAAGCACCCTCAATTTTAGGAAGAGGGAATGTCCTATGCATCCTTGAAGGTTGCAGTTGTCCCTTGGTGGTCCAGCATTTGGATTAGGATTGGCTTTGGGAATTGAAAGAATCTAGTGTAATAGAGGTTGGAAGGACCTCTGGAGATGATCCAGCTGATTCCCATCTGAGAAATTATTTCAAAGCCAGGTGGTACAAAACAGAGCCTTATGCAATTGAGCTTTAAATGCCATTAAGGGCAGAGATTCAGAGCCTCTTGGCAGCCAGTTCCAGGACATAATTCCCTACCATTCTGCCTTCTTTTGCCTTATTTCTAGTTGTGATTTTGTGCAGCTTGTGACTCTCAGCCATGCATACACATGGACGTGTGTACACCAGGCTCATCCCCTTCAGGCTGAACAAGTGCAGTTCCCTTTTTCCTGGCCATCCTCTTCTCTGTCACATTCCTCACCGCTGTCAACCCCAGATGAGGTTTGGCTTTTCTAAATTCACCCCTGCATGCCTGGAAAAGCTGTCCTTATTCCTCCTATGTTCCCTGTGCCAGGTCCCCCTTCCACGCTCTCCCCTCTGTATCTCTGCCAGCTGTAGCTGGATGCTCAGGCAGCTGTTCAGGGATGCAGGAATGCTTTTGGGAATTATGTAGGCTAACTGATGGCTGCCTGGCCTGTGGCTTTAAGAGGAAACGTGATGTTTTTATCTTACTAAGAGGCTTCAACTACCACAGCAGTTGGTCTGGCAACCTTTCACATGGGTTAAGCTTCCAAGTATGAATGCAACTTAAGGGAAACAATTAAACTGCAAGGCCTTATTTTCCCTGCAGGGCCTGAAGAGTTGCCCTGTTGGGGTGCCCCTACAGGGAATTGCTGGATGTTGCTGCTCATGCAGATCTGGTCTCCTGGTGGCAGAGGGCTGTGCTCAGCATTGGGAGCTAGGATTCCAAATGGGAGCTAGGATTCTGAAGTTCCTGGAGGCATAAGTTTTGCCAAGTTTTACACTTTGCTTAGATATGGGAAAGAATTGGGTGTAGGTGTAACTTTAAGCCTTGTGTTTTATTTTAGTCAAGAATGAGTTATTGTTCTGTTTTGTCTAAGAATCAGTTGCAGAAGGGCTAGAAACCCGTGGCATCTATGTAACTTCTGGATTGTGTGGCACATAGTTTATACATGTATGGTAAACTTTTCTTTCTGGCTCAGAACTTTTTTCAACCTTTTACTTCAAATTTTGGTTTCCTAAGCATGTATATTGTTTTGGTTGAGTTGGAAAATCCACATCAGAACGTTCTGTGGTGTTGTTTTCTCTGGCATAGAAGAATTATGTGGATGATGCAATTAACAGAGCACATTGGTGAACAACATAGCACCTGAGACCCAACCTATGCTAGGTACACTCTTTAGGTTCTTTTTATTGTATAATTTATTATTCTTTATGTAGATTATAATTATTAGATTATTCTTCTAAATTGTGATTCTTAGTGTAGAAGCACTGTTTGTTGTAATGAACAACCATGTGTTTAAGTGTTAATCCAAAAAGTTCTGAAAGTGGAATATATTTTTTTTAATAGAAAAGGCACTTGCAGGTTTTTCTGTAGTACTAATAGCAACTCTCAGCAGCAGTTCTTCATAATATTCTATTTAGAGCACAAGTCCTATGAGGAGCTGCTGAGGGAGCACCAGATGCTCCCCAGATTTTTTCCCCATGGACACAATGAGGTTGAAGGAAAACCCTATTGGCTGCTATATGTACCCAAAAAGAGGTTGTAGACAAGTGGGAGTTGGTGTCTTCTCTAAGGTAATAAGTGACAGGACAAAGGGAATTTGCCTCCAGTTTGCCAGGAGAGATTTGGGTTGGATATTAGGGAAAATTTCTTCTCTGAAAGGGTGGTGAGGCGTAGAACAAGCTGTCCAGGGATGTGGTGGAATCACCAGCCCTGATAGTGGTCAAAAACCATGTGGATGTAGCACTTAGGACGTTTTTAGCAGTGAACATGGTAGTGCTGGGTTGCATGCAATGATCTTAGAGACCCTTTGCAACCTAACTGATTCTATGGTTTAGTATTCAACTCAGCATCTGAAGCATATTTCTAAAGATACCATGTTAACAATGAGTTTAAAAGTATGTTTTGAGCATTTGCATCTCTGGCCTTCCCTGGTATTGTCTCACAAGAGGTGAGCAATGAGATTGTTGAGACAAAAGTCACAAAATCATTAGAAGCTTCATAGCAGCTTTTACAATGTCATTTTCCTATTCTTCAGAGAAAGACTAAGGTAGTATTTGAGTACTAATCTTCTGAAGTCTGTGATACTCAGTCATGAGTTCTCAGCCCTGGATAAGAGCAGGCACTCACTGATGAAGGAGCAGTGAGTGATCTCCCTGTTCAAAACAAATGAATAAAGCTCAGAGGTCTGTCCAGTCAGAATTAACAGAGCTAGAAAGAGTGTGCAAAGACCTTAGGGTCAACAAAGATTTACTCAACCCTCCACATCCCTCCCTGTTGCTCATATTTATTCCCTTGCCTCTCCCTAAGTCTGCCTGGAACTGCCAATTAGGCTCATTAGCATCTCCTCTGGGATTCCCTCTGCAGCTCTGTTTCCAGAGAGCTGGCAGCTGTGGGAATGGGAGGTTTCTGGAAAAAGGCCTTTCAACTAATTCCTGACGCTGGAATTAGTAGGGTTCAAACATCTGGATTATTGTCCTTGTGGGCTAGGTGACCCACAGCTGTTTCTAGATTGGTTTGCTTTAGATTAAATCAGGCCTGCAGGTGAATTACTCTTTCTTATCTCTAACATTCAATCTCAGCCTTTCTATAAACTAGAAACAGAGCTGGTTTAATAGAGAATAAGAGAATGGCACAGTATTCTTAACAGAAAATTCTACAAGGAGATAAAATTTTAAAAACAGAGCCAAGACTACAGGAGTCTGTCCAAAAGCCAGGCTGTTCACCATTCAGGAAAAGTTTCACATATGCTGATCTCCATGAGGATTCTTCCTCTAATAAACCATCAGACAAACCACCAGCTGCAGTCCCTGACTTTATTAACTTTAATAAAATAGCAGTGTACAGTAGTCAGCTGCAGATCTTGGACTGCAATAAATATTTCAGAAATGCCTCCTTCTGATCACTTTGGCTCAGAAAGGGTAAAACAATCTTGGCCTGTTTTAAAAAGCATTTTGAACTTTGAATATGAGAATGCTAGGTGTAACTTAATAGAGAAACTAGTATTTTTCTGGTTTGGAACATAGCAGAGGAGAAATATTTGCATTAAGTTATTTGTAAAGCTTTGTTTAAATGTTTTGCATTTTCACTAGGAATTATGTGCCACTAAAAGGTAATGATGGGTTACATTGTTCTAAACTTTCATTTTTTATCTTCAGTATTTTTTTAACTAATATTCTCTTCCTTCTGAATCTTTAGGAAAGTCGAAATGGGGCTGGTCCTATTGTTTTACAATTTGTTTTGCAATGTCTTGCTGTAGTATTACTGAAAATAGGGAAAATATAGAAACAAGGATGTCCATTAAATCTTTGCAATGTGCAGAATCAAGGGTTGCATTTGAAGGGAAAGATAACTTGAAGCATGAACTAGAAAAGTCCTTAAATCCGATCTTGTACTATTGCTGTAGCTCCCAATGCTTCTGAGTAGAAAGAAACTACAAGGGCAGGTAAGTAACTCAACAAATCATGTTAATTAGAGCTAAAAGATTAAGTGGGAGGCAAATCTTGTTTACTCATGAATACAGGTTTATTGTGGAAAAATCCATTACAATCAGGAATTTATAGGTCATCTTAAGTCAGAGTTTAGAGGCCATATCCCATATCCTCACTTTATGAGGCACTGAGGACCTGAAACTCTCAAAGGCAAACATTCTCAAAATGAAAAGCATTCCCCAAAATTGCATGTGCTTACTTAATGTTCAGAATAATCTTAAATCTTCAAAACTAGGTATGGGTTTAGTGGTTAAACTTTGGATTTTGAAGAGAGGCAGGTGGGAAGGTGGGACCTCTTCACATGTTCTTTTTTATCTTTGAAATCTGCTGAAGCACTCTGTGTGCCAGAACACTTTGTTAATATTGTGCTGCTTATAGCTTTTTATTTGTGTTAGTGTTGGTTGTTTGATGTGTATGAGGAAGAATAGGGTCGATGTTTTATATTGATTTTCATCAGTAACACTCAGAGGTACTAACTGAAACTGTGCTGTGCATTTCCAAGGGGTTACTGCAATTTATCACAGTTCATTAGATCATAAATTCTTTGAAGCTAAGGGCTATCTTTTTGATGTTTGTGCAGCCTCCAGAATAATGAGAGGGAGGCTGTAGGTGCTACCCTGATGCAAGTAGTCATAGATCAAAGCTCAGAATAAGTAGGCAACTGAAGACCTTGGACTTCTCTCATGAGCTTTCTTCTCAGCTGGGATAATTAAATGATAATGCAGATAAGAAATTGGTGACTTATTATCCTCAGCTTAAAGATAAGGAACAGAGGTAATACTGAAGATTTTCCACATATCTGCCCCAAATCTCTGTTCTCAAATCCGACCCCAAATTTTGAACTCTGCTTTCATGCCTTGAGCTCAAGATTAAATGTCTTCTCAATACCTGTTCTCTTAGTGAAAAGGATTAGGTTGCTATTTAGGGAAGACTCCATGTCCTTATGTGAAGGATTTTTAAATACAGAATCAGACTTTTCTCATTCTATGTTCACCTAATGATATGAGTATCATTTTAATGATCTTGTCCAGCTTAATTTTACCACTTCAGCACCAGATTGAGGTCTTTTATTGAAAAACATAATATTTTCTATGAAGTAAGAAGTGAAAGCCAATTTTTTCTTGGATTTATTGCCATTGTAAAATAATTTACAGATTACTTTCCATCTCAGTTATGTTCTCCTAAAAAGTTCATCCAGGATGTTCATCTCATCTGCTGGTAGATCTAAGGTCATGATAATGGTGGTTTCATTTCATATCTGCTGTTGCCAGGTCGAAATATTTTTACATTTTGCTAAAATAATCAAATAAGAAAATTCAGCTTTCTATGTTGTGCTTTTTAGTGGGAAGGATATTTTCTGTGTTTTAGTAGTGCTCCACATTTGTTAAATGATAACATAAAGAGACAGTTATTTCTGTTCCAAATAATTTTTAAAATTACCTCATCCTATCTAGATTTAAAAAAAAAAAAAAAAGCCTCTGTTATGGATATTCTTCAAGTGCCTGAAGGCCAGATGTTGAATTATGGTGATCACATCTGTTTTATAGCTGTATTTTATGAGAGATTGTGTGTAAAGAAGGGAGTTTCTTCTGAAAAACAGATTAATGAGAGACAATATAGACAGGCTCATAAAACAGAAATCATCACAGAGAAGACACTTCCAATTCTCTGCAGGAAAAGTGGAAGATCCAGTACAGCTAAACCAATGTAAGGAGTGCTTTTCTTGTTGAGGCCCATTGCCTGAATTGTACTTGTTCCCAGAATCAGTGCAGGAGTTGAAGAAGAGGGATTTAAAGTAGGGTTTGTGTTCTGTGCAGCAGCATTTCCACAGACCACGAGGCAGAGGTACGTTAAGGGTGTGTTCCCAGCCTTGGGAAGGAAGATTTCCAACATGTTTGTGTTTTCCCATAAAAATTTTGAATGCAATTCCCAAAAATCCTTGACCAGCTGACCTTGTGCTGTAGTTATGACCCCACAGTCGATGAAGACCCTGTTGAGCTGCTGTGGTTGCAGAGCTATTTCCTCTCCAGCCCTGCTCTTCATTTGCTTTTCCAGTTTACCTCCAGCTGTGCTGTCTTGTTGCTATTGCCCCTTTTCAGTCCAAATAATCAAAGTACTCAGAACCAGTGCAGGTTGCCCTGTCCTTTTTCTTTTATTCCAAGGTACTCACTTAAAGATATTTTGTCAGAATTTCAATCATGTTCAGTTTTAAGGGCATCTGCTTTGTTGCCTGTGTATTTATCTGCTGCATGGACTACCTCTCCCTGCAGAATTAGTTCCTTCCACAAGTAACTAATTTGGTTTTGACTTGACTATCCCAGTCAAATACTCTCTGAACATTTCTGAGATAGTTCTGTGAATATAGCAGGTGAGAAAGATGTCTATATGTGTCATTTGTATAAAATTACCAACACATCTAAAGAAGTAAATGGAGCTTAGGAAGTAGTTTCTAGGAGCCAAGAAAAATAATTTCTTTTTATTTTTATTGGACACAGACATTTTCTTGTCCACTTTTATAAAAATGCTGATATTAATTTCTATGAATATAGTATTGAATTTAGTGTATTTAATTTAGCATATTCATGTAGATTAGCCATGTGATTGTGAATTACACTTTGCATACTGACTCAACATATTTTCTCACTGAAGTTACATTACTAATAAAACATTAGGCTTATTCTTTTTTCACAAATTAAGTGGTTCTCAGTATAGGAAATCTACAGTTTAGGGAAAAAAAATCAACCAACCAATGAAAAAGCAACAAAGTTTCATGCTTGATGTTCCTGCCCTTTAATGCTCCTCAGAACCTGTATCTGCCCTGTGGTGTCTCTTATCTTGCCCACAGAATGTATGTATAAATTATTTACTGCACTCAAAGTTAAGATACTAGATTTTAAAGATGACCTTCTCTGGTAATGACGGCTTAAAAAAAAGAAATTGAGGCTCTGTCCAAAATTTTGGGTGTCTTCAGAAGCCTACTAAAATTTATATGTTATTTCCAAGCTGCTAAAGCATTAGCTGCACAAATTCATGGCTCTTTCTTCAGAATAGCTCTTTTCTGTTGTGCTGCCTGTCCTCTGTTTGACAGCACATTGATTCCCTGAATCAAGAATTAAATCAGGAGTCATTTATTCTAATTATGGTGCAGAAAGCCTTGCAGTATTACAAGTCCTGATTCAGAAGCAATGCAGTGTCCTTAAAATAGGCCATTTCTTATTTCACATTAAACTGGAAAAAGTCTTTAATAAACTGCGAGTCAGGGACAATAGTTATTTGTTCCTATTACTGAGGCTATTTGTGTTGGAATGAGGATTTTGTTCCTAACTGTGACTTCTGTTTTTTGTCCCACAGGGAATTCCTGTTTCTGTGTTTATAATGTCATTGCATGTTGCCATGGCAGAAGTTGTATTGCCATGATAGTACAAGTTCAGTGTTTAGTTTGTCAAGGACAAGGGAGGTAGCAATTAGATCAAAATAAACTTTAACCACAAAATGGGAAACATCTGTGCAATTTAATCTCTGTTTTTATAAGATATCGTTAGTGTTTTCTGGTAAAAAATAATAACTTCAATAGGTTTTGAATTTTATTTATTAACATATATATACACTATATATATATATATATGTATATAAATCCATCACAATTTCTTCCAGAACTTGTAGAATTTATTTACATTGAGCGGAGGAAGGCTGCAAGAATTTTGTGTCCAGCTTCAGTTGCTACAAGCTGAATGCTCAGAATTGCACAATCCCACCTTGAACTGGCACATGGAAACTCCTGGCTGGTCTGGTACATGTTGTTATGAAAGCAAGGATCTGAAGCCTGTGCTCAGAGCCCTTCCTAACAATGAACTCATCTGGGAAACATCTCTTGGAAGGAGCAGCTGCTCTCAGTGGTGCCATGGCCTGTTTGCTCCCCTGCCTCAGAGGTGCACCCCAAAACTTCTGCATCAAATGCTCCTGGGTTTAGAAAGCTTCACCTTATTGGTAAAGCAGAATGGTTCTGTCAGTTTTCTGAATTAAGGTAGCTTTGTTATCAAATACTTGACAGCATATCTTGGCTCTTCATGAGGGCTTTTTGTCTCAGTTCGATTTCCACTCTTCTTTGGGGAGATAGGCACCTAATATTTGTAGGAAAAAAAATCGGCAGCACAGATGGAGCTTAACAGAGTTCAAGCTTCAGCTTGCTGTATTTTGTAGAAAAAGAGATGGTTGCAGGATGTTAATACAGAGCCAGCCAGTAGGTGCTGCATTCAGAGGAACAGTGGGGTTGTGAAAACCAGGGTGATAATTCAGCAGTGCTAAATTGTGAAACCAGGACAGCAGCTTTTGATGGCTTGTGCTGGGTATTCAAGCTGCTGCAATGCAACTTGGGATCTTTATCTTGCTGTACCTTTAATTGTAGGTTTTACTAGAGGTGTGTGTTTTTTGAGGGGCCAGTGGACATGGGAATGTGTCCTTTCCATTTGAGAGTGCTGAAAAAAAAGATCTTTGACCTCAGCTTGGGCAAAATAGTGGCTTTACACAAGCAGTAACAATTGAAGGTTTTCTCCTACAGCAGTGCAGTGAAGTTCCTGCTGAATGGCCAGAGTTGATGGCTGGCATCTGCAGAGGTGAAGGGGGAAGTGAAGCCAAGTGGCCTCTGTGTTCTGAAATTTCTAACACTGCATTTCACATCTGTAAAAAGAATGTAGGAGTTGTTGCAATTTTTCAGTTTTATGTTGAAGGTAAATTAAACACTGCATTGGCATCTGGCTCATGGAAATAAAAATAAAAAATCAGCAAATTATGTCAAATTTGTTACATTAAGATATTTGTAAATATCTAGGACTTAATGAAAAACAGTCTTTTAGTACATTTAAGGGCCAACTGTGACTTTACCATTTTCACGAAGAAGTTATGCTTGAGTTAAATTGAGTTGCTGTGGTGCCAAATGAAGTCTGTCTAATTATCAATGTGTAAAGCTGAAAAATCTGTCCACTCTGTTATTGTTTACTTCTGAAGTTCAAAAATTTGATGTATGAAATAGTGAATATGCATTATTTTTAGGTGCCTTCCTTCAGTGAAGATATTTTGTTTTTATTGGAAACAATCTAGTCAGGAATATAAATTTTCTAAATTGAAGTATTCAAGTAGTGTGATGTGTCTTCAGTGAGTATCAGAGGCTTTTCACATTTGACTGTCCTTTCTAAAGGAAGTGTCTTGTTTGATAATTACATCTGTTTGTCCTATCTTGATACAGAATGGTTTGTGTGCCCACCTTCACTGAACCTTCCTTCAGCAATGAAAATTCTTGCAGAACTGAAGATACACTGCATTTTAGGACTGACCAGTCAGTTCAGAGCTTCCAGTTCTTAATTCTTGGAGGGCACAAACTAAATGGAATCTAAACCAATATGAGAGTAACAACAGAGGTTGCAGGAGCTGACAAGGATGTTATTGAGCATCTGTGGTTGGACAGCTCAGTCATTTCCTATGCAAGTCAGAAGCAATTCAGGCCATGTGTAGGGTCAAGCTAGACCGCATTTGTCAATACTATGCTTATTTGGATGGGTTTTTTCCTGGTAGTTACCCTCAAACTTTGAGGCAGTATCCAGCTGTGCCACAGGAGGCTCTGCAGAGTTGATGAGTAGCAGCAGAGGAGCAGATTTGATGCCATTGTTTGGTGTGTCAATAGTGGATTGGAGTAAAAGAGCTGTAATAACTTGAGGATGGTGCCTTTGGGTTATTCACGGACATCTCCTGCTGCAGCAAAAGGATCTGACAGTTTCTCCTACCAAAAAAAAAAAAAAAAGTCTTTTCACATGTGTAAAAAGCCAAACTGGAAACACAGAGTATGTCCAAATTTAAGCATAATAGATGAATTTTGAAAATGTGTCATTCTTTAATTTACTCCTTCATTTTGTCCAGCCTCTGAGTACAGGATTCTTGCATGTGAAGGCTGAAGAACATTGCCACACACATGAGGAAAGAAGGCATAAAAAGAACCTGTGTGACCCAGACACAGACAGGGAATACATGATGAGAAATTATGTTCTCCAGTGATGGATTTGCTCTCACTGCCATTTTCTCCTGCCCTGGTTTATTACATGCCAAATGTTATCCTTGATTTTATTTATCAGCCATGGGAAGTGCATCTGGGATTAAAAGCAAAACAGGCCTTCAGCATGATATACTACTAGTATTAGCATCACTGCCATGTGTGCACTGGCAAAGTGTTCCCTTTTTAAGCCCTTTTCCCATACATCAAAGTTTTTTCAGAATTTTCTAAAAGTGGCTTGAGTTTGCTGTCTTTTTTTTGCTCCAAGCTGGACTACCCCTAAGACATATCCCTATTACCTGCTTCCTCCTCCCCACTCAGGGCTGGAGTGAACAGTCAGCTCCAGCTGAGGAGTGTGTGGATCAGAGCCAGGGAAATGTTCTCTGCTCTCAGTGCCTGAGGTGGGAGTCAGGCTGGGGCAGCTGTGCTGCTCTCAGCCTGTGTCTGTAGTCTGGGTAGCTGTGGGGGGCTGCTGGAGGTGTGTGCAATGGGAGAACAGGGTACACCACCCCCAGAGCCTGTCTGATCCTCAGGTGCATGGTTCAGTTTGAGCTGGGCTTCTGAAGTGCTGGGGAGACTGATGGGCTGAAGAAATGCTGGCTGGTTTCTCTTGTACAGCTGGTGTTTGCTGTAGTGACAGTTGTGACAACGTACATGTGTTACCTTTTCTCTCTTTCTGTATTTATTCTGCTCTTAGCTCCCCTGTGTGGGTCCTACCTGTATTAGCATCATTTTGTCTTTAGAATTAGATGCTTTAATACAGAGCACAGCTTTGATAGCTGTGTTGCAATTGGATTTAATTTTTTATTTTATCCTTGTTGATAGCCCACTTGGTATGTGGCCACACTGGAGAAGATTTAAGTTTTGATCATTTACCAAGTGTATCCTAAGGTCTTCTGAAGTTCTGCTTACAAACAAGCTGGTTTTGGTAATACAAACATATATTCCTGTAGTATTTTTCTTTTTGAGTGCCACTTTCCCTTCTGGCTGCAGTGGGAGTTGAGGAGGAATGTGACCTTGTGTAATTATCCTATTCTTTGGCCTTTAGGGTTACACCAAGCTGGAATCAGCTGACTTGATTTCTTCCAGTCAGCAGCTCAATAATTTCTCTTTTTAGCATATCTGAACAGGGGTTAGGATGCAGGTGTAGGCAGGATTAGAGCTGCCACGTGCCCTCAGTTTCTCAGGTAGCTTTGACAGAATATTTCTAGGGGTTCCTGTTTCCAGACCTTTGGGCAGGAGCCACAGCCAGGTGAGGTGCACAACTCCAGGGAAATTTCTGTTGTCTCTGTCAGCTGTTCAAAGATATGTTGAGCTTTAGATATCAAATAATGTTCTTTATTACTGATTAATAGATCCAGACTGAAAGGCTGAAATGACTGCTTGTGTATTTGAGGGTGGAGAGCTCTTAATTACTGCAGCTGTTGAGAATATAAGAAAGTACAAATTAAGCCAGTGGGACTTTTTGAACCTAATTACTTTATGATCATTTCTGTAACACTCTTGTTTTCTCCCCAAATAATTCAATAACTTATTAAATAGATTTTTCTTTCATCATATCTTAATTGCTATAAATATTTTCTATTGATGGACTAAATACCTGGTAATATTTGATTTCCATTAGATAGCTGCCTTTTTAAAAATGTTTTTAATTGTGCATTCATCTTTCTTCTTTGCCAGTAGTACTTGAACGCTCCCTCAAAAAATACCTAGAATTTCTTTCTTGTGTCAGGGCCACCACTTCTGCAGAGCATTAGATGTCAGACAAGCAGGGGATATTCAAGGAATGTGCTGATGTGTGTCTGATGCCACTTTGCCTCGTACTCCCATGTGGAGAGTTGGATTTCTGCTCTCATTTGAGTGGCAATCATGCCCAGGAGTTGTGTTTAAGGTGGCACTAGGAAAGTGCTCTCCAAAGGGGAAAAATCCAAACATTATGTGCTCTGGCAAAAAACATGTCTTTGTAGAGAGCCAAGGAAGCTGCTGCAGGTGAGGAGCTGAACTGTGGGGTGGGGAAAGAGAAGGAACCCAAAATACCAAGTTTTGTTTGTTTTATGGTCCCTGTTGTCCGTCTGCTGTTGGAGTGATGGAGAAGGCTCACGAGTGCAAGGCTGAGCAAAACGTCTGCCTGGGTTTATGGAGTGGTTAACAGCTTAGACATTTATTCAGAACTGGTCCCTCTTCTCTTTCATTCTTGTTTTATACTCTGTTGTTCTGGTGTTCTCACAATGTGGATACATTTGTCTTCCTTTCATCCGTAAATCAGCATCCCTGTAGAACTGAGGAGGCAGAAGGAGCTAATTTGTCAAAAGCTGCCAGCAGGTATCCAGTCATTTTGCATTGGGTTTTTTTCCCTTTCTTTATTGTATGATTTTGGTAAGTACTGTTTTCATATAATTGCATTTAAGTCTGCATAAAAGAGAACCATTAATGTTCAGCAATTTCAGAGTAAAAAAGAAATGTGGCACTGTGAAAGACTGGATTTTTTTCAAGATTGAAATGTGATGACAAAGGAAAACAGATGTTGTTTTATTATTAAAATATCCTACACTGCTCTCTACTGGAAGAGTGGAAGTCTACATTAAATATTCAGACGTGCACCTAAAACTAGTTCTTAATCAAAAGTCAAGTTTATTCATTTTTTGGGTGTGGTAAAACTAACTTTTCCTAAGCATGTATGGAGGTTTTTTCCCCCCTAAGCTTTGAAGAAAAGCACCTGGATGTTCTTTGCATATAAAGCCAATAAAGTGTTGAGGATCAAATCTAAACTGCCAGGGCAAGAATTACTGGAGAGTTTCCTGCTGATGTCAAGGAAAGAAAGTGCTCTGCTAACCTTAACAATTCACCTGGCTTTACTGAGACCTGCTGGGCACACCAGAACAGCAGCAGCCTTGTCAGGAATGTCAGGGATTCTGGATGCCTGAAGTTGTCTTACATTTGAAATGACTTTTAATTGTGCCAGCAAAGTAAAAGATTGTTTACCTTTTGTTTTAATAGCTTCTCCAGCCAAAGTACAACTCTAAATACAATTTCCGTAACTTCACAATGGAATTGGACCAAAAATATGACTTGTTCATGTTAGTGCATAGGGAAATGTCATCTTCATTCTGACAAAGATATTCCCCACAAAGGGTCTGTCTGATAGCTTGTTCTGTAAGACAGCCCTCCTGGCCATAACAGAGCTGAATTTTCTCTCAGTTGCTGTCAATGATAAAACCTCTGTTGCTTTAATATGTTGAAATAGTATCTGTTAATTCTTTTCAGCTGCATTATCTTGCAAATCTTTGCATGTGGAGTGAGCACATCTGGTTGTCTGCTAGTATTAGATTACAAACAGTTTGACCTGAGGAGTTTGTCTTGTATGTGGCTGGCCAACAGCTCACTTTCTTCATGGCAAACATCACTGTACATTAAAGGAACACTTAAATGGTCCTGACTGATAGGATCTGTTGGCCTCATAAGAGTTATTTCTGATTGCAGACAGCTGCAAGTGAAATAAGAATGAGTAATATATTAGGAAAATAACTGCTCATCACTTTTGTAGGGAATATGTTTGGAAGAATGGCAGACTGCAGTGAAAAATGTGTGGTAAAGAGCATTGTTTTAGCTTGCTTTATGTTATACAAAGTATTAAATGCCATCTTCTTCCAAGTTTTTTACATATCCAACAAAAATTCAGTATGATCACGATGAACTTAATAGTAAATAGCACATAAATATTTGAGTCTCGTGGCTTGCCTAAATTATGTATTGTGTCTGTTTGAGTAGGCATGTTATGCAAGGAGTACACCAACCTCAGGAATAATGTTTTTGCTAGCTGCAGACAGTAAATGGATGTAGCAGTCATATGTAAACATTTTTGAGATGTATTATGTATTTGAGCACATTACTTGTGTAAAGAACACTTAAGCACTTAATGTGTTTATTAGTTTGCATTTAGTATTAATCGTGAATGATCTAAAGGGAAACTGTTATTTTCTGTTTCCCTCTTCTGCAGTGAAGTGCAGGAGTTGTGTTAGCTTGACTCTGAGGAACCACTTTGGTTTCCTATGCTGGTTGTTCTGCATGAGTCAGGTTGCAGAAGGGAACCTCAAATGCTGAAAACAAGCACTTGCCAAGTTCCCATCTAAAGCTCTGGATCAGTACTGCTCCCTAAAGGGGCCTGGGCATGGAAAGGGAGGTTTCACATTTACCCCTTTTGCTCTGAAATTTTTGTTGCAGAAACTCTTCCATGCTGAATAATTGTATTATTCATGCCACAGCTGGACCAACTTCCTGATACAACAAATATTTGTTCTCTGTGTTTGTGAGAGTTTTGGTGAGAAAAATCTGCTGAAAGGACCATGATGAAATGGCCACCTTCCCATTTCATGAGGGTGGTGAGTTAGTTGTTGGTGGCTTCCCCCAGAAACCCTGGTGGCAGCGCGTCTGCTGTGCCAGGGGTTGTACAAACTGCGCAGTGACCTTGGCAGCTGAAGCCCCAGCTTTGCAAATACATCTGTTTGCTTAGCTTAGCTATCATCAGTAATACCACAGTAATTGGTACCTCATATTGAACAGAAAATGATGATAGAGGAGATGGAAAAGGTACAGAGCATATGGAAAAGCAAGCCATAAAAAGCCTCCCATTGGAACATTAGCTGTTTGTTAAAGCTTTATTGCATAGTAATTCTTTTGTTACAAACCTGTCTTGGTCTGAAATTCTGTCTCTATTTTTCCCCAAACAGAACAGTCCAATTAATACAAATATTCAGAATATCTCCCCTTAATTGCTGGTTCTCTTTTTATTACTCTTACAAAGGAATTAAGAAGGGAAGTCAAGCATGAAATGTGTAAGCAATTTTAACACACCTGAATTAACAAAAAGTACAGTTGCAATTGAAAGAATTAGAAATAGTTACAAACAGTGCAATCCATAGTATAGCCTTGTAATTTTTCTTGGTCTTAACATTTAAGTTACAATTCTTCTTTGTATATCTGGATTAAATGTGTCTTAATTATTTTCCTATGCTTAATAGTTTATTATGCACAAGTTTGAATTCCACATCCAGCTCAAAACTGGATTTGGAATTTGGATTGCTGAGAGCAATTGAAATTTTAGTGGTGATGCCTAATGTCAAAACCAACACTCATCTGGAAGAGAGTGAATGATTTATGGAATTCTAGTGGGTTATGTTCTGTAAATGCTGATCTAAGTCTCTTGGTGTTTCTGTATTCTCTGAGTCTTGGTTGTTTATTTCTTTTGTAATTTACTGAGCAAACACAATGAGTTTTTCTTCAGGTTTTGTCAATCTTTTAAAGTGCTTTCAGCAGTTTATCTTTCTGCTTTAAAATCTACTTCTCCCTCCCCTCCATGATCATAAATGCTAATTTCTGGTTTGGGGAACATTACTATAAGCTTTACAATTCAGTGGCATTTAACAGATTCCCCAGCTGTGGCTGGGGAATTTGATTTTCTGAGGCAGTGGTGTGAATTATCATGAGGTACAAGCTTCTGGGAGAACAGTATTTGTGGAAGGTACTGTTTGTGGAAAGATTGGTCTGCTGCTGGGATTTACTGAATACAGCAAAGATACCTTCATCCTTCTTGGACTGTGAAGCAGAGGAGAGTCCTGGGGAAATGACTGATTCTTTCTTAGCTTTATTAGAGCTTGGTCATCTGGATGGAAGTAAGTAAGAAATATAGGGCAGCCCTGTGCCCTTCTGGAGAAGCAGCTGCAGGCAAGGCAGCATAACCTGGGGCATCTCTGTGTGTGCATGACCCAGTTCCACCAGAGGCCTGGCCCTGAATCTGCATTGGGAACTACTGGGCTGCTTACACTGGTGCTGCCAGTTTGGAAACAGTACAAGGATTAGGGAACAGCCAGGGATGAAGCATCTGTCTCTGCTTCTCCATGGGCAGCAGTGACCTCTGCTCTGCTCACTGAGCCTTGTCCACACCTGCAGCTCTTCTTCCCTGTGTTTCTGCAGGATTCCTGCTCTGTGTATCACATACCTTGTGTGCTCACCAGCATACAGCAATTGAACTTCTGCCTCTTGTGTTCTGCCAGGTGTGGTGGATTTAGGTTTGCTTGTCTGCAGGTATCTGGTTGGTGTTTTAGCCTTCCTCTTAGACTCTCATGTGATCTTACCTGCTGGTTTGGGGTTTTTTTTGCTAACATATATTCACTCCTCTTTCCCTTTCTGTCTCTGCCACGTGCAGAATCCATCATGTCCAAGAATCATTCTTCCTTCTCTACATGCATTTTGTGCAGCCATCACTTTTCCAGGCAAGATCATCCCCTCAGTCTCAAGTCATCAGAGATGTTGTGTGAAGGACATCAAATCAATAGCAGAGCCTTCTGCTCTGTTCTTCCAAAGCCTTGGTCTCCTGGAGAAATGTAATCATAGAGAATATTGGCAGCAGATGTGTGTGGTGTTTTGATTTACACTGTTGTTTTCAAGGTGGCATGTCATATTTCAGTCAGTAGCAAATATCTAATGAGGCTTCACTGTGGGTGGAGGTGCACAGTTTCTTTGCAGGAGTACCTTGAGCACACTGACTGCACTAAAGATGTTTGGAAGGTTTAATAGAACCAAAAACTCCAGAGTTACTCTGTTTAAGTTGTCTGTATCTTGGCAAATTTAAATCCCTTTCAAAATGGCTAGGACTGAAAAATTGCACATGGCTCTGTGTGTCATGGTACACAGAAAGCTGTACTTTGGGAGAAAAGGGAGGGGTTTTTTTTCCTAGAGGTATTTTAGCATATATATGTACTTGATGTGACTTCACTGTAGTTCAATGTCAAAATTTGGCAACAGAAAGTCAATTAGTGCTCACACAGATGGGTTTCAGGCAGGATTATCATACATTTTGTAACAGCACAGTAGAAAAGAGTGATTGTACAGAAAACAAAAGCGTTTCAGTGTACAAATAAAGACATAAGGTCCTTTTGCAGTATTATGCTTTGTATATGAAAACATATGTTTGGTTTTCATTAAAGCCTTACTTGGTAAAAATGTGACTTGTAGTAGAAACTACTTGAATATTTTTCTTGTTTTACATAAGCTGGAGCCCAGTTCCTGTAAATGTGTTACTATACCGAGCAGTTCTGAGAGGAAAATCAGTTCTTTTAATTTATCTTACATCTTGTGTGAATGTGTAAGTGACAGAATCCAAATTATTGGCTCGTGTTTTTTCATGGGAAGAATGTTCCATCTGTATTTTGTGTGCATTTTTTTATTATTTTCTAAAGAGAGTTATTACCAAAGTGGTAATTTCCCTGTAGAAAAAGGTACTTGAACTTCTAATTTACATATTTGTATAGGATTTTTTTAAAGTCAGTTTTAATAATGCTAATATTAGTATAGAATGTAATTCTTGTTATTTTCTTGAATAGAAATAGCTGTGTGAAGGTTTTTTTTATTTATCAACTACTGAAACAATTGCCTTTCCAAAATGCTGTTCGAAAATAAGATTACTCAAGTTGATTAGGCCTTTAAATGCATAACTTACTGCTCACAAATTGCAATTTTTTCAGTTTCTAGGCAGTACAGAAGTGGAGCAGCCCAAAGGCACAGAAGTTGTAAGAGATGCTGTTAGAAAATTAAAGGTAAGAATTTTTAATGAGACATAAATTGAATGTGTTCTTACCCACTTTTCTAAGACACTTTGTTGGTTTTCTAGGTGAATTCACTGGCTCTAGAAGTATTGCTTTTACTAAACCCTTTAGTGTGTAGGTTTTTCCTTATGTCTGTATGGTCAGGTGTTCTGCTGTCTACAATATTTAATTGTCCTACAGATTTTACGATCATTCAGAAATATTTATGAAGTTAATGTATTTCAATGGCTAATGCTTCTTCCTCAGGCTTATTAAGGGCTCCGTTAATACAAACTGAAGTAGCAAGAATTTGTTTTAGCTGCCATCCCAAGCTATGGCTGAGGAAATCAGGCTTTTGCAATTTCCTCCTGGCTACGTGTGCTTGGCCACCAAGGGACTTGGTGGACAACTAAAAATATCTGTATGCAAGGACTTGCTGAGGGTTGTTTGTTTTCAGTGAACGTGGCTTTGCCTTGGCTGCTCAGAGCTCTTCTGACACTGAGCTGGGAAGGGAATGCTGATTGTTCCAGTCCACTCCACTGCCTTGTTCCTGTGGAATTGCTTCATGCTTAGCTGCTCTGAGCTATTGGCCCTTCAGTTTATTTAGATGTAAAAAAACTTTCTCCCTGCTATTGCATTTTTCATAACTTTTTGCAGGCTTTTCATTGTTCATTTAAACAGGTTCCTTGGAAATGGGCAGGAAACGTGGGGAGTCAATATTGAAAAAATTGATTGTGTTATTACCGTACTAAAGAAATGCAGAAAGGAAACAAGAGATTACTCATGTAGCTCAGCTTTTAAGGCTCAGTTTTCCCTTGAGAAAGCCATCTTTACCAGATGGATCAGTAATCTTATTAAGGTATTGAAACATGTCTTTGCTGTTGTTGTCCCTCTACCAAAATAGTACAGCTGCCTTTAAAGATTCATGTAGCTGATTCTTGGAGTGTTTTATGCCAAAAAGAGTTTTCTGTGCTGCAGATAGAGTCATTTTTGGCCAGGGCTTTTCAAGTGTTTTAGGCTAAGTTTAACCCTTTTTTAAGCATTGCAGCATTCTGTCAGTGGAAACAAAGTGGGTTTGTGTGCACCTTGTGTCGTTTGTCTTTATAAAACTCCAATACACCCAGAAAAATCAGTTCTGTGCAGAAATCTGTCAGAGTGATATCTTGCTATGGAGCAGCTTTGCTTTTGTTTTAAATGTTTTGTTGGACTCCTGAATAACCAAATGCTGAGTGTCTCTGTGTCACTGGTGGAACCCCAGGCTGGCCTGGGCTCTCAGTGGTCTCTGGAGGCTTTGGGTGGGTTGCATTCTATGATTTCACACATGGAGATTGTTTCCTCTGATAGAGAGGCCAAAAAGGATTTCAAATAACTGCTCTCAGACATGTGGGCAAAGCCAGAAAAGTGGTGTGTGCAATTATGGTGTCACTGGAGTGTATAGATACTTACTCTAATTTTCTACACAGATTCCCTAAATAAACCACCTTGGAGATAGAAATCTGAATAGCTGCTAGAATTGCATTATTTTATTCAAGTCTGGAATTTTGTAGCTTAGATATCAAGTATTGCATGTGATCTTACATACTCACAAGTTTATTAGAGACCTTCCAAAGTAAATAAGCATGACTTTAGGAAGGACTTGCAACAGAATTTTCAGAGCAATGAAAATGATTTTTTGTTTGAAACAATCCCCAATTAATTGAATACTCATTTGAAGACTGACTTTGGTTGTGCATCTGTAGTTTTTGAAGACAAGCCTAGAGGTAGTGGATTTTCTCATTAAGCATCTATCTGTAGTTTGTTTTTATAAAATGCTAATTGGAAATTTTTAAGCAATTTAAACAGCTTGAAAAACTAATGTCATATTGAAAGAAATGTTGAAGAAATATGAAGTGGTTTGGGGATAGGAGAGTTTTTAGAAGACATGTAGCTTCTGATGGCATATTTATATTTTAAAATTATTTTGATTTGCTTTTAATTGCAAAGCTATTAATCATAATTTGTTTTTAATGAAAATGAATAGCTGGCACAAAAACAACTGACACTTTCGTAGTGTTTAGAGCTATTTTTACAAGTGACATGCATCACTCTAATAAGCTTTTGAAGTCACATGCTCCAGTGATATACAGACCATGAAACCCAGCCACCAGAAAGCATTTTTCTCTAAGCCCTCATGTCACCAAAATGTCAGAGTCAAGATTTGATATACAACTGTGTACTTCTCTAAATCATCTAAAAGCCCTTAACTCAGCACAAAAACTTGGGTTGCCCAGCACAGAAACTGCAGCTCCCGTGCTACAAACTGGTTTTTCCCAGCAGATGGAGCTGATGTTCTACAGAAAATAAAGTATCTTGGATGAACTTTTTTTTTTGATACTTCATTCTACTTTTATCCCAAATACAACTTTTATGTTTTCTTGACAATTTTTCTGGGATGGTTGCAATTAGAAGGTAGTTGTTTTTCAAGCAACTATGTTTAATTTTACCAGAGGATTCTCCAGTGGCTTTATCTAGGTGGGATTTCCCCTTGAGCTTGGAGCTGTACTGCAGGAGAGAGAAGAAACTTGAACACTAATGTTTTACAATGTGTTTGTTTATTTATTTGTAAGATAAAATATCATAGTTTATTACAAAACATGTTTTCCTTCAAGTTTTCTAGTCAAACTGAAACAAAAGCTTAAGCACATGGCGCCCAGATGCTGGATCCAAACATGCCTATGGTTCTCAAATGTCTACGTGTTGTCAAATCACACTTCATTTTATTAATTGAAATTATTACTTTCCTTGATTAATGAAGTTTGTAACTTCTCAGTCAGACTGTAAGAATGAATTTGAGCCTTCTTATAAAGTGTAAGAAGAGTTGCCAGAGGTGGAAACAGGGTGGAAGAGCAGCAGGACAGATGGAAGGGGCAGCATAACCAGAGCAGTGGTAAGAAAGCTGCATGGAGGGGTGTTAAGGAGAAACCAGAATAAACACCTGAGTTTTGGGCTGTTTCTTCTACAGTCTTCCAAGGGATATTTTGTGAGGGCCAAATTTAAGGCTGTTTGCTTCCCCAGCTTTCAATTCATTATCCTTTTGTTCTTCCACTTTTATTCTGTAAGTGGAGATGACCAGACAACATGCAAATAGAATGAATCACTTTGAAACCACTTGAAATATTTTTCATCATGTCCTTGACCTCTAAGGATACACAGAGTGAAGAGTGCTGGTTCACACACTTCCACTCATGCAGAGATGCTGTCCTGTTGCTGCCCTTCAAGGACCATCTGTGGATCTTGTTCTGAGCTCCCTCCCATGTTAAAGCTCATTTTAATTTGTTGTTAAAAGGACAGAGGAGGAGGGTGGAGTACAGAGAGTGTTCTAATATTGGGATAAAGAGACTTGCAGCCAAGCCTTCCAGCCATGACTGCTCTCTTTGAACTACTGCAGAAAGCACAGTTTGTGGTTCAGGACCAGTCAAGGACATCCTGAAGACCAAAGCAAGTCAGATGAGAATAAGAATAAGAGAATACCTGCTTACCCTGCCTCTCAGAAAAACTAAAATTAAACCCTGCCCCCCACCACATAAGAAAAAAATCAACCAAAACTAACCCAACAGGAAAAAAAACCAAAGACCCACCACAAAAAAAAACTGCAACAAACCCCCAAAACTCCATGCCACCAGACAAAATGACCAAAATATCTCAAAACAGCAACAAAGTAGCCCACCTCCAAATAAAACAAAACACAGAAATTCTGTCAGGAAGTGAGAGATGGAAAAAAGACTGCACTGTATTGTGTCCTACACTGTGGATAATGGATATAGTCTTCCTCTCAGTCCAGTGTGTGTCTGGAAAATAAAATACAACCTATTCCATAGACATACACTTCTGGATGGCTTTTTCCCTGCAAAGATGATTATTGAGAGATTGAATTTTGCATGTCAGTGGCCTTTTCACCCTTTTCCTCCTCTTGACAGCTCTTTTACAGAGGCTATAATTTCATTATGCCCACATCAAATGCCCATGAGAGTTTGGACCATTACATGACCAATCAGATGACATGAAGGCACTGGAAAAAAAAAATGGGGCCTGTTGGGTTTTTTTCAGACATGTTTCCTTACAATGAATGTTGTAATGAGAAAAAAGGATGCGAAGCATTTTCTCAAAGACAGGTTACAAAGTTATCCCACCTTATCCAATGACCCTGCCCTAAGCCAGGGCTCTTTTTAGGTGTGAAGTGCAATGTCTGATTTGTCACTGGTCACCTGCATGAAATGAAGGAGTTTAACATCTCTTTGCTGGGATGAACATTAGTACCTAAATCACAGGAACATCTCTCTTTTGATGTCTCAACTATTTTTAATTTTATCTTGAATTGTGCTGGAGGTGTAAATATTAAAGAGACGCACATAGTTTTGATTGCATGGCTTAAATCAGTTTATAGATCTATAGAGGTAATTAGTCTTAACAATTAATTCTTTAACTCCGATTCCTGGCTGTCTTGAAACATGATTTTCTTTTTCCTCATGGCATTTTTGTTGGTTGTGGTTTGATAAGATTTGATACCTAGACACATCAAATTTAATTTTAATAACACACTTGGAGTATGCGTTTTCCCATGCTGCTGTGATAAATTACAAAAAATATGGATGTTTTTTCATTTATTTTATTTTTAAAGCTAAGTTAAACTGTAGAAAGTAGGTTTATTTGTATCTGTTCCTTTCCCTAAAAATGCCATGAAAATATCATCTTAATTCTGAAGCAGTTGAACATAAACTAGCCCAGCCCACTGAGCTGGACCAAACTTGGAGTTCATGCCTGAGAGCATTATATGTATAAACTAACAGTTTAAGAATTTGGCCCATCGTGTCTTGTCCTAAGCCATACCGTGATTCACTATAATTTTATATAGTTTTCCATTTTTATGCCAGTGGGAGGCTGCAGATTTTTACCCTCTTAAATAATCTTGTTACTGTGTGAGATACAAATATTATTTGGTTTCAAATGTGTGCTGATAGGAAAATATAATGCTTGTACATCTCCCAGGTCCAGAGGTCCCTTGGGGTCCTCCTTAGGTAGAAGGAAAGACTAGAAATAAATTAGAGAAAATTCCTGATACCTGACTCAGTGATGGGATTGGCTGGTCAGACCCTGCACAAGTCTGGGAGGTGACTGAATGTGGCACTCTGGAGAATGTCAGCTATAAAAGGAATTGCTGATCAGTATCTGTGTGCTGTCTGTTATTGCACAGGACAGTGGGCAGGAAAAATACCAAGAAAGGAACTGCCACAGATTTTCTGAATTAATCTTTGTGTGTTCACTGCACCCAGTAAACCTTTGATTGAAAAGCTCAATTTGTCTCAATGTCTGCATGGAGGTGGTTCTTTGGTGCTTGGTTTCTTTCACCATTGGCCTGGTTTTGATTTTGTGGAATGTCTTAAAGTGGGTTTTCCAGCCCTCTGCTAACTTTGCTAAATAGCCTGTGAATTTTTCTCCCTTGTGTTGACGTCCTTCTGCATTTGAAACCCTCAGCAGGTAACATTTGAGTGTTTTCTCACAAGCAGCTGATGCAGTGCAGCCATTCGTGTCATCTTAAGGATGTCTTTGAAACACCTTCCCAGTTTTGGTTTCATGAGAAAGTCCTCACTTAGTGGAAGTCCTATTATGTTATCAAGACTTCATTCTTCATCCTCACAGGGTAGTTTCCCAAGAACCACAGTTTGTTGCCATGTGTAGGGTTTGCAGGGTTACTTGTAAGAAAACAAGGGGCTCTGTTGGGATACCAGCCTGTGCTGTTCTGGTTGACGAGGCTTCTCTCTGTTGTTTGCCCCTTCATCAGCCCTTGTGGTCTGCAAGCTTCCTCTGTAGCAATTTTAGATTTCAAATCACTAGTTTGTTTTCTCCCCTTTTTTTCCCCTCATTTTCTCTCCTTGCAGATTTTATCAGCTTCTTTTTTTTTTTTTCCTCCTGGTCATTGTTCAATAATGTCATGCTTAAGAAATAAACCCTGCTGGAATACATTAGAAACATATCTTCCCAATGACAATTTCCTGTTTATAACTACATCTGGAGACTAATGTAACTAAACTCATACTTTCTGTTGCTTCACTTTCTTAAACATAAGTGGCATAAAAATGCAGATGCTTTCTCTACTTGGACAAGCTTCATTTTTTGAAAAATATTGATCATCACTAATTTAATCTTACTTGACTTATCTAGTTATTGAACTGTATTTCTGCTTTTTGAGAGTGGAGACGTGGTAGGGTCAGTTTGTTCACCCTTTTTTTTGGAATTTGCACAGAACTGCCTTCTGGAACTTCCTCAGTGTTGTAAGTCTTCTTGACTACTTGGAGCAAGCTTTGGCCAGCTGTTCTAAAACTTGTGCAAGCTATTCACATCACTTACTTTAAAACCTTTGTCTTTAAAACTTCTTTTCTGTAAAAACTACAACTTTTTCATGTTGTAGCTGTTGTTTGAGACTCTGACTGCTGTTGGAAAATCAAGCATTCCATCATCATTTTCAATATATACCATGAGTTTAATGCAGTAAAATCAAATAGTGTTTGTGCTTTCTCTTTACTGCTGCACAGAAATTCTCATGCATGGCTTCTTGGCAAAGAGACATTTCCAAAAGGTCAGGATTTCCTGCAGTTCCAGGCTGTTTCAGGATGAGTTGTGCCCCAGAGTTGTCTGTTCCATGGGTGTCTTCCTTGGCACCATCGAGTGCATTGGAATTGAGATGTCCAAACTGTCTGGGTGATCTTTGGATTTTGTAGTCATTCCGTTTAACCTGGCAAAGTGCAGAGTACTGAGAAAAGGGATCACACATGTGCTCCAGGTCCCACCCACTGAGGGGACATCAGGAAATTACAACGCAGAGAGGAAAGCTGGTGGGTGCAGCTGAGGTATAAATCCATGGTCTGAAAATTATCTAAAGACACTTTAGGCTTTATATTAATCTTGGAAAAAAAAATCTATGCTAATAAAGCAGTAGTTGCCCTATCTTTTTCCTCTTTAAGCACAGACTAAAGGCTAAATTTGCAGTATAAAATTTAGGACAGATTTTGTGTGGTTTAGTGAGTGATTTTTATTAAATAAAATGTTTTATCTCTGTAGTGAATTTTAATTGTTCTTTAAAGTCAACAAATGTCGTTGGACAAAATGCTGTAAACCAGCAGTTATGGTTTTTAATTCTATTTTCTATAAAACTGATTTTTAAAAATTAAAATATGCATATGGAATGGTATCTTAATAAATAGAGGGATTAATGTGTATTAAAAGTGTATGTAGCAAGACTTGGGCTTGAAGCTAAATTCGCAGATGGGAAAAGGATGTGTTGCAAGAGGCATATCCATGATGCTAAAGAGGCATCATGAACTAGCACTTATATTCAAGAAGAAAGAACTTATATTCAACTTATATTCTCAAGAGCTAGAAATTATATTTTCTTGACTCTCAACTAATTGTTTTTCACAAGTCCTCCTGTATGAAATATAAAATAATTTATATTTTATAAAATACTTCGCCAGTGACTGTAGCATTTCTAGATGTTAAAATGCAAAATAGGTATTTATATTTAAGAGTTGGTTTTGAGAATGACACAGAGTAGTTTGGATGGGGGAGGGTTGTTTGGGGTTTTTGAGGTGAGAGGGTGCTGTTTGTTTTACCAAGTGTGTGATACTTATCAACCATTGGGGTGCATTAATCAGTAATGAAGTGTCTGGGTAAGTCCTGTTACTGTGTGAAGTGGATGGGATCAATTATAAATTAATGTTTAGCTGTCAAAAGTTCAATAAGTATGCCTTCATAATGATGAATAAAATAGGGAAGAAGGGAAAAACGGGTTCATTTTGTGCTTTTGGGGTGGTTCTGCAAACTAGTTAATAATTTGTCATGAATGAGGCTGCCTGTTAGCAAAATGAAATAAGAGGTTAACAGTCATGTCGTGTAAAGCACTTGTGTGATGGGAAGGTTTTGCAAGTACTGGATGGGAAAAGATCAAAGCAAAAATCCAAACCCTGAACTATCACTTAAATAAAGAAATAATTGTAATCAGAGATTGTAGGGATTCATGGGAGAGGTGTCAGTTGGCTACAGCTGAGCACCTCACAAGACAGCACCCTTGGTGGCACCCTGAAATCTTGATGGCACTGAAAGCCATTGTCCAAACTGGCTTCTGACACAGAGCATTTGTACTGGTGGGGATTACACACCCAGCTTATTCTGGAATGGGAATGTTGAGGGTAATTGTGTTCAAACATCGAGCTCTGAAGCAGAGACTCCACCTTCTGGCCTTTAGTGGATCTCCATCTTATTTATGCATTTGAAAATGCCATTCCAGGCTGTCAAAGACTTGGGAGTAAAAGGGCAACATTTTACTCTGGCAACAGAGAAAAATATGGAGCAATCACATACCCAAATTTAGGGCACTTCTGAACTGTCATGCAGGGACAAATTTGAGATACTGTGCTGATTTTATAGGCAGTGTTCACGAGAGAAAGAGTGACAGGTAAGGATGGAAAGTGTATTGGCTAGGAATTATTACCTAACCCAGTCATATAAAATGCTGCCTAGCCACCATCTAGTGGGCTTCAGGCAGATAAATTCTGAGAATAAAACAAATCAAGTACTTCTTAGGTGTTGGCAACTGTAGTGCTTTCAAACTGACCCCATTTAAAACAACTGTTGGAATATCTTGTGGGGTACTTCCAGATACTCCTTTATGCACAAGTGTGGGAGTGATGAGTATTTGAAGTACGCAAAACCTTCATTTAACTGCATAAAAACAGATAGAAGTTTCAGGGGAACATGCTAAGTAACTTTGAAATGCTTCTTCCTGAGTTTTAGGAACATTCTGTATTGTGCAGTTAGAAACACTGCTCTGTGCTCAACTGAGACTCTTGGAATAGTTGGTGTTGTTTATGGGAAGCTTATTGAAGAAGGAAGGAAACAACTTCAGGTGGAGGGAGTTGAGAGAAAATGAGAATTAATAAAAACAAACAAACTTTATGTTAATGTGATTGCTGTTGTGCTTTTTGTGTTGCAGTTTGCAAGACATATCAAGAAATCTGAAGGCCAAAAGACACCCAAAGTTGAGTTACAAATCTCAATCTATGGTGTAAAAATTCTAGATCCAAAAACAAAGGTAGGAAAGTTACATGGGGATTTTTTCATGCTAAACTAGTAAATATTTCTTTCACTGATTTTAAGGTTTTCATTGTTTTGTAGTTTTTAAAGTATTATAACAAAAGCCATTTTGTTGACGGAAAAAATCTTTTAAAATACCATGTTTTGTTGCAATACCTGGGTGACATCTTCCCAGGAAGGTACATGATAGTCCTGAAAGCACACTGTAGCTGATGTGGCATTCAATTTTTTTTTAATCCTTTAACAGCAGAACTTTTAAACTTTGGAGAGGATGAAAACAATGACCTAAATAATTTTTAACTCTGCATATGATAAAAAGCCTTCCATATATATGTTGAATATTGAATTTGGAAGATTCTTTTGTTCCTGCTTCTTAATTGTGGAGTAATTGCTGCATTCAGGCAGTGGCAGTGCCTTTTTGCAAATGGTAGCTGTACTTCAAAGTTGGCAGCTAATTTTTGCTTCAGACTCTTCACACAACCAGAACTCAACAGCTCACACACAAGCAGAGTGAATAAGAAATATCCATGCCAACTTTAATTGGAGTTTTTACATCTTCCCTGTGCAGTAGGGCATAAGGAAAACCCCAAATCGTGGCAAAAACTGTTTTAAAATAACAGTTTGAAATGCCAAAAGATCTTAGGCCTCCTGCAGAGATTAGCAGAAATCTGTGGGATATGTTCCTGGGGGAGTAGGAACATTCTGATCTCTTAGCAATGTTGTTATTACAACTCAAGTAGTAATCAACTGTGAGCAGTCTTTTTATCTCCCCCACTTTGTTTCTCGTAGCTCCATGTAAATTTCAATTGAGTTTTCCTTCTTTTTTGCACAGTTTACAAATGCTTTAGGAAATTCAATTTCATGTTATCAGCACTAATTGAAGTCTTTTTTGCAGTGTGTTTTTCAAACAAAGCACTTCAGTTGGAATATTGGGTTTTAGTCAGACAGTGACTATTAATGGCAGTAGGAACAGGAGCACAGCTCATCAGGACCTGATTCTATACTTAGCACTCAAAAAAAAGGATTATAGAAAAGTGATTCTGTCCTTAAATGATATAAAATAATTATACGAATCTGTAAATATCATAGTGCTGGGGAAAGCGCTTCTTGTTATTTTAGTGTGCTAAAGAGCTACAGGACAGGGGTTTGGGACATGGCAGAAATTGAATATTCAGAACAGCTGTAAAGACTGAGAAGATGAACTCACTTGGGGCAAGGGGAAAAGGTTGCCCATAGGGTGCATTTTTTGGCTATGTGGGTGTCTGCAAAGAGGGCATGGCCTTGTTTGAGCCTACAGCAAGCTGGGAACCCCAGTGCTGCACATTTTTTAATAGACAGTAGTTCACATCTAAAAGACATATTTTCCTTTAAAGCAAGTACTGCTTTCCCATGTAATAAGCCAAATAAAATAAAATACCAAGAAGAGACTTGTTGAAGAAAAACAACAAAAAAACTAGCTGAGATTATTTATTTCAATCTTGTCAAGCTCTTGCAACTGAACAGCAGGGCCATTGCAACTTTTTAAATGACTGGAAATTGGTTTTTAATGGAAAATTAGGTACAGTAGCAAAAATATACAAATAATAATGCTTAAAAGCTGCTTATGTGGCACCTCAAATAAACAAATATTTGCGTGTCAGATTTTTTTCTCTTTACTCGGTTAGCAAAGTCATTTTATTTGTTTTCTGTATTTAATGCAGCAAAAGACTCATTTCAGTAAATCCATTTTAACAAATCTTGGGAGATGAGGAAATCTAAAGATCTTGTGCACCTGGAAAAAGAACAGATGATTTTACATAATCAGGCCCTAAATAAATTGCAGAGGTATGCAAAGCAACAGCAAAATCAATTTTCTAGAACAGAAATTACTGTCCAAATAAACACTTCCAGATAAATGCTGTCCAAATAAACTTCCTGTTTACATTCAGTAAAATTAGGAGCAGTTTTTAGATGAGTTTGCTAACTTCTGTTATGCATTAAGTCCATTTTTGGGCACTCTCATGTGCAATAAGAGGCATTCAAAACCATTACTGCAGCTTGCCTGCTCTTATGAGGAAATCCAGATCTTTCCTTTGTGCATCTTTATCCTTAGTGAGTGCTGGAATTTCTTTAAAATTGCCATCCTGTCTGTTTGCAGGAGGTCCAGCACAACTGTCAGCTCCACAGGATATCCTTTTGTGCTGATGACAAAACTGACAAGAGAATATTCACTTTCATCTGCAAAGACTCAGAATCCAATAAGCACCTGTGCTATGTGTTTGACAGTGAGAAGTGTGTAAGTACACGGGGGGCACTGCAGGGCTCTGCCTTGGAGTGAGGGGGGAATGGTCAACAGGAGACTGCCTGCCTTTTACCTGGGACACAGCTTTTCATGCCACTATGGTGTCTCGCAACTTAGATGCATTAAATTAAGGAAGAGTCCCTTTCTTCAGTGATCTGAGGTGGTTTTCTGGGATAATTTCTCTTACTGCCCAGCTCAACATCCTGGGGGAAGCATCTGCAATACTCTCGGAGAACAGGCTCCATCCCACCAGGCTTGAGATGTTTGCACAGCTGTTTGCAAAGATTACTGCAGCTCTGGGGCTGAGATACCCTTGCATGCTTTTCTGCTGATGTGTCAGTCTCTGGTTTTAGCGTTGAGGTTTTTGTGTTGTTCGTTTTTTGGGGTTTTTTATTATTTTATCACAGCAAGGTTCTCCCTTCTTTATCCACCCCTTTCACTGCCACATTTCTCAAGTTTAACAACACAAAGCACTCCCAGACAAGTCATTGCACCAAGAACTGACATTCTCTGGTGTCTGAGAGTCTATTTACTTTCTCTGCTAAAGTTCTGAGCAAATAGTGTATCCATGGGTTCACCTTTTATTGGTCCTGCTTTGGAGTCACTTGCTTCTGAAACCTTGGTGTCCTTCAGCATCTTCCTGTGGGCTTACTTTACCCCCATCATTTTTGACAGACATATTCGGCACTGACTGTATAAACACATCATAACAAAGGATATGAATCAGCATAGAACTAGTAAATTATTATACTTTGCACCTACAAATGCAATATCTGGATTATTTTTTCAGATATTTGTAGTTGGAAATGATTGGGCAGTTAAATACTTGTCTGCAGTATCCTGAGTGAGCTTTTATAGTATTCACAAAAGTAAGTGTTGAAATCCAGATTTAAAATCAATAGGGGTCAAAATATCCATTGGCATGAAAACATTATTTCATTAAATCTAAAAGACTTAATTTCATGATTGAACAGGCTGTAAATGCTTCAGAAATCATCAGGAAAAGCCATTGTGCAGTATGGTGTCCATTTTTATGGAAATTGAGGACATAATTTATACTGCTAAATCTCCTTTCTTATCCAAAGTATTTTTACATTCATTTTACATATTTTTACGTTCAAAATGCTTTCATAGCATTTTGCCAAGGTATTTTGCTGAAGGGTGCTTGTGATGCTCCTTTGTAGCGTTGGCTTCGTGTTGGATGGGGCAAAGCCTTTGGATATGATGCATGGTATAAATTATTTTGTGATATTCTGAAATGAAAGGAGCTCCAGCAATTATTCCTAATTTACTAATTTCAGTCTTATGTTTTATGTAAAGGCAGAAGAGATAACTTTAACAATTGGTCAAGCATTTGACTTAGCTTACAGGAAATTTCTGGAATCCGGAGGAAAAGATGTTGAAACAAGGAAACAAATTGCAGGTTTACAGAAAAGAGTAAGTTCTGAACTTTTTTGTTCTCTCTAAGAGATAAAAGTACATGCTGCTGTAGTTGTATTAGTTCTTTCTAAGAAATAAAAGTACATGCTGCTGCTTTTTATGGAAGCATAATTTCCAGCATTATTCTCAGATTGTGAAGGTAAAAACAAAGACTGAAAAAAAAATCTGTTAAAAAAATATTTCATATTTTGCTGCCCTCCAAGGATGTGAAAAACAAAGTTTGAAATATGGAGGATACTGAAAATGTTTTGTAGTCAGATAAAGAGTTAAAGCTTGATTCTAAATCACCAGATCTCTGATAAAACTTACGTTCAGTGGATGCTGTTGTTGAAATCCATGACTATCTCAATAGCTGTTGAATAACCACTTGCTTTGTAGATTCAAGAATTAGAAACTGAAAATGCAGAACTGAAAAATAAAGTTCAAGATTTGGAAAACCAGTTAAGAATAACACAAGTGCACGCGTCTCCAGTAAGTACCTGACATAACTCTTGTGTCTGGGGTCACTCTGTATTTATAATCACTTGATCATTCTGAACATCCCTGCTGTTCCCAGAGATTTCCATTGGCATGCAGTGATCAAGTAGCACATCTGCTGAAGGGCAGTGTCACTAACAGTGACAGAGGGACGAGCCAGCAGAAGTGCAAATTGCAGTCTGTGCAGCTGTGCCTCTTCCATACCTATTTGTTGCTGCCTGAGGACAGTAAATGCTCACTCGAGTAGAGAGCTGAATGTGCCAGCTGAGGGTGAAAAACTCTGCACTGAAAGGATCTGCTTGGGAGCTCCTCACACCTTTGTCACAAGCACATGGTCACCTGTGGTGACAGCCTGCCTGCCGAGGAGTCCTTAGGTCTTGGGAGCTAATGCTGGGTGGTCAGGAAAGGGAAGCAAGGGTGGGCTCCTTGCTGGGAATCCCAACTGCTCTGCAGTTCCTGTGGGTGATCGGGACAGAAGCTTGTTTAAATGGCTGGCTGGCACTTCCTGACACCTAGGCAGGGCCTCCAACAATGCAGGTTGCACTGCAGACTGGTCCTCATGACTCCCCTCTTCTCACAAGAGTGCTCCATCTGTACAACTTCAGGCAGCTGTCAAAATAAATCCAATTTCTTAATGTAGGTGTGACAAAATCTTACAGGAGGAACTGCTTTTCAGCTGTGCATTTTGGACTGCCTTGTTCCTGCCTTGAATGTTCACCATTTCCCCTTAAATGGATGTTCAAAGATGTGGGCAGTGTAAAAGCATGTTTGCAGTGGTGCTGACAGTTTCTCAGCAGTGTCTGTACACTCTTTATGTTGATGAGATGCTGGTTCCCATGAGGGACTGACATTTCATTTTACTGAAATCTACTTAGAGGAGAAAGCACCATAAATTATAAATACTGTTTAGCCACCACAGTGAACATTTTAAATTATGAATGTCTTCTCACTTATGAAGCATTCAGTGATAGGTAATCAATTTTAATGCTAAATTTAATATCAAGTTAGTCAATTCTTTCATCTTTTATTTTCCTCAATTGAGATGGCAGTTTGTTTTTATTTATGAATATAATAACTAAATGTATATTTGAATGCAAATAAATAGGCTCTTAAACACATTTTCTTTCATTTAAGTTAAAGAACTTTGTCGTTTCATTAAGCAAAAAAATGAAAGAAAATTAATAATAGTGCCCCAAAAATATCCAGTAGTTTGTGAGTTTTGGTGTCTTTTACGACAATGGTGTTGCATTCCATATTAAAGAGTTAAGATGTAAATTTGTTAATTTGATGGCCACTTGTAAACTCTCTCCCTGGAAGGTGTTTTATTCTTAATTACTATTGGTACAGTTGAATAGGCATATTTTTAAATAGCACTTGTGCTGCAACAAAACTATAGAAATTATTGATATAATTAATTCATTTCAATAATCACTGTTGGCTATTAATTTGCACTTTTATTTTATTGCTTTATTTACTCCTTCACCTTTGAAATGAAACCACCAAACATTTCCTGTCACAAATGTTTAAAACTGCAGTAAAAGCCACCTGAGAGCCTGTTCAACATCTGCATCCATTCTGACATGAAATGTTTCTATAAATGGATGAGGGTTGGAACTCTCTGTACTCCTGGAGATGCTGGACCTTCCCTGAGCATGGTCCTCAACAGCCAAAAATTAAAATGAAACAACACCAACCAACCAAAGCCAAGCTCATTTTTAGGAAAAGGTCTTACCCAACTCCAGGTTCACAGCCTTTGGCACTCACCAAGAGGCAGCTTTCAGCAGGTCCTTTTAAACAGATCTTGTGGAGATGGTGAATCAGAGCTCTCAGTGTGCTGGTGTAGGAGGAACTCCATGGCAGTGCAACCCTTAGGCTGAGAATGAATGAAGGAATGGGCTGGTGAGGTTGTCAAGTGACTTCAGTGCAGAGAAAAAGATAAAAATATTACATTTATACAAATTAATGAATAAAATTAATATCTTTTATTATATTTTATTTATTAAAGATAAAATCATTATATTTTATATAAGTTCTAAAATATTTTCACGACAATTTGAGTCTGTTAAAAGGATTATCAATCAATGTGCCTGGAATAGCAGTGAATGTGATGACACCTATCTCCTTTTTTACTTTGTGAGCAACAAATATGTATGAAGGAACAAAATTACAAACAATTCATAAGACAATTGATTGCCTGTTGTAGTTTGCAATTAATTTTTTTTGCTTTTCATTCAAATCAACTATAATTCCAAGTATGATTCTGCACAGTCTCAATTCTTATCAGAAAAAAGAAGTGGTGTAAAAATTTCTTTCCCCCTATTTCCACATGATTTCTGTAATGAAAAAAGATTAGTTTTAAACTAAATAATTATGGACCTTTTCTGAATTTAAACTAAAAATATCTGTGTACTGCTGCTGCTCTGTCTTCAAAATTAAACTAACAGATCTATATTGTGATTATGTTGTCAGAGTAAACTTTTCAGATCTGCTGATAGTATTTTCTGAAATTAAATAGCTTTAATGAAGCTGAATATCCAATGTGGGGAATAATACCTTATTTGAGCCCCTTTCTAAGCACTTTTGAGTGGATGGGGGAAGCTTTCTTCCATGCAGATATTCTTGGTATTGCATGCTGTGAAAGTATGATAATTGTCCTTGAGATTTAGAACAGATTTATTAAACTGTAAGTTTTAAGTTTTCTTGCATTTTTCATATCACACCGTTGAATCATGCAGTGATGCCAGTGCCATACAACAGCTTTCTGAAGCTTTTCTTAGCCATAATAAGCATTTTGATTTATTTATATTTTTTTCATCTTGTACGGCTGATGCTCCTTATCTGGCAGTCCAGCTCTTCTGCATGCTGAGGTCTAGGGGAAGGGATTGTTCAGTGGTCAAAGGAAAATTTAAGCCTTGATCCTTGATACTTTATGTGATAAAAGAACACATGCCTTTAAGTGGCATCACAGCAGTTTGTAAAGAAATGTTCAGTTTCAGAAGCCAGATAGGGATGGTTAAAAGTTGCTTCTGTTTGTGCTTGAACAGTACCTTGGATTGTCACAGCTTGTGCTTTCCTTTTTGTGTCTGGCTGTCTGCATGCTGTTTTTCTCTCCCAACGTTTGCACCTGTGCTCCAGTGGCTCCCCTGTCCCACAGGGTGGTGGCTGAGCCCTTGCTGGCCAGTGCCTGGCCACAGCAGCCCTACAAACAATGGGATGGAGCAAGGATCCCCTTCCCAGAGCAGGGGGTGCTGCAGGGGCTGTGCTGGCAGGGCACAAACAGGGCAACAGAAACATGGACATCCCTCTGGGCTGTGTCCTCTGCTCCCCCAGCGCCCATCCTAGCAAAGCCAGGGGGTCTCAGCAGGCACAGGGTCAGGCTGGCAGTCATCAGGAGGGTGATTTCCATCCCCAGCAGAGGAGACTTTGGGGCTTCTGGAGTTTATTGCACCTATAGTATGACACAGTGCTGTGACAGCCAGCACGTGATGTCCCTGTCATGCTTTCTATGGCAAGGTACTGATCCAGGAGAGGATGCCTGTCCCACCTGGCAGTCACTGGGAAGCCATGGTGCCATTTGCATGCAGTGCCAGTCTATCATTTCTTTATTCCTGCTTCTGAGGTGCACTGATTCATCGTTCTAGACACATTAGTCTTCCTGTTAGCTTTTAATGAAATGAAGGGAGAAAACACTTCAGGAAATTTGAAGTGCAGCAGGTTTTTTTGTATTCTATCACTGACCCTTGATTTGTGTGGCTTGGGTTTTATTTGGTTTCTTTTTTTAAAAAAAGCAAGCCAATTCTGGTCTTTTTGACAGCTTGGTCTTCTGACTCACAGATCGTTTTCCCACGAGCAGAACCAGATTACATTTCCTGTTTTCACTTCAGTATCAAAAGAAAATAGAATGTCAGAGCATCTTTAAACTGTGCATGCATAACTTAATACGTGTATGGTTTAAGTATCTGGTTCACTGCACATTTAAAAAAAAATTGTTTCAACATGCTTCAGTTCTAAACAGATACATCCAGGCTGTCATTTGAAATAAACTTTTCTAACTTCCTTGTCACTGAAAATAGGTTTGTAGCTAAATATGAAATAAAACCATTTGCTCAGGATCAAATGTAATACTATCCAAACTTGAAATTCAGATCCTCTTCTACTTCCAAAAGGTTTTTAAAACATTTTGTCTGTAGTTTCACAAACTATTGATGAAATTTGATATGCCAGGCTAGACTGCAATGTGTGGCTTTGCTGATAGATTTGCATCTCTAAAATTCCTGTGCTCACATATGGAATTCTTGGGTAATAGTGTTAAACACTTTCTTTTGCAAAACATAATATTACAACACCTTAATTTGCTGATCTTTCACATCAAAATGTGTACAAATTAATGACCTATCCAAAAATCCATGCATGATCTAACTAAGAGAAGGAAATGCAAGCAGTGCATTGTAAGCTTAAGGCTTCATTTTAACCACATAATCAAAACTATTTTGAGTTGATAATTTCATAAGAGAGAACATCTTTCCAGCTGAAATATATGTTACTAATTGTTTTAATTAAATATGTTTTAAGTAATAATAGAATTGGAGTATTAGGGAGTTTATTGTGAGTCCTCAGTTGCTCTATTAAAACCAAAAAACCCAAAAAACCCCAGAAAAACAGAAGAAATCCCACTTGCATATAAAAACTGAAAGTAGTAATAATGAAAAAAATTAGGGATGACTTTTTTCTGTCCAGTTTATAAGCAGTGCAAGTTAAAGACTTGATTTGGATGTACAAAGGGAAATTCAGTCTAAAACTCCCTTTTGGATGATTCTTGCATGTATTGCAGGTTTTTTGCAGGCCAACTAAGGGTTTATTGGAGGACATATTTTAAAATAATAGTGACAGAGTGAAATGGGTGCAAAATATGTGCGTGAATAATGCAATTACCTACCCCTTGTATTTTTGCAGTGTGTAAATGGATGAAAAGCATTGACAGCAATTGAGTTCTGCTTTTCAGGGATACAATTGCCATCAGAATTCTCTCCTTGCTTGCTTATTAGTATCACTAGGAAAATTTTTCTGTAGCTGCTCTAAGTCTAGCCATATGGCCAAATCAACATCAATCTAATTTAGGTGGTTTTTTGTCAGTTCATAAACTCTATGGGAAAAATAAAATTTCTTTCTGAACCTATAAAAGAAGCCATTAAGGCAATGAGATCATAGCTGGAAATGAAAGAGGGAAAACTGGATTGTATAATGAAATACTTTTGCATGAAAAATGCTGTGAAAGTTGAACATCAAATTATCAATCTTCACTCTTTTTCTCTCAGGACATTGTAGCTAATTAGATTTACATTTGCTCAGCACATTCAGTAAATAATAAACTGCTTAGTGATCATGTTTTTGGCATTTGGGTCAATGGTTTTGAGCAGTCCTCCTAGAACTTTGAGAAGTTAGTCCCTCAGATGAGTGTGTTTGCCAATGCAGAAGTGTTATGCAACAGGAACTATCACTTTTTTTTGGTGTCCTGAGTGGCTCTGTCGAGGACATGCAATCCCAAACTAAGAGTTTGCTTAGTTTGCCTCTTGATCTGTGCTTCCATGTGCCATGGGAAATGTTGGCATGGAACGTTTCCTTTGTCTCACTCCTTTGCACACACTGCTCAAGTTTCTGTGACTTGTGTATCTGTTGTTTACTTCTCATCTGTTGCAGTGGCTTGGCAATGCTTTAATCACTGATCTTTTTTGCATTTGGTCTTGATTATGTGAGGACCATTGGCTTCTCATCCTGTTGTTTGCCTGTGGGGACCCTGCTGCAGTTTGTGTCCCCGGGAGGCTTTGGATGCTGCTGCTGTGTAGCTGCAGCCTCCAGAGCTCAGCACAGCCCTGGCACAGTGGGCTCACATCATGTCTTACTTGCTGCCGTTCCCATTGCCAGTGCTGCCCAAAGCTGCCAGAGAGCACTGAAACATGGGGGAGGCAGAACTGGAGGGCAGCAGGAGGAGAAGAATGTTGGGAGAAGCAGCCCCAAAAGGATCAGTGTTCTTCCATGCGCTATAAATATTGCCGAAGCAGCAGTGTGGAATACGTACTCCTACATGGAGGTGGTGCAAAACCCTTTGAGTTTTAAGCAGAGCATTAAAGACACTGATTGATTAACCTTTCTCCAAGGTTTTGTTGTGACCCTCATTGGAAAGCTTTACCACACTCACGGGAAAACCCCAAGATAGATGTTGGAACAGTATGCAGATTTCAAAAACCATTTTGGAATGTGTTTATGCATATCACTTGATTCCTGTTCCACCAAGATTGCCAAGTGGGAAAATGCACATGGTTTTTTTGCCTTTCTTCAGCTTGTTTAGATTTATAATACTCTGTGTTCAGATGTTTGAGCAGTTCTTCGTGAGGGTATAAAATTCTGCTGCATTTATAATGTTAAAGAAAATGGATTTGAAATTCCCTATGGCATATTTCATGTCACTGAAAAAGTACTAAATTAACTGAAGATTTAGCAGTTAATTAATGGAACTGCTAATGTTTGTACAGTATTTAATGAATTAGCAAGTTATGGATTAGTGAGTGTTCTTAGTAGTCCCAAATCTCCGGAAATGAGCAGGTTCTTGACTAAATGCATAATTTTCCATTCAAGGCCGCTCACCGTTCCCTGGAATATTGCTGCAGTTTCCTGCTGTGGTGGTTCTATATTACTAATTTGAATGTCCAAAGGAACAAAAACCATTTCCTATTTTTTTTCTAATTCCCACTTAAGTGATTGCTATGTGGCTGTGACACAGAAATTGCAATCAGTGTCTAGAGACACCTTGTAAAAAGAAACCATTTTGAAGTGATTTTCCAGTTAATAAAACCTCAATCATGTTACATTTTCTGATATGGTGCAGCACAAGAGCTCATCTTCAGCACCCTTCTCAGCAGAATGAGTCAGAAATAAATCCTTTGCTGGCACTTAGTTATATCTAGCCATAAAAGAGACAAAGTCCTCTGAACTTGTATGATAATTTCATGAAGTATAATTTCTTGTTGTTTTCTTATGTTAATGGAATGAGGCCCAAATTGGAACATGTTGTATCCATCCCACCATTACTACAGGTCGGAGTGGCAACCTCAGGCAAAACATACTTGATGTATAAAATGACAATTTAATTATTTTAACTATATTTTCTTCCTTTATATTTTGGTGTAAGTGTTTTAATTTTCAGGAGCTACGCCCTTCTCAGGTTGTATTCTTTAGAATAAGGGTCTCTGCCTTTCTCCTCCTGCACTTTGTGCATCTTGTGGCATTCCCTGTGTTCCATAGTCGAATACACTTCCCTGCTGCCCCTGTGGTGTCTGTGGGCTGCTTGGCTCCAGAGGCTGTGAGCAGACAGCCCATCAGCCTTGCAGATCCTTCTGGGCTCTGGCATGAGACACAGAGCAGCCCTCCCAGCACCTGATGGGTTCTGTGCTGCTCTCAAAATTCCCAGGGAAAATCCATGTCCTGAGCTGCTTCATTCCCAAAAGGCTGTAGGAAGCTCGCCACCCCATAGGGTGTGTGGTGTCCTAAGTGTCACTATGAGACCTGTGCCTGTTCAAGTTCAGGGCTTGGATGACACCTGAGCTGTATATTCTGGTTTTGTATTGAATTTTTCCATTGTCTGGATTTGATATGTGTTTCATCACCCTCATGGCTTTGCTGCTTGGTGTCCTTTGTGCATTTTGCTGCTTTCTGTATGATTTTTCATGTGACATCCAGGCCTTCTTGTGAAAAATTCTTATTCTTGGCTGTTTTGCATTTCAGGAGAGTATTTGGCTTTCTTATTTACACTGTGTTTAATCTTTTTGAGCATTTATTATTCTGAGGGCTGGAGTTTTTTCCCATAGTTATGTACAGCAGCAAGGATTCCATGGCAGTAATGCACAGTAGCACTGCAACCTGTAGTCTGGTGATACACTTGAAATAATAATCAGAATTCTCTCCTGTAGGGTTTTGTATTTCTTTTAGTTGATTACCATTCCAAACCCTCCATTTCACAATTCCAGCATAGAAATTTTTGAAGTTGGGATGAAAATTTTTTTTTTATTATTTAATGCTGAATTGCATGTTTTGAGTAGGGAATTTTGTAGGTTGTTTTGATATTCTCAAGTAGGGCATTGTTACTACGTTTAGCCACGTGTACCATTAACCAGGTTAATCTGTAAAGAAAGAAGCTGAGACTCATTTTAAAAGGATGTGAAATGTTTTGTTTTCTACATAACATTGAAAAAAATAGTTTAAAATAATTGAATCCTGCTCTATTGAGTTATGCAAATTTCTGATGAAATAATCATGACATATCCATTGTGTAACACTACAAGGGGAGCAAAAGCAAGCTTCAGAATTCTTTCTGCTCTCATCTGCCACTGCCTCAGCCTGGGCCAGCCATAGGGGTTTAAGCAGGACTGGGTTTAGGGTTTAAGACCCCCAAAGATACCCAACTTAGGGTTTAAGTTTTAGGGTTTAGGACACCTCCAGCCCAGGTGCCATTCCTGCCTTCTCCATGTGGAACTTCTGGCTGTGGCCAAGAAGAACTTTCTGCACGAGTGTGCAATCCCTCCTGTTAAGATCCAAATATTAATCTGTCCTCTGAAGATTTTAGTTCAGTAATGAGCTGCTCTTTCAGCACTGGTGGGATATAAATGGTAGATTTTTCCTCAATCAGTTAGAGAAAAGTCTGACCTGTGCATTAACCAGCACAGTAACTCTTCTCCCCAGACTTGTGCCTACTGCTAATTTACAAGTGCAGATGTGAGAGACTGCTGATACCTTGTTGGATTTAGACATTTCTTACCATCTCACGCACACACACTATTGGAAAGATGTCTGACTTCATTTTATTTGGTGATGATCAAGGATCAAGCTGTCTTTGTTCCAACTGGTATTGAATTACCTCTTAACGTGGCATTTCCTTATATTTTGTTGAAATATTGTCAAGTTCTGTATCTTGTAACTATAGCACTGAACAACAAGTTGCTGACAAACTTTTTTTGAAGTATGAAATGTGTTTCTTTTATTCTTCTTTCCCTGACATTACCACGTTCTGTTCCTCAGAGTGTTTTCTCTTTCTGTGATTCCTTTTCAGCTGCTGCACATAAAGTGTGATAATGATGAACATATGTTTCAAAGACCCTCTACTTTTTTCTGGTGTAACAATGAGGATTCACCTCCTTGTTTAGATATCTCTTCCATTACGCTTACTCCTAGGAGTTCTCCTGACTCTAGACTACCACCTGGATTGTTAATACCACCACCTTCAAAAAGTGGTCTTCCAAAGCCTGCCAGTGAATACAGCTGCCCAAGACCTCGTGTAATCTTGCTGTGCAAAAGCTTGTTCAGTTTTAGTTTTCTTTATTTTTGGCTTTCTTTCGTTCTCTGTTGTGTATTAACTTGTATTAAAAATGTGCATTTTGTACAGTGGCTAAAGGATAGGGAGGATGAATCTTAGATTCTGTAGGGGTACTCTTAAAATATGGAATTTGTGAAGAATTACTTTTATTTCTACAGAGCTTTTTCTTTCCATCCTCAAAACATAAATTCTTACTTTTACAACATGTTTAAATTAATCCATTAATTAATGATCTCTGTTATCCGTCAATCTTTTATTAAAGTTTTTTTATATGAAGAATAGCAATTCAAAACAATTCTAGAGGTCCATCTGCAAGGGCTTCTTCCCCCCAGGAATTAATAGAAAAGCAATGACCCATTAAATAACTTTTAGAATACTTTATAAAAACTGTGCAAAATGAAGGTTGAAAATTATTCTCAAATATGAAATGGGCATATTGCCTCCTTTTTCATATTAATGTGCTTATACTCTCAACTTTTCTTCCATGTGCAAGTAATATTTGCTTTATTTAGCGACCATCCTGGCTTTCTGCATGTGTTCACTAAATAAAAATGCTTCTTGTGCTCATATGTATTCAAAATACACATTTCTTAATTCACTTACAGTTTTAATTAAACCATATCAGTAGAATCAAAATGACCAGTAAGTGACTTCAACAACATTGAATGTAAATGGGAAATGAGTCTAAAATTTGGGTTTTCTTTTTTTGCCTGAAGAGCACATTTATAACTAAATGTAAGTGCTGTTTATCTGTCTTCTAGGTAGCCATAAAATAAGGTTCTCCATTAGCACATATGATCTCCAAGTCATTCTAGGGTTGCCCATGGGTGTTGATGGAAATGGAGGCTGATATAAGCATTTATTTATGCCCTAAACCTGATCCCACCTTCCTGATGCTGACAAAAGCCGGTCTATAATCAGAGCAATTTTGGATGAAGGAAGGGCTTTGCTTCTTTATTGTGTTTATTTTGGGTCCATCACATCCATTGCCCTGCTTGGAGTGGGAGCAGATGACATCCAGCCATCTGCCAGACCTGGATTATCCTGGTTCTCTGCGGGGTTAGTGCAAGGTCCATGGACACCAACAGGAGCCTGTGGTGTCTGAACTCTGCACTGAAATCTTTTCACAGTACATGATCTTTGAAATGCCAATAGTAATTCAAGTTGAGGATAGTAAGAGTTCTGGATGTGTTAAAATCTTGAACGCTGGTTCTTTTATGAGGTTGATTCACCTATGGTCACAATTGGGAATAGCAGTGACTGAGAGATTTTTTTTTTTTTAAGGCAAATGAAAGCAGTATGTTAAATGTAGATTTTTTTTTTTTCTTGCTATGCTTCTGTATAGCAAGAAAAGTGAAGAAATACCTCCGGTTGTTTTAGATATTGAATAGTTACAGATCTCAATCCAATTTTAAAAAAATAATCCGAATTTAAAATATGAATCACAGAAGTTCTGAGAAATAGGAGATGTAGGACTTGGGAGCCCTGGGGTTTTTTTCCTCTTTTAACAGTGCATTCAGAGGAAGTCTGTGGATCACTATTCCCTCTCAGCAGCCACTGCAGAGAACCTCCAGAGAGAGATATAGTGTGGTTCAGGGCCACCTGTAGACTTGGCTTAGGGATCTGTGAGTTGTCTCAGGGCAACTGCAAGTCTGCAGCACAGGCACTGAGGAAAGCAGCATTCCAAAATAAGAATCCAACCATGTGACTCTCATGGACAAGCAGTACCAACCTGCTTGCCAGGTTATCATATTTGTGTATTCTGAATTAAAGGATCCATGTGACTAATTTAACTTGTGCTTCAACATTTCTGCGTGGATAGTTTGTGCAAACTGAATCTTGTTTCAAAGCTGCAGGCTTTTGCTGTGCCTGGCTGGCCTTTCTAATACACAGGGTGTGGGGGGTTTCTGTATTGTCTCAGCAATAACATGAACATGCAAACTAGTTTTGCCTTCAGCTTATCAGTCTCAGTTTTAATCTATTCCATCCTCTGTCCTCAGTGTTCAGTATATTTTAACTTGACTGTGCCTCACTTGTGCCCTGAAGTAGTGGGCTGGTGGCAGGAGGAATGAACCATTCAAACCCAAATATGGCTGTAGAACTGTAGTAATTGGTGGGTTTGGGGTTTCTTGCTTGCCCAGTATTTTTTTTTAACCCTTCTAAATTCCTGTGCGTTTTGAATAAAATCTCTTCAGTTTTACCTTCAAGGACAACAGGTTTATTTTGGGTGTTAATATTCAGCATATCACGTTTAGATAATTACTTGTGGGAAAACACATTTAAAGCTTTGATCAAACTAGTTTCTCTAAGCTGCCAAATAAGAGATCATCTAAAGAAGAATTAGTAAACCAAAAAATACTGGGATTGTGTCTTTGAACTTGGTTCTCTGCTCTCCAGAGCAGAGCACGTTGTTGTTGCCATATTACCTCGAGTGGGTCTTGTGAAGGTGTCTGTGCTCATATGTCTGCAAGAGAGCTGCTTGTCACAGCTTTGTCAGGTGTAACTGGGATACATTTTCAACTGAAAATGGAAAAATTGCAATGCTGCTTTTGTACTGGGGAGTGTTAGCATGTGTCAGAGTCTGTACTGCAAATGCCATTTGCTTGGTGTCAGGAGCTGGGGTTTGCATGCTGGTGGTTGTTTTTAACTTTTCAAAATGTGACTCTTATCTGCATGCTGAAGAATTCAGTATTGTGATCTTTTTCATGTGAAACATTGCCCTAATATTTATTGTCCTTATTGTAGGCAGGCAGTGTGACACCTAAATCACCCTCCACTGACATCTTTGATATGGTTCCCTTTTCTCCCATATCCCCTCAGTCATCAACACCTACTCGCAATGGCACACAGCCTCCTCCAGTACCCAGTAGATCTACAGAGATCAGTAAGTTTTGTAACAACTGACCTACTTTTGCTTACATTATTTTTTTTATAAAGCATCTTTAAAGTTTACGTACGTTTTGCGTGAAAAGCCAAATGCAGTTTTTGTAAATCACGTTCACTAATGCCGTTTCATCTTTATACCATCCTCCCAAAGTCCTTGATGTTGCTGCCAAGTTGCATTATAAACAAACTTACTGTGAAACTGTGACATATACACTTGGAATGAGTTGGGTTGGGGATTTTAACTTGGCTTTTCTTTTGCAGTCTCTTTTCTGTACTTCAAGGAATACTTTAACTTCCTGTTAGTTCTTTCCTTGTCAAGCCACGGTTCTAGCACCTAGAGCCTGCATTTCTGGGGAAGGCAGCAGGTGGAGTAAGTATGGTGATGGTGTTGCTCAAGGGAGAGCTGAAGAAACTCCTCAAGGGGACTTGGAATGCTGTTTTCAACACTGCTTTTCATGTCATGCACAGCTTTGTTTAGCTGTAGTTGATGAACCTCTCCAGATCTCCAACCACTCCTAAAAGGTCTTCAGAAGGTTATTAGCAACAGCAATTTTATTTTGCAAAGGCTTGAAAGCATTTAGAGTAAGGTTCTTGAATTCACTGGAAATTTTTTTGGAGTCCAGAAAGTCTTTTTAAAAGCTTTGGAAATCCCTTGAGGGAGAGGAGCGTGGGGCATGTTAGAGGTTGTGGAAATATGGGTCTGTGTTTGTGTCTTCTGTTCCTGATGCCTATTTTAGAGTGAACAAGGGACATTAATGTTACTGCCTGCCACCATATGGAACACATTTGAGGAGATTGTGCTGTTTTGGGGCATGCCTCTAGGATGGAGAATTTTCAACTGTGAATGGGAGCTGTGCACAAAACAAAATTGCATTTTATAGCTTCAGTGAGTGAATGTCTTCCCTCCCCAAGCCCATATCTGATACACTCTTTGGTTGTATTGCTCAGAATGTCTGCCACCTTCTAAAGAGAAAGTAAATGTTCAGACTTTTAGTTCAATAAAGAGCCTTGTTTTTTTTAAAGAGACCAATTTAATATAATTAATGAACTTCTGTGGGATCTCCAAAAGGTATGCTAACAGAATTTTATGTCTATAAAGTATAGTCAGTATTAACTATTTTCATATAATTTAAAAGAATATTGGAATATTCTAATAGAATAGAACAGCTCTATTGAGAGAATTTTATGCCTTTACAATAAATAATTGAAAGGTTGCTTCTCTGAAACTATTATCAGTGCCATAAAATAGATCTAAATGTGCATATACAGCTTCAAGAATGGCAACTTAACTTGAATTGAATTATAGTCAAGATTTTAATTTTTTTACCTCTTGACTTACCTCAGTTCCATTGGAATTGTGGCCCAGTTCCATAGAAATCCTGTGGGACTCAGCACTCAGATCTTGAAGGATCTTGAAAATTCCAGCTATATGGGATTTGTAATACAAGGGGAAAGAAAAAAATAGTTGCTTATTAACAGCAGTATTTATTGTTTAAAGTAATTGCTGCTTCTGCACTTCACTGATTTGGCTTTTTGAGATGATGTAGTTCAGAGATGCCACTTCAAGGAGAGATTACAAAGCCCATCACGGTCTTTATACTTTTGATCCCTGCTCTTTCAGGCTGTGTCAAGATACTTTCTGTGTTGAAAATTACTGTGTTCATGAGCTATTAATGCTTTTTGGCATGTTTCAGAGCATCATTGAAACATGAGAGGAATATTTTATCATCAAACAAGGGCTTTACTGTCCCAGATGAGAAAGTTCAGCTCCCACAAGCTCATTCAGGCTGTGAATGTCCCCTTGCTGTGGCGATGTGCAATAATGCATTGCTTTGTGGTGTCACTGCTGCCAGAACCAGCAAGCTGGCATTTCTTTCTCCAGTACAAGTCAGAGAGCTGGCAACCAAGAGTGAAAGTTTGGAGTCTGTATTTTCTACATAATCTTTCCCTCTTCCTATCTCTACTTTCTTTATCACTGCACTCAAGCAGAGTTGATTTGGTGAAAGTACCGGGTGAATTTTTTGGATTTTATAATTTTGTAACTTTCACCTTTCTCACATTCAGTAGTAAAGAAGGAGAAAGATGAGGGTTTGCCATCTATTTGTTAGTATCCCCTCATTTTATTCCTTTTGCCTAAGTGGAGCCTGTTACCCAGGCAGGACACTTGGGCTGCTCAAGCAAAATGTGCTTTTAAAAGTTCATCTTATTCATCCACTGGCCAGTTTGAGAAACCAGCCAAAAATAACAGTGCCCCAGAAAGGCGTGGGCATTTGTAAGAAACCTGCAAAAATACAAAGCACTTTGCATTCTTCCAAGGAATAGTTACATAGGTGATTTCTAGCACCCGGATGACAGTTCAGCTTCCCATAATGACAAATGCCCAGAGTTAGAATTTTGCTTGCCAGTTCTTCCCTTGATAATTTCACAGGGAAAACAGTTGTAGGGTGATAAATGGTACCTCTGGCTTTGCTGAGCTCACAGCGTGTAGTTCAAGATACCTTTTAATACTAGAGCAGAACAACAGTGACTTTTTATTTTTTTTTTTTAAAGACAGCTATTTCCAAAGCATTTAGGCTTTAAAAAAATATTTAAATCTTGAGATTTTGAGTACATATTCAGCAGTGTTCCAACAGGGCTACTCAGTACTCTGCTCACTACTGGCTGCATCAGCAATAGCAAACAAATGGGGTTTACCTATTTTACCTATTTAAAGGAGAAAGTGGCATAACTTTTGTGCAGGAAGTTGCAGATTGGTTAAATGCATGCTGACTCTTTAGGTAATAATTGCAACATAGTGAAATGCAACCAAAAATGCAATGCTAGAGATTGCATGCTGCTTCCTCATGGAGTAAGGGGTTGTAAGTTCTTATAAGTTATCTGAATAGTCAGAATTAGCTCATTAATTTTATTTCATTAAAGGAGGAATTAACTTAGGTTTCATGTTGGTACAGCATTATTTTCATATCTCAGAAAAGAACTGGAGAGGATTATTCTCTACTGAGTTGTTCAGTATTTATTTCACACAAATGCATCATGAACAATCCAAGGTCACAACTGGCAGATGCAGGAATCTGCTCTGAGGTGCTCTTTTTCTGCAGATATTTAAGAGTATTTTGTCAGAATAATGGCGGTAATAATTTCCAGAGAAAAAAATATGGAGTAGCCTGCAGCTAAATGAAAGGCTTTCTGGATTTTCCTGTCTCAGTTTATTCCAAATATTTCTTTGGGTGCTTATCTCTAAGTGTGATTCATTTTTGTCACCACAGCTGCTCCATCTGGGCAAAGCATATATCAGCATAGCTGTGAGCCTGGATGAGAGCTGAGATAGAGATTGGGATGTGAACTGCAGCAGAAAAACCAAATATTTGTATTTTTGCTTAGTCATTGCCAATTTGGATTTTACCATAGAGTGCAGGTTGCTATTCTCCAGTATTTGTTTGTTCTCCTGAATGTCAGGTCCCAGAATTTATCACTTGTTCGTGTTATGCTGTGGTTTGAGCTGAGCATCTAAAACGTCAACATTTCATGGTTTTTGAATTTGTGGGTCAGTTTTGCAGCCTGTGAATTTATTTCCATCCAGAAAGGAATGAGAAAGGGAAAGGAAATTATTTCAACTGTTTGAAAGGATAATTTTCAAAGGCTTCCTGGTTGCTGTTTATTGGAGAAAGAAATGCCCCTGTCTATGGTACAGTGATTTTGGGGAGTGTGCAAGACAAGATATTCTTGTTGTAGCTAATTTCCATGCAAATATTCTGGCCTAAAACAAAAAGTTACCAATTTATCCCATCTGTGCTTAAGAGGAGGCCCCCTTTCATCATGAGTGGAGTGAACACTGTGGGTAAGCCTATGGATATCCCAAGGAATATCCCGGCCCTGCAGGGATGAAATCCTCACATTTCTCCATTTTACACATGTTCTTCAGCTTTTGCTCTCAAGGCAAATAATGACAGTGCTACTGAAAGTATTCCATGGAACTTTGTGCTTCCCTGACTCTTAGCAGTGCAGCCTCTCTTGTAACACTCAAACTTTAAATGCAGAAAAGCAGTTGTTCTGTGAACTTCCTCAGCTAGAACGGATAGCAAATTATGATAGAGATAATTCCCCAAGTAATAGCTTTCCTCAGAAACCCAGCTAGGTAATGCTTCTTTATTTTGAATTTGATTCTGTGCAGGGTTTACTAGGCTCTGTCACTTGGAATAAGTCACACTCTGGTTGTTTTAAATTCTGCTTTGTATACAGTTTAAATTCAGAAATCTTTCCCATTCAAGGAAGGCGTCACATTAAAGGAGTTAAAATTTCTGCTTTTCTCCTGCTAATGAGCTCAAAAGGGCTTTCATTAATACAAGCCCAATAATAAGGCATGAATGAGATAATAGCCATAATAGTGTACAAAATACTTGCTTTTAAAAATAGTCAGAAGTCATGATTCAGTACAAATTACATGCAGGCATTTTGTCCTTCAATGTTTTTTCCTAAATACATTCAGTACAATGTTTGCTGAGCCCTGGTGTTGGAACTGTCTGCTTTCAATTGTCTGACCACAGAGAAAGCTGTCAGCTCCTTTTAAAGGTAAAAGGAAAGAAAATGGACCTACACAATGACCCATAGACTGTTGAGGGTTATAAAGTAGAATCACTTTTTTGCCCAGTAGAGGTTAGATTGCAACTCAAAGCTGCTACACATCTGAAGGTTATTTGCTGGGAGCATCAGAGCATTTCAGGACACCGGTTATACTGAAGCAGACCCATTTTGGCTGTGAAAGAGGCAAAGGATGAGAGAGAACCTAATTTTTACATTCGATTATCCGAGTTCAAGTCTCTCTTGCACGCAGGTGGTCTGCCTTTGCCAGGAAAGACTGGATTTCTTCTTGGCTGTAGAGGACTATTGGAATAAGGCTCTCTTATCTGGGCCATCTCCTGGTCCCATGTGACAGTTTGTAGCTGCTTAGCCACAGTTTTTTAAATATGTAATCAATCAAGTGCTGCTCAAATTTCTGTACTTTATTATGGGAATTTCTATGCTTTATTGCTGGAGCAAATTCTGGTACTTGCCAATAATTTAAAATGCCTGCTGTGCAGCCTGATAACACCTAATTGATAAGGGCAAAGCCCTGACAGACTGATATGTACAATAACTGTTGAAGAGCCCAGAGAACACAGGTGTGAAATTCTGTCTGCAGGGATGCCAAAACCAAACCAGCTGTGCAGCTGTAGGCAGGTGCTGCACCACTGATAACAGGACTGGGAATTCTGCAATAGGGGGAGTGGTTCCAGCAGTCAATTGTCACCCAAACCTCAAGTGAGAAGGGTGAATTTTGTGCTGAACTGCTCAGTCACTTCAGGGTTAATTGCCCCTCTTACCGTCACACTCAAAAACTAAATTTGTTTTGAGGCAGGTAGAGTGCTTGTCAAGTTTCTTGCTAGGCAGCCATGAATGTTAGGACAGGGGATATCTCCTCATGGTTCAGGTTTTCTCTCCACCAGTGACAAGGCTGTAGGAACTTGGTTCTGTAAATTCTGCAATCAGTGGTGTTTGGTTAGCAGTTTTATTTTTTTTTAACTGCTGTAGTTTAATCCAATGTGAGATGGGAAATGTGCCTAGAGATGGAACTTTTACCTGTAGGAAAGAAAAATCTATTACTAAGGAGGAGGAAAAAACACCCAAGACCTGAAAAACCAAAAAATATTAGAGCAGGCAGATATAAAGAACTATACTGGTCTAATACGAAACAAGAACCCAAAAGAACTCCCAATTGTATTGGAGGTGTTTCTTCTTAACCAGACAAAAACAAGAAACATCACCCTCCCTTTGACCACTAGAATGCAAACTGCAGTTAAGAAAGAGTGAGAAACTTTTGGTATTGAGAAAGTGAAAATTTGCAATCATTCTATTTATGCACCCAAATTTAGTGCAATTTTAGTGTGAAAATTCATGGTCCTCTTGTGGTTTTGTTTTTTTTTTTAAATTAGTTTTTCTTTCTTAATGTGGTTTTCTCCAAGATTTTAAAACTCTGATGGCTTTTAGTTTTAATTACTGCTAGTTGTTCATTGAGGAACTGTATCAAATAAAGACCTCACCTTGCCTGAGTAAGAATATTTGCTTGTCTCACAAAAACATCCTTAACCTGAGGAGTGGCAGACAGGGGACACAAAGATTAATTGGTTCGTAATTTGTTGTTGACAGAATGTAGAAATGAAATTTGGCAACTCATGTGCAGTTGCTTCCTCTTCATTTTTGAAACTCCTGCACACAGACTCCAGAGCACTCGTCAGTACATGGTGCCCTCTTCCAAGAGCAGCAACTCCTCACCAGATCTCTAGAAGGCACAAGCACTAAAGGAAGCTAAAGAGAGGCTTAAACAGAAGTCCAGTGGTGTTCTTGGGAAAATATTTGAGTATTAAGGTTTGGGAAACTGCCCAAGAGCTGGCTTGCACACTGGGATGTTAGAAGTTGTGGTTAATGAGTGCCATATCTGGTGGTGCTGTTGCTTAGCTCTGGTGGAGATGTAAGGTGGCTTTTTCAGAGCACTGTTGTTGTTGTCCATACCTGTTCTCCCAGTGACTCACGTTTCTGTCGTTGCAGAGAGAGACCTTTTTGGAGCAGAACCTTTTGACCCTTTTAGCTGTGGAGCAGGAGATTTCCCTCCAGACATTCAGTCCAAGCTAGATGAGATGCAGGTAACTACTGTCTTATGTGCATTTTGATGGCTGTGTGCCTATCCTTGAAATACATCCTTGCCATATTCTATAAATGTGTTCCACAAAGCACACACTAATGCCCAGACAAACCCCTGCTTCTGACCATTCCATCTGTATGGAATGCTGCTGCTCTTTGAGCTGCAGTTTGGGTTTGCCTCAAGAGCCCCACCTGGTACCAACAGAGTCAGCTACGCTAATGAAAGGTTTCTCAGCAGTAACCAAAATGGTTTGGGAGCTGTTACCTGGGAAGGGACTGACAGAGGTGAAAAAGAGAATTGAGCCCTCCACATCCCTTGATCTTCACTGCAGCAATCTCCTCCATGCCAGTGTAGCCTCCTCTTTCCCTCAGTTGGCATCACGTTGTTTTCTCTCAGCATTGGACAGACTTAGGTGCTTCTGAGGCCATGACAATTTTTTGCTGCCTTTAAAAACAGCTCTGTGGCACCCTGGAGCAATTTAACTCCTGAGAAATGGTTCAAGAATTCTGAATTGTTGTGGTTTTATCAGAAAATGTTTGTTGATTCTGAAACACTCAACATTGTCCATTCAGTTATTGACCCAATTGTGAAACAATTCTAGGAGAAAGTCCTCAAGTTTTGGAACAAATGATGCTCTGCAGTCAGACTTTGAAAACTTCTAGTTCCTTGCCAGTTTATCTCTAGTATTTTTTAAGCAGCCTGCCAGCAAAAGAAGATGCTGGAAATAATGGAAACTTGAGTTTCTAGGATCCTGGCTCCTCAGCAGAAAGTATTCCAAGGGTTTCCAACCCTCTTTTCTCTTAGGAGCCCACAAAGTCCAAGAGCATTTGCTTTCAGGCTCCTTCTGTTCCTGTCTCCTGCCTAGAGAGCAGCAGAGGCATTTTAAAATGGCTTAAATAAGATTGAAAGACCATTTCATTTTCCTGAATACATTTTCTTTTCTTTGTCAGTTCAGGATGGTTCCACTGACAAATTCTACTCACAATGAAGCAAGAAATTTAGCTTCTTAGTCCCCTGTATCATTTCAAAGAGCAGCTAAAAGCCCAAACTGTCTTCTTTGCAATTCCAACAACATGCTGGCGTTTTGTGAATTGCATAATGTTGTTACCAAGCTCTTGAACACAACCCCCAAATCTTACAGCACCTCCCATTAAAATATTACCAACATTTCCATGGTTTTAAGGAAAAATAAATTGTAGCAACTGTGGTTGCCACTAATAATGGTATGTCAATATTTAGATGTTGCATATTAAGAGTTCCTATACAGGTAATATTTTGACAATATTTGGAATTGTTTGCCTATAACACTACAGAGTGCTGTCACCTCATAAAACATCAGGGAATGGAGTAGTAAATATATTTATCAAAGATGTTTGAAGTAATGAAATTAAAATCTCACATCATTGTTTGTACTCTCTTGATCTAAAAAAAGGAGACAACCAATCAATAACAGAACTCCCAAGCACTGGAGTGTTACTGTGTCCTGTTGTGAAGAAAAGCACTCTCCCCCAGCATATCAGCCGTTCACTAAGAATTAATTAGTGAACTTTATGTAGGCACAAATCTTGACACTTATGATCCCGCTGAGAGCAAGTGTACAGCTGAAAGGGTATGAAAAACCCCCATATTCTAACTTGAGCCAGAGCAAAGGCTCTGTACAGCCTTAAAATACAGACTGTATTTTACTGTGTGATTGTTGCAAAATACAGCTTGAAACATGTTTTTCCTAATGTCTCTTTTATCTTCTTGTGCTTTCCTGGGTGCACAGCGTCAGCGATGGTTGGTATATCATATTTTAATAATGGTATTTAAAGCATTTACAATTGAAATGTGCACGTGTTTGTCTTGTGTTTTTATTTTATGTATATTTTTTATGTATAAAAATTTCAATATTTATGTTTTGTGTATAAAACTCTTGAGTCAGTGCCATTTTCATTTTTAGGGCCCCACAATTTCTATGTTAGGCACAGCTGATGGTTGTTTTCTTTACTCTCTCTTGCCAGGTGCTAATACTAAGCCTTTTTTTTTCACTGCTGTTTGTGATCCCTGTGTACTTGTGATATCTCCAGTTGTCATTATCAGATTGTCACTAGTGAAATGGTTTCAGCAAAACCTTTAGTACAGAGATTGTGTTAGTATAATCATGCTTGAGAGCAAGTCTTTGTTTGGACAGGGTGATTTAAAACTTTTCAAGGAGCAGAAGCAGCTGTGCTAGTCTCAACAGCTCTTAGACACAGGTGAGGTGGTGAGGGCACAGAACATGTAATATGCTCTGGAAATCCAACAATGAGAAATGTGGAAGAAAAATGTGGGCTTCTCTTTATTTTCTGAAATGCAAAGTGAATGAGTCTGTCATCTTTGCATTATGGAAGCACAGCCTGGATTTCAGTAATTCTGTGTTCTGTTAGGTCTGTGAAGGTAACTGTTTTACAGGCACCTAGCAAATAGCTCCAAGTATGAACTTCCTGCACCATGGTGTTAAATGCAGCTCAGCCTGCAGTGAGGATGTGCCAGCCTGATTGGAGCAGCCCAGTCCAGACTCTCTTAGCCTGTTTCTTGTGAGGAACATGTGAGGTGCCACAGTCCTGTGCAGAAAAGCTGCCCTGATGTGGCCTTGTGCTTTGGGGAACAAAGTGGGAGAGGAGAGCCCAGCGCAGAAGAGGCACTGGAGAACCAACTCTTGAGTAGTGGGTGCTTTTCCTCTGCATCCTGAACTTCATGAGATCAGATAAGGTTCCCTGGCCTCTAGGGGAACACTCTTATTTTTAAACTTCAGTGAGGATCCAAATTTCACAGTTAAGCTTTCCATTCCGTTTCTCAGTCCAATCTCTGTTGATCTTTTTGCAGAGCTTAAAACTCAAACATTTGCTGAGATGTGACATTTATAGCTCAGGCCTCTCTCTGATGGCTGTCCAACCTCCTGTTTCCCTGCACCCTTATGCTGAAACATATTTTCATCTTTACTTTGACTGTGTCCAGACATTAATAAAATGAATGTCTACTTTCCCAGAAATCTTGCAGTGAGGAGAAGTTTCCCTGGATCATGAATCACACCAGCAGCAGCTGCTATAATTTATTAAAATCTCAAGGTAGTTAATATCAGAAAGCTTCCAGGAGCTGTAAGCCACTCTCCCTCCATGCCCTGAAGCAGTCAGTAGACTTGACATCTTTCCATCTCAAATAAGTTATGCTCAGCCCTCTAAATGCTCTTCTCAGAGATATGTAAATTTGTCATTGCTTCATTGGGTTTGTGCTGACTTAAGCTCATGGAGTGAAATCACTGTGAAGTGATAAGTGAGTGAACTTCTCAGCCATAAGGTTGATTCTGGCAAATTTATCTCCTGATAAAGTGCAAGTTCTTTGTCTTGTACTGCTTACTGGTTTTAACCAGAGTAGCTCACATCTTTTTATCCTTGACTCCACAAAAAGGCTGCTTTTGGAAGAGGGATTATTTCTGAGCTGTTTCAAGTGGAAACAAACTTTGCTCCTCTTTTTAGGGCATCAATCATGTCCCTTAGTACAATACCATTACTTAGCGATATCTAAACTGCTCAGTTCTTGTGTTAAAATTCCTCTCAAGTATAAAAGCTCCTTGAGGTGGACACAAACACAGAAAAACAAGGCACAATATAGATGCACACTTCTTGTTCCCTGTCCTGGCCAGTGCCACAGGGTGGCCTTTTCCAGCATTCCCTGAAAATTCACTTCATGTCTTCCACCTAAATACCCAAGAGAAAAAAAAAAAATCTAGATTTTACATTCCTTTAATGAAAGGAATGCCCATCTGGTCACTTGGATTGCTTTGATGTCCTCTCTATGCAGTTGGGCTTTTTGGCCTTGTGGTTGTCATGGAAGTTTGAGGCTGCTTGGAAGTGCAGAATCTGACACTGATGATTGTGGGTTTGTTGTGGCTCAGAAGTGACCATGGAAGTGCCATGTCCCTGTTACAGACAGGAAGGTGCATAAGCCATTGTTCTCAGGAGCAACACCTGGCAGCCACAGCACTGGTTTCTTTCAGGACAGACAGTTCATTTTGGTAATAATGTTAAAAAGCTTTTTTAATCATGATGATCCATAAAGAGCAGCAGTCTCTGAATGGATTAGCATTGATCACATTGCAAATATGAGGAAATGTAATGGTTTTAAATGCAAAATATCACAGCTTGAGAAGGACTAAACAGCACTGGGGGGGAGGTAGCAGAAGGAAAGGAGTGAAGCTGCAGAAGGAAAAGCCAAGGAGGCCATGGTTCTTCAAGAAAGTGGAAATAGTTCTAAGTCATAGCAAACACGAGCAAAGTGCTAAGTGACAAAATATCAATTTGTGTGGAAAAAACTTGACATGCTCAACATAAGAGCAGTGAGATGAGTGTACTTACAAAATGCATCATCTGATTTGCTCTTCCCTTGCTGGAAAGAGGGCATTGGAAGTGAAACCACTTAAGACACCAGCAAGCTGTGCTTAACAGTAAAAATAAGATAAAAATAAGAGTGGACAGGAATGGGATGGATGTTCAGTGAAGGCTCTGGCTGGCTCAGGATGAAGGTCTCTATCCTTGTCAAACCAGTTGTTGGTGATGTTCTGCTCTTGGAGCTCATCAAGCGTTCTCTGCTTGAAGCACCAACAACAGTCCCTTGTTGCTGTGTCCCTTTACAAGCTCAAAGCTGGGAGCAGCCTTCGGGTACCTCAGAAGTTGAGCATCCCTGGCACACTGTAACTGCAGGGTTTAAAGTGTAACAGACCCTAGGGCTAATCTCTGAATTCTCCTTCTGGGTAAGCAGTCCTCCGTTGACTGCAGTCACATCAGTTAATTTAACCTTTGGGAAAATGAACACTTTGTAACAGGATGTGTTTCACTTGGAATTTCACCTGCTGTTTGCTTGAAATGTCTTCTCCATTTAATGTTCTTCCTTTTAATCCTTTTGAAAATGCACAGAAAACAAAAAAAAGGAAAAATATTAAATATACTAGTGAGCCTTGGCAGCACTGTGTCACCCAGGTAGAGTAAACTGGGTAGCATGGATCTGCCTTTAGGAAAATGCAGCTTTTACTTGGAAATTCTCAGACCATTTAGTAACTATTGCCAGGAGGTTTGTTCTGTTTTTCCACATTATTCTCCTGATAGCAGTAGCTGGCAGGGTTATTAGATATTCATACACTTTTCAAGTGTTAGCCTGTGATTTGAATTTGTTTGAAATTAAGCTGGTTTGACTTGGGATTTATCTTCTAAACCCAAAAGGTATGGTCTTGAGGTACTGCTGTGCATGTGAGGGAAAGACTTGAGTTTGTGCCTAATCCCCACACAGATGGTTTTACAAAAAGATTTATCTTGTTTACAAGATATTTCCTTGATGAAAAGAGCCGTTATTGATTTCATAGCACACAATCAGCACTCTCACTGAACAGAGCACTGCTGCAGCTGCCACGGAGTTGATGCTCTCATGGCATTTCTAGTCAGAGCCCCATTTCCAATTGCTTAAACCTTCAAAGTACTTTCATCCTAGAGACTGAAATTTTCTTGACTCCAAGGTGACTTTTAAGGGGTCAAGCCAATATTATTCAGCTTTTTTTAATGCAAAAAGAGAAGTGAAAATAGGAGTGGTTTTCCTGTATTAAAAGTGCAGTTGTTTAGGACTGGTGTGAACAAAGTACCTTTAGCAAACTAAGCATCTATGAAAGCATACAAAATAAAAAGTATTTATAGAAAAAATTTCTTTTCCATAGAGGAGGTGGTAGCATCCAGCTTATAATCTTTTTTGTGTTTCTATTAATAAAATGAATGTGAGCAAACTCAAGAATTTTGGTCTGAACTTTTAAAGCAACTCACTGCACTTTCAAAATACCACTGGGTTTTATTTTACTGAGTTACACGCCTTTAAAATGCACAGTTTTTCATTTGCAGTTGAGCAAGTATGGTTTTTTTCATGAAGCTCAGATGGCAGTGGGCAGTAAATATCAATTTAACTGCGCTGGGAGCAATTCAGAGCAGCCCTCTGAGTTGGGGAAGTCAGCACTTTTTGTTGGGCTGCTCTTACAGCACCACAGAGTGTAGGAGACACCTTGTATTAGTAACAATGCCCATGTCACACCTCTATTTTTCAATATAAATCTTGAATTTTACTCAGGAACAACATATTGCTAATTAAACTTGTTTGGATTTCTGTCAGCCTATGTACAATATTCCATATTGTTATTCTATAGTATTTTCCTCACTTTATCTACATACTGTAGCTATGCTGTTGTAAGGTGTGCATCTTTTATGAGTTAACCACTGAGACTTGCTAAAAAGTGGCTGACCAATTAATGGAAATATTTCTGAATTCAGTTTTGAATTATCATTGAGTACTTCAATTTTGAAGTATCATTGCAGTTTGTCTGCCTAAAGATATGCTTGGATTTAAATGTTTTTACAAGGAGAATGTAATCCTCCAGAACTCACTTGGCTCTTTACTAATGATGTCTTGTTTCATTGCAGGAGGGGTTCAAAATGGGATTAACTCTTGAAGGCACAGTATTTTGTCTTGACCCACTAGACAGCAGGTGCTGATGCCAAGAAAGTCAATGTGAATTTCCTCCACAGTGGTTTTTTTTTATTTCTGAACATGTACTCACAGATACTATCCATGTGCCAAAAATTGCTTTTTTCAACATGTAAACTCTTGTGAGGCTTGCTTCTGTAAAAATTCAACTTATTTCCAGTCTTTCCCTGTACAAATGTAAAAAGTTGTATTTGTTTATGAATTATGGATGAAATTACGCTGTTGTTTCTTTCTCTCACATTTTGGCCTGAGCTTACTATGCTTTATGACTATTAGCTTGGAGAAGTTCTTCAGAAAGGTCACTCATACCTCTCTCTCTGTCTCTCTCTGCAAATGTGCAGGCATGAATTCTACATAGTACTTTACCTGGCAGCATTTTGAAATTATGCTTTTAAGGTATTATTTAATATTCAAGCAGTAAAATTATTATCTGCTACAAAAAAATTCAATTTGCAGTGAAAAAAACATAAAATACTAACCATTACTATATGCTTCAAAAGTAAATCTGGATGCAGTGTGATTGATTTCCATCACTGTGGTTACTGCCCTGTATATCTGCTGTCATTGGTTTATACAATCCAGATTTTATGTCCTTCATTCATGGTTTAGAAATTAACAAGTTGCTAGTCTGGTAATTAGTGCTTAATGAGCCTAGAAGAACTACTAAATTGCAGAATGGCAAAGCAACCGCCCTTTGTTTTGATATTTTATAGCTGAAGTGTAAAGTATGTACCTTGGAATCCATTACATGCTAGCCATAACTTAAAAGGAAGATTATGGTCCTGCATTTACTTAGGAACTTAGGGAATTTTGTGTGTATGCAGTCACTGGGCTCAGTTCTGTAATTACTTTCAGCACCCGAGTGTTTACAGCCAGGCTCTGTTGAGTATAATTCTTTTACTCTCTTCTTTACTGTTCCACGTCTTTAATTCCTGCAGAGAAACAACTCTAAGTCCTTTGTACCCACTGGTTGTTCATGTTACAGAAATACCTGCACACCAAAATTCTCAGCTGCTGGTGAGATGAATGCTGACATGTCTATGCATACTCTTCATTAATCTTTCTCATAAGCAATGAAACACCATCTTAAACCCATCTCAGAAAATTATCATTAATTAAATTTAAAAACTTTCCAGCCTCTAGTATTTTCCCTTCAAAGCATAAAAATGTGGAAACCCCCCTGCCCCTAAATTTTCAGATTTTTTTTTTATGAGAGGCTTTTTGCTGACACTTATAGTTTTGTCCTTCAGAGTCACAGTTTACACCAAAACCACATTTTTCAATTTCATGATGGGTATTTTTATGCCTTGTTCAACAAAGTACTTGTGCATGTGCCTTTGGAGTCCTCTAAAAGAATGGGATTATTCCTTTGCTGGGTTTGACACATCCTCAGGTACCTTGCTGAATTGGGGCCTTAACATCCTACATTGCATTTGTCTTCCTCTCTCTCATTCTGAGTTCATCATTCATATAGAGTATTATAGAGAAATATATATTAAAAATATATGAAATCACTAACAAATAGAATAGTATATGTTTCATAAAGAAAAGTCTTTATAATTTTGTTTGTCATATAGTATTTTCGAATTTGTATAATGAGGATGTTTAGTAGCCATAGCAATGGCCTTTTTTAACAAATAGAATTTGTATTTTTATTGTACTTTAAAAAGCTTTACATAATAAGCATCTATTTAGTGGTCATTTATTATCAATGGTAACACTAAGATAATATTTGCACATTTTAAGAAACCTTTTTCGTTACTGATTTTTATGATAGTTGACTGCAAATGGCATGGTTAAATCTTATATACCTGATCAATACATACAAAAATACTTAAATCAACACAACAGTGCATTTTTAATTTTTATGTGATCCAGTTGGAAACTGTATTTCTATGTAATCTCAAATGTCTGTTTAATTTTGCCTAAAATAAATGTTTTTAAATAAATTGCCTCCTGGAGCACAGTGTTCATTCACTAAAATGCCCAGCTGGAAGGTAGGATGGGGTGGTGCTTTAATATTGGGCTGGATCTGCCACAAAAGGGTTTAGTGCTGGAATGGGTTAAAAGTCACCTTTGGAAAGGATCCAGTCTCAGGGTAGAATTACTTTATTACCGAATTTGGGCTAATCTGCAATCAGCAGAGAAAAATCTTGTTCTAAATGCAGCTGTACAATACTGATAATTAGGGAGTAACTCTCTCTGCAGTGCTTCCTGTATTTAATTGACTTTTCTTTTTGTCCTTTTCTTCCCCCATACTTCTCTGCTCAGTATACTTGGCTGCTGACTGACTGTTTAAGAAGGGAAGGATAATAACTGAAGTTTTTCTGAGCCTTAGAAAACAATCTCTGTAACCCAGGTGTGTTAAATGGCACAGGCTGCTACAGATGGTGTCAGTGCTTCTGAGAGAAGTCATCTGAAACCATCTGGTACTTTGTTCCCTTGTAAAACTTCCCTCCAGGCTAATGCTCAAAATCCATCTAAGCACTTGGATTTGTGGGAATGGGGCTTGAACACCCATGGGAATGGGTGCTGGCAGGTAAGTAGCACACATCACCATGTCCTGTGAGCTGTGAGCAGGATCTGTCCCTCCCTGCTGCTGTCAGTGTTCCCTCCCAGGCAGGGCAGCAGCACCTTGTGCCACATTTTCACTGCTGCTTTGAAATACCAGGCTGGGAGCAGCCAGAGGAGCCCAGGACATTGTTCCTGCTCTGCTCAGAGGGAGGGGGATGCTGCTGCTGCTCACAGCGCAGTGTTGGCTGTGGAAGTTCTCTTGCTGCAGAAAGACACACACAGCATCTACTAGGTTAGAAATGTGGTGCTAATGAGTCAGGAACAAGACTTTTTTTATTTTTAAATTGCAACAAAAATAAAATAGTTCATGTGTTTTATTCAGCTTCATGCTGCCTGTTTTGCTGACACTTTTTTCTTTCTTTTGGATGCCTTTTCTTTCCATTTCTATATTTTTCTTCTATAAACTGTGATCACTCTGCTGACCATGCTAACTGTGGCTGTATCACTTCTGAACATGTAATAGTAGATTTTGGTTCCACTTGAATGTCCAGCAACTCTCCTGGCCTGTCATCCCAAGCTATATTAACACCTAGAAGCAGGATTACTTGCTTTATATTCCTTGTTTTCCTATGATATGAACTAATTCTTTCTTCCTACCTGCCTATCCTGGTATACCTGAGTAAATGAGCTGCTTAGGTTAGAATTGTGAAGTCAAACAGCTGAAATATGGTGAGTTGGTGTTTCCTTTTTTTAACCTTTGATAAATCACTGAGCATCAGGGCAGGATGTTCTTGGCCTATCTCGTCTTTACTTCCAGCAGGTCTGCAAGTGGCTCTTGCCCTTCCATGTAATAGATGGGATATGTGCTAAACATAAAATTGATCAAATTGCTCAAAATGGTAAAGACCAAATCTTTCATGTGGTGAAAGGAATTATACTCCATTCTGGCTTCACAGATGGAAAAGGAGAAATTCTCACACTTGCAGAAGCGTGGTCGTGTAATCCCAGAGGTGATTGAATGTGCCAAGGAATGGGGCTGGCTCTGAGAGTTCATTATGAGGATTAATTTTCAATTTGTGGAACTAAGCATGGTCTCATTCTCACTGAGCAACTCTGCTTCACAAAAAGAGTCTCTTCTGCAATGGAGGAGACAGTCATTGCCTGAGAAATCTCTGCTTAAACACACAGAGCCCTTATCTGCACTGTATCTCATTTGTCACTAGAGATTGTCACCCTTTGGACACCCTCTAAAGAGAGGAGATGTGGCAAGAATTGCAGGCAAGCTCTCAGTTTCCTTATTTTCACACTTTGGGGTTTTGTTGTTGCTTTTTAAAATCAGAGGATGTAGAAGTCACATGTAAAAAACCTCTCAGAATAACTGGCCATATGTTTTAAAATGCAACTGAAAATGCCTCCTGGTAGGTGTTTGGTGAGCTTCAGCCAAAAGGCAGCAAGTGAGCCTTGGTACTTTATTAGCCTGCTTTTCCCCCTTTTCTTTTAAGACAAATTCTTAATGAGAGACTGAGGCATGAGTTGCACTGTGAGCTGGTGAAAAACTGGTGAGCCGTTGTCATAAATGAAATAGAGACCAGGATTTCAACTCTCTGGGTTTGTTCAGTTGTTTCAAAAGAGTAAAGCAGTGCTTTATCTGAGGGAAAGCCTGACATTTGTAACATGTGCTGCCTTCCTGTGATGCTTCAGCATGCACTCAGTGGTGGTGCATAGATTAAAGAAACTGCACATTTATTTATTTATTCTTCAGACCAAAGCACTTTCTGGAAGTACAAGACACAGTGGGATTCATGGAGTGCTTATGTAGTTTGTGTGTGTGATGGGGTAAAGCTTTCCAAACATATGAATATGTAATTTAACTTTTGTGTTTAAGAAATTTCCCAAGAATCTAATTTCTATATAGTTGGGGATAATAAACCCTGAGGTTAATTCTGCTAAAGTGGACTCTGGAATGAACTGAACTTATTTTAAGTCTCATATGAATGACAGTAACCAAAGTCAGCAGATTTCAGCCTTTAGACTTTTTTTTCTTAGAGTTTTTTTTTCCCCTCACATTTTCCACTGTTTATTTCAGCAGAACTTATGCCTTGCAATAAAGATTAAGAAGGAGCAGAGACAGATTAGGAAGGAAGTAGAGAAGAAAATCAAAAAGGAACAAAACATCATCTTGTGCCAACATTAAGCAGTTCAGTCACACTGCATTTTTTGTGAGACTTCACTGATGCGAGAACTTCTCTCGTTCTGCCCCATCACCTTTTATGCTATCTCAGAGTTGCACAAGGGCTGCCAAGAAGCAGATTTGCCATGTCTGCAGCCCCCAAGAACTGCTCTTGGAGCTGTTGGTGTGTGCCAGAAGCAAGGAATATTGCCCCACACAGAGTAGGTAACCACAGTGAGCCTTGTCCACGATGCTGCTTGCTGCAAGCTCCAGTCTCTATGTATTTTTCCTATTTTCTAGTAGTTTGTACCATATTAAAAACCTGGCTAGGTTGCATATCTGACAAATGCTTCCAGAAGGAAGCTGTACTAAGCCATCACAAAAGTTCTTTAGCTAATTGCCTTTATTCTAATACTGATTGGAAGGGATGACAGTCATCCATATTTTCTAAATGCCTGTTAACAAAACCTTTATATAAATTATTCTCCTTATAAGAACTTTGCCAAAAGAGGAGTCTTAGGATAGACCCTTTCAAATTCTCATTGGTTCAGTTTCCTTTGCAGATTCATGCTACACACAAACTTCTCTGATCAAAGAAATTCAGAAATTCTGTTCAACGTGAGTACTTCTAAAAGCTACCTCTGGTTTTACCACATGTAACATTTAAATTGTGGCGAATTTTACTTCTTTTATGATTTTATTCTGTAAGCATTTTATTCAGTAAAAACAAGATGCTTTTTGAAGCTTTGCACCATATTAGAATTGGAATATATTGAGCATTTTTCACTGAAAATAACTGAATGAGCTCTCCAGGAATCTAAACTGGTTGGCTTTGGAAAATTATTGTGCATTTAAAATATTTTGGTGTTCTTGTATTTTGGGGGTTTTAAAACCCCCAAATCTTATTTAAGTCTGAAACATGTGACAATTTGAAACTTCATTGTTTTCAAATAAAGCAATCCTTGACACTGAAAAGACAGAAAATCCTTCTGTGCACTACAATAGGATAAGGCTATGAAGATAAAAAGGTTTACTGGGGGGGAAAAAGCAACAAAACCTATTTGAAGGGCCTGGATAGATTACAAATCTGAGATATTTTCTGCTCTTCATTAATATGTGGAGTATGTTAGAACATTATCACTCCTGTGCATACTTTGCTATTCCCCCATAATGGCAGATTAAAGTCGCCTACAGTGCAAACAATGCAGAAATGGGGTTCCCCTGGTTTTGTCACAGGGAAACTATGAAAAAGAGAGAATAAATCTAAGATTTTTAAACACTTCAACCCTGTAAAACAGTGACACGATCACATATCATCTGTGGTTGATAAACCTGGGATGCAAAATGAGCAACTACACTTGGTAACAAAGGTAAAGTTTTCAAGGTAAGTGAGTGAGAAATTGTACAGGAGCATGGAAATGCTCTGAGGGATTTTTTGTGTGATTTGGCTCAGCTGTGCTGCACTCATCAGTCAGGCTGTATTTATGTAGCTTAGCTGATGATCTGCTCTACTGCTGCTGAGAAGCAAAAAAAAAAAAAAAATTAACAAAATCATTTAATTCCTTGATGGTGTTTCTAGACTTTGAGTCAGATTGTCTCCTGATGAAAAGTGTTAATATTGACTTTACAAGTTGCTTGTCTGTTTTCACATCTCTAAGGTTTTAGTGAGTCTGCAATAAAAGCTGTCCCTGAGGGTGTTAAGGATTTTTAGCACTCACTGTGTGTATTTTGATAGAACCTGTAGATTGTGTAATATCTGATGTTAAAAGACTGAGCAAGGCTGTGATCTGTGTCATCACAGTTGCACGTTGTGGTAACGTGGCAAAGGCTTGATGGATGAAATTTGGAGTAATATAATCTCATAAAAGATTCCACTATTTAATAGCCCTTTTCAAAGTAGGTATTTTAAAATAATGGAATCTTATTGAAGTCTGAAACATGTGACTGGAGATTTAAGTAAACAAGATAAATTGTCTCTTGGCATTCTAATAAATAAAGCAGTAAGGCCATTAAAGCCACATGAGTCATAAAGCCATAATGAATTTACTTGAAACTTAGCAAAACAGCAATTTGTTTTCTCAGGACCACTGATCCAGTCTCTCACAGACCTCCCTGGCTAGGAGGTTGAATGCCAAAGGGAAAAAAATCCCACACAATATTCTAAGCAATATTTTATTCTGGTGCAGAGGTCATCCTGCATCTTGGTGTGTGCTCATGAGCAAACTGTTATTGTGGGAAAAGATATAGGGAAGCTGTGAGAAAGCTGATATAAGATGAGAAAATGTTAGGTTATAAGCAGGAAAATCCTCAGTCTGCATGACCCCACAGCCCACAGAAAACACTCACATGATGCTTAACTGCTCTGAGAAGACATTCAGAGCATCTGTGAATGTATAGCTAAATGTTTCTGAGCAGCACCTATCAAGGGTCTAAAACTACTGTGTTGCAGATGGCTTTGATCTTTCAGAAAAATCTGTGGACAAACTGTTTGCAATATTTCAAATGATATTTGCTCATTGATCTATGCATACTGGAATGGGAATGCTGCACACATGCAAAACAGGGGCTCTGCAAGCTTTCCTTCAGAGGCTGCTGCCTCAGAGGTACCTCTGGAGTCAGGAGGGGCTGAACTGGGAGGTGCTCCAGCCCTGCAGCTGCTGACCAGGAATGCAGATTAGCAGAGCTGACTGGGCTTGTGGAAATGTCAAGTCAGTCTCCATCAGGAGTTCAAGCACAAGGCAAATAGGTGCAGACAGACATTGAATGCACTCCAGACATTGGCCCCTCTCTCAGCTGTTATAAAACAGAGAACATTTAAAACTTGCTTTTTCTCAGCCTGAGGGGAAACCCATGGGAAAAGGGACCTTCAAGTACATTCTGGCAGAATTTAAATAAGGACACATTCTGTGACTCCCTAAATTTGATTAAAAAGCAGGAAAACAATAAGCAGGCGAGAGTTTAATGAAACCTATAAAAAATGTATCATCCCTGTGTTTTATGAATGCAAGCCCTTATCTGCAAGCCCCTAGAGTATTCTAGCTTCTATTTGTTTGAATACTACTTATTTTTCTCATAATTGCTTGGGTTTTATGAATTAATTTTCATTTTTCCATAATTTCACTCTTCCTAGAGAGCTATCTGGAAGGCTGTGAAATATGTAGTAGGTGCATATCTCAACATTTTGAGATTTCTGCCTAGAAACAGTGGCAGAGCTGTTTTTTTCTTAAAACCTAACATCCAGCCTTCTTCCTGGGAATCACAGATTGCATGTTGGTGTTTCAAAGGGCAAATAAGCCTCCAAGAAAAGTTGGAAGAAACCTCCTGTGGTTGGCCCCAAGAAGCAGACTGCTGTTTTCCAGGAATGCTGGGTTAGTTTGTGATCTACAGCTCCCTGTTCCCTTAGAGCTGTGCTTTTCCTCCCCACACCTTGTGCAACAGCATCACACGACTTGAGCTCTGCCTAGGGCTGATCTAAGGTTACACTCCTGGAAAGCAGCACTTGAGGACACTCCCAGGAGAACACAGCTGGAGTTTGTGGGGAGTTTGTTCCTGTGGGCACCCAGGGAAGCATCCTGAGACCTGACCAAAGGCAGGGGAAATTCAAGATGTGGTAATGACTCAAACTCTTTTTTTAAGAGTAATGTTGGTACAACCTTGTAGTCTACCTTTTTTTTTAACCAACCAGCTAATGACTATTGTTTTTATTCTGGTGTTACAGTTTTTGTCCCATCTGTGCATAATAAGTATATGGTAGAAAAACCCTGCCAAATTTAGAAAGCAGGTAAACAGTGCCATACCTTTATTTTATAAAAATAAGTTCTTACCAGAATTCTTGTGTGCTGCTCTGGGATTGTCTTCTACAAACTGCCTTTTCAGAGCTGTTTTGTTAGGGGAAACTGTTTACCTTCCAGTTGCACTTCTATATTGAATGTTTCCCAGTTATTTTACCACTGTAGGTATGATGAGATAGAAACAAAAAAAAAAAAAAAGTTTCTATTTCTTTCTCAGTCTCTTGGTGTCAGTGGATGCCAGGCCATTCCTTTATCTTCATATTGAGATTCAGACATAAATAAGATTTTATATATAATTTTTATATTTTTATATTGTTCCACTGAAGTGATTGTTGTTCCTTTAACCTGTCAGAAGTACAGGATTAGGGCATTCAAGGCCCTCTGCTGTGCAGCCACATTCCAGCAGGCCCCAGTGTCACGGGGGTTCACTCTGGGCTTTGGAACCCCAGTGCACACCTTGAGGGCAGCTATGACCTCTGGATTTGTCTGTTCAGGTGACCCTCTGGTGCTCAGCACATGGGTGTCCAGCTCTGGGAAAGAGGAGGAGGAAGCCCAGAAATTCCATCCTTGTTCAAGGACTCTGACACCCTTATGTGCTATGGTGCCTTGCATAAACTGGTGGGGTGTCTCTCCCCCACTCTGAACTTAAATAAGCCTTTGTATTCCTCTCTTTTCTTTCTGCTCTCCTCTTCCTCCCCCAGCAGTCTCTGTGCCCACACCTGAATCATGTTTACATAGCCACAGCCATTGATTCATCTGGGCTCTTGAACAGTTTACACAGGACTTGCTGTTCTGCTCCAGGAAAGAAATCCTGTCCTGAATCTCACTTGATAGGCCTTAGTTGGTGTTTATTTCCCCTCAAGCTTAAATTGGTTCCTGTGGAGAGTCCTGCTGAGAGGGAAACCAGCCTTCCAAGCAGCACTGCTGTAGGACTTGTTTGAAGCATGAATATTTAAACCTCATGAAAGGCAGACTAGATACTTCTGATGAATCAGTCCCAGCTTCCCATTAAAGTCTGTCTGGAAGGACTTTCTTTGTGTGGCTGCCATCATGGTCCTCAGCAGTTCATTTGCTGAGGAGATGCTGCTTGAGGCCAAGCCAAATGTACTCCTGCTTTCCACAGGGCTGTCTCAGGACCAGTCTGTGGCTATGGCAGATTGAATGCACATGGAAAAGTGAATTGCTGCCCCACAGACTTGGCTGCCTCCACTATCCCAACTCTGCCACCCACACAATTCTCCGTGACCAATATTCCTGTTAATACTTTGATCCTCCTGTGGATTGCTGAAGGCCCGTATGCTGTGTCCTAGGAATTCCAGAAAAATGACCAACAGCAGTGCCTCCTCCAAATTTATGTCTTAACTCAGGGTAAGACCACCCATCCAAGCTCTGGATGCTTCCAGTTCCATCTCCAGCACTGATTGATGAATTAATGTTCATATGGGCCCTGTCATAGCAGTCTCCATTCCTGGTAGCTCCAGGACACTCAGGATCCAGTGCAAGTAGTTCTTAGAAGGTTTCTGTGGTCCAGGCCTTTGCACAATCTTCTTCCCTCTTCAGCTGCATTAGGCATAAGTAGTTTTTCTTCTGAGTCTTTGCCATTGTGGCCAGGGGCTCTCCTGACCTCTGCTGAGGGGGAAACACTCTTTAGTCAGAGGTGTCTCTGTGGAGAAGAGGGCAGTGGGTGCCACAGGGATGCCACCTGTCCATGCACAGTCTGCCAGGCCTTGGGCTGGGCCAGGTCAGGTCCCAGCAGCTTTGTCAGCTCCCTCTGGAAGTTGTGGCTGGAGCTGGTGTCTGGACACTGTGTCTGGGCAGTGTAAGCATAGAGAGCTGGAGAGGAGGTTGGGGTGGGGACAAAAATGACAAGCTCTCACATTTGCAGCCTGTTAGTGTCATTAAAAGGGAGAGGCACAGGAAAGACATGCAGCTGAGGATAGAGCAGGGAAAGGCAGGAGGGAAAGCTGTGCAATTCCGTTGTTCAGTCACTTTCCATCTTGTGTCAGCATTTTCAGCAGCTGCCAGAGAAGCAATGAACCACATTCTGTGTGAGGTTATATGTGCACAGCACAGGGATGTTGGACTTCTGTGGCACTGGGGCATCCACCCTCTCTGCCTTTCCAATTCTTGCTGCCTGATTTCATATCCAGTGATTGATGTGTTTAGAGCCCAGGGCAATGCATGGGGAAAGCATTCCTTCTCCACTTTGTGCATCCAAATCGTGGCAATTTTATCTGCAAGGAAGCCCTTGCTCAGAGGGACACAGATTTATGGTGGTGAATGGCAGTGTGTTTTTATGTAACTCTTTCATGGATTATTATGCATTTAATTTAATTGGTATTGTTTCACACTAACCTTTATTGACAGAGTATAATGAATTTCAGTGTGACAGTGGTTCTCCCTGTGATTGTCCCATAGGTACCCTTAGATACTCTATAGATAACGTAGAAACTTAGCTCCTCCAGGCTTGGAAGCCAGCTCCTTCCTGGAATAATTAGCAAAACATATTTCTGATCCCATCTCCAGGAAATTTAGTTGGTTCTTGTTTTCCCTTTCTGAAAGAAAGAAAAAATAAGTATACATTTCATAATTATATCATTATCTCTGCCTATGTGAAATCAACCTGCAGTTTGGAAAAGGAAAAGAACCTTTTCCCTTTCTAATATGGCAAGACTGGCTAATCAACACAGTAAACTCCAGCTCTTGCCTTTAATCATGCAAATACTTATATATGCATTTGTTTACATGGAGATGCTTATATACAGGTCTATATATGTACCTTCAAAAAAAAACCCACGGAAATCTTTTGAAAAAGCCCACAGTAACAGAGTGAGTAACCACATGAAATGGATGTAAGAGCTGTGGCCTTCCTTGCTGCCACATCAGTGATGCTGCAATCTACCAGCTTAGAAACCCTAATGACTTGATTTATATACATAGACATTTATATATATTTCTTGTATACATTTGATATATAGTTTATGCCAACTTTGCTTTGTGAATATGGTCAGAGTAGAAGAAAATTGAAATATTTTTATTTACTCTAGCATTTTCAGTGAAGACAAAAGAGGAATTTGAGAGAATGGGATCAAGGATGCAAAGTTCTTGCCCCGGTTGAGATGAGTTGTGAAAGATGTGTGACATATGCTGTTATTCTGAACTGGCTAATGCAGCCTTACATAGAAATAAAAACAAATATTACACATCAGGGAGTTACAGTGAAAGGGCAATTGTGTCAAAATAAACACCATATTTTGAAAAGGTTTTGTTAGAAGAAAAGTCAGTGCATTACAAGCAGCAAAACTAGCTCCAATTATGTGCAAGTTATGTTCTCTGTTCCCTGTATCTGATTTCAGATATGTACATCCTAGTACTTAGGTTTTATTAGACAAATTGTGAGCATTAGAAAGAGTTATTTGCCAATTTTCTCACTCAAATCATCCCAAGAGTCTCGTGTTCCAAAGAGCCTGTGTTGTGGTTGAGCCATAGAGAAGTGAGGACTCTCCTCAGCGTGACTGACTGGTCAATTTGCCAGAACCAGCTTCTAAATGTAATGTGTTGTAAGCCCTAGACCTCCTTAACTAAGGCTGTTCTTTCTCCTTCACACAGGGCTGCCACAGAAAGGGCAGAGTAATGGAGCAAAGAACAGGGGGGAAGGGGTGCTTGAGGGAAATAGGAAAATAACATGATTAAGATGTTATTCTTTCTTCAAATATACCCAGAGCAGCTTTAAAAAATGCTCAGAAGGCTTTTTTATATCTAATGGCATGAACAAAATTTTAATTTTATCCTTTAACTATACATTTAATCCAGCCACAAAATATGTGGGTCATTTGCAGCCAGTGTTTTCAAGGCAAAAAAGCCTAAACCTCCAAAAGCAATGCAAGCATTCCTTGGTGGTTTTTTCTGTTGAGCTGAATTACTTTGCTCTGAGTTGATATTTTAGCTGCCTTTATGTATCTACTTAGCAAACTTTAACCTAAGTTAATTTCATTAATGCATCTAGGCTGCAATGTTTTTTAGTCACATATTGGAGAGCTTTTTTACTTCTCATGATATCTGAACCCAGCTCTGAATAAAGCTTTCAGTGTGGTCACTGGTAATCTGACCTCCTTTCACATGACATGACCACAAACTGAACTCTGCAATGAAGATTTTACTTCTTTGTTTCATCTGTGATCTGAAGTGATACCAAGTTTCCGTTGTTTCTGGGAAAACTCAAATCCAAGCTAAACTCCAACATGCTCTGTGGTTTTGATCTAAGTCAGAACATGCAGTTTGCAAATCTCAGGCTGCTCTGCTAGGAAAACCTTGACAAGCATCTGCTTCATTTTACTTACCAAAATCCTAGATTATTTTAGTCACTGCCCAAGCTTTTGGCACACCAGGGGAGTCAAATCAGGCCTGTCCTGTTTCTGCACTCTTTTAACAGCTTATGGCAGAAAGAGAAGCTCATACTGAACTGGTCATCACTCACTCTACAGCAATGGCACCACAGCAGTGATTTGTTATATTTTTGGGATGTCCCATCCTATTTAAGCACACAGCAGGAGGCTGAAGAGGGCTGAGAAACCTCCAGTGAAAGCAGAGCCACAGAAACCCTTCCAAACCACACAGGTGCCACAGACTCTGCCCTCCAACAGCTGCAAACAGAAATAACTTTGTCTTACCCACCTCCCTGTGGCACTGTCGGGCTGAGACAGACTGGAGGGCCCTGCAGGACAGGGCCATGGCAAAGACACAAAACCTGGGTGTTTGTGCTAGTGGAGAGCTCAGCAGCAGTGCCCAAAGGCACAGGGGAATTCAGGGGAGGCACAGGGGGGTGAGGAAAGATGTCAGCTTCTCTGGCTCCTGATCTTTGCAGGGCAGCATGGAGTGTGTCCCCTGGGCAGTGACAGTGACATCCTGTGGCTCAGGGGATATTGGGAAGCAGCAATGTCCTTTGTCATCCAGATGTGCTAAAGCTGCAATGATGGGGTTTGTTGCTGGGTTGATTTGGCTTTTGGATAGGGTTTTTCATTTTAACAGATGAGGAAGGGATCTTCCCATGGGATTAGGAGTGAAGCATTTTGAAGGGAGGGGAGTTGGGCAGGAATGTTTCCTTTACAGGAAGGGAGGACAGAAAGGAAGAAAGATGAGAGTTAGAGAAGACAGCTAGGAAGAGCTCAGAGAAAAACAGCATTGCCTCTAATCTATAGATCTCACTAGAGCTGTAAGCAAAATAATTCAAACCACTTGCTATTAAATGAGGAAATTTAAATCCTTTTAAAGACAACAGAAAGGGTTAGAAAAAACCCTTTTAAAGAGGCTAGAAAAAAAAATGAAAGAAAAAGTTGTCCTAATAAGATATCTTATGATCTTATGCTGTTTTGAAATAATTGTGTTTCCTGACATTATTTTATTGCAGTTTGAACAGGAATTAGTTAGAAATACTCCTATCAGAAGAGTCCCGTATGTAATTCTGGTTCTTTCAAGACACTGAAATATCTGTAGGCCAGTTTGTCCTACTGCTTTAAAATGCCTGTAATGTGTTAGCAGAGTGCAGCTTATTTTGACACTGAAACACTCTTACTGAAACCTCAGTAAGAAGCTGCACAGTTGTGGACAGCATCAGAGAAAGGAGCAGTTAGTTCTGCTTAAAATCCTAAACTGACCCAGGATCTTCAGTCCAGTTGTTTCTGTTTCTCTGGATGGATTGCCCATTTTATCCCACTGTTGTACATCTCTGCAGTAAAGCACATCTTAAACAATTACATTTACAGACCCCCAATCTAATCTTTCTAAAGAATTGACTGCTGATATGCTAACCCCAGGGCAGTCAGTTTGATTTCCATCACATGCAGATGTCCCTTGTTGTGTGGTTTCCTTTGCTGCAGCAGCACTCTGTGTCAAGGTGACACTGCACCAAACTACCACATGAAAAAATGTTGTGATGTGCTGATTAGCCTCTTCTCTTTGGGTGTTAGCTGATTTTTATTTTATTGATGTCCTTGGGGAAAATCTGATGTGTTTTTTCTCAGACTGCTTTGGATCTAAAACTAATATTGTCACAGATTATTAAATTATCTGGGCACATCTGCTGTTTCCATCTGTTAAGGAAAAGTGCAACTTCCTGCTTTTATTCTTTAAAAGTGCCATTATGTGGTTCACTCAGAAAATTTTCTATCTGGAAGAGTCCTTATGTTACAAACCTGAGACTTCTGAGCATTTACCATTGTTAATACTGCATAAAAAGCTACGCCTTTAAGGTGTGAACCCGCTCAGATATCCTTACTGTGTAAATTGATTTTTTTCCTATGTTCTTCCAGTGGTTTTCTCATTACTCAGTGGGAACTCAGTATACAAGTTCCACAGAAATTCAGTGAAAAATACCAGATGATATTTTAAGTTTAGGTGGGGCAGTGTAAAATGAGGTATTTGGGCCACCTTCTTCCACTCCTGGACACAGGGAATTGAAGCCTGAACAGAATGATTTGCACAAAAGCTTTGAGGGTTGCTTTCAAGATTCAGGATTTGTAGGCTCCCCTAAACCTGCTGGAGGTGATGTCAACTCTTCTGTATCTGATCATGCTTTCCCTACAGGGAAACAAAAATAAAAAAAGAGTTCCTGTGTAAAGAATACAGCTGGAAGTAGATAGAGCTGGACAGTTTGATTTTTGATTTTGAGGGAAAGCTTCAGAAAACAAGGCATCTGCAATAAGGAGTCTTCTAAAACCCAGCCTTGCTGGGTGTCATGGTGCCAAGTTTTGTGTTTTCCTGATGGTACCAAATGAGGTATTAATTACTTATTTATTTGTTTTTAATCCCTGCTGAGGAAAAGGTCTTTTTCCTTCTATTTTGGTACATAGTGGATTTCTTCACTGTGGTGAGGCAGAGATGGAGTATTATGCCACAAATCAAATTACTGAAGTGTAATTGAAAAACCAGCACTGCCATTAATCTATAACTCTCACTAGAACTGTAAACAAGATAATTAAGACCTTGCTATTAAACAAGAAATTAAAAAAAAAAACTAATAATGGGAACAAATAATGGAGTTAAAAATAAAAAGAAGTGTAATGGTAAAATAGTTATGCCTAGAGATACTTCACCAGGGTTTTCTTGATTTTGAGATCTGTAGAAGAATACTCCCTCATAATAATTTCTAATTTCTTTTCTCAAGTAATGATTAGCAGAGGCTTCAAGGAATTCTGACTTCCCTATATATTGTGAATCTCACAGTATAAACTATTGTCTTAATGAACCTGTCCTACTGTTTTATATCACTATATTACTCAAATCCATGGTTGTGCTAGTACCTGACAGAGCCATTAAATAATAATTTTGCTCAGGTTCTTTCATTATTTTCCATCTCTCGTTTCCCACTTAGTTTGAATGAGAATACTTCACCTGAACTGTCCCATTAACCTATTTTCAGGTTGCTGTCACTGCAACATTGCATGTGAGTGACTCTGTGAGCCAGAGAATAAATACTGGGAGAAACCCTAGCAGAAAACATGTGCAGTGATGAGTGACATCCAGAGAGTACCAAAAACTAGATAATGTAAAATAAGGTAAGCAAATATAATTATTGTGGTCTTACAGTTGCATCTACTTTCAACTTAAGCACTGTAAATAAGTGCACTAAGTATATAAAATCACAAGTGAGATAATAAATAGAGTCATAAGAACATTTACATTTCCATGCTTATAGAAAGCTAGTCTGTACTTCTTATGCTGTGTCTATTTTATGAGGTATCTTGTAACTAAAACAGGAACTCTGCATAATTGTGTATTCAAATATGTCAGTAAAAATATGCAAGAATTAAATCCTCTAGGATTATCTAAATTAAATTTTTTAGATTCTTATAACATTTCTGTTGAACCTTATTATTCTTTTTAATAAAACCACAGAGAGTTCCCAGAGACAGTCAGTTGTAGAAAAACTCCACAGCATTGCAGAGATTGCCACAGATAATAATAGCCATCCTATACAATCTTTTATCTCCATCCAGATCTCCATTTAAAGATTGAATACTTGGAGAAGTTTTAGACAGCTATGCAGCAAATCTGCAGTTTCTGGGTCATGGTTTCTCTTTTTTTCATCTCATGGTTCAATGTAAATAATTTTCTTTCCAGTTTTCTCTTGCCTCTTAAAATTTTTTTCATGAAAGTCATCAAGCTAATTTCTTATGAAACAATTATCTTCTTCCAGAAAATTCCTTACTAAACAAATAAACAAAGCCCATTTTTCTTTTTGAGTAACAGTTTTCTGTGTGTTGTTCAAGAAATAAGCGATGTCAATCAGGAGAGGGAAAGGAGAAGACGAAAGTTATAAAATGCAGAGATCTCTAAAGGCCATGTGGAAAGAGGGTGCTGAAATTCTAATAAAAGACAGGAACTGGGATCTAGGACAAAGTTTTGTTGGATACTACTGCAGGACCAGAACAAAACCCAGATAAAATAATTAGAGTTTGGCCAGTCAGTGCAGTTCAGGATGAATGTGTAGAAAGCAGAATAACTTCTCACATCCAGGAGATGATAGAGAGTCCAAAACAGTCCAGTTGCAGAAATCTGAGGCCACAACACAGAACGTATCACATGTCATGTTTGTCGCAGCACACACAAACCAGAACAGCAGTCACCCTCTGGGGAAGCACATGGTGGTTTGGAAGGGCCAGGAGACAGATCAGTGCATTGGCAGTCACGTGAAAGGAGCACTTTTAGTTTAGGAAGGGTGACAGGAACCCAAGCCAGCCAAGATTTTGAGATCTGTCTGCACCCTTGTTCAAAGCAAACAGACAAAAACAGAAAATCAGATTTGTTTGTATAATATCTGGAACAGGGTCATATATGAAACAAAGGAAATTCAAAAGACAGAGATAAAAATAAAAGGATCTGAACACAGCCTTTGCCAGCCTTCTTTGACCTTGAAAGAGAGCATGTGTGCCTTTTCCCTGCTCTCAGTTAAAAAACTTTCTATTGCAAGAAATTTACAGAGTTTCCTTGCGGAAAAAGGTTCTTGATGTCCCCACTGAGGCCTTGCCATGTCTCAGTGTCCTGCCTGCTGCCCTGTCCCTGCTGTGGGCTCACCCTCTGTTCAGCCCATGCTCCATCCCTTCCCTGTGGTGCCCAGCAGGCTGCACACAGCTCCAGGGTATCTGCAGGGCTCCATGGACACGAGCTCCAGAGCATGGTGCAGTACAAAATGGAAAGTTTCTTGGTTTTAAACTGAACAGAGATTTGCAAAGCCTAATTTCATTGTCCCCATTTTCTGGGGACAATGAAATTAAGAGAACAAGAATCAGATAGTCATCAGATCCAGGGGGAAGTTGGAGCACTGAACAGAAGGACTAGGGGCTCTAAGTGATCTTTGAGCATCTGGCAAAGGAAAAAAAACTCATAAAAACGTTGCTTTTTAGCCCCAGTTGTGGGAATTACAAGTTGGACACAAGGATGTGAGATGTCTGATAGCTGAAGTTCTTCCTTGTGTGTGGCAAAAATGTACTGACTTGAGGAGTGAGAAACTACATGTCTCAAGTTTATGCAAAAACTATAAACCTGTCTAGTCTGGACTCCAAACTGCAATTTCTGGAACCCCTGTGAAGGACAAGACAGTGAAGTGGATTGAATTATGAGAGTAGTCATAGTCATTAGACTACAATATTAGTTCTTAGCAGTCCTAGATGGATTTTTTTCCAACAACACTATTGATTCTGAGAAAAATGTGATTAAATTGCCATTTAGGGGTCATTTAAGGATTGGGATATATAATAGATGGCTTACATTGGCCCTAAATAAACAGCAAACGTCAAGGAAATTATTAAGGTTTTTGCTCGTGCCAAAGATTATAAAAAAATCTCTAAGGAGACCATGTCAGTACAATTCCTTGGAATAAGTACAGATAAGCTTAGACTGGGGGTAGGGAAAGAAAAGAGATATTTGGCTTAATCTCAGACAGTAAGAATATACTTTCAAGACCTTGTTTAATCAAATCCACTTTTGCTGCATGCAGTGTATTCAAATGAGTGTCTGGCAGATGGCAGCAGATTAGTGAACAACTTCACAGTTTTCTGTGTAGCATGAGGTAAATTCTAAGTATTTTTACCTTCAATCTAGCAGGTTGGTAAGAAAAAGATGTTCAAATAATTACTTATCAAAATACTAAAAAAGGCAACGTGAATATTTTGGCCAGCACTGAGCCACGGTGTCAGAACTATTAAAATACTTTGCACAATCCCTGGGGAGTGCAGCAAAGAGACAGACCCAGCAGAGGAAAACACAAGAGGCTGAGGTCCAGGAGCTTCTATTTGATGAAAGTTGTATCGGTGGCAGCCTGGTGGGAAGCAGGGTGTGAGGGCTCAGGGTGTGAGGGTGCCACCACTCCAAAGGGCCCCTGGGGCTGTTTGGGGTGAAGCCAGAGGCACAGGGAGCTGGGGCCACAGCGTGTGGCCCATTGTGTCTGCCAGCACTGGTGTGGAGATGCATCCACAAGTGCTCTGTGCTGCAGGGCATTCACCAGGAGCAGTCTGTGGAAGAGCATTGAGGTTGTTGGCTGTGCTGTGACACCTTGGCGACCCAGGTATTGCTGTGATGTTTGGCAGAAAGCAGCTCAGCTAGCTGGGATCTGGGCCTTTGGGAGGGCACTGGGAAGGAGAGGTGGAGGCCTCTCTGGTAAAGGGGTGCAGGTAAGTGGATGCTCTGCAGGTGCAGAGAGCTCAGTGGTGATGAGTGGAAGGGCAATGAGGACAGAAAGCAAGCTTCTGGAATGCACATTCTTTTTAGGTCTGATTTTTAGTTACCTACAAAATGTGGTGTCCCTGAATCCAAATTTCTTCCTTCATTTCTTTTAGAGCTTGAATAACTCCTTAGAACTCCTTTAGAACTCCTTTAGAGCTCTGTAGAACTCCTCTGCTCTTGCCTGGCTCCCCCTGTCCCAAATGGTCATATCCCCTTCCTCCCTCACCTTCCAAACATTCTCCATCTCTCCATGTATTAGTGATTTCCTCAAAGCCTTCAGCCTTGCACCATGGTACTGACTTTTAGTTCAAGGGCGACTTTTTAATGCTGCTAACCTCTTTTAAATAGGGCAGACAAAAAGGATGTAGCATTTAGACCAATTTTCTTATTTTCTTTCTGGGAATAAAAAATCTGTGATCACCCACAGTGCAAAATCAAACAGCTTAATGATTTCTCTGGCTGAATAACCTTGGATCATTTTTAATATGACCGGTTGATGCATTGCACATCCCTCTGTCCAAATGGGAAAAAACATAGTCAGAAGCCAGATTTGCAGCTGATTTAAATTGGCATGGTTTGATTCTATTCAGCTGAGTTTTGAACAAAATCTAGCTATGCATCTAGCTCTCCATCCTGCTTCCTGCTCTCAAAACATTATTCTCAAAAAAAATATTTAGATATATAACTCTATATTTTCCAGTTAATAGAATAAATTAGATTAAGGTGTCATTTTTACCATGTCATTTTTAATTCTATCATTTTTAATAATAGAATAAAAATGTCATTAAAATAAAATATTGAATTTTAATAATAATCCAAATATTATTTCACAATCATATTTAAACCACATACAACTAATTAATGCAAAGCATATCAGGAAATCTAGTTCCCACAGTTTTTTTAATAAGATCTCAGCAACTGGGCAAACAAAGGAATATTGTTTTATCATATTGATATAAAATCTCCACTCATACTAATTTGCTTAGTGAAAATCTAGAGGAAGTGTTGCATGGGGGTTGTAGGAGACTGCCTGCTGGATCATCTGCATCCAAAATACTGTGCAGTTTCCTCCTCCTTCTCAGGGAGGTGCTGATGCCTCAGAGAAGCATCAGACAAAATTAGATCGCTATATTTTGTCAGGAGGAAGTTCAGCAACCCTTATTTTTGTATAAAAGTAGGATCTGCTTATTTTACTGTAATTTTGTGCCTTTCCACATTTTATTTTCAATGTCAGTCTTGTCCCTTTGTGGCATCAAACTCAAGTGATCAGCTGCATGTTAAGGTCTCAGTGGCTGGGTGAGGAGTGGGACCACTAGGACAGGAAGATGGATTCCAAACTGCAGTGGAGGAAAATGAGAAACCTTGGAACAACTGCCCCTCTTGTTTTCACAAAGGATTACTGCCTATGTTTGGGTCTTCCATGAAAATATGAGCCCTAAGGAGCCATGCATGCAGAAAGAGGAGAGGAATACAAAAAACGGTTCACTGACTGCAACTTGATTTTTTGGGGTTGGGGTTTTTTTTTCTTTCCCTGCAGAACAGCCCACAGAAAATGAAAACAGTGTTTATGTGTTCAGCTGCAAAAAAATTACCATTATTTGCCATGAGAAGGTCAATGTGACCTAGAAAGAAATCCAGCAAGGACTGTCTGCTGTCCTTCTTTCCCACCACCATGGGGAAGCTGTCATTAACAGTCTGGCTTTGTTCCTTCCTGGGCACAGGACCAGAGTGAGACCCTCCCATCCACCCGGGGTGACACCATCTTCTCTGAGAACATCACACAGTTAAAGTCTCATCCACCCTGGATGACACCAGCCTCTCAGTGAACATCACACAGTTAAAGCCCCCCTTTCAACCATGCCTGCTTAGGAAAAAAGGCACAGAAAAGACACGTGGATTTTCTTGTACATGTCAGTACTTTAAGGGTCATTACATAAGCTGGCACCAGTGTCTTGGCTTTCTAGTCTCTGAGAATTGTGGTGACCATCTGTAAGATCTGAGTTCTGCAGCTGTATTCAATAAGAAAGTGTTGGACTAAATCTTGGAAAAAAGTGCCTAATGCCAAATTGTCTATCACTGTCAATTTGGCTGTGCTTTAAACTTACAAATATAAATTTTCCTGAACATTTGGGAAAGAATAATAAAGTCAAAATGTCTCATTAAGCAATGCATGCTTCGGCCTAATGAATGTATCACTCAGGAGATAAAGGATGGAGCATAATTAATGACACGTGATAACACAGAGATTGTCTGGACCACACTGACCTGTCTTTCAACTTTAACTCTTAGAAGAAAGAGGTTGCTTTACATAAAAAGGGCAAGTTCATCCAGGGCTTGTCCAGACCAGCAGTGCCAAATAAACCAGATGATGATAGTGGTGTCATGCAGATAGCAACTAAGCTGGCCTTCCATAAATTTGTAGGACATGAGAAGGTTTCTAATTTACTTTATGAGGCAGAGAGCTGCAGACAAAATCGAATGCAGCAAGTAAGAGCCTTCAAATTGTTCAGGTTTAAATCAGTTCTTGAGTCCCTGTGGGGGGAAAAAGCACATAAGGAAACAAATCTTGAAACTATTCTTACTCAATATTGATGAAATTTAAGGCTGTCAAATGTCTACAGTAAGGTGGGAATGAGGCTGATCCTACATCATTCAATACCAATGAGATTTTGTCAATTGACTTTATGCATTCATATTTAGATGCAGCAGATTTCTCCTTCTGATGGTTAAAGGTAGAGCTATCAGTTCTAACATAAAAGCATCATCTAGTAAAACTCATTGGGGAAAAGAAAACTGAGTGAAATGTTCTTGCTTACTGGAAAACTTGTGTTGGCACATATTTGCTGTTGTATCACTTGAGTTGTAAATCTTAGTTAAAACAGGAGGCAAATTAATATTTATGGATGGAAGCATAAAAGCTAATGTAATATTGACACTTTTATTTCCTTTCAACTGGTATTTAAATCATGTATCATCTTTTTTGAAAGTGCAGCTGCTATTGAAACTTAATTAGCAAGATTAGCCTAAAGTGTAATGGTAAAAAGAGTAAACAAATGCAAAGTGATTTTTTTTTTCTACTACTTCAGGATCATATTCATGTTATAAAACTGCTAAAAATACTTCAATTTTGGAAATTTAAACTAAGCGAGCAGGCTAGCTTTAAAAAGTAGAAATATAAACTGTCTTAGGAGGAGCTGCAGCTTGCATTAATCTGTGCTTGTGTGTTGTTTAGGTTGCTCCAAAACATTCAGCTTGAGGTGCAGCTCTGATTTTTTATAGCTTCATTTTTCAGTAAGTTCAAACAAAAATATTGGAAAAACATTTTGACATATATATATGTATACATATATATATAAAATATGTATGTGTATATGTGTGTGTGTGTGTGTGTGTGTATTCATGCCTCAACTATGTAGCGAGTGGAGATTGTTTCTAACTGAGCCAAAATCAAAGATGGAATTAAGGGCAATAAAATTTGCAGAACAGACATTCTGACTCTGACTAATGCAATGAAGAAATCTTTCACTATTCTTCAGTTTTCTCATGACAATCCTTGAGTCCCTGGAAGTCTGATTCTAACCAGCAGCCCAATAATCTCTCCGAGCCATCCTGTGATTTCCTCTGCCTTGCCTGTGAGATCTGCAGCCCGTTGATTTACAGGAGTTTGCAGGGGCTTTGGTGAGTTCTAGCTGCCTCTCCCAGCCCTTCTTCCCCCTCCAGGCATGTGTAGCCTAAAGCAGCCTCCCAGGCAAGGACGTGCTGGAGCAGCAGAGACAGCCTGTGTGGAGCATCTGCTTGGGAGCCTTGCTGGAGGCACATCCCAGCCTGATGGCTGCTGATGGAAAGCATCTGCAGGAACACGGAGGCCGTGAGTCATGGAACCTCCTGGGGCTCCATTACTGTGAAGCAAAGTGCCTGGGTCCTCCCCCTGGCCAGCTGCTTTTACAAAACAACAGGAGGAGCGTGGAGCAGAGAGGCGCTTCTCAAACGCCCGCGCAGGAACGAGCGGCCTCTGCTCCAAACGCATGGCTCCGGTTTGCGTGGGCCCAAGTGGTGGCCCACTTATGGCTGTGAACAGGAAGCACAGGAAAAGAGGGAACATCTCTGTTTCTGCACAGCAGGAAAGCAGGCAGTACAAAGGGGATGTTCACAGTGTTCAAAGCAGAGCACAGGTATCAGAGATAGTTGATAGGTAAAGGTAGCTTTAATATGGCAAACCTTGTGGAGGGGGCAGTGTGACTGCACTAGAATTTACCCCAAAGGCATTATAAATAATCATGTCTGTTTTCTAAATAAGTGAAAACTCTTGTGGCTTAAGGTAAAATCAGCAGCACTTTACAGTGCCAGCATTGTACCAAGAAACCTGCAAAACCTGGTGCAGGACTTACATAACCATGATTAGCACATTCATCCCATGCAGGACAAAATGAGGCTCTGCTAGGTACTGTGCCAGCCCTTCTGTCCACAGCTCAGGGCTGAGTGTATGGGCATTGCTTTGCCACAGTAATGTTAACAAGAAAACCACAATTATCCTGCACAGCTCTGTTTCTGCATCTAGGAGAGGTGTGTTATAGCTTGTAAAGAAACAACTTGCTGGTGAAGCAGGGATAGATTTTGTTCTCAGTATCAATAGCAAGGATGCGTTGCAAAAGGATGGCATTTTTCTGCAGTTACTGAGCCACAGGGATGTATTTTGTGTGATGTAATGTATGAATACTTTTCATCCATTTCTGTTGCAAGAGATTTCTGAAGCAATATCACCACAGATGAGCACAGTACCTATTTCCCCTGACTCTTTCCTAAGGTCCTCCATATTGACACAAAAACACATATCAGACAAAGAAATTTTCTGTGGTTTGGAGCCAAGATGAATATAGCAACTTGGTAAATACCCAAGACTACTCAAAATTAGGAGTTTAGAGAAGTTTTCCATATGGCAATAGTTGAGATACCACAAAATTTCCTTTTTCTAATGCAAGGGGATTGTGTGGAAGCTGTTGACAAACATGCTTTTTGTACTGGAAACCCCTGTATTATGTCTGGGTTTTGAACAAAGTTCTTCCATGCTTTAGCATGAAAAGATGTGACATGGCCATAAAGCAAGCATGTCAGTCATTTACAGTCTCTGGGCTACACAGCATGACTACAAAGTATGTGATGAGGCTGGGATCCTGTCAGATAGATGAAAGCTGAAAATTAGTGTCATTGGGGAGTGACTCCTGAAGGGATAGGCTAGAGGTCAGGCTGGAGAAAGAAAAGAAATGCAGGAACCCCAAGGCAGGAGGCAGATAAGGAGAATCTTCTCTTTTTTAAAAAAATGCTGGAAGACACACTGAAAGAAAAGCTGAGAACACAGAGGCTGGACTGTAGCCCAGGCTGAGTCCCACATCCTCAAGGAGTCTAAACAGACAATATTTGGAGTCTAGACATATCCAGCTGGTTGAGGGAAGTCATTACTCCTTTCCATGTGGCATTTGTGGAGTCACATCATAAGTATTGTGTCCCATTTGGGGTAAGCCAGGACAGGAGGGATGCTGACAAGTGGTGGGGATCCAGCAGAGCTCCACCTGGATGGTGTTGATGGGACCATGTTCATGTACAGAGGGGCTGAGAGGGATGGGCTTGCTCAGCACAGAGAGCAGAAGGCAGAGAGCATTTTTTTGCTTCCTTCAGCTCCCTGGGGGTGAATGTTACAGGGAGAAGAGAGCCAGGCTCTTCTTGGAGATGCAAAGCCAAGGAATGAGACAGAAAAGTCATGACTTGCAGCCAGGGAAACACTAAACGCTGCCTGTGCCATAATGGGGAAGTGGGGAATGAGCCTTACTACACGTGGTAACCAAAGGGTAAATGTCTCAGCAGGTGATCCCAAGGCCAGGGAGGAGGAATGAGGAGTAAAACTCTTAAAACTTGCCATATTTTTATGCTGCCTCATTTTTATACTTCCACCAGAAGTAAAACAGCCTTATCTTCAACTCACAAAGGTAAACACTACCTGGCTCTGTTTGTGGTTGCATTTCATTGGGCATCTTTGAGGGGATGGTCACCAGCTCTAGTTTGTCAAAAATGGAGAAAAAAAAAATTTGAGCCAAATTTGTGATAATCAGCTTGTCAGAGTGTTTGTATTGAAGATTGCTCATTGCACTATTTCTATGCTTGCAGATGGAAAACCCAAATAGGGCCTTGGCTCTGCTTTGGACATGAGTGCAGATGTCAAAATTGTCTGTAGACAATTTCTGATGTGGCCAAAGAATACTATCTATAAATGTACACAGTCATTTCACTGGTATTTATTCTATTGTTTATAAAGAAATAGACTGATAATAGTATGAGAATTTGCATGCTTATAATTTGTTGGCCTGTAGAAAATTGTTTAAGGAAAAAAATCATGAAGTATGTGTAATAAGCCTGTTCCATTTTATTTCTCAGTCAAATTTCATTTGGGCTGTTTATTTATTTATTTATCTATTTGATTTTCCTCTCAGCTGTACATTCTGGAAAATACTCATGAGATGTATGTTCTGAATGCTTTTGTTTAGCCTTAGCTCTCATGGCCATCTCAAACACAAGCATACTTGCAAGTTGATAGACCCGGTGCACATACTTTGAAAAGTCACATGTATCACTCAGAGAAGGTAATTCAAAAATCTCTTTGTGCTTTATAACCTGGTGTGGCATCTTATTCTTGAGGTGTGCTTTGTTTGAACTCTGGTTTCCTTTCCTGTGTTTTTTTTTTTTTTTTTTTGCTAATCTGTAAACTAAAGTAATCCTTCTGCTTAATTTAGTTCCTTTGTTAAGAAAACTAGAAGGTTTTTGAATTGACATGTTCCTATGTGTAAAATAGGCTAGTGTTTATTGTCTTGAGGTGTGTTTTCTTTTAGTGTTTATTTTCTTCAGCTGTAGTGTCCCATGTTGTGACCTGCAGCCACCTACAGCTTTTTCTCCTGCTCAGTACTTTATTACTGACTCACCTCACTCCAGCACTGTGTGCTAGTTAAAAAGCAGCAAATGGGACTGAGGCAAATGGGTTTGGCTAGGGGTCAGTTTGGAAGCACATTGTTTTCAGCGGTTTCCATTGCAGACTAAAATAAACAAAAGGCCTGTCCACTTGCATGCATGCTACTCATGTGAGTAAGGGATCTTAAAAGGTCTACTTCTCTTTTGTAGATTGGTTTTAGGTGACCAAAAAGGAACTGTGGATTTTATCCTTGTGCTAAATACAGTTACTCCATGGTCTTAAGTGTGTAGATTCAACTAAACTGTCTTAAAACCTTCAATTAACTTCAATTAAAGCTACATGAGGACTTATAGCTATAAGCATTGTTGATCAGGAAAATCTTTTGCTCAAAGTTTGATAAAAACATAAAGAAATGTATTTCTGAGAGGTTGCATATATCCACAATATCAATTATTTCTGTAAACCACAGCTAAGTAAAATATGGCATCTGTTTTTTGAAAGACATCATTACCAAGCAAAGCTGTTATTTTGTGCTTCAACATCCAACAGTGCTTGGATACATTATTGGCTTGTATTGAATGCAGATCATTTAATTTCAGATCCTTTTGGCTTTCATAGAAAACTGGCAAATGGAGTAAATATAAAACACTCTTCTGGCCACTAAAGCTTTTTATGAGTAGATATGCATAAACATGCAAGTTTCTTTTGGAGTTCCTCCCTAAACATCTCAGTCTCATGGAAGAGGGTCAGACCCTATGGAAAATGGGCAACAATTTGAGCCAACAAACCCCATAATTGTCCTGATTGTGTAGGAGGCCAGGCCCAGCAATGGGAAAGATGAGGTACTTTGTGTCAGCTTGGATTGCTGAGACCAAATCAGACATCTGACAAGCAGAAAATCCTCCTCATCTGCATCAGAATCCTGTATGTATTGCAAGTTCCACTAAAATTGCTTTAAGGGACACAATTCACCCCAGACCACCTCCTAGAAAAGATTCATATTGAAAGCTCAGGATATGTACAGATCCATTTTACAAAACATCCTGAAACAGTGAATTCAATCTTTTTTCATCTGCGCTCATTTTTGTGCTTTATTTAATTTACATTTTTAGTCATTGCTTTGAAAATGATCAATATAAAAATACACTCTATTAACAATTTTGCTAGCAAACTGGATACTTCAGCTTTATTCTTTAATTTGAAACAAACAAACAAACAAACAAAAAAAGACTAAAAAACCCAAAAAACTCTAAAAAACGAAACCCACCATCTGGGATGATTATAACTGTTTATAAAACTTAAGAAGTTTAGTGCAGTAAAAGCCAATTAGATACTTCTTTTGTTTAAATCTTGTCTTAGAGCTGAGAGAAGTCTTGGCTATAAACTAAAAACTATTAATCAGGATCCTCTTTAGCTATTTTCTTTTATGTATAGGGGATTTCAGTAGGGATAAAAAACTCTACAAATTCATATTCCATTCATGACAAAGTCCACATGTACATCTCCACGTTGTTGTTTTGCTCAAAGACGTGAATGACAAACTGCAAAGATGTAAAATGAATAATCAAGCCACCAGTGGTAGAGCAGGACACTGGGATTTGTTTGCCTTTGGTATGAAACATAACATTTCTTAAATTCTGTGCATTACTTGTGTTTTAAACACACTGAAAAACACTGGTGTGCGCAAACACAGTTACTGGCCTCCCCACACTGTTTTGTTCAAGAAGAGATGAAGAGGCATCACACACAGCAAGTGACAGCTGGACCATTAAGGGCACTTGTAGGACCTGCTCAAATGCTAAGGTAAGAGAACAGGGCATTTTTTTTTCTCCATTTCAGACTAAATCCTGTCACAGATTGGTGACATGCAGCAGCAAAATTCAAAAATAAGACAGAAAAAGATATTAGGAAAGATGGATCTGTTGACACAGCTGTGTCTTGGGATGACTATGGAATAACACATGGCTTATAGCTGGTCAAGAGCTTTGAGGAGAGAAGGGGCCTTGATGGGCAATTTTTTTACAGGGAGAATCACAAGCTGACCTGAGGGAGTTTTCTTTCTGGGAATTGGTGAACATGGATTCACTGACCATGTCGTGAGCATGTTGCTGAGTGCTGGGTGTGGGATAAATAATGTGTGATAAAGTCATCCAGTTCCCCAGATAATCTCTGCCAACCCTAATGAACAATAGTATAAGAAAAGAACAATAGCTGGCATGTTTATAGGAAATTTGGCTTATTGCTACTTCTATCTCAGTTGTGTGTGACAGAGATTTTATATTTCTGAGCTATAAAAATGAGGCTTAAAAGAGCAACTCCCTTAAAGGCTGGAAGAACATGCAGGTCATACAGATGGCAGCTTTGGCCAGTGTGAGAGATGGGGCCTGGACCTGCAGACGTGTCAGTGCCCCAGGGCTGGGAACCTGTTCTTGATGCCTACATAGAGTGGATTATTCACCTGCTCACTCCATGGAGCACTTGAGTTTTCTGGGTTTCAGCACTGTGCCTGCCAGTCTGAGTCACACTGGAGTTGCTTGTGTTTGCAAATCCCATTTGGCAGTCAGCTGTCCTGCTCTCACCTATGAAACTTGTGCACGATTTTCTGCTTGAGATGGTGTTTTAAAGTGCCCAGTTTAACCTCATGTCCTCTCAGCCACCTCTGGGGTTCTCATGGAGTGGCCTGATCACTGCACTGATCCTGAGCTTGTTCTGTGTCCTGCTTTTCCATTTCAGCCACTGAATTCTAAATTGCTACACACAGCAAAATTAGATTGTTTCAAATCAAGTTTAAGAGCCTCCTTGATAAAGAAGTGCTTCTGAGCTCTCCAGCATCCTGCACAACTGGGCTGCTAGCTGAAAAGGTGATCCATTATTCATTTGGGTAGCTGCTTGCTCAAAGACATGCATAGGACAGCTACATTTGGCATGACCCTGGAATTTTCACAGCAGTTTTGTTTTTATCCAGATGCCTGGCAGCAAAAGAGACAAGCGGATCAGCACATGCTGTTGCCTTGTATGACTAAATAGGTCCTGAAGCTGGGAGTTCCTTGCTTTCCCTAGAAAGAGATGGAAGGCAGTTTCATCACCCGGAATTTCTTGACTTGAAGCAGCCAATGAAGCCTCCCACAGGTTTGAAAAAACCTGGCAAAGAGCTCCGTGCCAGACTGCCAGGAGCAACTGGGGAGTTATCCACTGGACACACAGGTAGGAGCTATGGAGACATGGCAAAGAAGTGTTTAGGATGAGAATGGTCTCTGCCCTCTGCAGAGCGCTAAGAAGATGTAACAGATGATGGCTGTTGTATCAGTTGCTGGTTTTGGATTTTGGGATAGAAATGTGCTGTCTGCTGGCCCATGCCTCTCACACAGCCCCCTCTCAGCAGTGCTAGGGTAAAACACAGGGTGGATTCTGCTGGAGAACTCCTTGTCCCAGGAATATCATCACACAGCAGGAACATCCATCACAACCACGAACAGACATTTCCCAAGTACTCATTGCAATTTGCTTGCCTAATTAAATGGGCAGAATTGCTTCATTCCACTTCTGGTGTAAATCTTTGATAGTTTTATCAGTAGCGTGCTGTAAACTTTAATGCTGTAATCAGCACAGACATATCTGCCTATTTCCAGAGCATCTGGAGGGCCAAAACCTTACATTTTTATGTGCAGTTGGTTAGATCACTCTCACAGTCTCTTCTCTAAATGGTACTTTATTTGCAATTTTAATTTCTCCAGCCATCCCCCTGTTGCTGGTGAGTCCTAATTTGATTAAAATATTATTTTTTCCTTCATTTCCCTGCATTTTTTTTTGAGTAAGAGTCAAATTCATTAGCTAATAGTGTCAGAGGTATGATTTGTTGACAGTTATAAGTGTTAAACATGCAAACTGAAAACTCTTATAGGAATAAAGCACTTCAGTGTAGAAGCTGTAGGTGATGAGACCTCTTTGCCCACTGTGACCTTTCCACACATCAGGGAACACTCTCTGTCATTTGTTCTGCTACCACAGCAGAAAATCATTTCACAAAGTAGATATTTGGGTTCTCCAGTCTATAATATCCTCCCAAAATGAACAGAGATCTTAGAGATCAGAGATTAATGTCAGAGATCAATAATACCCATTGAAAAAATTATCCTACTGATTTCTTTTAAATTCTGTTCAACTATTTGAAGCAATTATGGTACCTAAAGAGAATTCCAGGCACTCTGATTAGATCTTGTCTTCTCTTCCTGTTCTCTCATCTGACTTAAAGCTAGTCTCCATTTTAAGCTTTTAATAACAATTTTATCTATCTTGCAACTTTGTGAGATGAATAATAAGTCTTCATAAATCAAAACAGTACTACTATGTTCTACAATCTATCACAACTTTTCAAGGGGATATTTGTACTAACAAGATAAGATTTGAGGGGTTTTTGGGGCTGTTTGGTTGGGTTTTTTTTTTTTTTTTTGATGGAAGAGCATGCACATGGTTTAAATACCTTCACAGGGGATAGAATTTTTTGTTTTTAAATAGCCTCACAGGAGCTTCCAATTCACAAGGCAGTTCTAGTCATGCAAACAAGGGGGAAAAGTACTTTTCAGTCTGGATTGCTTTTAGCAAGCAAAGAATTCCTAAGAGTCTCAACTACTTAAGCCCCAGCAACCCTGGAGGTGTCAGCTTTGACTAGTAGAGGTGAAACCCACATTTATATGGGTCCAGTGCAGATAACCTGTTTGAGAAGTCAGGTGCAGGGTTTGCTGAGGTGCTGATAAGAGAGGTTTTACAGTATCTGCTTTTGAGCAGGGTGAATCACAAGAATTTCTAAGTATATATAAGTCAGTGATGAAGAAAAAGCTTGGGAGGATATCATTAGCTGTACATTTTAATAATAATAGAATAAAAAGGTGAAAGATTAAAGAGCAAAACTGGATCAATAAGGATAAAACAGGCCTTTAACATGAGTTCAAAAAGAATTACATGCTTAAAAACCTGAAAAGTAGTTGCCGAGTTAAGAAATTATCATTTGAACAGCACTAATAGATATAGCACATAAAATATCCTTCTGGTTTGGACATTTGCTGCTTCCCTCTTGTCTCAGCTTTACTGAGAATGTGTCTCTCTGCACATTAAACAGGCTGCCATCATTAAAGCACAAAAAGGCAAAGTTCTATGTCTGCAAAAATCCTTGCTTGAACCTCAGGTAATGCCATAATAACACATAAATAGTTCTTAAATAATTTATCATTATTTATTAAGAAAAAATTATCATTGAAAGCATATTTTATAAATTAATTTAATCCAGTAAAATGGTCCATGTATGAAGTGCAGTTCCCAGTGCTCTTTAAAAGTAAAGTCAAAGAACACTTTTTTCTTAGGTAAATTAATTACTAACTCTGGTCATGCCTTGAATAATGTGGCACAGACTTTGTCATTCCTGGTAGAGCGTTTTTGAATGCTGCATTGAAAGACCATAAATTAAAATATTTGTGTTTTCTTATCAAGTGTATTTTTTTTTTCCTTGGTACTTCATTTATTTCCCTATTCTAAAAATATCTCATACAGGATTTGAGTTATACTGCAACTCCAAACTTCTTTTTCTTTAATATATTTCCCACCAATTCTCTGTAGTCAAGGGCTGAAAAGTTCAGGACTTTAACTTTCTTATCTCTCGCCTTATGCATATATAAAAACAAAACCTGTTAACTAGCAGAAAAAGGGTCAGAAGAAATGAAAACAAACTTCATACTTGGGTGTGCTTGCTTACTTTCCTCCCCACTGAAAAAGAAATGGGAGAGAGTCATTCCACAATTCTCTGTTTGACTAAGACAACCTTTTCCTGATTAATATAATACAACAGATTTCCCAGGGGACAAAGCATCAGGCTAACAAAATGAAAATACAAAAGAAGTGTGGGGAATGCACAATTGGTACATAGTAATAAAACTATACTCTGTTACCCTGTTTTCTCTAATGCTATCTCGTGTGGGCTATGAATGAAAAACCATGGCACCCTACATGTGTACCACCATTTCCAGATTAATTTACGGTCTTTAAAGAGAGCATTAAAATAATGTAATGTAGCTTATGGAGGAAATGCTGTGGACTTTATTCTTGTTTTGAATTTATGGAAAAAATGTGTGACTGACCAAGCACATGCTATTTTGAGAGATGTTCAATCATGATACCAATTTTATAAGCCTTTTCCTAATTAATGAGAGAACTCACTCAGTAAGAAAAAAAGTCATTTGTTGGAAACCATCAATGAAGCAGTCAGAGAGCTGATAGTCATTAAGTGGCCCATCATTTGGGTCCGTGCTGTGCTTTTGGGTCTCCCCTGGTCTGATTACAGATTTACTTGCAATTTAGTGAAAGTGGGCTTAATTTTTTTGTGTGTAGTAGAGACAGCTTTTCCTTTTTTAAGATTAGCAAATCATTGGAGTACAGACAGATCTTCTGGTGTTGCTGCAGAGGTGACAGCCATGGGGTGGCTGGGTCACAGGAAAAACCTTGCATCCACCCACCCAGCAGAATTATTGGGATGGATGGATGGATGGATGGATGGATGGATGGATGGATGGATGGATGGATGGATGGATGGATGAATGGATGGATGGATAAATAGATGGATGGACAGCCACAACGTGCCTCTGCATTTCCAGTGCAGATAGATCCCATTAAGATGTTCAGCAGATCCAGCAGATGCTGTGCCAGCCCACAGGGTTACCTACCTCCTGCACTCTGGAATGCTTCCCAAACAGGAGCACTACACCTGTCTGCTCCCCAGCCTTAAAGCATGGCTCAGACTCTTTGAAGTGACAAGTGAGCATGAGGCATCACTACAGAGAACAGAGTAACTCAAGCTAAAGAGGTGGATTGCCATCAGAAAAATTGTGTTGAATAAGGCAGATCCCAATAGGATCATGAATGTCATTCTTCTTTTTTCAATTTTAAAGAGTGAATACGCTTGGCACTTCAAGGAAACCAGAAATCCCTCCAGACATGTTAAATTCCAATTCAGCTTTATATTATTAAGTAACTAATGTGATTCAGCCATCCCTGTAAACACAAAAAAGTGCTGAGCACAAGCAAAATAGCCCTTTTTACCATGAATAGTCGTTGTTTTCAACTTCATGGTATCTTTCCCTGCAACAGTCTGCAGAGGATGTGAATTCCAATAGTCCATTTTCTAAAAATAGTGAAACTCACAGTGTAAATATTCTGCTTTCACTTTTGGGCTGTGCTACCCAGACAAAGACAAATGACACTGTAATGGATATACTTATTCTTACCTCTTTTACATTAAAAAAGCCAAACCAAAACAAAACAAAACCAATATGTTTTGGTATGTAAGGATTGTTCTACATGCAAAACAAGAAAGTGAGGCAATAGAATGCAGAGTAGCCTAGTCCTGCAGTAATAATGATGTCCTGCCTCCTAAACCTTTCTGGGATGACAGGATTTAGAAGCTTCCACATCAACCCTAATGAATGCTGAAGAACATTCCTAAGTGCTTTGATCATAACAACTGTCCTGTGACAGTCACCTATCCTGACCCTTAATGTTCAGGGTGTTTACACAGAGAGCATTTTCCAGAGGTCTTCAGAGGGTTAGGATGCATCTTCAGGCAGAACGCTGTGACCCATGTGGGGGTTCCAGACAAGCAAACAAAGTGCAGGAGGACAAAGAACAGCTCTGTCCTCAGGCAGCCAGAAGGCAAGGCTTGGGCACAGCCCTGCAGGAATCCAGCTGTGCAGCTTCTGCTCTGAGCTGGGGCAGTTATCCTGCCATAGGGTTGGATGTGCTCATCCAGGGCTGTGAGGCTCTGAGCCTTGTGCTGGGCTTCAGGAGGGACACATGGCTTGACTTTTTCTGGGCTGTGCAGCTTTTTGCACTTTGATGGCTTGCTCACAACCAGAGCTACTTTTGAGTTGAGGACGCTTTTAGCCTTTCAGCTTGAACCTCCTGCTACCAAGAAAGAACACTCAACAGATACTTTTACTCATTGTAACTTGCTCTGTGTCACATTCTTTCCCCCTTGGAAAGGTTATTTCAACATCTTGCTGATTTGTTGCATTTGCCTTTCTTTGCTCTCTGTCTGCTCTCAGCACAGGGGCAGCCAATTGCTTTGCTTCATTGAAACCTTTACTGTAAGAAGGCTGAGATCACTTTCCTGAGCAGTATTAGGTGGGAAGCACTGCCGTGTGTTTTGTGTCCCAGTACTCTTTCTCTGCTGTTATTTAAGGACAACTGCAAGTGATGTAGTCATATGTAGAGTAATTGCTAGCCCTGAAGGTCCTTGCTAGTGATTTATAAACTCTGCCAGTATAGTTAGAGCACTTCTACTACAAAACCTTACATTTCTTACCCAGTTATTTATAACTCTGCCTGCCTTATTTTAAAACTTGCCCTTTTCTTCTGGTAGCAAAGGCTCACCAAGATAATAATACATTTTAATGACTGATTTTGTGGAATAAACCTAAGAAATAATCTCTGCAGGAATTTTATCATCCCAGTTATCTGGTTTTAAGGATGTTGCTTCTTTAAGATTGAGACCAAATTGTGCAATATTTTCTTTCAACTCCTAATCCATATTTTCTTCTGTTCCAGTCTCTCCACTCCTAGGCTGCAAGTGTAATGATTTACAAGATGGATCATTAGAAAGCAGAAAGGTCTTCCTGCTGCTGTCTGCTGGTCACAGACAATTCCACTGCAGTCTTCAATTCAAAACAGAACAAGCTGCAGAAAATAAGGGTTTCCATGCAAAATAGACAGGGAAACATCTGCCATGGAAAACAAGAGATGCCAGTAAATAAATAAGCTTCAAAAAAGAAGCTGTCCACCCTCTTTCATCATAGAGAGGAACAAAGAATATTTGCATCTCTCTATAGTAAAGGTAAATGAAAGACTATGCTTTTATGAAAATTTGTCCACTCTAACTTCTGAAGTCTTCCTCAGCCTGATGAAGGAAACAATGCCTTTTCTAAGTGTCCTGAGGTTGAAGCTCTCAGCCCACCATGATTAAGTTCAGAAACATACATATCATATGTGATATTCTATTCCAGTTTCTCCAGGATCATATTTTTCACCCCAGCAAAGATGGACAGATGTGGTCAAGAAGAGTCAGAGCAAATCAAATCTGTGTAGAGAAATTCCATGTTGCAGAGTATAGGTGGCAAAGAACTTTCTGCTCCTTTTTGGTTGCAATTTTTAAGAATGACAAAAGAGGAGATTAATCATATGGTTACACTTGCTGCATGTGGAGGAGCTGTAGAGCAAATAACAGTTTTACTGAATCTGCAGGCAGCTCTCTGTTACTTCTGCTCCTGAGGTTGTTTTTTTTTCCAAGACTTATAATCTATGCAGAAGAAGAGCAATCAAAATCTCCAGATTTGTAGAAGTAATGTGATAGAAGACGTAAAGAAAGGTCTTAAGATCCCAGATAAAGACTAATGTGTATTGATTTTTTAATTAAGTAAAAATTAGATGCAATGCTGTTTTTCCATTCTTTATTACTGTGTCTTCCTAAGGAGAAAGGTTTGAATTCAAATGCAAAGAGAATTCAAATCAAGGGATTTCAGTTTGGTCTCTAGTAATCCAGTGTTTGGGGAATAGGATTCTGTCCTCTATTTTAAACTGAATTGTTTGTGTACCAAACACACAAGGTATTATTTCATTCCACAAGGCAATACCAAAGTCAGAGTGATTGGCAATGACCTGGTTTTTAAAGTGGAAAGAATTATAGCAGAAATTGAGGTTTCCTCATAGGATTTTATGATTCAGAAAAACAATTAATGCCATATAAACAAAAATGCTTCCAGCCTAAAAGCATGTAGTTTTGTAGAATGATGATCCCAAAATGGCAAATGGAATTAAAAATTTATGGTAGAAATCAATCTTAGATTTTATATTCATGTTACTAATCAGAAGTTGTGTAGTATGTAAATGTCATATATAATAAAGGGAATAAAATATGCTTTATTGGCTGGATTTCTCCAGAACAATACAATTTATATAAATAGTTTGTCTCAGCTAGAAAGAATTCAGCAGTATTCTCAGAGGAATATTTGTTCTATGCAAATCAAGCTGTACTGAAAGCAAGTTGGATGCAAAAAGCTATAGCATCCTTTGCTGCATCAATCTTTTGTTTGCCCCCACCCGAAGGCCCCGAGCCCTGTACGTGTCTGAGGCCGTGTCCAGGCATGCCGGGGCCCTGGCAGCCACTCAAGGACTCCATCAGACACGGAATTTCTCCGTGGCTGCACCCACTGGCAAGCTCTGTCTAGTGAGGCTCCTTCTCATCAGCTTCCCCTCCAAGGGTCACTCCAGGCCACAAGGAGCTGGCTCAGAACAGGCTTCTGCCTCACTTGACCACAATGGGAAAAAGGGAGGAGAGGCTCTCAGGTATCTTTCCTGGGGAAGAGAAACCAGCTGCTCCTTCCACTGGGACCTTGTGGCTTTGGGGGGAAATTTGTTTGGATTCCTTTAGTTTCCCCTCACCATGTGGTTATTCCCCCTGGCAATAGGCACCTGCTCTTGGCCACGTCTCTGCCTGCCTTGGGAAGAGAGAAGTGCAGGAATGGCCAGTGCCTCTCCTGCTCCTGCTTAATGCTCTTTTTCAGGGTGTGACCTTATCCTTTTGTACATGTGGCATTCCTTCATATTCATATGGTCCATTTGTTGGACAGAATGCATCTTGCTATTTATTTGGGATTCACTGCCTGTGCATAAGGCCAAAAGTGAATAACGTGATAATTCGGCTTGCAACCTGTTCTGAGAGAGCTTCGTAGCACTTAGTAGCAAGTCCGTGGTCCCTGCTACATCTTTATCAGCTCTAGGAGATACCAAGTCCAAGTTTCCAAGTTGGAAAATCTCCAAAGACCTGAACATATGCAAAACAACAGCAAAAAAAAGTAATCCAGTCCTTATAGCTGATTTTACTAGTAATTTTTATTCTATTTTAATTATTTTTAATGTTTTAAAGCCACTTATTAGATCTTAGTTTGCATTTATCCATCTTGCTTATCCTGTTGTTACTTAATTATGGGATTGAGGGACAGTCTTCCAGAAATTAAGTGCTGCATAATTTTGAACAAGTTGTCTTCTATTCCTGTGACTTTGATAGACTGTGTGGAGTGGGGAAGAGGTGCTATGGTGAAAGGGGAGAGCACTTGAGTGAGAAGTGTTTTTATAGAGAGATAGAAACTATCTAACAGTGTTTATATCAGCAAAGAAATATGTAGTCAATGAAATGGAAAAGATAAGGAATCTGAAAATTCAAAATAAGTTAACAGCTTCTCAAGAGAAATTTGGGAAACTGTTGGATTTCTATGTCTCTTTCTTTGGTTCTTATGGCCTCTATTGCTGTTGGTTCAAGTTAGGTGAGCTGATGTTTTTGATGATGAGTTTTGATGATCTGATTTGGGTGAGAGACAAGTGAGAAGTTCTTAAAAACATTAATTTAATAACACCATTCTCCCCAGATCACTAGAACTGGCTACAATGTGCAGCAAAAAATATTCCTGTTTCAGCTGATAACTACATTTTGTGTAAATGCAGACTTTCAGGTCTCAAGTATTGGTCCTGAATGAAATACAAAGTGGATCATTTACAATATTTTATTTTCAGGGGGAAGTTGATACGATGACAAAACAGTTGTTTCAAAAGTTTTCTTTGAGTAACCACCACTAAATAGAGTAACTGCCTTTGGAAGAGGTGACAAGCTTCTGAGCTTGCTCTTGCATCTGGATCATCCAAAGTGATGTGCCTGCACAGGTTGGGTGAGCAGTGGGTGCTGCCTCAGCCCTGTAATTCTAACTCAGGCCCCAGTGAAAGTGCAGCTTCTCCAGCTCCAGTGCAGATGTTTTCCATACAGGAAGCCTCTAATCCAAACTTTCCCTCTCTCCTCTTGCTGGCCTCACATGGCCTTGTCGTGCTCTTCGCTCATTCTGAAACAATTATATACATTTGAATGGCAGCCAGACCAATTGCAGCCTGCTTTTCAAAAATTAACCTGTTGTTCTGACAATTGCATTTAGCAGAACATTCAAATCAACCAGGATGAAGGTAGAAAATAATTTAATTTTTCTTGTTAATGAGCTTAATTATAACAATCCACTAAGTAAGTCCTGTTTCTTCTTCACTCATTTCCTGCAGGTCTCACACTCAGGCACGAACCGTGTGTATGTATGTATGTCTTTATCTATACCAGAAAATTTCCAGACTGCACCAAGGAGGCTTTGCCAAAGCATTTCTCTGAAGTGCTTCTACTTCTAAAAAAGAAATCAAGGTGAATCCTGAAAGATGCTGTACAGCACTTTGCTTGTGTTATAACTTGTAAAGCCCAATTCAACAAACCAGTTTTCCTGTGATGAAATATTGGGTTCTTGCTTTGAAGTGACAGGGTGTTAGGGTGACATGAATCTCTTAAAAAGTTTCATAGCACAGCTCAAGAGATTTGTTTTCAAGGACTTACATATTCCTTGTGTTTGCATAATTAAGAGACAGATTTGTATTTTTTTTCTGGTGCCAAAACACACGGGAAAGTACACATAATTTACTGGAATACAATGGGATAAGGGAACCCTCTGAAGTATTTTATTTAGGATTCTGTTCTGGTTTGTATTTGCTGATCTTTTTTGAGTGTTTTTTTCTGGCAATTGGAATGGATCTGAACTTGCACCATCTCAAGATTTATAGAGCCTGTGAACATGTGTGCGGCGTGGGTGGCTCAGCAGTATTTGCTGGATCCACAGAAGGAAACTTTTGCATGTATTAAGATGATAAATTTCACAACTGCTTTGAAGGTGAGCAGGAACAGTCTTAGTACTTGATTGATTGAAAAGGCCTGTTTAATGACCACTATCAATCACATATATTTTAATTTGCAGATTTCTAATTTGCCCATTGTGTGGCTTAGTCAGAACATGCTTCATGCAAACTAGGGATTTATTAAAAAGTCCAAACACTCCACGTTTGTTTGTTCCCTCCCTTTCTGTTACACAAAGACAGAATAACACCTTTATATCTTTATTTGTTCCCATGGAGATTTGAAGACACCAGTAAGAGAAGATCTACATTACATAAAGGTCATAAAACACATCTCTAACACATGGGCCCCCTTGAAACACTATTACACCTTCAGGCTATGTCTGTATGACCAAATCCAAGCATGCCTGGAAACATTTCTGAGCACCAGGCTGAGAACATCTGTGCTGGTAAAGAGAGCTTTGCCTGGCATGAGTTCATCCTTTCCCAAACAGTGCTGTACCCAAACAATTCCTGGGCACTTTTTTGTGTTTTGAGAGTTAAATGACTGTGGTGGCCATTCCCTCCAGGCAGGTCTCCTGGAACCTCTTCTTTTGGAGTCTGAAAGCAGTTGTTCAGCACTGAAAAAGGCCATCCCAGTTCATTTAGACCCAAACACAGTTTTAGGCCAAGTTCATTTACTGGAGCAGGTACAGCCAGAAGAACTTATACCAGAAACAGAAGAAATTGATATTTCCCCATGCTTTGTGCTGTCTTGGAAGGTTATTTTGGAAACAAGAAAACCCAACACCTAGTCTCCTGGATAAGGAACATCTGCTTCTCTGTGATTTTTATAATATCAGGTGTCATACCAAACTAACAAAGGATTCTCTCTCCAACTTGGTTGCAACCGATCCCTCATTTTTGAGAACAGATTTTCAGCTGAAACATTTCCATCTCGGCCTCTGTCCCAGTTTATTTCTGTTTCCCACAGACCTGCTGAGCTCCATTGTTGTTGCAAATGAGAAATAGGAAAAAACTAAAATTATCCTGAAGTTTCAGGGGCAAGATGTGTTTGAAAAAGAAACTCATTACTCTGGTTATATATTGGGCCTCAAAAGGATAAGTCACAGACTACTGAAAAGAATAAAAATCACATAAAGTTTTTAGTAGAACTTTGGAGGTTCACAACCTTATTAGAAATCCTCAGGAAGAAGGAAAAATTTGACTGAAAGTTAACTCATTAAGGACATATTCAACCTCTGGTAAAAAAAAAAAAAATAGTTAAAGAAACAGATTGTCCACTTGGAGACTTCTGTCATAAACCAAATGACAAAAAATACCCACAGAAGTCAGTGAAGAATCTTGTCTTGATATGACAAGGGTAAGTGAATGTACAAGCCCGTGCTTTAAACAGTACATTAATATTTTTAAATGTTTGCTATATACAAAATTCCCAACTAAAGTCCAGTCTATTGACACAGAATAATTTGTACCTCAGAGATGGACAGAATTAGTGAGAATATTTTGAGTATATTTAGTGGAAGGAAACCCAAAACATAAGAAGCGTAAGAGGAAGAATTTACAGAGAAAAAAATGGGTTATTTACACCAAATTTCCTCCTAGAAAGCACATAATGAGAAATATTTGTAATCACTAGCAAAAACAATTAAAAAAGAAAAAAAAAAAGAAGTTTTGCCGCGCTGCTGGCTGGCTTCCAGACCAAGGGCCAGTCAAATGCCTCTGCCTCCCACTCCTTTTGGTACTAGCAGGAGTCAGAAACTCTGGGGCCAAGGGCAGCATTAACAGTGCAAAGGTCTTTTTGGATCTTATAAGCAGAGTTGTATTGAATCCTTATTTTTTGAGTTTGGTTTGCTCTCTGCCAATTTGTTATTTCTTATTTTCAGGATATGTCAGGATTGCTTATTTCTGCCTTTCACTGTTTTCTGTTTTTCTTATCTTCTATTACTCCTGTGAATTGTCACTCTCTATTTTTTTCTTCCAGGAGAATGGTTTCCTCCCTTCCTGATTGCTCTTCTGTAACTGCTGCTCCATCTTCCTCCTAATCTGTGCCTGTCATATCTGCTTTTCCTCACAGAATTCCTTGTCCAGGTTTCCTTCTTCAAAGGTGAAAGAAATTCAAGAAGTTAGAAACTATTTGTTTTAACATTTTGTAAATTATTTCTTCTTCTGCCTTCCACATTATCTCTTCCCTCAAAGACTTGTGCTCTGCCATCTGCTTAATTTATAGGTGCTTTTATATAATCTCTCTTGAAAAATTCATTATGTGCAAAATCTCTTTCATGAACTTCACTAACAGTATTGTAATTAATAACATGTTGGAATAAGTCAGAAGTGACTCAGAGTTTTGGAAAGGTGCAAAGTTTTGAATGCATTCTTGAGCAAGCAATACGACCTTGCATATCTGTTGCCTCTCAGAACTGGAATGCGCATAAATTGCACCACTGCAACTGAGAGATGAACCTTCCCTGTCTAAAGGGTCTGTCACAACAATCTCTGTGAGCAGACTATTGCATGAGGGAAACCAGTGCTTGGAGTTTGGTTTAATAGGCACCCTATAGGTACTGTCCTACCGTACAGTTTGTGCTTTCAGTTGAAGGGAGAGGCTTCTTTGCAGAGCTTTATGATGGCAGTTTTCCAGATGGGATTTATTCATTAAGAGCAGTGCATGTGTGTATTGCCTAATGCAAGTCAAAATGAGACCTTCTTCAGCAGAAACCACAAACTGGAAAGTAGCCCTGTATGAGGGAATATTAGCCCAAAGACACCAAGCACCTGGCATCTGGTATTTATCTAAGCATTGCATTTGGCTTTGGCTACTGATCTCAGCAGTATCTGGGAATCTGTTGAGAGAGTCTAGTTGTGAAACACACCATGGTTTTGATGACTACTGGCTTTTCTTGTGGACAAAATTCTTCTTTTAATTAAACCCTGAAGCTCTGATGATGTTAGCTATGTATCATGAATGCCAGTAACATTTTTTCTTTGATCTCAATGGGAAGTGTTCCCACTTCCAAGATGAAAGACATACCAAAAAGGACATTCCCCATTAAATAGATTTGCTGTCCATAATGACCTAAAACTCCACCAAGTCTTACTTAAATTTCAGGTTTTGCTGCTTACCACCTTTCTGTTGGATAGTCTTGAATAGTACTGAAATTTGTCCTTGTGCATTACTCAGTAATGACATCAGGTCAAAGTAAACTTAGCATTTCTATCACAATAAACCATTTCCCTGTGGTTTACTAGAACAGTCTGAACCTGGCATGTGTAACATTTTCTCTGTGGAATGATTAATATCATGTGAGCCAATGGCTGAAATAATTACAAATGAAGGAAAAGGAACTACAGCAAAAGAAATATGGCACTAATGACCAGTTTACCAAAGTAAAACTGATATACCTCAAAAAACAGCTGGGCATCAGATGCAGAAAGCAGCAATCCCACCTTTGAAAAGATCAGAGGACCATCTATTGACCAAATAGGATACTGATCCTTTCCCTGTCTAGACATCTCTGTTCTGCCATCCCTGCAGCCTGCAATGGCATCAGCTCTGGGGTTTCCCACTACAGTGCAACGGTTCACGAGGTAGTCAATCACCAGAAATGGTCTAGAGTAAAAAAGACCAAAATGCATCTGGACCTTGCAATGTCTGAAGGGACCCTTAGGACTGTGGGGAGTGGAGTGATAAAGAGCACTGTTGTATTTTCTGCCAGGCCTCTCATTACTCCGGAAACAGCAGTTCAGTCTATATAGCTTTGCTTCCCTGTCACTGCAATTCAGATTGGCTTGGCTTGACTGTTACTATTTAAATTTTGTTTTTCCTTCTTGAACTCAAGTGATCTTACACTTCAAGGGGTTTGTATACTTTTCTGCAGTTAATTCTACTTTAGTGACTGTCGCTGACTAAAAGATTTCATGCCTAAAATCTTCTTGCTAAAGATCTGAAAGGGCACTGGATATACTAAGATATATGCTTGTGAGAGTAATAATTATATTTTGTGGTCCTTCTGTTTGATCATTCACCTGACCTTTTTCAACTTGAATTTTTACTTTGTATAAAGAACTAAGTTGCATTGATATCTTTAAAAAGTTACAGCCACGTGTCTCTCAGCTCGTCTGATCAGCAGTACTCAAGCTGCCAAGAGTAAGAGAAAAAATCCCAGTGAGAAATCACCTGAAATCAGAAAGTCACCTTGGCAAGTCAGGTTGCCAAGTAGTCACTTCTTTGACCCTGGCCAGCTGATATGGCTCATTCTTTGTAAGGCTCCCAGGCAGATCTGGAGGTTTCCAGTGCTGGCTCAGCCCACAGAGCAATGAGCCTTGTCAGCTCAGGGATGCAGAGGTCTCAGCAGGCTGCACAACCTCTGAGCTTCTGTCAGAGGTGGAAACAAGTGAGATAAATGGAAGTTCTCTTTCATTCCCTCTGCTTAGTTTGTTCGTGATTTTGAGTCTGAAGGCAGATTCTTCAAAACATAGTTCTTTTGAGTCAATTTATTCAGCTGCTTTAATGAGGTGCCAAGAGTCAAGATGTTTAACACACTTTGTTCAATGAATGTGTTCCCCCATTGGTGAGGTTTTGGATTCAGATGGCAGGAGATTATAAACTAAGGAAATTATATAGGTTTAGAAACAGGCAACAGTAGGGCTAGTTCTAGTTTATTTCCTGTAGAGGATTAGTGAAATAAAGCTTCAGCTTAGGGCTAGTGATCACATCAGGGTCAGTGCTTGAACAGAGAGGAGCCTCAAAACTAGATATAGATATACAGAGATATAGATAGATAGATAGATAGATAGATAGATAGATAGATAGATAGATTTTTTTTTTCCAGAACGATATTATAGGTTTTATTTATGACCCAATGAGTTTATTCTGTCTGTAGTGGTAGCAGTTGCTGGCCTGTGATTAAGGTTAAGGCTAAGATTAGCAGTAGGGTTAACTTCAATGCAGACGAGGGCCAAGGAGCAGCTCCATGTGAAGCTGCTTGCCTAGTTTTGTGTCACAATGTTGGACTTACAACTAATTCCCCTGCCCAGAAAGGATGATCAGTTAAGTTCAAATTTGTATTTTAATTGGCTGTGTTTAAGGAGTTTGAGCTGCACAAAACTGAAATATGTTTCCCTCTCACAGAAAAAGAATAAATGCCAACAGAAACACCCTAATTAGGTTCTTTTAGTTGCCAAGAATTTCAGATTAGAGGAAAATCAGTATATTGCTGGATAGAAATTAGTGTTCAGACAAGTCACATGCTGCAGAACTAGAAGTCCATGAAAGGGAAAACTGTCCACGTGGATAAATCAGGCCTCTTGCCTGAATCCAGTCTCTCTAGTTTATCTGCAGTGCTATGGTCAAAGACTCAGGACAGCAAGACCTAACCAGTATTGTGAAACCCTTGTGAAGCCTCTGGAGGTGGATGTGAGCTAGTGCCAAACCTGAGTCTCACGACGGACTAACTGCTTTATGGATAAATACAGGACAACGACTAGGGGTCACAATTTCACTGGCTGGCAGAACTAAGAATTAACTTTTGAATTAGCTACACTGTGTTGTAGCTAACAGGAGCTTATAGCTACTGTGTTGTAGTTTCCAGGAGCTAAGGGGTGTGGGTTGACAGTGTCAGCAGCGGCTGGTGCTATGGGGTTAGACGTGGGTGATAGAAAAAGATGTTCCTAACACTGGCTTACTCATAGCTCCTTGGCTTTCCTCTCTGAGCAGAGATCTGAAGCTCAGGGCTAGCTGTAGTGCTGGCATGTGTCCTAGAAGGGCTTTTGAATCCATGTTGTATGCTAGGCTGGGGATTTGATGCGGGAAGGAGTTTCTGTGAGTCACACTGCCCTGGTATCTCGAGTCTATCTCATCTGGAGTAAAGGGGAGGATGGGCGCCAAGGTTAGGCAATGGCCGAATGTCGTCTGAGTGAAAATGCAGATTTAGAACTGGTGCCGAGAGGGCCAAGTGTATTTGTATCAAACAGGATTGCAAAAATTGCCATTTTATGCACATAGCCAACTTTTATAATTTCTTTAGTGAATCTAGAAGAAAGTTTGTTTTCACTAGATATATTGCTGGTTTGGATATGTGATATTCCCTTCCCAAAGCAGAGATACTACTCAAACATAACAAGTCTTCACATTTATGTGAATTATCTGGAAAATTTCTGTGGTATTAGATAATTATTTATGGCTATTAGTATTGCATTTTTTTATGTGTAATAAGAGTAGATGCACTCTATTAAGTCAGAGCATTAGGGGCAGATTTACACTCTGTAGTGTAAGCCTGAAACAAAAGTCCTCTGTGTGGGTATTGTGTTTCTCCATGTGGATGCACTAGAATTACCATATGTGTGATGGGGTACAACCCTCATGCTTCCCTATAAGAAGAATGATGGGCTCAGGAAGCAATTTTGAGGAAGAAGTTTGGATTTATGTCCTCTTCCTATTCTTGGGATAGTGAAAAACAACATAATTTAGCAGCAGCAGAAGAGTTCTCACCATAATCCCTTCCCACAATAAACAGAGTTATCTTGTTTCTTCAGTTAAATTCACACCAATAAACATACAATGGGTTCCCACAAGAACATGCCCAAGGCAGTCCTCCACAGTCTAAAAATCATCCTAAAACTATCTGAAAAATGCCCAAAGTACAGGAATTATAAGGTTTTTGTACTTGTCCTGCAGCTTAAATCTTCACTTCTACTGTCAAGTTTCTAACCCTAAGGATGTCCAGACTACTCCTAAGCATCTGTAACCTCAGAGTTACTATAATTTTATTCTGTTTCATGTAGGGGTAAAATCTTTTATCACTTTGATAACACTATAGTAAAAAAAGGAAAAGTTGCTGAGAGTAAAATGCAGAAGCAAGTGGTAAGATTTTAGACATATGTAAGAATAGTGCTCATGTTGACAATAGTGGAAATACTCAAGTGTATAAGATTTTGTTCATAAAGTATTAATGTGGCAGATAATTAAGAGTAATGTTGCAAAAGGTCAGTAAGGTGTTCATTAGAAAATAGGTCCCATTACAGGCTAGTCCCTCAAAATCAAACTGTTCACAATTTTCTATATCTCATTTTGGTGCCAAAAGGTTCAGATGATGCTAAAATACTCTTTTCTATAGGACATAATTTTTCTTGCCTTACTCCTAAGCATGTAATCTCCCTACATTCAGACCTCCGTTCTTTTCTGAGCAATTTTGTGGCATTTGGCATGCCTTTTATATTTTAATTGTGTTTTAAGATGATGGCATAGCTAGCAGTAAATGCTTCAGTTTTTCCATAGCTGCCCACAAAGCTGGTATTTTCAGTAAAATTGTGGAAAATTAGTAAGTCAAATCCTAATAAATTTCAGTGGATGATGGACACAGACCTGGCTCTGCTGCTTTGAAAATCCCAAGAGACTTACAACTTTCTTTGTTTTTACTAAGTAAATAGATCAATCTTTTTAAGTGAAACATTTAGAAATTAACTGAAACACCTGTTCTGAATAGATCTAAATATTACAAAAATCTAGCAGTATAGGTCTTGTAACAGTGTCCATACTTTCTTTTCCATCTCTCCTCCCTTTGTAAACGGCGGACCTGAGGAGCCAGCAACTGAAGTCAATGGAAAGTGAAGCTGCTGAGCAACTCTGTAAACAAACTCTCACAGCTCAGTGAGGTATTCACAGAAAAGCATCCAAAAATGTGCTTTCTGTTTGTGCAGTGTCTAAGCGCTCCATGCCTGATACCAACTCTAAGTGCAACTGCAGTGCACTCTGGAATGAACAGAGATGTGTTGGGAGCCCTTTCAGCCTCCCAGCCCTCAGGTTACAGCAACAAAAAATGTAATGTGTGGGCAGTTCCAGCTCCAAAGGCAAAGGCACAAATAGTTATGGGTGCTCATTAATTCCAAACCAAAACTAAGGCAGAACATGACTCCTTTTTCCCAGAAGTTTTCACTGCTTTTTCTTTAATGCTTTATATGCTGTAGGATATAATCATGTCAATTTGAGTGTTCTGTTCATTTTCAGAAGTGCTAGTGTCAAGGCAGAGCATTTTCACAGGGTAAAATTAGAAAGCTATTCAAAATAGGTAATAAGCAGTATTTTATTTCTTAACTGTTTGGGTTTTTTTGGTGCTTTTCAAATGGATGTTACACATTCTGCTCATTTTATCCATCTTCAGCAAGCAGTGATGGTCCTCGTAGTACACAGGGATTTTTGAAGTTTAGTTTCACTTAGGCAAGAGATTCAAATTCTTAATTACTTTAATGGAATAAAAGTGGTTTTGAAATATTTCAGAACCTTAGCTCTGGAGAAATATGCTCTCCTATTCTGATTGTTACATAATGACAAATCCATTTCTTCAGTAGTTATCAGATGGTGCATCTTTGAATGGCCATGACCATGTCTCTATAGTGGGAAACACTTGTTTTTTACATCTTCTCACCCATTCTTGACTGATCTACTCAGAGTGCTCCAAAGAGAGAGGAGACACAAGGAAACACCCATGAAAGCAGTTGATCTGGTGCAAGGCTGGGATGTCTGAGACACAACTGTGCGCAGAAACAAAATCTGAATAAGAGGAGGAAAAATATGGTGATAATAAAATGTATTATGCATGTCCCTTTTCACTTCATAATTCCTGATTGTGAGAGATGCCAGACTATTCTGAGGGGACAATTTAGGGACAGAGATGATATACAGTCTGCATGAGAGAGCTACAAGATGCCAACTTCTCCCACCCTATGGCTTCTGTTACAAGTGGGTCACCTGCAGGTCCAAGTCATGCAGAAAGAGAAAAATACATTTATTTAGATCCAGGTCCATGACTTCAAATGCTAATTTTTTTTCTGTGTATTCAGGGAAATGTGATGATTAAATTTTTATCTAATGGCCTCATTGCTCTGACCTTTCCCCACCTGTTATGACTCAGCTAACTTAGAATACCAAAACCATTAAAATTTTACAAATATTTTACATCCTATATGACTGTTTGAGTTGCTGAACAAGTGCTGTGGAACTTTGATACAGTTTGGATAGCAAAACAGTTTCTGTTAAATAAAATACTAAGTTATAGGCACACAGTTTGTGGTGGTTGGGAGTGAGACTGAGCCTCATCCCCAATGGGCACAGCTGTGAGAGCATTGACAGCAATGAGCCATGGAGTGCCCAGGGGCACTGACCAACACCACAGGGAACAGAGGGCACACAGGTGCCATGCATCAACATGAAGGTATAAAAGGTTGGGCTAAAGAACCAGGAAAAGCAGATGCTTGCAGCCTTCTGAAGCGGTGAGGTGTTATTCTGTAGGGATAGCCACCTGAAGGCTTCTGAAGAGGTAAGGTGTTTGTTTGGGTTGAAGCTTTCTGAAATTTTATGGTGGCGCTCTGTGTATCCTGGTTGTCTTGACTGTGACATGTGCTGTGGTATATGCTGGGGCACTAAGGAATCTGATATATCCTAATGAAAATGGTAGGGCTAACATTCATGCCTATGTGGTTATACAGGCTTATGCTGCACTTTGGTTTTCCTCTTGTAACTTATCCTTCTGAAAAACAGATCCATAGTAAACAAGAAAGGCAAGGTATGATTAGGCTTGCACACCCTGTGGCTTGTCCATCTGAAAACATGTTTTCTGCTATTGAATTTTCCTGTCTGTCACATTTTTGCATCTTTCTGTTTCTTCCAGATAGCTGGTTCTCATAAATTATGCAATGAGTGTATCACTCAAAATAAGGACAAGTGACATCCTCCATAGAATTAATTTGAGGCTTCAACTAGGTCATTCCTGTCTGAGGCCACATAGACCATTATTTTTAACATGGCCCAGCAAAAATAGCTGTGCTACACAATGTCTAGGGAAATGAAGAAGTTCTTGAGAATCTGGCTAACCCATTTTGTACTGGAAAAGTTACAGAAACCATTGAGGAGGAGGCTATTATAGGAAAAAAACCCCACAAAACAAATCTAACAGCTGACATGAAGGATTCAGTTCTCAGAAACCAATGGGGTGTAATTTTTCCATTCTTTTCTGCATATATCAGTATAAAATCAACCTCTCTCTGGTAAGGTGGAAGAGGAAAGAAAGTGTTCTAGTGTTAGAAAGAAATGCACTGATTCACTTTACACCAGCCTTCCAAAGTTGGAGGTAAAAAGAAAAAGGTAATTTTAAAGTTTAGTTAATATTTTTCCCATTTGTTATTTTAATAATCCAAAATGCACAGTAAGATGTTTGAAGTGCCACCTATATTAAAATCTGAGTTCACCAATTGGATTGGTCCCTTTCTGTTCACAAATAACTAGTTTAGAAGTTCAAAATAACCCCAGGGCTAATTCAAGTGTGCTAAAATTCAAAAGAAAAACAGCATATGCATAACTCAAAGCTGAACATAAGCGAAAAAGTTTAGGTGCCCTGTTTTACAAATTCTTTCTGTTGCCCTTTCAGTTTTTACTTTTGTGGAGGGATATTCTGTTCTGCCACTAAACTTTGCAGCTTTAATGGCCACTCTTCTCTAGCTGTTCTTAGTAGCAGATGCAGCTGAGTGTGTTTAACAGCAGGAACCTTGGCCTGGGGAGCCATGAGTCCAACTCAGTGAGTACTTCCAGCATGGGTTTTACTCTGTTCCTCCGTGCTGACCCAACAACCTAGCAAACATTTCATTATGTAGGCTCTGTGGGACATGTGGGATGCAGAACAGAGAGCATGAAAGGGTAGGAACACTTCACTATTATTTTCTTATTATTTTGCAGTTACAGAATGTTTGGCAAATGATGGTACACAAAGTTGCAAGGCAGATGCTATAAATTGGGTCAGTATGATATATATGTCTGCCAAAGAGCTGTTTAAGTACATTTTCACTGTTTCCAGCAAAAATAACAAGAGAGAAGTAAAGACATCATGAAGTAATTATGTCATTTGGAAAGAAAATATAGCAGGGATTTTTTAAACATACATGCAAAGGGAAGAACAAATTGAACACACACCATACTTGAAAACTTAATGGAAAAGGAGTAATCTATAACACAAAAACAAAGCAATCTACCCTCAATTCAGTTTGAAATCCAAATTATATCATATGTAGGGTCTCTAATGAAAGGAAAAGTGGAAACTGTTGCCTTTAGTTTGGATACCATTTTTATTCTCTGCTCAAGGAGCAAGAGGTTTTGTAATGCCAAACATTTTACAAACCAGGGATTAGTTAAAACAGTGGAGCATTGAAGAGAAAGCTAATCAATTCAGCTATAACCAATTGTCTCAAATACAGTAGTGCAGGTCACAGTTTTGCCTAATCCCTAATATAGGGGTCTCACAAGTATCCTCATTGCTCTGTAGAGTCTCAGGCAGAGCTGTTTGGTGTTACTTCCCAAACAGAGATCTGTCCACACAAGGAAAGGGGCACTCTATAAATACCTCTATCCAAAAAAGCAGAAGTGAAGCTGAATACATAAAATAACTGGTTTTTTTGGTGATGAAACCATGCACACAAGAGTAAGGGACAAATGGTTGATGACAAAGGAGAGAAGGAAAAAGCTGAGGAAGGAGATTCTGTTGTAAGTCTCAGGGGAACTTCCTGTTTGGAGTGCAAGGAGACAGCAATATGGGAAAATACAGCGAGAACCAAGGCTGCTTGATAATGGGTTGGACTGAAAGACTATGGTTGTGACTAAGTCAGTCCTAAGTGACTAATTAAGTCCTTTCCATCTCCAATGTCTCCAGTAAAACCTCTTCCCTAAAATAAAAAACAAATATCTGTAGATGAGCCAAAATAAAAAGTGATGTTTCCTCTAGAAAAGACCCAAGGGCCTTGAGGGCAATGCAAATCAAATGCTTTTGGTTTGGAAGGAATAAATATTGTTATGGGCTGTGGAGGCAATCAAAATCCCATAAAGGAAACTAGTAAATGCCTATTTACCCTAAAATTAAGAGGTGATACTTAGCTGTGTAATGTGGAAATACATCTGTGGCATGAGTTGAAAGACCAGTATATCTTCATGAATCTAATGCTTTGTTATCAGGCCCCATGGTGCAAGTCACTGAGGAAGCTTTACAACTTCTTTTTGGTTTTTTCCCCTAACAAAGTGACTGATGATTTTAAGGATTTTCTAGCAGGTTTGTGTTACAGTTCCTAAGGGTATTTTCTAACATGCTAAACTTGCCATGCTGATCTCTATAGGCCCCTCTGGCTTGCTGCTTCCTAATGAGGATAGTTCTGGAGCTGACTGAAGTTTTCAGTATCAAATAATATGTGGCTAGATAGCTCTGTCTCTTCCACAAAGGGAAATAATTCCTATTTGACTGTATTTGCATTCCTATTTGCTTTATGCAAATACTTATGAGAGCTTTATGGCCCACTGTCTACAACATGCCATTTTTCATGCTATTCCTTTTTTGGTCTGGAAAATTTTTAGGTTTTTTTTTTTTAATATTATACTCTGCAATGCTGCATTACTCACAGCAATCTTCCACATTTAACCACTTTATGAGACTGTTTAATGGCTTGAGTTATGCTTAGAACTTGCAAAGTCACAGGTTATCAGTGTCAAATGATCTAGTTTCATGGACTCACAGGGTCACATTCTGTTCAGGATCTTTCCAATTCTTTTATGCTACATAGTTCTTTGAAAACCAGAACATCTTATAACATGGTTTCTTCTTTCTTGAGCTTTGTTTTGAACATCCCTGTGGCACTGTGCGGGGCAAATCTGAGCAAAAGTAGAAAGGAAACTTCAGAATACCCAGGAAACAGGGGAAACCTGACAGAAAGGTTTCAAAGATCAGCAGAGCTCTCTGAAGTTGAGAAGAAGGAAGCAGGAGTTGGGAAATAAAAGATAGTTGTATTTTTGCCGTAAGCTTGGCCCCAGCTCTGCTTTTGTGCATATGCAGATATGTATGCGTGATGAGAAATGATTTTCCTCAGGACTTGCATCCTTGTTATTTATTATATCCCAGCAGCATGATGTGATATGCCAAGATCTCAGCTGGATTTGGCCCAAAATTCCGAAATTAGGCAAGTAAATGGATGCAAGTCAAGTTAAATTTTTTTTATTGAATTCAGAAGTCAATTAAGTTATGCCATAGCTATTCCCTCAGTCCATGTTGTCCAGCTTTCAGCAATTCCTGAAATGAAATGCAGTGTGGCACTGCAGACCTGGGCTCTGCTCCCACACATCAATTCTCTTTTCCTATTCACATTTCTGATCTCCAAGGGGGCTTTTCTTGTTGACCTCTCCCGTTTCACATCAAGAAGAGCCTTTTGGCTCAGGGGGCCTAACAAAGCACTAAAAATATTCTTGTACAGTTGTTGTATTACATCTGTGGTAGGTTTGCATAGATGGTAAAATCAAAAAGATTGTTCTAGTAGCTCTGCTGAAAAAACATCAAGTGCTTGTCAGGGCAAACAGGCATCCTGACCAGCTCTAAAGTTACATGGAAGCAAGTTCTATAATATCTAAGGCACGTGACAAATAACTGGCATTCACTTTCTTTCTAGTCTGCGTGGGTAAGAAAAACTGGCATGAATTATGTGGCTACAGTTGAGCAAATTCTTTGAATTTCATCTGGTTTAAATAACCAGAAGGTTTTCTCTCATCTTGAAACTATCTTATGAACCTATTTATAAACTTTTCTCCCAATATGGGGATTTGAAATTATGCTGCCTATTACCCAGTAGGGAGGCTTAGTGTCAGGCCTTGAGTTTCAGGAGTGGTTTGGGAGACTTTCTTCTTTCTTTTGATGCTGCTCTTGCATTTATAAGTAAAGATTTCATAAGAGAAAGCACAAGAATTCAACAGGACTCAATTCCTAAATTCACAGTGTAGCCCACCCATGTATTCAGTCATTTTCAGTCCATCTTAATGACTTCTTCACTACAGGAGACAGGACAGACAGGGAAAAATGAGGAGTTCCTCTCAGAACAGCACGCACCAGATCAGTTAGACTGTGTTACCACATCTTGAATACTTGACTCCCTGTATTGGAGCCTGTAAGTTATAAATAACCATAAAAATAATTTTTCCATAAGCAGAATTATTTGCTTACTCATGTCTGCCAGCTGTGCAAAAGCGACAGGAAGGAATAATAATATGAACCAAGTACAGTTAGATTAATCTTCCTGACAATATATATCTGGCATTCATACAATGCAGAACAATAAAAATAATAGTAAAAAAGGCAAAAGTGGTGTACTTTGTTCTGAATACAGAAGAGAAGAGTGGATTTGCCATACCATTTCTAAAATGGGCTGACAGGCTTTTGCTGTGCTGAGCTGAAGGAATGTTGGCCACATAACTTCAGTATAACCAGGAGCTCTAGGACTCCCAGTTAGAAAACTTGTTAAAACTTTTAATCCTAATAAAACTTCTAAATAGTTATAATTATGCCAGGCTGTACTAGTGCATATGCACCCTTCTATTGTATACAGGATCAGTGATTAAAATAAACTTGTTTTGTCCTTCCTTTAAAGAAATAATATTAAATTAAGCCTGGAATAGAAAAAAAGGCTAAGTGTTGTTTAGTTTAGACTCTGTGCAGTTCCCCCAAGTCAGGCTAAAACTAAGACATTATTGGTGATAACACTTCTTTTGACTGTATAATTTCTATTTTCTCTCTACCATTTATTTATAACCTATCTAGCTCTTGTGATTGTTTGGAAGATGTGGTATTGAGTTGCATTTATTGTTTGGATTTACATCACGGATCTGACTCAATGCAATGAGGTTTTGCAAATCCTGTTTTGAGCAGATACCTGCTGAGGCAGCAGCACTTCATCTTTCTGTTTACTGCAGTGGTCTTTGAGCCAAGCTTTGGACATCATTATAACTCTGCTTCCTGGCCCTCCACTTGTTCTTCACATGACAGTCAATGGCTTCCAGAAAGGAGAAAGGCTGATAGCTTTGGATGTAGGTTCAGTCAACAGAAACTTTTTATACTTTTTTTTTTTTGTATCATAAAAATTTGTGTTATGTTTAGCTCTGCTCTGTTTCTTTGTCTTCGTCTTCAGCCCACAAAATTGCTGTAGTACAGGAAAATACACTGTGGAAGCCCAAGGTAATAAATTCTTTATTGTGGCATTCCTCCACACCTCTGCTTTGGTGCCAATATCTGCAGAACATGTTTTAGCTTTCTGTGTTGATCTCAAATGCCGAATGTTTCCTGGAAGACACATTTTTCTCACTCTCATTTCTCATTCCCTTCCTCATTTGAAGTCACTAACTATTGAAGAAGGAATCCCAAATTCCTCAGAAATTAAGACAGAGATAAGGAATAACTTTCACACAAGCTATTGGTTAAAGATTTTAAGCATTTCAACTGTGCTGAACTATATGGCTGGGAAACATGTGACGTTAACTACAGAGATTGAAATAGGTCTCTGAATTCATACAGGTAAAGGAAAGGAAGTTCTACCACAGTGAAAATATTGAAAACACTGTGTGAGAAGAAGCCCTGTGCTGTACCACATTATGCTTTTCTTTTGTGAAACTGTGAGTTCAGAATTCCTGAAACTGAGAGCACATTTTGAAAGGGAGACATTTTCACCACTGCATGCAGAAATATTTAATTGTTTAGAGATCTATCCACTTAACTCCAAAAACTAGTTAAAGCAGCATTCATTTTTCCACAAGGAAAACCTGATTTGCCCTTCCAAAAAGCCACAGTCCCTTGAAAAATTGACACTGCTTGACTTGACAGCAGAAATGGCTCCAGCTGGAGGCAGTGTGGTTCCTGCTGCTGGTGAGCTGCCTTCCCAGGTGTGCATCCCTGCTGCTGAAAGGTGGTGACAGTTCCAAGCCTTCAAGTGCTCTGTTCATGCTGTTCTGTTCATGACCCTCTGAATTTCAGCTCTTTTCATGTGCTCTGGTCATGCTGTTCTGTTCATGACCCTCAATTTCAGTTGTTGCTTGTGCCTGGTGCAAGGCCTGCTTACTGCCCACAGATCAACAGGATCCTCTTGTTTCCTTGTGAACTTAGAGTTTCACTGTCCTGAGTAAGAGGAAGTAAAGCAGTACAGGGAAGAACCCAGGTAGCCACAGCACTGGCTCCTGCACTCCTCTCAAGGCTGTGGCCAATTTTTTTTTCTATCTGCATTGCCTTCCATCAAAAGCACAGGAGCCATCTTCCCTGAAATTGGGTGACTATGTTCTTTCTTGTTTGTATGGAGTAGAACAAGGAAGAGACCTGGAAATGGGTAAAAGCAGCATTATGTCCCTGTGCCTAGAATCTCTTGGCATTGGTGCACACAAATAGTGTCCAGAAGTTCAGACATGTGAAGTGAGTATACTCCAATACTCCTGTTACTGGAGATGGAATAGGAGTTCAGGGAGGAAGGGGGAGTGCTGGCACACTTGGAGCCTTGCTCCATTTCTGAATCAGTGTTTGCAGAAATCACACTGCTAGCCAGCAGTGTGGTGTCTCTTCCAGCAGTGCTTTTAAGGGTAATGCAAAACCCATCACAGCCTAGTGCCATTGCAGAGTACAACTTGGCAACCTGCAGCATCAATGGGAGCTCCCAGCCTGTTACCAGGGACCAATGTCCAAAAATACACCAAAGGCCTAAATATTCCTACACGCACTGAATAGTACTCCATACTTATAGTTCCAGCCTCCAAATGCAGCATTTGGGAGGAAGCTGCTGGGTTCATTTTCTCGAGACAGGAAAAACATATTTCCAAACAGGTTTTAGCCCAGCTTGTTCAGTCTGCCCCGAACAGATTCCCAGAAAAGTTGCATCATGACATCTCCTGCTGGATTCAAAGCCAAAGCCATGCACTCATTATGTTCCCTGCCTTGGAAGGACACAGCATGGGAAGCAGGTGCAGGACAAACTGCATACCAGAATTTTGCTTTTACTTTTTTTAACAATACCCACAATGGAGGCAAGGAGGGGGAAAACCAGATCCGTCCTAACAACCTTTTTGATATTTGGCTCGAATTATCAACATGAAGAGAGAAAAACTACTTTCCAAATTATATGCACTGAAATGCTTCTGCCACTGAGCCCTCATTAGTGGGATATGCAGAAGCCCTCACAAGTGTACTCATTTCAGACAGTGAAGAGCTAATAAATTATCTTCCCTTGAAACTAATACCAAACTAGAACAAGGGAGGGTTTTTCATAAGCATTAGATTAAAATGGAACAAGAGCAATACTAGTTTCAGATGAATTGGTGAACTTTGCCTCACATGCCTCAGGTACAAGTGGAAACACCTGGCTTCAGGAGCATGGTGGGGTTGGGGTTGTTAGGTACCTTGCTGCTCTATTGAAACATGGATGTTTGTTTTGTGTTCTCACATTGCTGTATGATAGGATGTGTGTGGATGACTCATTTTCTAAAGAAGTTCAAGGCCCTGGAGAAATATTCTGGAATCTTGATTTTGGAGGACATATTTCATTCTGTTCTCAGTTGAAGTACACCAGAACAGGAGTCTTTGAGAACCAGTGAAAAGGTGGTGATTTACTGCTGTGGTGAAACAGGTTGAAGCCCAGTCTCCAATACTTCTTGCACAGGAATTCATAATGGGTAAGACTCTGTTAGTCACCACTCGAAGAAGTGCTTTGATATTTGTTTCGCTTTATAAAAATGTTCCCCTGCTTTTATTGTTTCCTAAATAGCATTAAATATACCCATTTAAGTATGTATTAATGATGCATGCTTTTTTGTAATCTCTTTGATTCAACTGAAGCACTTTAAGAAGCTAGGGAATGATCTTGGGCTCTGCAGCAGGAAAACACAGGAATCAAAATTGTGCAAGAGAAGATAAGGCCAAGCCAGTCATTCCACAGTTTTTTTGTAGGGCCAAGAACAATAATTGGTCTAATAAAAAAAAATGCACCTGTAAAGACATTCTGCTTTTCAAGTTCATTAATATTTCAGTGAGACAAAATGTCTCATCAGCTTGATTGTCCCTGTTCAGGGGTCTCTATACAATGTTCCATTGAGTGCTATGGGTGTACACTCTAGTCTAGGTACATCACTGTCACTTTTAAGCTCCTTGATCATTGTTTTACTTTACAGTTTTCTGTCTTAATTCAGAAAAGGAAACAGAAAGATATTAAGGAAGTTGTTCAAGTAATCTGTGATTATACTCTGTCCTTTCTTGATGATTACTCTGTACATAACCATTATTAGAGCAGAAATTAAGAAAAAACATGCACTTTCCAGTAGTTATATATAGTTGTGCTGCATGTTGGAAGTCATTTATACAGGATAATATTCAGTCTCTACACTCAAGACTATAATCCCTTCAAATCTGACAGGAAAGGACATTCAGAGACAAAACTGCAGAGGAAATAGCAATTCAATAAATATCAATCACTTTTGCAAGTCAGTGCTAAAGTGTTAGCCCAGTACATTAGTACAGTATTAAGGGAAACAGTGCAGTTAGAGTGGCTGAGAAACACTCCCAGGTCTGTTTCAGTGTTCCTAATGAGTAGAGGGCTGAGGATGTATAAGGTATTCTCAAAGCCTGCTTCCTGTGGAAGGAAAATTGCCTTGGCGTAGGATCTCTGCAAGACAGCTGCAGGCTGCTCCCTTGGGAAGCCCTTCCAGGCTCCACCGACAGAGTGAAGCCAAGGATAAAGGCTGCAGGGACATGCTGAGAACTCAACCTTTGCACCACTGCAGATGTTTGGAGTGGCACTATAACCCTCTTGCACGGCCTGTAATGTGGCCCAGGTTTTGAGCTAAATTACATTACAGTTGTGGCATAGAGATAATCAAGTGGACACTTTAACACTGCTCCTTTCCCCACCCCCACCACCACCCTGACTCAGTGAGGTCCATGTGGAGCCTGTGTGATGGGCACTCCTCACAAAAGAGAACTGGGAAGAGATCCAAGTTGCAGCTGACTTAAATTGGTCAGCAGGGGTGATTCTGATGCTGCTTGTGTGTGTCACAGATCTATAGGTGGGTTTTTTCAAAAGCAAAGTGAGGTGGTTGATGTCTTTAGTCTAAGAGGAAAAAGTCTCTTTTAACTACAGAATACTAGTATCTGTTCTCTTTCTTCCCCTGAATGGTTTCTGATGCATCAATAGTTTTGTGATCAATATCATGTTTGTTCCTTTTCCCCACAGGATGGATTGTAGTTTTTGTATATATGAGAAATACCTAGATCTAGTCTTCAAGGAAATCCCAATCACTACGTTTTCAGTAGCCTAAATCACACTGCACTTTGTTCAGCACATTTAAGTCTAGATGTCAAATTTGGCATAAAACCCTTAATGTTAATATTAATTTTACTAGCAGCTAATTTTTATTACTTTAAGCTGCATTTTTATGATTAGGCTAGTATAAAGCCCTCGGGTATGAAAAAATCCCAAGGAATTAGTGATATTTTTCAGGTTTTTAAATTGATACTTTAAGCCCAAGAAATTTAGGAGATATGACAGGAATCTATATAATATTGGTCTACAATAAACCAATTAGACTTTGTTTTTTTATACTTAAGACATGGTGTATACATAATCACTAATATAAGAGAAATTTATCCATCTAATCCTAAACTTAAAATTTTCCTGGAAAATATTTAAACTGTATTACATTTAACTAAACTGGCAGCTTTTCAGCATGCCATGTTTTTGAGAACACAAAGTAAAAGTGTAAACATTTCAAGGAATGTCAATGGATAGTTTTAATTTAACATATCATTTTTCATTCAGCAACTGAAAAAAAAGTTATGTTTACTTTTTCATTGTTAGCATTGCTCAAGCTCTCTGAAAGAACATTTTCATCTGACTCTTTTTTCATAATGCATCAGAATGTTCTGAGTTAATAGATCAAAATATGTCAAAATATCTGCTCTGAAATGTCAGTCAAAAATTGCTGACACAATTTAAAACTTGTAGATTTTATGTATTATCAAGTGTATCTCAAAAGTAATTTTCACAAAGCCCTCCTTTTTTTACAAATTAGAAGCATTTCTTTAGCATGTCCTTGAAAGCTTTGTTCCCTGCTGCTGAAGTACAGTCTGCCTTGTTCACCTAAAATGAGGCAAAACTTAATTTATGCCAAAGAGCTGGCATGCATTGACAAAGACTTCAACTAATTGGAAAGAATTCAAAGATTTTTCTGTCATGAAGTAATTTTAAAAATAGAGAGTTTGTCACACATATTTGGACAGACAGCAGTAGTAACACTTTACTTGAATATGTTCATTTAAATGCATATTCAAAACAGGGAAACTGGAACAATTGTACATCCTTTTTGCAGGTATTTTGCATAATTTATGTTAAATTGAGTTGGAGAGTGGGCAGATCTGGATTAGAGTTTGAATAGCTTACAATCAGGTACAAGATGAAAGGGGAGTCAAGTGTAACAGAATTTACATTTTGGGTGGTTTGGAGGCTATGAGTTCTACAGTGTGGAACTTAAATTCAGAGAATCAAGGTAGGGCAAAGGAGTGTCCAATGCAAGTTGCTCTGAAGAAACTTTATTTTATGTTTTATTTACTTTGAGTAAGGCATCACTGTTCCTCATGAGATTACTATCTAACTCAAGGTGGGGTTTTTTTGCTGTAAACGTTATGACACTCAGAGATCTGAAAGAAAAGACAAATTTCATCAATGATGTTACTCAATTTCAAAGAAAATGTGAAATCAGTTACAGTGCACAGGTGAGATAAAAATGAAGATTGAAAAGGTTTACAACTGCTTCACAAAGTGTGGAAAAATACTGAATGAACAAGTCATTAAGGGATCTATTATAGAATTAGAGATCCATGTAGAACAATCAGACCAGATTAGATCCTGCTGTATGGATCAGATTTAGTTGTAAGCTTGTGGCTAAAGTGACAAGTTGTCCTCATTCAGACAATTAGTTTGACAGCAGAGGTAGGTGACAGCAGAGTTGCACTTTTTTTGATGCCAAGATTTTAATTTTTGACTCAATAAAAACAGTCTTTGGACTACTCATTTTATGACTAACTATTTGGGAATTTATCATTCTCTTTTACCCTAGAGTGATACAGCTGAGACTTGACTTCGACATGATGAAAAAAGTAAAAATCAGACTGTACTACAGGATATTTCAAAGTAGAATTTAAGCTTAAAAGAACCAGCAAAAAGATAATGTTCATTTAAAGAAAAAGTTGGGTAACAAGATTGAGGCTGAGAAATGACCATGCCATCATACTTAAAGAAATTAAATGGCCTTTGTGCTTTATATGTGCATGTCATATCCTATAGAAGTGAATCTTTATGCCTGAATGCTGTTTTTCTCCTCCCAGGAAAAAAAAAAAAAAAAAACCAAACAGCATGACATCCATTTAACTGGATACACAGAGAATTTTTCAGAAACCTGCACTCAGCCTACCAAGATGACTGGTGCTGTCCCCTGGAACAAAATGGGTATAATCCTTGAACAACTGGCCAGCTTCTAACATGGGTGAGTGCTGAGCATAGAGGGTTTGTGTCACAGAAGCCAGAAACACAGTGTGGGAAGGAGCACTCTACTGCACCACATCGTGCTTCCCTCCTGTGAAACTGTGAGGGCAGAATTCCTGAAACCAGGATACATTTTCTTCTTTTTTATTACAAGATACAGAAGTGTTTCATTGTTGGAAACCTGTCCACTCAGCCCCAAAGATTAGAAATAATGGCATCAAGGAAAACCTTATTTCCCTTTCCAAAAGGTCACAATCCCTTGAAGCAGGAAGATATGCTAGAAGTAAATAATCTGAAATTGAAGGTAGCCATAGAAAAAGACTATGCTTTGATTTTCATACTCTCAAGGGGAAGAAGGGAGATGGGATCTGCTTAAAGATCTCATTAAATGTTAATGGTTGCCTTATAAAGCCAAAACCTCTATGTGGTATTCCAGGCTGAGTTATTTTAGGGATAATCTCACTCAAAAGAAAATATAACCTGTATGCCAAGTAGTAAATCTTGTCAATAACTTATGATAGATGTAGAAAAAGGAAAGGGTTTATACTTTGTTCATGTTTATTGGAAGTCCCTGTTGAAATCTTTTACATTACTAAACCTCTGGATAAACTTAATCTGTAATCTGGCAGATGTGGAGAGGAAGCAGAGCAGTTTTGGCGTAAAAGCGATATTCTTGACATAAAAAGAGTTCCTGTTTTATGGAAGATACAAAATATATAAATACCTGTCTGGGATACAGAAAAGGTTAATATTCATGAACTTGAGCTGCAACAGAATTAATGATAGGCTCATCAGTTTAATAATGAAGTGTTTATAGAGCGTATCATTTTGGGAGCAGCACCAGGAGAAAAATGTGACTTAAACACGACCTTTTTGCTGTTTCTCAGTTGCCGGAACAACAGAGTAATTTATTCCATCCCTCTCTTAACTTTAACACGCTCTCCATCATAAATCTGGCCACATCTGTTGGCTGGCACACAGGGACTTTTTGTCAGCCTGAAAAATGCCAGCTCCTCTTGTGCAGGTATATGAAGCATGCTGTTTTTTCTCTCTGCTACTGTGCCTGTAGTCACAACCCCCAGGGGCTAGCTAAATGGACTGTATTTCCTGCTGCTTTCATCTATGGAGGCACGTGACTTAAAGAGATAAGCAAACTTTCACAATACCTTTCTAGCAAAATACCCTGGTGTTTCTGAGTGTTGCACTTTGGGCAACTACACTGTCATTTTTCTTCCCTAATTTAAAGAAATATCATTTGTAACTGTAAGATGGCATTTGAAAAGAGGGAACATTCTATGTAGCAGCCAGCTAAGCCGCTCACACCTTTAAATAAAGTGAGAGAAGAGCTATTTTCCAGCTTGTGACTGAATTTCCAGTCCTATTGCCAGTGATTCCCATTTCTGAATCATCTTTGTCAGGAAAAGACTTCATTTGCTGAATCAATTTGTACTGCTCTAAATCTACATTGAGTGTTGTTCAAGCAGGCAGCATTATTTTATACGCTCCTGTGCAATTAGCTGAAACATGGAGGTTATCACATTTAAAAGGAAAAAAGTACAATAATTTCTTCTTAACAAATAATTTTTTTTTTTTGAACAATGAAGGAGCATCACAATGTTTCTTTGTATTTTGCCATCTACCTTTGTACCTACACCTGTTCTTTACAAGAGAATAATGATGTATCAGATCGGAAAAAAAGTAATTTTGAAATCACACACTGTATTTTAAAAGTATATTGGAATGAGTTTGCAAGGCTTCAAAGTCAAGGGTTTAAATCAGAGGTGAAGAAGTTGCCTTTACAACTCTCATTTAGTTCTTTTTTCTTATACATTTCATTATAATATCATATATTTGATCACTATTTCATTGTGTTTGGAGGATTGAGCTTGCCCATTAAAAAGCAATTTCCTATGGTGACCAGAACCTTTGTTACTGTGGTCTTGTTAGAAGCTGCCTAAAATACAGAATTATGGATCTATTTGTGGATGCCTCCCATGAAGTCAGTAGAATACAGAATTATTACCCAGACTAGCACAAATGAACCAAAGTGTCCAACATCAGAGCAGCTCCATTGTCTCAGGTAGTGCTGAGATTTTTCAAAGCATAGATTTGCACTTTCAAAGTGTGAAAATGTTCTCCTGTGATTTGCCTGCAGTTCTGCAGATTGATTTTGGACTTGATGATCTTAAAGGTCTTTTTCCACACTAAATGATTCTCTGATATGCTCATGCCCTCATTGGACACCTGGAATAAGTAAAGGATCAGCCATAGATGCTGTACATTGAGTGGCAGTGGGTTTTATATTTTTTTTTAGGGTGGAATTGTGTTGCCATGATTGACACCATCCTTCCTGGTTTGTTTCTTTCCAGGAGATAGGTAATCTTATACCTCATTCACTTGATTCCATACAGCTGCTGCCAGGGGTGAGGCAAGTGCAAACAAACAAATTACATTTTCCTTATGGATCCCACAGAACACAGAATGATGCAAGAGTCCCCAGGGTGGGGGGTGAGCTGTGCCATATGAATCAAAGTTTTGCATAGCAATATAAGGATGGAACTAGGCTGCTGCCTGCCACATGAATTATGAGTTTTCTAACCTCTTGAAGTGGGATTTTGAAACTGCAATAAGACAGCCTTTATAATTCTTACAGTAAAAGAAGGTATTCTTGAGATGCTGTTACAGGAATGGAATATGAAACAGGAAACATCACCAGCATCTTTTTACATACAAACAAACCAGGGGTCCTAGGGTATTTTTTCATGTGTTTTTTGCAAAGACACAAGAGAAAATGACATCCTTGATTACAAACACCAGTTTTGGCACCAGTTTTTCAGCTGCATTGTAGAATAAACTGATTTGTGTGGGCAGCAACTGAAATAACATTGACATTTGTTTGCAAGGCAGAAAGAGAACATTTGCAGGTTAAGATGTGTTTTCTCAAACAATGCAAATGAGCCACAGTCATTCTTGCTATTTGCATTTTAAGTGTTTGTGAGATTGATACTGACTGGTCCTGTTCTCTCAAACCCTTCTGTTATGTTCCTCTTTATTGAAGGTCTCTGCCACACAGTAAGGGAAGAGTCCTTTCACAAAACTTCATGCTCCTGAGGACATAGTAGAGTTGCCCCAAACTGCACAGGCACAATGGCTTAGATTTCTAAAGGGAAAGTACTCAATTTACATGTTGAGAAGCACATGTGACAGGATTTTCTGCCAAGATGACCCTGAAGACTCTCTGATCTTCAAGGCAGACTTGTCATTTTATATGTCACACAGCTACCCAGCCAAAACATCAAATGAGACTGCAGCAAGCTTCAGTAGTTTGGCTTTATGTTCCATTTTAATATCCAGCACATCTCCAAGATGTCTTTGGGGAATATCAACTATACCTGTCAGATGAAAACCTGAACTCCTAGGAGCAGATTTGGTATGGAGCAAAGACTTAAGCCAAAACCCAATAAAGTTAGTGATAGGCTTTTGATTTCTCAGTTTAAAGATAGATTTCCAAAAGCTATTGCACAGCTCTTTTAAATCAACACATACAACCACACCCTGTCACTAGCAAAGGGTTAATCATGCATCTGCATGTTCCAGGGCTTTGCTCAGTCTGTCTTTGAAAGTGGCATGTCAGGCAGCTTCATTCCACCTGCTGAAATGGGGCACATGTTGGGGGGACTGAAGTGGGCAGGTAGGAGAGATTTATTTGCCTTCACAGAATCTTAAGATCTAGTACAGTAGATCATATACTAGGCTGGAAGCAAATTGTGCTGTAATAACTTGATTGCTAAGAAAAATAATTACAGTATCACTAGACGAAGAGACATGAAATAAATTAGTTAATTACATGCCCACCTACCTCTGTGCTAAGCATGATACATCAAATTTAATTTATCTATGCTTATTATAGGTACAATACAGCTCTATGGAATACATTATAGACTAAATTATTTTGCAATCTATTTCATGTTGTACCTTTTTAAAATTCTGCTCTCACTCTAAATTGTCTGGATCATAAAAATCACAAGGATGAGGAATACCAATAAATAGGACTAAAGTAGAATGTGCATGTGCAGTTAAGAGTGAATATTCAGAAACAAAATCAGTGTACTATTCTGCCTCCATTAACAACTTTATGCATTATCTAAAACTGGAGTTAAGCAGCATCTTAACAATGAGGCGTATGAATCATATTAACTCAGAAAATTTGGTGTGCCCCAGACTAACCTACCGTAAATGTAAGACATAGCAATAGGAGCACAAAATAACAGGTACTTTGTGCTATCTCCTTAAGTGGCCTATTGGTGCATGCATTTTTAAATTACCACATTCTGAGGTGACATTGATGAAAAGACCAGTCTTTAGGTATTTCTAGGGTGTCATTCCATTCCTTAGAAATCAGGCAGCATCACTGATTAGTTCTGCTGGGGGCTCTGCCTACCTTCCCTGGACTTCAGTAATTCCTTGAGCTTGTTTTCAAAATTGAAATGGTTTGAGAGCAGGCCTGGCTCTCAAATCCATATGAAATATCAGTTTCTGTATCCCAGTGACATGATTTCCCCTCATGACTGCTGCACTCTCAATGACACCACTCATTGCTCTTGATAGTGAAGAGTATGTTGCACTGGGTTTTTAATTTTACTGCTTCCTTGTTATTTTACACAATGTTGGTATAAATAATAAAAAACAACTTCTCACATATGGTTTAACTGGTTAAATTGATAGATTCCATTCCTTTTTTCTGATTGTTACAGAAGTTGCATTTGTTTAAAGTTCTTGAACTGGGGTACAAAGTACAATTATCTCACAGTTTGGGGGAAATACCACATTATGAAAAGCAGAAATATATTTAGTTCTACAGTTAGACAGAGAAAACCTTTTTTTAGGCAAGCTTTACATTTCCACTAGTCATTTTTTCCAGTGATATGAAATAGTACACTGAAATCCCTGTAAAGTCCTGCCAGAGGGAGAGAACTTCTGTATTTCTACAGCACTGTGAGCTTTCACTGCATGCTGTGTCTATCCTATGGACAGATCAGTTTGATCATGTAGCACGTTTTGCTTCAAACCAGCATAAAATTAATGAAAGTGATAGTGGCCTTCAATTTTCAGGAGGCTGGTGTGTTTTTGGAATACTCCTGGGTAACTATATGCGTTTCCACACAGTGCCTAAACAAGGTTCTATTTAGTCCTCTGTTGCAGCTGTTTTTCATTTTCATCTTGCAGATGCTCTCTTGCTTACAAGGCAGCTTAGTCAAAAAGCTGTGTTGACTCATAAGACCAAGATGTACAACATCCAGTTTGATGGAAAAGTGCATAACCCCTTTATCATCCGCAGGGCAAAAAGCTTGCAGGGGGAGAAGATTCTAGGTCCAGAAGTAGTGTCAAAGCTCCCTTTTTCTGTGGAGCACAGTTGAGTATTAAAAGCCAAAAAAATGTGCTTATTCATCTTAATATTATGGAAAATTCTGGTGAGTCACTGCATGGGCGAGAGAAGTGGTTTGGTTTAGTTTAGTTATTACTGTTTGTAATTGAGTTCTCAAGATGGAAACAAAACAGAAATAATACAGAAGATTCCCTAAGTGTTCAGGAGTTAAAGAGCAGGAGAGTATTTACAGGCACATCCCTGAACCAGTCAGTTCTTAACACTGAATAAATGTGCCTAAGACAAAAAGAAGATGAAATAAAACAGACAAAAAAAAAAAAAAAAGAGAGGAAATCTTAGTCTTTCCCCATCCTCCCTAGAGCCAGGAGTCGGAATAATGGAATTTCCCTGGTGGGGAAACAAAGACATAATGTCTAATTGCTCGGACATAAAGACTCAGAGGGAGAGCACGCAGTGGCCAGGAGAGCGGAAGAGCACTGACCCAAACGGTCAGAGAGAGAAGGAATCCCAGTTCAGAGTATTCACAAACAGTTCAAGAACCCAAGCACAGCCAAAAGGCGGCTCAGGAGTATTGAGGCAAAGCGAGCAGACTAGTTGCTAGCCTTGTTTTTATACATTTGTCTATCTGAATGCACACAGATATTCTCCAGCTGACTAAGGAAAGGCAAAACTTTTTAATCTAATTTCCTTTTGTCTTCAATCCATATGTACTCTCATAAATACTGAGATCTCAGGGCAGATTTGCTCAAACTTCCAGGGAACAGGAAGAACAAGCCTGGATAATGCAAGTCTAGGACAGGGCATACAATTCTGATAACTGTAAGAAACAGGGAATTCATTGCCTTCAGTGTATGCTACAGGAAAAGCAGGAGCTAAAAGCTATTATTGAGAAAGCACTTGGCTGTTGGAGTGGCTCATATACAGAGCAGACTCACAATTCCAGCCAGTGGGAACCCTACAAGCTTGTGAAAGAGGACAGTTTGTATCAGGAGATAAGAAAAAGTTATTCCCAGTAAAGGATTCGCTGAACTCCATTCTTCCTGTTATTCCCAAACTTGACTTCTCCTGAAACTTGAGAACTCTTGATTCATGTCAATAATCTTCAAATCAGTTGCCAGTTCCTTCCTGGGGAAAGCAAGCCCCTCCTCAGGGAGTAGAAGTTTCTTTTCTCCTTGATAAATTTCTGGTATGCACATGACTCAAATGCAAATTCTCTTTTTATCTTCTGAACACCCCAATATTTAGACATCAGCATTTGAGGGAATAAATGTAGATTCTCAGCTTTACTTTCAGTTTTTTAAGGCAAACAGACAATATAGCATGGAGAATACCAAATCCCAGAAAAAGCAGAGAACTAAAAGAGATCAGAAAAGAAACCATGTAGGTCTTTCTGAAATGATAATATTTTACTAGAAGGATATCCTTGAGTCAGGAGGACACACAAGGGTACTGGCAGTGTAGAGAGTCAAATCATACAGGCTTTTAATAAGGAAGTAATTACGTGTTTAGGGGTTTTTTCAGAGTGCTTTATAAACACTAATTATGACTTGTTCCTAAATTTTCCAGGTGAATAAACAGAACTAGGAACAGATTAGACAGCTTGCTAACCTTTGTGAATGAGTCAGCAACAAGCTTAATAGCAGGTCTTTTGAATTTTTATTGATTATTGCCCTGCTTAACACCTTAGTGTGGAGGACACTGAATACCTATGAGGCAAAGGAAAGTTACTTTAAAATATTTATTGGAAAGGTACTGACCAGTTTAGATAAGGGTGCAAGCCTTCAGTACCTTTAGTTTTATTTTAAATTTGCCCTTCACTCTCAAGAAATAAAAATGAAGTTGGACTCTGTTTAACTGGAAAAGAGGAGCCCTCTTTGATATGTTTACATGCCATTAGTCACTGCATCTGGGAGGTAAGTTGCCCTTGGCTTTCTGCATCAGTCCCCAGTGTAAGACAACTGCTTTCCCAATGCCAGGATTCCGCAAGCACAAGGGCCAGCCCTCCACTTCTCTTGCATTTCTCCCTCCCCTGCAATCTCTTCAAAAGATCCTGTGCACTAGAAGAGCCAAGCTAATTATTTTAAAGGTTCCAATGGTTTATTTTTCAGAAAGATTCTCAGACGTATGAATCACCAGGAATAACCGTAGTTCAGGAAAAACTTCTGGGAGTTGGATGCAACTGCTGACACTTGGTCAGAATCAATTATATGGGACCTGGAGGCAAAGGGAAGGGGAAAAGCAGAGCTTTGCAGTGCCCTTTGAGCACACAGGAAAGCCAAGGAGGCCTTTTAGCTCAGCTTAGTGACAAAACACCAACCCCAACACAAACCAAGGTCTAAGCCTTTGACCCTGATTTCAATATCTTTGTGTTAAAACAGAATTGACATGCATTTATGCTGAACCCTTCTTTGAGCAAGAGCTTTGCTGAAAGGAGAATAAGTTTGGTTATTTTGTTGCATTTTTGCTTTTCTACTTTTGAGTGATTTTCTCAAGCTTTTATAGTGGTACAAGCTAAGCTTTCATCTTTAGTCATACAAACTTTATGCCTCTAATAAAAGTTCAAGCAAAAAAGGGTAGCTTTAATATTGAATAAAACCAGCAAAACTAGAACACAGAATATCTGTGGCACCAAAGTATGCTTCAACACAGAACAGAGTATTCACAGGATCTGTCGTAACACTATATGGAATCAATTTCTGCCTGGCAAGGAAAATAAAAGTATAACATTTCTTGTGTGAAGATTTTTCCACATTCTCTCCAATAGTGTGTGTCATTAGGTACATCTGTAACAAAAACATCACTTACAGCAGGCTAGGAAAGAGAAACCTTGGCTCACTTACCATATTACTTCATCTCTAGGGCTTGCCCTGGTGCACTTTTCCAGTAACATGATATTTGGATAGATTCTGCATTGTCTTATATAAAAGAAGTTACTATATTAGCCATCTCCCTGCACTCTATGACTTATCTGTAATTGTTTCATTTGGCTTACAAAGTTACATCCAGTAATTTTATAATAATGTACAGATTAGACCATGTAAAATCAGTTATACTTATTTATATATCTGATTAATTAACAGTTTTTCTTTGTTTAGGCTTTAAACTGTAATCCAGTGGACTGAAGATTTTGCTTTGGGAGTTCTCATTTGTGGTTTTATGGTAAATTATAAATTACCTCCTAGTGTGACTATATATTTTCATTTATAATTGTTTATGAAAAATCCAGTTGCAATTATAAAATGTTTTTAAACATTTTCACTGCTATAATGTTATTTCATACTCATGTTAATCTTAAAGTTTTAAAAGCAAATATAAGTCAATTTTGTGTATTTCAAAAATTAGAGAACAGATTTGACCTTAAAACACCCCACCCATTTTAATGTTTTCTCCCAAAGACTCAGCAGCAGCCAGTATCATACTTTGCTGAAATACATTATGTACTTATGAGTCACTTGCTTTGTATTTAATTCAGTAAGGAGGAAAAGCAGAATTAAATTTGAGAGAGGGACTAAGCATTTTGCACAGAATACCTGTCAGATCTCACCCTCAATAGGACTCATCTGTGAATCTTTAGTGAGAGAAGGAAGTTGTGACAAGAGTAGGATTTAAACCATTTAGCACTTCCTGTGGTTGATTTTAAGTAACTCCATGGATGCTGTGACAGGATGCTGTGAGCCCTGTTCTTACAAGCCTTAGTTAATCTTGATTTGTATTTCAGAATTCTTTAACACTTACTGTGCAATGGAAGAGCAAATACCAAGGTGTGCAGGACCCTCTGCTGCAGGGAGGTCAGGCTTTTGCAGCATTCATTACTCATGTTTGGGTGGGGAAGAGTTGACCTGCCTGTAAACAGCAGACTTCTGTACTGGTAAGGTGTGAAAGCCATTTTAGATTACTTCATGTATAGTAAGTTGGCTGTCTTTCTTTCCACCCATTGCTTGTACTTGTTTATACTCTGCAGTGAAGGCTGAGCTTTTTTTTCTCTGAGAATTCATACTGTAGGAAATCAATTTCTTGTCATGCAGATTTCCTTATGTTCAAAGGAAACTCCAGATAACACTTTTCAGCTGACACCAAGGCTTACTGCAGTAAGCTAACAAAATTTCATAACTACATAATGTTGTAAGAGCTTGCTCCAATAAATCAGACTAATCAGACTCTGAAACTTGCTTTCCCCTCATGTATATGGGCCAAGATGGCAGACAATTTGCAATTTCTATTTGTATTTGAAAGAAAGGTACCCTGCTGGCCTTGAATAAGGGTGAAATGAGACCTTTTGATTCCATATGCCTGTATAAGTTGCTATCAGAATGAAAGAGAAAAAATATTTTTAGTCCAATTTCTACAATAGTAGATAACAACATCAGGACATTCTAAGGAAAAAGCCAGTACTGAAAGCCAGAGAAATAGAAACCCAAGAGAATTAAATTAACTGTTTCATAGGAGACCATTGAGTTTCTAAGCTTATCCTACTGCAGAGTAACTGTCCATAACTACATTTTATTATATTAAAGAGCAGAATAGATCTACCCAATCTTCCTTCTTCACAAGTGCAAATGCTCATGTGTCATTATTGAGGGAACATTAGAACTATGCTACTAAGCACCTGATCTTTGAGATTTCACAGTCAAAATTTATCATCTTTAAAATCTTGCTGTTTCCTGATAACTATCACTTACACTGAAATATTCACCCCTCTGGAGCTGCCCCCAAAAAGAAACCCTTGGAATAAATGGGAGTGCATGTAGTGTTGTATTGTCTCTGGTCCTACTGAGAGTTCTGCTGACATTATTGAAGATCTTCTGTGCAAGCACAGACTGGTAATACCAGTGTTTATGGAATTCGCTGTTTCTTATGCCAGAAATGATGACAAAATTCAAGGTGAGTTCAGTTTTCACAAACTGCATCTTTTCACCCATTCCCATGGGTAGTTCTAAGCTGGCCTCTAGCACTTTCAAAAACCCCATGATAATTCAAGATCTCTCAAAGTAACTGAAGAAAACTTGAAAAAATGTTGTAGCTTTTGTGCACAGGCAGGTCTGATAAATTCATTGTCCTGAGCAGTCCATTTCAGAGCTCACAGGAGGATACAAGTGCAATACCAGTCTCATAACAGACAATGGGAAATATTTGTTACTGCTGAGCCCTGCATATGTTGTGTGCATTTCAAGTCTTACCAAGGATTTGGTTCCCATGACTTGGATTCTGGATTTAAGAGGCAATGTGACATATGGTTTTTAATATCTCCCCAACAGTGTATGATTTCCATGAGTTCAGTATACTTGTCACTTTTAATCCAGGTTTTAAGAAGAAAATTAAATTTCATGGTAAAAAAATAAATGATGGAATGCTTGAATCTTTTAACTTGGAAAGGAATTTGCAAAAATAGTTTCCATTCTTCCAAATTTTAAAGGAAAAAAAGTGTCATAGAGGAAAAATTGGAGAGATGAAAAGCCAGCATGTACTTCTGCATGGATTGTCCGGCCCCAAGCACCTAATCAGTGATTTATGTAATAGTGAGGCTTGTGGAAATCATTGTTCTTGGGCAGTAGCAGGACCAGAGCTGCCAAAGGCTGGTGTAATTAATACCACATTTGTGCCCAAACCTGTCTTTCAACCCTGCGTAACCCCACTGTAGTCAGTAGCAGAGTATAGCATATAGTTCTGCAGTAAATAGGAAACGTGATCTAGACTTATTCATCCCTAAAGATGATCCAGCTGACTGGTGTCTGCCAGTCAGCTGGAAGGTAACTTGCACTGTGTTCTGCCTCTCCACATGCCACATCCTGAGCAACTCTTAATTCTGGAGCCTAAGTTAGTTTGCGTGTGTAATTTGTTCTTGGTTTTCTGCCTGTTTATGTTGCTGTGATTCTCAAACTGCCCATTAAGCCATGATAACAGAAACAAGAATATCCTCCCCCTGCCTCTTGCCTCTCTCTGTGTCTCTCCCACAACTGCCAGAGGAAGGACAGTGAAGTAAATAGAGGGCTAGGACAAGCCATCTCTGCTATTAATAATAACACTGAGGACTGGGGAAAACAGCTGCTCTAGAAACTTCTGGCTGCTGGATTAAGTCAATATGTGCTCCCTCTATCCACATTTATGTAAAATGCTGCTTCTCAGAGATGTCATCTCAGAGCTTAGAGGGGTCCAATTACACAAAAAAAGTTCTGAAAGTTTTCCTGTCTTCTTTTGCTATGACGTTTATTTATCCCCTGTTTGTTGAAAGGATACTTGGGGCAGGTTTATCACATGTGTGAGTAACAACCATCCTCAGCTGCTTCATTAGTGCTGGGGTACTGGGGAGGAGGGAGTTAAGAGGTGAGATCAAAGCAGCTGGGATCTATCAAGCAATCAGGGCCCTCTGCCAAGGGAAGAGAAGGAACTGGGGCTTTGATCCCAGGAAGAGAGGGCTGGGGGTCAGGAAGCATGAAGTAAGGTTGAATCTGTTGCCTTTGGCCCTGGCTTTCAGTAGGCTCCTCACCCTTATAGGTAATGTTTCTCTTGTAATTAATTTTATAACTTTCTATGTGTTTTTGCTGTGGTTTTGATTCAAATTTACCAGTGTGGCAGTAGCGATGATAATTGCTAAGAGAAGCTGTGATGCAAAGCAATGTCTGCATTGTGCAGACACATGAGGTGACATGATGGGCAGGCTTGTGCTAGGCTGAGTGCTGGCCTACGTCAGTGAGAGGCTGGCCAGCCTGAGCTGAAATTTGGGGCTTAAGGATGTCTGTCTGGACTGCAAGATGTTTGAAACGTCACTAGTTTACCCTTGGTGAAGACAAGCACCTAAATGCTAATGCCTTCCTTTGGATTCTGTAGGTTTAAAACCCTGCAGCTTCACTCTTCTGTCATTAAGCTCCAAAAAAGTCGTGATTTTCTGCCCTTGTAGGCAAGCCAGCAACTTAGTTTGGCTAGCAGAAGTTCTTGGTTTGGTTTGTGTTTTGTCATCTGGTTTTTTTTCAGTCTGATTCAGGGTAGCCTTGCTGGGGTTTGTTATGGCAAGCTACAAAATGGGTGGGACTCCAGCATCAGCCATCTCCAGAGGTGCAACGTTGGGTTCAGTGAGTGGCACTCGATGGATTTTAGGTAGGCAAATCTCCAGAAAGCAGGGTACAGGATCTTCTGCACTTGGGTAGGGTTTGGCTCCTTGGTGTTATTGTTCATTTTGGTCCTCTCACAGCTGCAAGAAGCTGAAGGTGCTGAATAAGGCCTGAGTAATAACTCTAATGAACAGTTGAAATTAAGAGTTTTCTTTATTTGCTTTGTGAAACTCATCAGTGCTCAACTCATCAGAACTCACTCCTGAAAATTAAGAAGTTGTGCTATAGAGGAAAAGATCCAGCTCTGCTGTGCTTTTAGTGAAGACATCTACCTTGACAGCATGATAACCTCAAATGATAAGCACTGTATTTCTTAAATTGTTGTGTTTTACCTTGTCAAGAGGTAAGTTTACTTCTGAAGAAACATCTCCAAACATCTTGTAGTTTTAATATTCCTTTTATCTTCGCTTAAACATATTGAATACTTGCTTGTGCAAGTGTACTCTTTAAGATAACTGAATGAAAATCAATAAATTCCTTGTTATGTAATTTATTCCCCTCACAAGTAATTCAAAGCCATCAATTTTAATTTTTTTTTTTTTTTACTTTATCTCCAGACTCTGTATTATTACTATTTTTTTATTGAATAATTTTGTTTTGGATAACGTGAGGGGGAAAAAATGAAGTAATTTTGTTCAATGAAAAGGAGATATAATTATCTTGACACTAGTATAAATATTTGTACCAATGTAGCTGTGAAGAGTTTTGCTCTACCAGGATAATTACACGGTAGAATTTATAGTCTTCTTGGAAGAGTAGGATTCTTTTAACAGAATATTCATTTCTCATAATTTTCCTTCATTTTTAATATATTCATGTGATAAAAGGATCTATTTGTTCATGCATAGCAGTGTAATTGCTGTTCATGTACTCTGGATTAAGAGGTCTTCCCCTGGGGAGCAGAGTATGTTCAGGTGAGATAAAATGAGACGTTATCTTCACATTTGCCATGAACTGACACTATTCTGCATCATAGCTTTCACAGAAATTAAAAGATGCAAAACATTTCTTCCTCCAGCACTTCTCCCTTTAGGCTTCTGCTGCTTGATAGAGGTGGAATTCAGAGTCCTTCCGAAAACTGGTTTTATGTACAAATTGTATGCACAAATCCTTTGCATGATGTTTCTGACATAGCCTGGACTTTGTAACTTTTTCAGTCTTCCATCAAAAACTGCATTGGAAAGTTTTCCCCAGGAACAAACCTTTGCACAGGATTACAAAAGAAACATAACTGTAGCTGTTCAATTGTATTTATTCTTCCTACTTATGGCCCTACAGCAATTCTGTAAAACCTATGTGGTCTCTATAGGTTTTTGTTTTGTGCTGATGCTCAGAAGCATGTGGTTTGAACCAGATCACTGCATGTGAGATGGAGACATTCTGGAAGTGTGTGTGCATGACAGCAGTCTCAGTGGAATATTTTGGCACAGGGATGGCTATTCATCTGTTGAGCATAACACTGGGACAGTCATAAGCGAGAATCAGTGTAGAGGGAATGAAGGCAAAAGCAAAGTGATGAACTTTGCACTTAGGGCCGTGAGCTCTGGAAAGTAACAAGCTTTCTGTTTCTTCAGAATAATACACTGCCATCAATCATGTATGGCTCTTCCCCTTGGGTTATTAATTTTCTAATAGTTTTCTGAATTATCTTACTATAGCAGCTTTGTGGGTTTATTCTTTTTTTTCCATTATATTGTCAGATAAGTCCTTAAGCCAGCAACAATGAACACAATGCTTATTGTATTTCTTGTTAACAGCTTTGATCCCTTCATGCACTGAGAAAAAAAAATAATGAATAGGACCTTTGCATAGAAAATTTCAAAGGGCTTTAAAAATTATTGGATTTCTCGGTCAATTAAAAGCTAATTACTTCATAAGTCAATGAAAGAAATATTTTCTGGTTTTATCCCAGCCCATTCTCTCTGTACACTCAGTAGTGCCTGATTGACAGACTCACTCAAATTGACACTTTTGACTGGAAATAGAGGGCAGAGTCCACACTTCAAACCCATGATGAGGATGGGTGGCAGCAAGGAAATTTGCTTCATTAATGAGTAAGGAAGACATTAATGCCTTGTATAGAGTCATAGACTCATTTATCACAAATATTTGAGAATATATGAAAATTGTTGATGATGTTGAGGTTGACTTTGTAGCAACTATCAAGTGCAAGAATACAACATCTTCAAATCGTGCAGCTGGCACCAATTCATCCTGACATGAATTAGGATGTACTCAGAGTCAACTGTGAATTGACATTTGCTTATCAATAGAGGATCAGACACCAAAATATGAGGGCAGAACTACTCAAATCTGGAATATATCTTGTTACATATCTGGAGATTCCTAAATGAAGTCAGACTTTCTGCCTAAGGGGATTACCCCAAATGGGAAAATCACACTTCATTTGTGCAGTCATATGATTAAAAGAAAATATTCCTTAATTTGAACCAAGACAGAAATTCTTTACTAGATTCCAAGGGGGATATGGATATAGATAAAATAGTCTGCATAACAATTCACAGTAGAAAAATTAATGGGGGGAAAAAAGTTTCATTTGTGTCATGGGATGTCAAGTACAAGAGTAATGTAGCATTTTCTTTCACTCTCACAGTTGTGATGTGGCAATCTGCTAAGTTATCTGTTAAATTATCTGTTAGATAAATTATTTGTTCTGAAACTTTTGACAACAAAAATTTGAATGTTTCTAGTTTATTCCTGCAGCCAAAGCACACATAGTGGAGTTAGAAGTGCATATAAAATCAACTTTTTTGCTCTTCCAGTATAACGAAAGAATAGCATTGCATAATGCTGACAATAAAATAACCTGAGATATTTTGTTTTCCTGTGATGTCAGGTTAAGGATTTGATTCTCCCCTTAACTTGGACCAGTTGCAGCACTGGGAGGTTAACAATACAGGCTAAAGTACTTTCTGCTACAAGGAGATAAAACACCAGAATGCAATTTGAGTCATCAGAGCTTTAAATAAGTTGCAGTCTTGGGGTATTGATTTTCCTTACCTCTCTCCCATAAGATTGCACCTGCACTGGGATGTTTGTGCAACTTGTGTTGCAAAAATCTCATGGGTCTTTCTTAATGTTGTCATCGGGGTAAAAATGATTGATAGGCTGCAATAGAAGGAAGGGAAATGCAGATAATTACTTTTGTCAGACGTAGGCTTTCATGAAATATTTCTACACATTTTGTGCTGTTTATATTTTAAAAATATACATTTTTAGGTCAAAATGCTTTTCCCCTTTCCAATTGTGTGGGGTGAAATATTTTGCTACTTTCTTCTGGAACCTGAGCAAAGAGCATCTCTGTTCAAGAAAAAAGCAGCATCTCAATGTCTGATACTCATATGATGTTGTTCAAGGTTGTAACAAGGGGGGGAGTTGGTCTGTTCTCCCAGGTAACAAGCAACAGCACAAAAGGGAATGGCCCCAGGATGCACCAGGGGACATTTAAATTGGATATTAGGAAAAAATTCCTTCAGTGAAAGAGTGGTCAGGCCTTGACCACAAGGCCTGGGACAGTGAAGTAGTGGAGCCACCATGCCTGGAAGTGTCCAAAACACATGTAGATGTGGCCTTTGGAGACACAATTTAGTGATGAACATGACAGTGTTAGTTAACAATTGCACTCAATGAATTTGAAGATCCTTTCCAAGTGCAGCAATTCTATGACCTGTACCTCCAAACTGAGGTCAGACCTGCTGGTTATTGGACACAAGTTTTTTGCAATCCTATCTCCTTACCACTGGCGTTAATAATAAAATTACATATTGCCATATTTATAATAGAACTGAGCCTGATTAACATTAGTGAGTCTAAAAATAGACCAAAAAAACTTTCATCTGGTATCAAAGAAAAAGGTCATTGCTAAATAGTCTCCACAGCTGGTTTAGAAACAATAATTTAATGATTTTCAAAAGGCCTCACAACTTCAAAATTTAAAATTCTGACTGAGTTTTGTTCTAGTTTTCTTTTTTAAAAACTCATGGACTTGCATGTAGCCTTTGTTAATCCCAGAGAAGTATGTTTGCTGCACAATACTTTAAAAAAGGCCTGTTTTGCTGGAGTGCTATGAGACTTCTCTGCTCTTCTGGAATCCACTGAAACTCCTTTGGTGATAGGTAATTCTTTCTCAGTGCAGCCAAATCTCACCACCTCATTTCATTTTGCCATTCCATGTTGTCAGTGTGGTATTTTTAGCTTTCAGCACAATTTAGGAAAACTGGCTAGAAGAGCCAAGAGTAGGAAGGAGGTTCCCTGGTCCTCACTAAACCAGATTTTTTTCCAGTGCCTTTCTCCAGAACAGAGCTAGTTCCAAACAGAGTTGAAGAGACTACAGGAAATATTTAGCTCTTGATTCCCTTCAGGACTGGTCCCTTTATGGTTGAAGACTTTGGCTCTAAGTAGTTAGAGTAGAAGTCTATCTGTATGATGAGTGAATGCAATTTATCGTACCTTATTTAGTGTTATGCTTTCAGAATCTTCTTAATTTGTCAGCACTCAATACATATTTTAACACATTTAAAGGGGAAAAAGAAAACCTTTGCAAGTTTGTTGGCTTTTAGTACACTGAAGTTTGGTCTTTGTTGTGATATTTTGGTTGGCTTTGTCTTAGTAGCTAAATAACTCCAATAGGAAAATTTAAATTTTATCCTGTAGTGTTGATTTTTTAATTACAAGTTTACTTTCTCATCCAGCTTAACTTATTTATAAAGTGTAATTAGGTAGCTCCTAACACACCTATCTCAGAGTCCCAGGAAAAGAAATGAAAGGCCCCTAAGTTAGCTGAGCCAAAGCACATCTATGTGATACTGGACAGAACTGGGTTTTGGTTTTGTTCTCCTTTGTCTCTCTGAGAAGATTTCTGCTGTTGAACACTGCATCGTCTTTCAAGGCCATCTGCTTCAAGACTTTATTTTTAGGAATTATTGTCTAGTCCACGTTTTCTCCCTTCACAATTTCCCACTTCAGGCCTGCCATTTCTTGCTCTATTCATAGAGAATCAAGAATATATTTTACTTATCTTCATGTGTTTGAAGACTGTTTCTATATGTTCTTCCTTTTAAATCAATCTCTCCTTTAAACCTCTCAACTTCTTTCGGTTAAGTTTTCTAAATTATGGAGTAAAGTGTGAAGTGAAATGAAATTCCTGTCCTGTTCTGTTAAGTCATTGATTAGAAATTTATTTTACTTCATATAATTTATGCTGTCTCCCTTTTGACTTTTTCCAAATGATCCACAAATTTCTCGAAATACAGTTCTGAGAATTCAAATGCTCTTGGGCTTAGGTGAAATAATTCTTTCAGTGTGATTTATAACCTAGCCTTTTGTTTCTCTGCAAGTTTAATGCTTGTCTTTTCTTAGCAGTATGACACCAGTGACTCATATTCTGATTGGGATGCAAAATAACACCCAAATAGCTCCCTTCAAAAAACAGAGCTCACATGTGACTGTCTGCAACAATGTGACTTCCTAGGTGCAGTACATCCTCTTCTTCCTGTTTAATGGGATTCTGCTTTCCCAGTCCTTATCTCCAATTATTCAAAGTGCTTTTTAATTCTTATCTTGTCCTACGAGAAAGCTCCTGAGCATCTGTTCTCAGTTCTTTCATCTAGGTCATTAACTGGAATACAGAGCAGGCCTGGCTGCAGAGCAGAGAGAAGAACCTGGCGTTCTGTACACCCAGCCCTGCTTTCATTGTGATGGATGGTCAATAATAAAAACTCAGAGTTTTCCACATAGCTTTTACTAGTTTTGTCAAGGATTTTTTTTCCCCAGTTTTCAGACTGTCATGTGAAATAAAGGCAGGTCTTATTAAAATCAAGACTTCTCCCTTATCCACAATACTTACAATACTGTCCCCCCCCAAAATATTGCAGTGGCTATACCCCACTTGTTCTCAGCAAATACAACCTAGATATTGCCCAGATCCTTTTGTTCTTATAGGCTTCAAAGGCTCCCCTTTTTTTCCTGGAACTGAGTTCTTACATGTATAATATTAAGTGTTTAGCACTACATTTGCCATTTTCCAGTCTTCCCTAATTTCTACCTGTTCTCAAAGGTAATTGTTAATGGCTTTGAGAAAACAAGTGCTGATTTTCTACATTTGTGAGAGTTCCATTTTAAAAATATCTGTTGCAACTAAGTACTGTTTAAACTGTTAATTCCCTGCTTAGCTCAAAATAGGACCTTCATACCATCAGGACTCATTTTTAGCTACCTGGATGCTCTTCCTTTTATGGAAGGTTGAGTTGAAACATTGGGCTAAGCTTATATGGTCTGCCTGTGACTGACTCCTGATGTGTTTTATCAGCTTTTTCCTTCTCGTTTTCTCAAATTCATCTTTTCTTGTCTGCCTGGCCAGCAATTAATACCAATTTTCTTTCTTTCTGTGTTTGCATTTGCTGTCTCTGAGGGCTCACATGTCAGTTCTCTGGCCCTACAGAAGCTGGCCTCTTAGATAGAGTGTATAATATTTATTTTGTTGCTTTTCCCTTCCCTTTTGAACTTTGCAACTCATGACTATTATCTCCCAAGATGCCAATCTATTAACATTCTCCAAAAGATTGTCACCTCAAATTTCAGGTTTGATTCCTTTTAATTTCTGGATATTTGAACAAGTGTACCTGGTTTTGTAGCACATTAAAAGACTGCCTTTTCACCCATCCCCTCTTCTCTGAATAAGCTCTGTACTTGAAATTAAGAATCAGAGACATGAATATCCTACAAAGCAGCATTAAATCATGCTCTGTAGTGAGCTTCCCTCCTTTGGAGAAGTGAAGCATGCAAACAGGGAATGTTTGTCTTAAACAAAGCCTGGAAATTATTACATAGGATGCAAGATATGACTGTCAGATTTTTTGCTCACATGAAATCCCTCTACTCTGCTGTAACTGAAGTCCTCAAAACCTTTACTGTCCTTGGCTTTCCACAAGGGAGATGTCCAAAACACCCCTGTGACATCCTCTTCTGTCCAGCACTTGAAATTGGAGGCATCAATTTGCCCAGAAAGAACAGGCTAAAACTTCTGAGGGTTTTTTGACTTTTGTATTAGGTAGGGAAGTGAAAAATCTTTTAATTCTGCATAATTCTGCTTTAGGCCTTATAGTCAGAACATCAGCCAAATTCTACCTAAAACAGTTTTTCCAAATGGAGGAGAACCTTAAGAATAAAAGAGAATTTTTTGTTTACAATCATGTTAGATATAATTTGTAAAAAAATTTCAGAAAGCTAAAATTCAAAATTTAGTAATCTTACTTATCCATCCCAGTTAGCATTTTATTGTGGTTTTAGTTATAGCAAAAAGAGAGCTATCGATTCCTCTAGAACCCTTTTTTTCTTCTGCTCACATATCAGTTTTTAAAGACAGTTGATTCAAATCACCTCTGTTCCAGTAGGAGGAAAAAAAACAAACAAATATGGTTCTTTCCAGAAATATATTTGACATATTTTTATTTTTGAGAAGCAAATGTCTTGCTCGGTTGTTCAGGGTAATCTGTTAAATCAAGAGTCTGTTCTGAATTAGGGCTAAACAGATATCCCAAAAGACTGATTGTTTATTTTTTTTAACAACTACTTCTTTTTGCCTTTCTTTACTTCTAAACATGTGGGGCTGTGACCAAAAGTACATGCTGACTTAAATATGCTCTAACTCATGATCCTTCAGCTAACAGAGACTAGAGGCTGCATAACTCAGAACTGCCTCCAGAGTGGAGCTGCATAGATTTAAACCACACTTGTTTAACTTTGAGCAATTATCAGTTCACCTGAAATTTGTAAGTGTTCTTATTTAGACAAGAGCTGATTGTATGAGGCCAGGCACTGGTGATTTGGAATATCCAGAGGATGCTGGGTTTGTGATACAGAGTGCTCCGCATTTCAAATGCTTTTATGGAGTTTGTGATCCAGTGTAGACTTTTAGATGGAACATATGTTTAAAGGTGTGGTCTATGGATTCCTTGAACTCAGCAATGGAACTTCCACTAAATTGAAGTGAAAAAAAGATTTCACATATATACTTTGCTGCTGCTAATCTGCTGGGACAACATGTATACACCTCACTGCCACGATTCAGAACTCAGTTTTTACCAACCCCCAAACCCTTTGATCTTTTTCCACAGGACTGTTCTCCAGCATCTTGTTCCCAGTGTATAGTGTATAACCAGCACTACCTGTCCCAGGTGGAGAACCGGGCACTTGCTCTTGTTAAATTTCTCATGGTCACTGGCTGCCCAGCTCTCTAGTCTATCTAGGTCCTTCTGTAACACCTCACTACCTCTAAGAACACTCACAGCTCCTCCTGGTTTGGTAGCATCAGCAAATGTACTTAATGCACATTTGATACCTGCATCCAGATCACTTAGAAAAGCATTAAAAAGCATTGGCTGTGGGATGGAGCCCCACCAGTGACCAGCCTGATGTAACCCCATTAATTACATGACCGCTTTCCACCCCTCATGTCAGCCAATGCTCAGCAAATACACCATGGGCATCTCTAGCTGTGGGCTGGAAGGGTTAACAGGAGGGTGCTGTGAGATAGTAACAAAAGTTTTGCTAAAATCCCAAACCCACCACACCTGCTGGTTTCCCTCAGCCAGCTAAATGGGTGAACTTGTCATGAAAGGAAATTAAGTTGCTTAAACAGGACTTATCCCTCATGAACTTGTGCTATGATCAATGACATTTGAGTGTTTTTCAATAACTCCCAAATAACCTTCTCCATAATTTTACCAGGCACTGAAGTGAGACTGGCAGGCCTGGTAGTTACAGGGTCATCCTTCTTACCTTATTGAAAACCAGGATAACATCAGCCAGCTTCCAGTCAGATGGGACTTCTTCAGAACCCCAAGACTTTTGAAAATAATGCACAGGGGTCTACAGTGATGCCGGCCAGCACTTTCTCTAGCCTGGGATGAGTTCCCATGGATTTATGTGCATGGGTTGATCATCCTCTTGTCACACTCGGTCACACCCATCCCAGGGAAGGCAGGTGCAGTTCCGATAACCTCTCTTTCTCTCCTTTCTGGGTAACCTTCAGCCCTGGAGTGGAGGCATCCCTCTCCCTGGGCACACCCCACAGCCGTGCTGGGGTCCCGTCGCAGCTCCTGCCTCAGGAGCCGCGTTTTTCACACAATTTATTCGGTCGGAAAAGATTTCCCACACCTCTATTTCCCCGCAGCGGAGGCGGCCGCTCGCTCGCCCCCTCAGGAGCTGCCTGGGCCCTGCGCCCCCCGGGACCGCCCAGGTGCGGGACCCCGCGGACCGTGAGCGGCTCCCCTCAGGGAAACAGGGGGCAGTCCTTGTCCCGGAGGAGCGTGGGGAGCTAAGGGAAGCCGGGGAAAAACAAGGAATGGAGGAGGAGGCTGCGCTTCCCCCCGGCAGCGGCAGCATCCCCTGCGGCGCGTCAGGCACGGCTCCCGCAGCCCCGCCGTGAGGGAGGCGGTGACCGCCGGGGCCCGGCAGAGCAGCAAAAGTGATGCTTTTGAAAATGACCTAGAACCCTTGTGCCCCAATACCGTTTAAAAACATTAAAGATAAAACAAAGATGCAGCCAGTGCAGAGAAGTGTGTCAGGATGTTCAGCGGGGAAGGGAGAGGCTAGAAATCCTTGGTTTGTTTCAGCTACTGAGTTGAAGATGGAGAACGCAACAAATTCTTCCCCATGAGGGTTGCACACAGATTGACCAGGGAAGCTGTGAATGCTCCATCTCTGTAAGTTTTCAAGGGCTGGACAGGGCTCTGAGCCACCTCTTTTAGTATGAGCTGTCTGTGCCCATGGCAGGGATTTGGGTCTTTAAGCTCCTTTCCAACCCAAAGCATTCTGCGAGAAGGTCTCTGCAGCTGCCAGCTCTTAGAGGATGCTTTTCCCTTGGTGAAGATGGAACAAGAACCTGTGGAAAGCGGGGTGTAGGCAGGTGAGGATTGGTCTCTCCTCCCATGTAACAAGTGACAGGCCCAGAATAAATGGCCTCAGGTTTTGCCAGGGTGGGTTTAGATTGGATATTAAGTGGAACTACTTCACCATGAGGGTTGTCAAACAGGCTGCCCATAGCAGTGGTGGAGTCACCCTCCCTGGAGGTGTTTAAAAGATAAGTAGCTGTGTTAAGGGATGTGTTTTAGTGGTGGATTTTACAGTGCTGAGTTATCAGTTTGAGTTGATGATTCTGGAAGTCTTTTCTAACCTAAACAATTCTCTCATTGTGTGATCAAAGTCATTTTAGTCTGGAAAATAGAAGAAAGTTTTAAAAGCTATTTGGAGTATCCTTCTAGGAAGAATACTAGAAGTCTAAGCATAAAACCTGGTAATTTTTACACTAAAAAAAACCCTGCAATTTATCGGATACTCCTATAAATTGTTAAATTGAGCCTCCTGTTAAAAAAGCAGAGTTGAGAATATAGACAGTCTTGTCCTTTAAAATCTTCAGCGTACTGAGTCTGAGGAATGCCTTTGCGGCCCTGAGTGTTATTTGTCTGAATCCTCTGCTGTATACACACAAACAATGTTTTTACGTAATTTATATAACTGACATTTAATTTCAACAATTCTGAGAAAAAGCTCAGCAAATGAATTATATGTGTAAACTGTTGACCATAAATTTATCTAAAAGAAACCTTGGCATTGCTTTTGTTTAAGAATGCACCTGACCTTTTCTGTTCCTTTGTACAATGCAAGTATGACTGTCAGTAGGAGTTTAACAAGACCCAGACAGTAGGAAGATTGCCAAAATCTCTTTACAGTGTATGTATTTACTCCAGCCTCAGATTCCTTTTTTTTTTTTTCATGGGACACTATCTTTTGAAAAATATCTGCTTTTCAGATAAATTTGGTAGGCTTATGTGGGGAGGGGAGGGAGGGAATTTGGAGGTTCAGGAACAGGAAGTGGTTCACACCCTGCATTTAATCTGTGAGCCTAAACTGGAAGAGCTTTGCTAGAGCTGTGTTTTCATGGGAATACTGTCTGTGTCATCTTTGTTCGTGTTAGCACTTATGCCTCAAGACTTTGCAAATATTTCTTTAAGCTTTTCTGTATTTCTCCAGAGCTTACCTGCTTCTGATCTGTTCACACTGATTTAAAAATTAAGGCAACCAATCAATATGCTTTGACACACAGATTCAGACAAATGCATTATTTACTTTGGAAACTCCTGGAGAGAATAAACTGGAATAGCAGAGGGTTAGAAAAGAATTATCCCATAAATCAGAGAAGATACAGATGGGATGTTCCTAGAAATTCCTATCTAGTGGATTTCTGTTTCCTCCCATCAGCCATTGGGATCATGTGGTGTGCTGGAAACAATCCCATTTGCATCTTTGATGAGAGTCGTTTTCAGAAGTCATTTGGGCATATGTTCTTTGGGGGAGTGCTATGGTCTGCTGTATTTGCAATGAGGAATTCAATTTATTTTTCATCTGTCAACCATAAATGATTTAGTTCTGGCCTATCTGAGTCGCCACTTTCTTTGTTATACACTTTGCTCTTTGCACAGGGCCCTCTGCTCTCTGATTCCAAGGAAGACCTCCTGCATAAAACCAGATGAGTGCCAGCAGGCCTTCCGTGGGAGTGTCCACCAAGGTCCCTGTCAGAGGAATTTGCTTCCCACTCAGATCTGCTGTAGTGCTGACTGGTTCACACTCTGGACATGCTGCAGATTGCATGCACTTGCAGAAGCCTTTGAATCCAGGGGCGTGTTTGTGTCCTCATCACAGCAGTGTTTGGCCACACAGTGCTAGTTATTGCTCTCTTAGCTACAAAACACTTTGCTGCAGCAGCTCCCTCCCAGACATTATTTGTTTGGGTTTTAAATATAATGCATACCAGAGAAAACTAACCTAATATGAAAAAGAGAGGCCCCTGGAAGCATCTTTTCAAAGATGCTCTTCTGAAATTTTATGTGGAGTTCAAAAGACACATAGAGTTTCACAGCCAAATCCTCTGGCCTGACATTTCTACAGCAAGCTTTCTGCAAATCAGCCAAGTCACACAATCGCATTGCAGTTTGGAGGATCTTTGCATGGTAATTAATTCCTAGGAAATTCCACTTTTCTCACTGCATCACAGATCCAGCTAGGCTGGATAATACCTTTGAGATCATTGACTCCAACCTCTTACCAGTCACAACCTTGTCAATGTGACCAGGGCACTCCGTGCCACGTCCAAGCTTTCCTTAAACACCTCCAGGGACAGTGACTCCACCACCTCCCTGGGCAGCCCATTCCAATGTCTAATCACTCCTTCTGTGAGAAAGTTCTTCCCCATACCCAACCTCCTTCACTAACAGTGACACAAACCTGCAGCAAATATGATTGTTACCTGTAACTAAAACAGTTGATTGAGCCAGGGTGCAAGTGGTGCTGCTGTGATTGTCAGTTTAGGAGTCTTGTATTTGTTTTCCAGCAGAGTTATGAGCCAGTGTGAGGCTGACTCCCAACATGTTAGAGTATGTTAAATAAAATTAATGTCCAATATTTTAGGCAACATTATTTTAAAGGGAAAATTTTAGCGTACTCTTAAGGTGATCCTCTTCAGTTTCTGAAGATCTTCAGTTCTGAAGGTCATTGCTGTGGGTTGTTTTGTATTTCAGGGTTTCTGCCTTTATTTAAGACTTGGTTGGTAAATACACTTTTTCAATGAAGTCTAAACCTAATGTCAATCTTTTACATAACTTTGCAGCAAACCAGGTCAAAACCCTGCCTGTCCTTGACCTCCAGTATGCTGTGGATCTCCAAGAAGTGAGGTAATTCAATTTCTAGGCCAAATAAGATAAGATTAATATATGAACTAGTCCAGCTGCATGAATTATCTTGCATTAAATACTCTAGGAGTTTGGGATATTTGTTTTTAACTTATTTTCCTGCAGTGTTCTTATTGCAAAGTACTAAATTAATAAGACTTAAATTTTCTGTGAATTGTTTGAGAGCAGTAGTGTAATGCCTATTTTTAATTAAAATCTTCCTCTTCTTTCTTGCATACAATAAGCAGTGATATATAAATACACATCTTCTTCTTCTGTATCATGCCAAGTCTGTTTTTCATAATTCCTTATGTCATGTTTGATAACAACACCTAGATGCACTGTCATTTGCTGTTCACCTTTTGGTGAAACCCTTCTATTACATGAAAAACAGGCACTACAACACTAATAATTAAAAGCATTTTCTATGCATTTCCATTCTTTCCCTGAAACATTGAAACACGTTTAAAGCATGGGAGTGGGATACAATGTGGTTTGGGGTTTTTTTAGGTAAAGAAATTTTCTTTTAGCTAAAGAAATTCCTCTGTGTAGCAATATGCCTGTGTTTCTTCAGCAGGGGAAAAATCTCACTTTAGGGTATAAGTTACATCCAGCTCATGGTAAACTCTTGCACAAACTGGTTTTCTGCTGATGTTTAGGCATGAGTTAAACATCACACTGAGAACTGTCTTGCTGTAAATTTAATGGGTGTTACTCTGTCTTGCTTTACAAAGAAAGATTTCCAGTCTCCACACAGCAGAAATACAGCAATGGAAAATGCAGAGGAGTGAAAAGTTGACTTATTTTCAATTTAAATCAACTCTAATTTACATCTTTCAGGAGCTGCATTTTTTCTGTCTGTTGGTTGCAACACTAAAAGAATAATAATTTTGTCCACCGCAATAAAGAAAAAAAGATAAGATTGTTACCATCATCCACTGAGAAGTTGCAAAATCTGAATTTATTCTTATGGATCAGATGTCTAAAACAAGTGCCATGAGCACAGATGTCTTTGCAAGGTATTTCCTAACAAGGAAAATAGCCAAGGGACAGAAGGTTATATGTCAGCAATCCAAGTAATGAAGTATTCTTAGGTATAGTGAGAATAATGCAGCCAAGAAAAAAGAACTTGTACCAAAAAAATGCAGTTTCTTTAGCTGGGAGAAATTAAATTTACAATACTGTGTTCACGTAACGTTCTGGCTGAGTTAGTTGCATGAAAATGAAAATGCCAAAACTAAATCATAGATTGCATATATCACTTGAAAAATTAGACTAAAAATGCCTATTTTGTTTTAATATCCCTAAAGTGATTTCTAAACTTAAGCTAATCTGTGGCAAAATAGTGGTCTGCAGTTTTGATATCACTGAAAGGTAAGATTCAAAAATTACTTATATACAGTTATCCCTTTACTTCAATTGCTAAAAAGGTGGCATTTAGAGTAGGAAAGTTTGATGTTTTTGTTTGCTGATAAAACTGGAAGGCATACTAAAATTCCAATTTTTTTTTCTTTAGACTCTGATTTTCTGTGTTGTTTTAGACTAAGAAATTCTTTAGAGCTGATTCTTATGATGCATGCAAGATAAGAGTGAACAGGAATGCTGTATCTCATTTCTGGAGGAAGTAGTAAGAGAATAAGAGTTACAGACTATGCAAAAAAAGTCAAATTATATACAAACAAAAGTCAGAATTGTTCTATAAGCTAAACAAAGTGTTGTAGAGCTGTCCTATTCCAGAAATATCAAATCATCAGAATATAAGGAAAATAGTTTGTGTATCTGGTGTGGGAAGAGATTGGTAAAAGATGGAAGAAAAACAAACAGGGGACTACTGAACTCTTAACAGTAAATCTCCAGGATTTGCCATGTGTTGTGTGGAGTATGGATTTTACTACTTTGAGGTCTTTTTGTAAAATGTAAGAACTGAGACATAATACAACTTTAACACACATTGCTTTTTTTGTCATTGTTTGGGGGATGGAGAGTTGGTTGCTTGGGGGTTTATTTTGAATCAATTTTTTAAATTGGAAAAAGTAGAGCGTATCTCAACTGCCGTGTAGTTATCCCACATAACTTTCCCTCCTCTTGGTTCAACTGACAGACTGCTAGAATATGGCAGTTAAATTTTAAGGTGAAAATGTTCTCTACTCCACATGAATGTGGTTTGATATTGTGGAAACAGGGAGTAATTTGACTGAATCATTCTGAATAATAAAAGTACAGTTAACACATGAAAAAGTAGAATGTGAAGAGAGACTGACCATTGTAAAAATTAATCAAATAATTAAATGTTAAGATTCCAATTGAATCAGCCATGAATATAAATATTTAGTAGGTATCTCTTGATTCTCCATGACTCTTTAAGAATATTTTCTTAAAGCCAGCCTCCCCTGCCCTCTTATATTCCATCTCTTTAGCCATCTCCATGCCAAATCCACAGCCGGGTGCTGGGATGATTAAGAAAGCAATGGAATAGAAGGTCCTTACTTCATTCTTTTGCTGTGCTGCTTTTTAGTGCTGGTACCTAGTTTTTCCTTATAAAACTCTGTTCTCAATGCATGGCTTAGCTGTGGAGGAGAGCTGGGCAGACAGACTTGTCGGGAACTCTCTTTTTATGTGTACAGTCATTCAAATGCAAACATCTTCTGGGTCTGGCCCCAGCCTGTAGCCTAGATAATGGAATAAGTGATTTTTGCTTCTAAGAATGAGACACACTAGTTTTCCAGTTGCAAACCTTTTTACAGTCAAAAGATCTGTTGACCAAGTAAAAAGTCACTGAAAATTGTGACATTTTATAAAAGGCCTATAGATAATGGTCTATGCTATTTGGAAGTGTTCATTTTAATCACAGCCAAGCAATTTTACTGCAGAAGTGTTGCATCTTAATGTGTCATTAAAATGTGGGGTTAATCTGAGATTTTTACAGCATTAAATACTGCAGTGACCTAACCTGTCTCTCAAATACATAACTGGGTGTCCTATGGGTAATTTCCTATTCATGACATTTCTAAAGTTGCTCTTTCCATCACCAAGGCACAGTTACACAAATGTAATTTTTTGTCCTTACTGTAGCATTAGGCAGTGTAAGGTGAAGCTGTGCGAGATCCCTAAGTGAAAAAATTCCAGTATGTAACCTTTTCTTCATAAGTGCTCTTTATTGTCAGTGTTGCGGGGCTTTTTGGTTTTCTACACTCCAGGTTTCATTCAATTACGTGTTTAAGGGAGGCTGCTCCTCAATATACAGAACTGAAAAAGCAGTTGAAAAAGAGGTACTAGGGCTGTGATCTTGGCAGCAGTAAATACCTGGTTATTCCAGAGAAAATTGGAGAGGAAACTTTAAGGAGTCACTGCCAGTTCCTAGAGCTGGGCCTAGCTGAGCTCTGCTTTTACTTTCACATACATTGATACAACTTTGGGTTGGCTCTAGCATGTATAACAGGGAACATTCTCCAAAAACCATCTGGTCATATCAGACAGTCTGAACACACTATACTAAGCCTTTCTTTGCCCCTGGGGTTGTGGCATAGCACTGGCATATTGCAGGAATTTTCCAGAGACAACTTTAGGAAAATCTTGTTAGAGCAGGGGGTCTTGATGCCCCAAAGTGGCACAAAACTGTGTGAGACAAAGTCCTTCTAAAGTTTTCACAGCATGGACTGCTCTTTGCATTGTGGACACAGCACACAGTCTGTGTCAAGTTTGCAGTGCTGTTTCTTCAGTGCAGGGTTTCAAGCTTGCAAAACATTTCTGGATGCTGTCAGCTGAAATTTGGATTCTGTAATGCCTTTGGCCAGGGCTTGTATACACAGGGAAGATGTTTTTGGAGCTCAAAACACATGCGTGGAGCTCCACCAAGATGAATCAGCAGCTCAGGAAACTTAGTACATCTTTCTGAAGCCAATTTTTTTCTTTTTTTATTCTTACTTCTTTTAGACAAGTACTGGCTTAGTACTGAGCTTTTTCCGAAAACCAAATTCTTGACCTGACAAAGCTTTGACCATTTCTGAGCAAATTTATGGGATGGTCAGAAGAGCAGGGTTGCCATGGGTGTGTTCTGACCAAAATGCAATGCTTGAATCTATAGTACAAAATACACAGAACATAGAGGAGGGGGTGTGAATGCTCTCTAGTATATAAGAGAGAGAAGGAGCATTATAGGAGAAGCCTGTAATCATTGTACTCTTAGCAGGCTCATAAAAATCAATTTTTATCTGGCTTACTAATAGGTATTGAACTGTACATAATCTTGTTAGGTATATTTGAGTATTAGGATAAGGATGGAATGGATGTACTTCATTGCACCACCAGAAATTAATTTTCTATGTATTTCAGCTAAACTGTCTCATGTTTTCACTAAAGGCAATGATGGGGGAAGGAAGTCTGTGTGCATTAATTTCCCACTTAACCAGTACTTGATTATTTCACTGCTTCACTGAATTTATTATCCCCTGAAGACAGAAATTTTTCTGACTGATGCTGCACTATGTTCCACAGTTATGCCTCCTTCTTCATACAAATCCAGAAATCCATTTCATATCCTCTTTAATATTGAATATTTGCAGGATATGAAATAGTGTATTGCTCTTCTGATGCTATTTCACAGCAGGAAAAATATCCATGTGCATTTAGGTATGGAAAAAGTACAGTTTTCACACTTTGGTCTGCTTTGCTGGCTAAGAGGATGGCATTTCTCCAGGGCAGGGGAAAACCAACACCAAATATTTTTTGGAGCTTCATGCTTATGTGATTCAGGGCCAATGAGTTAATGAAAATAAGTTAATGGGAATGAATAAGTAGCAAAAGATCTGTATTTCTGTGGCTGCATTGCCCTTACCTTGAAACACAGTTGCAGGTGTTCTGTGAAAACTTTCATAAGCAGTGAGGTCTTATTTCAATTTTTCTATTTGCAGTAGTAGTAATTTCCAGGTGCCAGCCTTCTCCATTCCTGTTTCTAATGCTGTCTGTGTCACCTCAGTTGCTGCAGTAATGCATTAATAGAATAAGGTAACTGTAGTCTAGAACAAACAAGGTGTGTGATCAGTGGAACACTGCTCCCTTCCCCGTTCTGTTGTCCCAAAGTTTGGGGTTTTAATCTCTGATCATCCCACACAATTTCAAACTGAATGTCTTCCAATATGGAAGGATGGTAATTTCTTTGTCCTTATGACAACACATAATCCTTTATGTGTGAAAAGCTGTGTTATCAACCCAAATATTGGGTTAATTTTTGCCCTGCATCCACCCCTCAAAAATAAAAAATGTTTCCCATCATAGCAAACTAGGTGTGAGAGAGAACAATTGAATAAAATAAAAGTTTCAGAGGAAGGAGGAGTTATGTTATTCTCTGATCTCCCATCTTGCTTATGGAACTTTCTTGTTTACAAAATCCAATCAGTGTGAAAAAAAAACAATCCAAAGTAAGAAAAGATGATAGGGTAGAACAAAAAATATTATTTCTAGATAGCAAATGCCTCAGTGCCATTTTTCTTGCTTTCATTAAATATTTCCTGCCCAAGAAAGGAGAAATTAAAATCTGTCAAAATCAGCAGTTTTACTAAAAATGAATTGTTTTCCCCTCCTGTCCCATGTTGCCTGCTTTCACTGCCAAATGACACATGCCAGTACATTCTAAATTATCTGGAAATAAAGAGAGATTGCTGTTTTCTACAAGAAATTCTTGCTAACTTTCAAATGACATATTTTAAATGTGGAAATTAATAATCCAAACAATGCCAGCAGAATGCATTGCAAGGCAAGCAACCCACCAGAATGGGTGAATATTCAACTAAACCCTCATTCAAAACTTAATGACTTCTAGGGCAAGTTGAGCCACGTGTCCTTCCAGAATTAGCAGGCAAGTGAGCACTGAGTGGTGTGACCTGATCTGGCACCTGCCTTTATTTTCATTCACAGAAGTGAGAAACCACTCAAAAGGAAATCTATTCAAAAAATACACACAAGTGAATTAATTCCTCTACCCACCTCTGCTCTGACTGTGAATAGTCCAGTATGCTGAATTCAAAGGGGAACTTCCACATCATCTGCCAAAATTGAAGTTAAAAACCACTAAATTTTATGGTTTTAGCAAGACTTCCCAGATTACTATAGAATACCCATAAACTCTGGGCAAACACTCAGCTGAGCAGCTGAAGTTCCTATCAAGTGCTTTGTTATTGCCTTTTACAAGTGCTTCATGTTATTGCCTGTCATTTACCATTCTCTTCTTATCCCATCCTCTGAAAGGGAAGTCTGAGGATAAAGCAGCTTAACTAATGAATCTCAACAAAGTAAAAGCCAATTGACATGTGCTCAAGTTTTCAAGATGATCTATAGTGATTTAATGATAGGTGGCAATTTCCAGGAAAAGGTAGCATGTAATTTCAGGATAAAAATAGTGCTAAGTTCTTCCAGGAATTTTCAATCAACCTACACTTTACTGTTCCCTTTCCTACTCAAAAATCTTGGGAAGAATTACTTCATGTTATAGACACTTAAGTGATTCAGGTGGTAGAACACACCCATTTACTCCTGCTTTAGAGCTGACTAGCAATATTTTTCCCACCTGTGCTTGCCTCTTTCCTGTGATATTCTCAAATTCTTGGGGTTTTTTTCCTGTGTATTCTTGCACTTGTTTGTGTCTTAGAACCATTCAGAAAAATGATCAGTATTTTATGAAAATGCAAAATACAACTATGCTGGAAGATAAAGATTTATTAACTTGCAGTCCTGATTAAATCACTTACCTGGCAAATAAAGACATTTGCCTCACCTGCATTTGTATGTCTGTTCTGGGCCCTCACTGCTGTTCTCTAGGTTTAGTTTTGACTTGTAGTGCTGCATTTGATTGAAAATTCATTGTACCATGACCTGTGTTTCAGGTTAATTCAAGATATTGCCTATACTTCTTCTACATTAGAAGTTTGCAATATCTCACAGTGACAATTCCTTGACTTGGTAATATCCTGCATAAAGTTCTTCATAACTAAATTTTTATATAGTCTCTGATTTTGATTTAAAAAGTGATAAAAAGATTCAAAGAAACTTCCAGCTGTGCCAAAGGGAAAAAATATTAATATTCTCATAAATGTTACATGAGCACTTGTATAGGTGAAAAGAAAAAGTACATAAAGAGGACAAAAATATAGTTTTAATAAAGGCTCCCTGCCATTCTGTCTTCATACTTTCTCTCAAGGCTATAAAAAAATAGCTTGCAATGCTAAAAAAACTGGAAAAAACTCAGAGTGCATTCGGAAGCCCCTACTTAAGGCTGTAAAATTTAGCATCCTGAGTAAAAATAGTTGAGCTCAACAAAAGGAATGGTTTTAGTGCCTAGGAACTACCCAAACAGCAGGGAGGAAACAGACTCAGCTTCCTAAGGATTATCTCCCACTGCCTATTTCTTGCTTTCTGGGATACCAAATGCTTTGGTAACAGAGTCATTCAAAATATTCTTAGAAAGAACTAAGTCTTGTTTGTGTCTTCAGCTGTTCTCCTATCATATTTGCTACATATATTTGTTCACTGATGTCTCTTTAAAGTCACTTAATATAAAGAAAATGAAAGATACTGAACAAACAGCAGTAAATATGTCATCCCTTAAGGACTGAATGTTATTCTAACCCAGGTGCTATTTGTTTAGGTAACCTGACAAACAGATCTCTTGATTTCAGTGACAAGATTTCAGGTATGAACTGTAAATATTTTCATGTGATTTCATGGACTGTTACACAGATTATGTTCGGGGTTTTTTCCTTCAAATTATAGTTAGGAAATGTAAGGCAAGGTGAATTCTGGAATGCACTGAAAAGCACTGAGTTTGTCCATATCAAATTGTAATCATAGTATTGACGGCATGGTTCTTTAATATTTTAGGAGGTTTTATTAGCAGTGGATTCAGTACAAAGTTGTTGAGGGGAAGTGCAGCTGGAACACATAGTGGAGAGTGCAAATAACCTGGGGGTGCATCTCTCCTGCTTCAGGTTATTTCAGTTCAAATGGCATAAAACTGAGTAAAGCCATGATCAGTGGTTTTTAGAACAGACACACATCTGATAACAGGCCATGCTAAATCTCTTCAGGACCTTTTCCAAAGTCAGCTTATCTGAAAGCTCTACCTTAAATCAGGCCTGCAGGTCCCAAGAGAAGGCTTGAATAGATTTCCTTTTTCAGAGAGACTTTTCTATGAGGGTAGCTTATCTTCTATTGTCATAATCCTTACTCCTTAATTTAGGAAGTAATTTGGAATAGCTAAGTAGACCATGTGCTCTTCTGCTCAAGTTCAGAGTTTGGGATTTTCTCACCTGTATAATTTATCTGGTAGAGTGCCTATAAAAATATTATCAAAACAGGCTCATATTAGTGCCCTTAGCCAAAACCTTTCCAAAGAAAATCTTATTAGCCTGTCTCTAACGAAGGAGGGCAAGCCATAAAGTGGTATCTCTCTTTCCAAGGCATTTTCTGCCTAAGAGCAGTAAATTTGAGTCCTGGCTCTTGTGGCTAGCCATGTGCAGAGGTGGACCTGCATGGTGTGCTGTCCACTCACAGATCCACACTGCAGCTCCCTTTTTTCCCCCAAGCCCTTTCTCGTGAAGCAGTCATGGATAGCAGTGCAAAGGAGACAATGTGTTTTATCTGTGTAGAGTTAGGTGTGATTTGAGCTCTGTGAGGACTTGTGGGGATGCTGTAAGGCTGGAGGGGATAGCCAGAATGAAGGCTGTCAGAATGCCTTCCATGGGGGTGTTGATATAGCAGGCATAGCAGGACAGGATGCATTTAGCCAGGAAAAGTAAGGCTCCATCAACATTGAAAAAGTTTTTAGTTTATGATGACAGAAGATTTCCTTTGGGCTTCCTTCATGGCAAGAAATTATATGAAAATGGAAATTACTGCAGGTTCAAGTGCCTTGCCAGTCTAGCTACATCAATTACAGGTTTAGTTTTTTTCTTTACCATGTCCCTGTTGCATTTAAGTAAATAAAACTTTGCTTATGTGATGGAGTTGAAGTCACAAAAGGAAACAGGTAATGAAGCAGGACACTGAACACAGTGTGTGCTGCTCACCCTCAACTTACTCACTGGTGCAGCAAAGCTGTGCAAGAGCTCTTCAGTTATTATTGAAACACTGGTGTGCTGTCAAAACTGGTCTGGTCACAAAAGTCAAACCCAGAACCCTATATATTGTCCTGAAAAAAATTAATTCCCACCCAACCACACGCAAGACAGCAAAAATGCCTGTGCTGTGAGGAAATTTGGTGATGGTTTTTAGCTTTAACATCTGGTAGGTAAACCTGGGTACTTAGGGCTTCAGTGCTTTAATAAGGATGAAAGCCAGGGTAGGCTTTTTATTGTTGCTTTTAGAGAAAGAAGAGGGACTATTTTCACATAGTCTCACAATTAATGCTTCCTCCTGATTGCCAGAACTACATTGCTGCAAGCCATGGTCCTTTGTATCCTGGTTTGAACACTGTAGCAATCAATTCCACTGCAATTGCAGCTTTTCTTTATTAAGTGTTGCAGAACTGTTTCCTCACGAGTATTCCCCAAAGGCATTTGCACACATTAATAAACATTTTTAATGAGTTTCAACAATCTTACCCAGAGTATAGTTACTTTCCTACAGTCTTACAACTAAAAATTGTGGAAAAAAATTGAAAACAAACAGACTTCAAGCAAAATTGGAAATAACAAAGGTATGGTTTCTCACACTGGGGTTTAGAGACAAGTCAGAGACACCAATGTTCCAGTGGTCATGATCACACCACCTTCAGCTTCTAAAAAGCTGCCCTCTTCTATTTAACACTATTCGCTATATTAAGGACCAACTGTGAACCAGCTGTTAAAATATCTCTTTCACTATTACAACAGCTGAAATTCATGAAAGTGATTTCTTAGTGCAGTTGCAATAAAATTTCTTCCACACAGTGTATGGAATGGGTTAGTCTGAGGAAAATCTGAAAATATTGCTGATAGTTCAGAATAATGCAGCTTCTGCCTTTACTTCTGATGCTGAAATACATTTCATGTTGGTATAAACAAGCAACATTCTGCCTTGGGCAGCTTCCATCTTGCTTGGGCACTTCTTGCTTTTTAAAATACACATGTGCTAAAAACTGTGCCTCAAAGGAAGAATAATCTGTTTTGCAGTAATGGGAAGTTGCCTGTGTAGTGAAGAATTGTGCATCCTGGAGAGCTCCTGCTCAAAGCAGTTTGTAGGTTACCTGCACAGCAGGTCAGTGGCCAAGACAAAGCACTTTCTATTCTGTGGTGATTCAACGATGACCAGCTTTCTTTCACCTGACTGCCCAAAAAAAATTGGAAAAATGGAACCTATGACTTCAGCAGCTCCCAGAGAGATGTTTACATGTTTGGGAAATCTTGATTTTGTTACCAAGTGCAGCACAGTCTTGTAAATCGCTTCCAGGTGACGATGAACTTTTTTCTCCCTTTTTCTGCTACCCAACATCCCTTTTCAATCAATCTCAGTGAATTTATAAATGTATTGCCATGTGATTTCATCAGAGGTGCCTCTCATATGTTCCACTGTGGAGATGCTACTGCTTCCCAAAGTTTGTGGTTCACTTTTGAGGACACAAATAGAATCTCTCTTAGGATGTGGCAGAAGCCAGGCTCAGAGCTGCTGTGGATGCAGACAAAGCAGAGCCAGTGTCTTCTGGCAGCAGGGGAGAGGCACTAACAGGGTACAGGCATAGAAGATTTGCCAGGTTTCTATGAGACCCAGCTTTCCAAGAAGAGGTGCTTTTGTGCAGTGACTTGGTCTGGCCTTGTAGCAAGTGTCTTTTTCACATCCATGTGTTGGCACTGCAAAATAAGGCCCCCCATTAATATACCCTTCATTAAACTCTGAGGAAGACAGACTTTAATATTAAACTTACTTCTTTCAGCAACCTCAAACCTAAAAGTATATTATTTCTATGTTAGAATTGTTAAAATGTTACAAATTTGTTTTCTGAGGTTGTTTTTGTTTCAAAATTGAGTTTGAAAGAGTCAGCCAATAGTGTATCAATATCAGTCCTATTGGAATACCAGAGACCCCTTGTCACTGTCCTGATGTACTAGATTCTGTAACACTAAAGACTGATAATATATAGTAATAAATTATTCTTTTAGAAATTTTTAAGGTTTTTAGGATTCATCGTATCATTTGCTTTAGTCACCAGCAAAATAATTCATGACTAGGAGGCTCAGAATCAGAGACTCATAATAAGAAACAAGTTATAACACCTGTTCTTTCCAAAAAGTAAATAAGCTACATTGAATAAGCTGAAATTTATCTCTTGTCAAGATCAGCTTTTATAAAAGAGAATGAGACATTACAGGTGATTTAACGTGGACCTTCAACAATGTATTGTTTCATTTGATATGTGAAAAAATGTTTAAAATGCATAAATAGTCAGATTAAATTAATATTTTTATGTTAGTTATAGCTACCTATAGTTATAACTAACTATAACCAAGAATCTAGCAAGAAAGCAATAGATCTGTTTAATAAAAAAACATTACTGTACTTAGATTTAAAAGGAGCATTTGTGTGCCTGCTGTAACAAAAATATCTTGATGGTTTTGTGATGAAGATTTATCTCAGTGTATGTCTGAAATTCTTCAAAATCTTTTGCATGAAGTCTGGATAAGAATGGTTGCACTCTGTTGTTTTAGGAGTGTTCTGGTGCACATTTCTCAATATCATGACACTCTTTTTAGTACTTTTTCCTTGTTACCTCAGTTCTGTAAGTGCCTGTCTCACCCCTCACCACCACCACCTCCCTTAGCAAATTCCTGTTGGCTTCTGTGGGGCTGTGTATGCAACCCAAGAAAAGATGAGGATTTGAATAAAGTCCTTCAAGTCCTTTTTGAGGCAGTTCAAATGAAAAGGCAGCTTCATCAGGTATTTCACCATATTTACTGAGCACTGCCTCACTGGACACCTTGATGCCCAATTAACCAACAGTGTTGAGCTGCTTTAATGAGTGCTCAAGAGCTGGAATTGGCACCTAGCTTTGTAAAGCACCAGCAGCTGGGAGAATCCCTTCTGGTGAATCCCTCCTGCTTTGAAGCCTTCCACTTATGTATAATCAAAACTCTATTAAAAAATAAATATATTTTTTAAATTTTAATATAAGCTGGATGACTGTGCATTTTGAGTGGAGGTATAAAGTTTGATTCTTTTCCTCACTTTATTGTGGTCATGCTAATGTCTTCCATGGCATTAGTATTAACTGATAGAATTGAGATATAAGAATTTGTCCCTCTGCAAAAACAGTTCTGAGGCCCAACAACAGAATGCCATGGCCACAAGATGGCCTTCAAAACTGCCAGAGAAACTTGTAAGTCTGTTCAGAAAGCTACCAGCCATTTGTAAATGTTGTTTTTCCCATTCTAAAAATTCATGTGGTTATGTTTACCTCAGAGAATTAAAGACCTTCCACAAGGTCACTTCTTGTTTCTTCTTCCTCTTTCTTCTTTTTTGTGGAAGGGTCACTCTTTTCATGATGAATAGTACTAAGTCCTGCTACAAATATTTCTTGGAAAGATTCTTTGGGCCATCAAGTGCTATTTATCCAGAATAAATCCATCTGAGCTGGGTCCACAGAAAAAAAAAAGTCCTGATAAAGATCTGATGTAGTTCTCTTACATTTGGAAACTCTCTTTTCACTAACTCCAAAATATAAGAAGTCATACAGTCTGGGTCATTAGGCTGCCATCTCCCATCATATTCAATGCCAGCTCTCTGCCAGTTTCTGCCATTGTTTTCAGCTCTGATTTGCACTGCGCCATCGCTGAGATGCCATTCCCCCTTCCTCAGGTCAGATGGGGAGGGAGAGACAGTTCAAAATTCAGCCTTTCTCTTCCAAGGGTCTTAATTCTGGTGAGTTAATTGATATTAGTATGTCATAAATAATTCCTTAGTTCAAAGGATTTGTTTACAGAACTGACTCAAGCTTTCTTCAGCACAGTTCTTTTGAGTTTTGCTGTCTGGCTTTAATACTTCACAGCTGACAAAATAATCTCAATAGCAAAACCGGCCTCAAAAATCATGGAGGAAAACCCTCTGGTTTTTACAGTACCTAGTTTCGCAGTGTAACCACACTGGGAAAAAGAGCCATCCCAGTTAACTTTTTTTTCTTGAGCAAGACTAAATTTAAGCTGTTAAAAACCTTGCATTTTGGAATTTTCTGGTAGTTCAGATATGTGAAATGTATTTTACCACTTCTGTGCTGATACCATTTATGTGGAACAGGTAGACCATAGACTTAAAAAATTTTAAATACTAGGAATTTCAAAGTATTACAACATCAAGTTAATCTAGAAAATAACAAAAGGAACTAATTTATTTTGATGGCTTCATTCTAGGCACACACTATAAAAGATAACCAGCATTAATCCACCTGATTCACCATTATCAATGTTGAGTAACAAGGAATACATGACCAGGTATTATAATGCTAGAACATGTAAGGTGATGTAAGTTCCCCTTATGTGTGCATTTCTCTGAAATTACTTAAGTGAGCTACCTGTGAAAACATGAATTCTTCCACTACAGTAACTCACAGTATAGAATTTTTATATTTTAACTGCTGAGAAAATATAAAAATTTTCTAATGCAAAGAATGGGAATCATGAATTTGTACAAGCACAGAAGCTGACAGCAGTAGATATAAGGCTAAATATTGTATCCAGGGAGGTAACTTTGCACTGCTTTGTATGTTCCACAGAAAAAGAAGTGATGCTGTAAAAATACAGAAGGATACAGAAGATCTAAAGAAAGCATAGTTATAAGAACTGATGTTCTTGGAAAATACTGGATTTTTTTAACTCAGTCTGCTTAAAAATAGAGATTAGAAGAAATTTTCCGTTTATTTCATGACAGCTGTTAATACTCCTGCTCTGGAAGCCAATAGAATACTTACACATAGATTTTTTTTTTTTAAAGACTTATTAAAAATTACATTTAATTTTCAATGGACTGCAGGGCTGATGTTAATCAAAAAGTTTTTGATGATGCCCAAAAATTTGGCATCTTTAAAAATGATGCCCAGGATTCCATCCTGGTAGACTGGGCTACTTTGGATCTTATTGCAGGATGGATTTGCTTTGTCTTTGACATGGTTATTGGCAAGATATCCTTTGTCTCTTGCAGACAGTGAAGAATGCCTTTTATGGTGAAAATGGTAAATAGACCTTGAGAAGTAGTCTTGGTTTAAGAAGTATTAGCATTTCATGGTTTCATTTCAGTGCCGGATTTTTCATTTCAGATGTTAATGACTCAGGCAACTTGTAACTTTTGTGTCAGTGAGGACCCAGCACCTTGATTAATGGCTATCCATGATCACATGAGTAGTATTACCAAAAATTCAATGTGTATAAAGTCTGTGAATCCTGTTTAGGCTTTAGTTTATCCATGTTAATACTCCAGTCTACCATTTTGTTCTGAATTACATAATAGTATTCTTCTATACCCTATTGGCAAGGTTCAAGAAATGCTTACTGGTAGACCTACAGGAAGCCCTAAAAGATTCTGGAATATGTACAATAGCCTAAATAATAGAGGAACTTACTCGTGTATATAAGGTCTTGTGGATCAGTAGCCCAAGTTTTTCTCTCAGAAAATGATGCTTGAACTCATACATAGCTGCTCCAGGAACCCAGCAGTGTACAGCTGTCTTTTACCTAATGGTGATGAGAAGTTCTCCAGCCTTACCCTCCTCCCTGTTCTGAGGCAAACATATTCTAATGTTTTGAGCCTTCAGTCATGTATTTGTTGATGTGGCATCCACCAACAGCTGCACAAGAGTAGTAATGCTGTCTTTTCCATTAATGGCTTAGTAATGCATAAATTATATATGAATGCTGTCCTCACATGAAGTACTTTCTGAATGATTGTTTATAGAATTAACTAATTGCATATTATTAGTTCAGAGAGAGCCAATAAATAAGGAATGGTGCAATCATTTTGAGTTTACTGCATTCCACCACGTCAAACATTTGGTTTGTTTCAAGTCTTGTAGCCCTAATTTTGGAACAAACCATAATCTAGACTCCAGCTGTCATAAAACCTCTATAGTTGCTTCCTCTGGTATATTTTACACTTTAGTAGAGTTATCTTGTGTGCGCCAAAACTGGGACTCTGTGGTACCATGATTCTAAGGAACCAAAACTATTGGTGTTGATGGAAGTAAGGAGACCAGGAAAGGCTTGTCTGTCTAAAGTTCTTTCTTGTGTTCTCTGCAAGACTGTCACCATAAATCAAGGCATCCATTTCTGGCTGTCAGTTTTGCCTCTTCAGTTGAAAGTCATGACAAATGCTCATCTTCCACTCCTAGTCAGTGTTTTCACTCACCAATGCAGTTTTAAGACTCTCGCACAAAATTTACATAAAGTTCCTAAATCAGGGAGTTTTTAAGGCGTGAACTGAGTGAATTAACCTTAAGAAAAATATGCTGGAAATCTTTGTTATGTTGGGCTATCACTGCCACTTCTTGGCCATCACCTCTTTAATCATTACTGCTCTGGCTGTTGGAACACGGGTTTAGTTCAAACAAGGCAGAGGCACCACTTCCATGACTACTAAATGTTAGTGAGCTTCTTTACCTTCTTCACAAATTTCACTTTCTGGCAGCACTGATCCTTATCAAGTTTCTTTTGGTTAGGTTAGTCAATTTTTTTAGGATTGTCAAAAGATCAGAATGTTGAAAGGGAGTACTTTTAAATGAAGTGGATGTGGTCATAGCTTTCACACCTCTTGTGACAGGAACAAACCACAAAATGAGTCATTGCTCTGACTGAGCATTGCCACAGAGCAAGTACCACTCTGGGAGATATCTTCATCATCATTACTCTTAGACTGTGACTGATTATTAATATAAATATTTCCTAAAAAGTCTGAGTACTTAGTGATTCAATCCAATGCAGAAATTGTCATTAATTTATTCCTTCTATAAAGCAGTGTGGCATCACAGTATTTGTTAGAAATGTACTATGTATGGTTGTAGGACAGACAGTGAAGAGAGATACCTGCAATTCCTGCTGAAAGCTGGCCTAACACTCTGCACTTGATGCCAGTGTTACTAGAAAAAGTTGTGGAACCAGAACAGCAAATACTTTTTTTTTTCCTTAAGAAAGAACCAGAGTTTCTCTGAAATATTTAAGAAACAGTAACAGGGTTAATATAATGTCAGCCGCCGAGTTCTAAGTAATGAAAATTAATTTTAAAGTTCAGAATTATAGTTGCTGTTAAAAACTTAGCCTTAAAGAGTAAAAGAGCATGTAAGCAAACAGGAAACAATGTGCCAATGCCACAGGATAAACACAGAAAGATTAGACACCTGTGTGTTTTCTTTCAGTGTAAAGTTTTATAATAGAAGCACTTCCTATGGGCTGGTTGCCGTTTTGGAGATGTCATTGTTCTCTAGAGATTTTAGAAGGGGGAGAATTAAGTCAACACTGAGTGCTTGGGGAATTGCTGTTTTTGTTAATGGACATGTTTAGCTATTTTGATTTCTATTTATGGCACTGCGGGATTCTGCCTCATAATGAAATTTGTGTTTGGCTTTCACTCATCATCCAAGACAGAAAATCTTCAGATTTTCCATGTAGACATAGATGAAAATAATAAAAGGCTAAAAATAAAGAGGATAGGCAATTAAGACCATGAGAAAGAAAGTGGGGAGAGATTTTTGAGTCAGGAACAGAGTAAATATGAATTGTTTACTCTGAAAAAGCAACTTGATGTTCCATAATTTTATTAATTCGTTTTTATTTTATTATCGAGTGATGATTAGCTCTTTGGTTAGTGAAAGCAAAGAAGAGTTTATTGACTTCAACATATATAACAAGAGTTATATATAGTAACATAGAATCTGGCAAACAATATTCAGCATAATGATCTAGAATTTCTTCAGACTCCTGAAGATAAAATCAAACCCTTGCTTTTCAATATACTTTGCCCTAAGTTAATTGTCATTTTGTGAACCAGCAATAATATCTTCTTGTTATTCAACTAGTTATAAAGCACAGTTTTTTTGAGCTGAAACCAGTAAGAATGAACATTTCTGGAAACTAAGAAGCTCACCTTGTAACTGCAAACAAAAACCAATGCAATTTTGGCATTTTGCCAATCCAGACCTGGAAGACATTAATTGTGTGAAAATTTGTAAACACTAAGATGTTTTTCAGAGCTTAATCCTGACCATCATCAGGAGCTCTGATAAGTGTTCAGCCTTTTTATTTGGAAATTCAGCTGGTAGAGGTAGCCAAAATGTTTTAGCAAAGTAATCCAGAGCATGAGAGTCACAAGCCTTGAGCACCTGCCAACACTGGAATAAGAATGGAAGGATTTTTCCTGATCTGGCAGATAAGTTTCCAGTTTTGTATCTTCCTTTTTCCTGTACCTGGGACATCTTCCCAGTTTGAAAATTCATGTCTTTGTTTTAAAATGATGCACTCCTTCCTACGTGTAGTTGTTTACATGTAGAACAGGACTGGAGAAGGTCTCAGTCAGCAATTGCAGTCTGCTCTGTTTTCATTCAGCTACTATGAATAAAGTGGATTAAATAATTCCTAAATGGATCAAACCTCCCTACCCCCTCAAGGATTATAAATCTTCGTGAATTCTTACTCTTAAGTCGTTCATTGTAATTTGCACCTATTTTCTCTTGTTATAGCTATAAACTCTGCTTCAAACAGCTGTAGTTTTAGTCTGTTTTTCATGCCATTTAATGCATTTGATAAACTTCTAGATGGCAATCACACCTGTTCTAGTCTTTATTTTATCAGGTTGAACAGGTAACATTTTGTTTCACTGTGTATGATAGTGGTTTTCTGTAATTCTTAAAACCTTTCAATCAATTCTTACCTTTCTTAAACAAAACAATTCACACTCTACCTGCTCAATATAAGGGGCAGTATCCAACACTGTCAACTGGTATTGATAGTTCATCTTCCTACTGTGATTCCTATTGCATCCAGGTTTTAATCCTTTTATGATTTTAACTAATTGGATTGTACTGATTATTTGTGAGTTGCATGTGTCTACATTTTCTTATACTTAGCTTGGTCCCATTTCTATTGTATCTGTTGTTGAGATATCAAATTTGATGGGTCACTTTCCTGCATATTTGCTGAAAATGCTCCCCACTTTAACTCACTGAGCTCCATAGCTTGCTTGGTGTAAACATTGTAAAAATGTGCCTCATAACTAACCATTTAGGGAGTCCTGGTTTTCCCTTCAACAGCAACAGGAGTTGCATCCCATTTAGCCAAACTTCCCTTCTCAGAACTTGTTTGTATCTGAAGTCCAGGACAACAAGCAACATACTGGGCGACACAATATTGAACACTTAGGCAGAATCTAAAAAGAGATTATTTAACTTCCTTTGCTTTTGAGTACCATCTGTCTTATTAAAGATACTCACTTCATCTGATGCCATATATCATTGTGAGGTCTTTGTTTCATTCTATCACATTTTCCAGTAAGTGTTTTAAAATATTCTCTCAAATGAGTCCTGAATCTCACATACTACTGAGGTCAGTCTGGTAAGACTGTAGGTGTCTGTTGGAGCAATTGCTTTTCCATTTCAATATGCAATAGTAATAGTCTAGGTTGGGAATTTATTTTAGGTTTGTGTCTAGTACAAAACTCTGAAACCCTTTAGTCATGCTGTAAAAAAAAAAAAAAAAAGCCATCTTTTGTGGCACTGCCATCATGCTGCGAAAAACCATGCAGTAGCTCTGGAAAACATGTGGGGGGTTTTATTACTTTTGTCATTTTTCCTGTCAAATATTCAGTCTGTTGGTATGCCCCATATCGATCCATATGGAGACACAATATTGCCTGTTGATGCTTTAAATTTTTCTATATCTGGTTAGTCAAACTGTTGCTCACAGAATGTGCATTTCTCCTGGGAGGAGGCATAAGCAGCCATTTCCAAAATCTCATGTAATTTAGAAAGGTAGAGCTCAGTGGCTTATTTGTCCTTCTTTTCTCAAACTTTAGCACTGTTATATATATCATTGGTTTTGAAACAAGTTTGATAAAAATAATACAAACAAGGGATATATTAAATGCAGGAATAAAACGTGCACTGGCTGACTGAGAATACAATAGAAAATACATAAGCAACTGACAACTCAGTCTGAGTTCTCTTCATTTACTTTTTGTAGATAGTGAGTTCTTGAAGCCATCATGTTTGTTTTTTCTTTCCTGGACACAGAAGTCTATCACCTGTGAGAAGCATTTTATTCATTAGGACTGGAATTTAGTCCACATTTTATGGAACATGTTTACATCTGTAACACACAAGAATTTTTTTTCAAAAATAAATGATTGAAAGTTATAGTATATTTTTCAGTGGAGCTTGTGCATCCCTGCTTCTTGGGATTGTTGTGCTGAGAAATGTATGAAAAAAAATGTTCTTAAAGCCATAAAATGCAGGTCAAAAAGCTTGGTGTTTGGGTGGGTTTGGATGTGTATTTTTCTTTTGTTAAACAGTTGTTTCATATAAGTAAATGCTGTTCTACCCTCTGCTTTAAAAGTTTAGCTTTGCTGGAGAATATGTGAAATGGTTCTGATGTGGATCAGGACCAGCTGGATTAGAGCAACAATAAACTTGTCTTGCCACTTTCGGATAGTGTTATGCAGACTTTTGGTGAGTCATCTTTCATGTACAATGGGGGGAAGAGTAATTCTTTCCAGTGTAAAAAGTGAAATTCTGTGGTTTGAATAGTGCAATTCATGAGAATTTAGCTCTTGTTCTGCAGAAATCAGTAGAATCCAGAGGAGGAATACAGAGTTCTTAGTGTAGCTGCTTTGTGTGGAAATATTTAGGACAGCTACGGATGACTCAGTCATTGGTGGAGGATTAGTGGTCATGAGCTGTAGCATCTTAAATCCCCTTGCAGATGATCCTATTTGGATTTTGAATATGCTTTAATTTGTGTTTATTAGCTTCACATAGCTAATTGAGTCTTTCCTGAACATGTCTGCATAAGCAAGTCCAGATGTTCTTTCAAAAGATCATGAGAAAATTTCTTTTAGAAGACCCTGAGAAATTCTTTATAGTCCTTGGCATGTTTGACACTATTATGCTGCAGCCATTCAATGCCCACATTAACCAGTCTTAATGACCAGGGCAAAATGAGGTTATTTCAAATAACAGCTCTGCCAATAACAAAAACTTGTGTCACTTTCTATGCATTTGTTCTTAATATTTCATTTTATCCTTTTTTCCCTGATGCTTTGCAATACTGATAAAGTTAGTGCATAACTGAGTATTATGAGTTGTCTATAAGCTTTGGCATATGGTTTTGGGGTAGAAAAGATGATTTGGTAGTATTATTGAAAGGACAATTGGTCCTTAACTTGCTGCCTACTGATGCTAAATGTCAGTCATACATCAGAGGTCAGACAAAGATAGAGACAAAACCAGTCAAATAGAAGAAACCAGATTCAGTATAGACATACTTTGAAATCAACACTGACACTATTTACAGAATACTTCAGGTCTCCTTACAGAGATGCAACCCAGCATGGGCTTAGATACCCAGTCAAATAGCATTTTGCATATTCTGAGCCTTTTTTGAAAGCTCTGCACAGAGAAGTGAGACCTGAGCAGTTCACAGATTTAAAACACATCTATGAGGCTTGCTATGGCAGGCACAGGGATGGCAACATAAGCAAATACAACATGAACCCTTTTCCCTTGCTTGAATTGGCTGTCAGGGCCTGGCTTTGGCCAGCAGCTTTGGCCAGAAGCTGTCTGCTGCCAAGTGGTGCTGCTGCCAGGTGGTCTTCAGTCAGATACAGCATTCTGTTGATGCAATTATAGTGCTTTTGTATTGGAGCTTGTTGCTGACAGTGCTTACTGAAGTTAATATGATTTTTCTTTGATATTCCCTTAACATACTGGCTCTGGAAACACTCCCCGCATGCTGGGAAATGGGGATAGCATGATCAGAATTTAAGGAATTCTTTTGATAAGGAATTTTTCCAGCATGAGGCCAGATATTATCAAGGCTGTTATGTAAATATCAAGGTTGTTATGTAAATCAAGCTGTTACAAGACTTAGTTTTTTTTCCAATATCTGCTAATTAAAGGGAACAGGTTCTCTGTATCTCTTTTGTCAATGACTTAGTGACACAGTCTTTTCCTTATGAATGTAGGATGCAGGGAGTTTTATAAATTTCATTACTAATGATTTGCACCAAAGTTTTGCTTGAAATGGTTTAATAAGTTGTAGTCTGGCTTGTCAGTCAGCTCTATGCTGGCAATACTGAGTATGTGATTCCTCCTTTTCCTGTGTTTCTTAGGAAGGGTCAGGAGTAGTTTGCCTAGCTCCAATTTTGTGGAAAATACCCAATTTAATGTTCTGTAGAAGTGTTGCCTTAAACATCAAGCAAAATATGGTTTTGGTCAAGAAATGAAGCAGCTACAAATTAGTCAAGCATTGGGGAAAGAGCAACTTCACCTTTAGATTTTTTAATTTTTATTTTTTAATGCATCTAAGTTTAAGTCACTCATTCTGGCAATAGCCATTCAGAAGGAACAGCTGCCAAGATGGGAAACATTTTGAATTTGTTTGTATAAATGTGAAATGATGTTCTGCAGCCCTAAAATAAAAGCCAAGTTCAAGACTTCAAAGCCCAGGATTTTACTGGGAAAATAGACCAACTATTCCTGTGGGCTTCCTGGAGAAGCCTAAAGAAGGCTAAATAGAAGCAACATAAATAGAAAGAGACCCCAGTATTCCCCAAGGGATTGAATGTGAGAATTAAAACGGGGGAAAGAAACAAGAAGACTTACATGTTATCTTTTTTCCTGTATGCTTCTAGTATTTATCAGAAAGGTAATTTTCAGCACTCAGAAATAAAGACTAAGGGGTGCATAATTAAGGCTTGGTAAAAGAATAGCATGTTACCTCAGTAAAAGGGGTTATGTTTAAGAGAATAAAGCTCATCAGCAATGCTGTAATAATTCCTCTTAATGCACCCAATGGGATGCTGAACTGTAGCAACACAGTCAAAACCAAACAAAATCTCACAGTACCTTGTAGTGAGTTTTTACAGAAGAGCTTCCAAAATAAAGACCAGATTAAGCAAAACCAATAAAGATTTCTGGGGGAAAAAAAAGTGAAATAAGTTGGTTAATGTGAAATGTAAACAACTTGGAATTGTAAACTGCTAGATTAATGTAAGGATTTAGTAAATGCTGTGTAAAAGCAGCATGTTCCACCTGCTCTGTAAACAAGCAGAAAGAGTTCAGCTCTGAATCTAAAACACATTAGGGAGATGGATTTAGGCAAAGACAAATGTCAGCAGTGTTGAGACAGGAAACAAGTTAATAGCTGCAACTTGGACATTCTACAAGGCCTTTCAGTGAGACAAATTATCAATAATCAGAGAGAAAGGTGCTGCAAATGGGCTGAGATTGACAGAGTGAAGACAGTGAGAAATGTGTGAAGATTGAAGAACATGTACAGTATAATTGAAGAATATGTACAGTATGCAGGGAAAGAGAAAGGAGGAAGGTTCCCTGATTTCACCAGAATTGCAATCCTGAGAATGGGGAATGTAAGATGGGCAGTAAAAGTTATTAGAAACAGTAGTACTAAAAGGTGTTGCTAAAGATTTTAAAGAGAAAAAGCAGGTGGTTACTAAATTCTTAAAGGTTCTTAAAGATTTTAAAGAGAAAAAACAGATTAATAAATTCAGTGGCAAAGCTGTCACTAAAACCATTAAGGCCAGGTCAGACTTTGGGGACAGAAAAGGAATGGAACAGCAGAAAAATGGCAAGGATGACAAAGAGAGGAATACCAAGATACAACTGGAATGGTATTGAGTATGTAAATGGCTGAATTGCTATTAGCAGCTTATGCCTTCTGTGTCTGAAGGCAGCACATTCTATTTGCTGAAACCTTATTGTAGAAAGAGTTTTTACCCTGTCAAGTTATGTTTTAACATCTTCTTGTGAGCTTACAGGATCTTAAATATGAATATTTTTTTAAAAAAATTCAAGTAATGTTTATGTATTTCTGTGAAGCTGATATATATAGATAGATATAGGTGTAGATATCTATGACATGAAATTAAAGATCTGTGCAGAATTATTCTGCTTGTTCCCATGAAAAACATGCATATTCCTAATAGAAAGCTGTTATTACCATTATCAGTTGGATATTTTAAAACCACATTATTATTTCATAATCAGGAAAATATTTCAGTGATTAATTGTGGGTGTCTTTGCTAGGGAACACCTCATTCGTTCTGTCAGATACTCCCTTTCTGGCAGTGGAAAGGACTGCAAACCCTTTCACATCCCAAATGGGCATATGGCTGCCTTGTGTGTTTTCCAGTAACTCTTCAGAGAATTCAGCTTCTTGCTTCAGACTTTCCCTTTTGATGTAATGGGTTGTCTGCAATGTGGTAACTGTATTGTATTTCTTTTTTTTTTTTTTTTTTTTTTTTTTTTTTGAATGAACACTGTTTTCCAAAAGTTCTTGAAAACACCTTCTAATTGTGCAGTTACTGTAGGGGATGCATTCTCCAAGAAACAAAACATAAGGATCATAGAGGGGAAAAATATAATTTAAATATTTGAGGAGATTTGAGTTGTTTCTGTGTCTCAGATTTGTGCAGACTGGACATTGCAGTATTTTTTCCAAACTGATTTTGTTCACTTACACTGGAATGCTCAGTTGTATGAATCCATGCTGGGAGATCTTCAGGATGGTATTGTTGTCTCACTTCTTGTGTCCTGTCTGTGCCAGCAGCAAATTTCACTCATGTAGGATTCTGCACTTAAATTTTTATTTCTGCAAAGCTCTCAGAATATGGTATAGTATTATCCAGTCTCCTGTGCCATCACCCTCTTTTTCTTCTATGACCTGTACTTGTACATTTTCAAGTCACAACAATGTGGTCCTAACTAATCTAATGACCTGGAGTCCTAAAGCTAGAGAGGAAAACGTGTATATTTGTGAATTTCCTTTTTAAATGAGGATGCAATTAATTTTTATTCCTATTTTTAAACATCCAGTTTTGGAACTAAGTGTTAGGTTTTTCTGAATTTGAAAATCTTGTGTGATTAAATATAAATTTAAAGCCACTTTACCTCCAAAAAACCTTTGTTCCTCCTAAGCCATGAAATCTGCATCCCTACATAAAATGCACAAATAGACTTTATGTCTGGTTCTTCACTGGGCTTCATTGGACCATTGGACAAGGTATTTATATCCACCAGAATGAACCTGATGCTCCACCCTCTGCAGGGAGTAACAACATGAAAGGTTCATCTCTGGTGATAACAGTCTGCTGGTTATGATTTGCCTAAATTGGTTCTAGCCCAATAATTAGAGTTCTGCAGAATTTCATCATTGTGGGAATGATAAGCATAAATAATTGACAAAGAGATTTCTTATGTGTGATTTCTTATGTTTGACTACAATGAGCAGATATAAGCATGTGCTGATAACTATTACAAATATATTTAAAAAACAGGAGAATTTAACTTTTTTTTCTCCAATATTCTTGTATAATGGAGAGGTCATTGAAGACTGATCCAACTGCAGCCTTTCTGTTTTGTGCAGACACCAAATGATGATGGTCAAGGGATGCCTGAGAATACAGTGGGAGCATGGAACACCTTTGCAGGAAATGCCTTGGGTGGGATTTGGCACAGTAGCTGACTTTCATCTTTAAGAACAGCCTGTGCAGAGAGGACACTCTCCAATTAATCAGCTGGTTGCATTTTTAAACATGTTCTGAATCTCAGAAGACTGTTTTGTGAACCTCCTGTTTCAAACCACTACAAATTTGCCAAAACCAGCAAATACTTGCCTGAGGCCTTAGGATTTATGCCTGTGGGATTAAGCTTTGTTGTCCAGCAGTTCCTAAGCAGTGCCCCAGAATGTTACAAAGGATCTGTTGGCAAGGTGCTTGCAGCTAGTAAAACATTGTCTTCCTTTTAATGGGAGAGTACACGGAGTACAGCAATCCCATCCCAACAGAGATCTTTCCTGATTGTCCTGCCCATTCCTGATTCCCTGTATTACAGCTGTTCCTCCTGGGAGCTATTTCATGGTGAGTCAGCAGCAGCAATGAAAGCAGATGGATTTTTTGCAAGAGATTTTGCAGTGGTTCTGATCAGGAACATATAGAAAGAGGCGCCTAAAGTATCGTTGTTTATTGGGACTTTAATTATTTAGTATGGTTTTATGGAAAAGGTTATGTTATATTTAAAAAAAATACAGCTTCCTTTATACTGGCTGGTCAGTCAGATGGAGTGGTGGTTTTCTAATGAGTCAATCAGTGTAAAGAAAATCTCTGAAACCCCTTAATGTAGCTCTTGCTCAAGGGCCAAAGCAAATTCTCCTTCTTTGAGGAACCATTCAGTCAAAAGCATGTTGCTTGTATGTACATATAAAATATTTTACTACTATATCTGGCATGGGTAGGCAAAGTGAGCTTCAACTTTCTGTTTACCTACATCTAAAATGAATAGTATAGTTATATAAACATCATCTGTAGAATATCATCAAAACCTGTCTGAAAAGAAAATTTTCTAAAAGGAAAAAGTTGCCTAGTATAACACTTCATGTCAAAAAATGCTGAAAAATATTCCTTACAAAGCAGCCAAAGGCAGGGAAACAAATTTTTAAAAAAGTTTGCATATTACTTGTACAATTTTAGAAAGGCTATGTAAGTATGGGCCATTTAAAATTATACTTAAATATGGGAGTTTGTAACAATAACAAATCTTATAATAATATTTCTACAGAACAATAATATATATAATAACTAAAAAAAAAAGTTCCAGAAAAATATGGAGGGAGACATCAGGAGTAGAACAGATGAATTATGGAAACAGGGAGAAACTAAAACAATTCACCCATCTCTGCACATTTGGCCACCACAGTGGCTGAGCAATACTATCTATTTGTGCTTTTTCACCACAGCAGTAGCTGAATATTTATCTCCTGACAATGCCTAAGGTAAATTCTGTGTATCTATGGATCCTCATGCAGCCTGTCCATGACTGCATGACATCCATGTCCCAAAACAAGGGAGGCCTCAATTTGATGCTGTGTACAAACAGAGCTGCAGGACATCGTGGTTTTGCCTGACAAATTTTGTACATTTCTAAACAAATTTTGTAATGCAAAGCACAATTTTTTATCCAAGCAAGGGAAGTTATCTGGAACCAATGTTTTACAGACATCAGCCAAAGTGAGGACAATTTTCCTTCTCTGTGATTGCAGTAGAAGATGAAGTGTTCTCAAGCCAGCTGCACTGTACGAGGCCAGTCTTTGGATTAAAAAAACGTGTGCTGTGACCCGGGCAGAGTCATCATGCAGCTGATACAGAATAACAAGTCATTCCTAGGAGCAGCTGCTACACCAAGCAAGGGTTCTAACCCTCCCAGGGTCAGTGAGCCCTGTTGGGTCCTAATTAATTTAAAGAGACCTTATAATCTCAAAAAAATGCAATCCTTCTCCTGAATAGCACTTTACTCTGCAGACTGCTTTGCAGTTCCCAGAGGTTTGGTCACCAGTAAAGCTCTTGTCTCCAAAACTGTGCTCTCAGACCTGCTCCCAGTAGAGTGATCAGCTCAGTCCCACCAGTCTTGTATGTGTGTATATAGTTTATAAGGCGTGTTTCACATTTCGGTGGTGGTGGTAGCATAAAGTTTGCCAAGAGGAATGGTCAGCTCTCCAAGAGTTTCCAGTGCTCTCCAAGAGTTTCCAGTGCATGTCCAGTGCAATGCCAAGCTAAATGATGTCCTGGTGATGGCACAAAGTGATTGGCACCAGGGACAGTCTGGCAGGTACAGGGCAGAGCCATTCCCAGGCACAGTTGTTGTAGTTTCACAGGATCCTTTCTCAGATGCAGACACAGCCAGTTCCCTTTATCTGCCCAGTCACATGCCTGTTATTAAACAATTGCCATCTGTTATTTGGGAACTCCCTTTGGAAGCACAAAAGAGCCAACTACAGGGATATGTGGCTTAAAAGAATTCTTCTTTACCCTAAACATATCAATCTTGTATCACTACATTAATGGTATGGTAATAGTAGTGGGAATTATTCAGAAAGGTGTTAATTTTCAAATTTCTGAATCAAATGGCTGACTTAGTTCCAGTTTTTTCTAAAACAGTTTCATGACTGCCACAAGGCATCCAGGCATGTTTTTTGTTGGGTTTTTATCATTGTTGTTTTTTTTTTTTTTTTTTTTTTTTTTGTTGGTTTGTATTTTTTGTGGTGTGTTGTGCATGTGTGAGAACACAGAAAAAAAGGAAAATTAAGTTCATGTCCTATGCAATTTGATCTTAAGGAGGTTGGTAAGCAGCAGCTCCCATAAACTATGGCTTTTATTCATGTCACCTTCAGCAGTTGATAGGTAGTTTGGAATATCTTGGCAAGGTAGCATAGACTTGTGTTTGTTGTCAAGCTTCACAAGAAAAATCTGGTACTGTGTCCTATGGGCTTTTTATTAATTTTTTTTTAATGCAAATAGTAGAGGTTTTGGATCAACTCTTCAGCTGTGTGGAATTACTCAGAGTGCTCACTGAGTAGTTTGCTGTTCTATCTATACAGTCAAACATTGCTTCTATACCCATCTGTGACTCTCTCTGCATACTGGGAGGGTTGCTAAGGGATTTACCTTGTATAAACCTCTGCTGAGGATGCTACATCCTGTCTCTGCACATGAATGGCCTCATTTTCAGGACAAACCCAACTGATACTTTGTAGGAATTAATGATTTCTTTATCTCTCACTAAGAAAATTCTGAAGCACTTCAAACTTTCCCTCTTTTGGAATGTTCTGTGTAGTGGTAGTTGATATCAGAAATTGTTATTTTTAAGTTTAGTAACCATTTAGAGTATGTTAAATTATGTTTCTAGCCTTTTATGTAGGTTGTATATGATACAGTATAAATTGCCTTAATATTTTTTTCCATCTTCTAGGTCTTTACTGTTATTTTTGCATAAGATATTTTTTATTAACTATCGAGATGTTTCTTCTTTGAGAAGTGACTGAAATGTGATGACCCATAGATGATGAGCCATTTTAACCTCCTATGTGTGAGGATAGGAAACTTTTTCCATTAATACAATATTCAGTATTTTCTACTGAGTAAATGTCTTCCACCCTTAGCTTGTTCACTTTTTATTTAATTTTTTAATTCCTCTTCCCTTCTTGTGCATTTTCACTCAAAACTTTCTTCCTGTGACTCTCATCAAGGGTGACCTCATCAAGGCATTCGAATTTCAAAATTTATCCATTCCTTTTTGCTAATGAATTCTCCCCAAAAATATTTCTCAGTAAGGTGGAGTCCCTTTTGCTTAAGTAACTTTGCTTGACCCAATTCTCTCCTGACCCATTTCTGTATTTCCTGAATTATTCCCATGGCTTTTGAAACTTGGGCAAATATTACTTAGTAAAGCTAAAGGAAGGTGTTTTGATATAACTCTTATTAAACAGTGAGGGTTTTTGCAGAAAACATACAAAGCTGGAGATGTAATTAAGCTCTTCTTCCGTCCCACTCCCCCCCCATTCATGCACTGCTCAATGGAAACACATTCTGGCAAAGACAAAAAGCTGTGGCTAAACAACATTAGTGGATGAGTCACTCAGAGAGAGAGAACTGGAAAGAAAGAAGGAAAGAAAGAAGGAAAGAAAGAAGGAAAGAAAGAAGGAAAGAAAGAAAGAAGAGCCCACAAACCTCTGCTGCTTGATAAGAACAAAACTAGGTCCAGATGGTCCCTGTAAATCTTCCCATACTTTCCTGGAGAAGAGAGCACAGAAACATCAAGGGCCACGCTTATGTTTTCAGTAGTTCATGTTTTCTTGGTGCAACAGGGACTTTCAAGCACATGGGAACCTCTTCATCAGGCTTTGCACAGATTAAGATCAATCAGGTCATACTGAACACCATGTTGCTTCCAGAGGTGTTGATAACAGTTTAATAAAGATTATCATATTATTATAACAATTATTTGGAACAGCAGTTCAATGAATAATATGAATAACTGGAAATATGGGATTGAAAGAACTTCATTTCAGTGCCGTGACTTTGCAGAGACCACAACAGCTCCTGTTGCAGAGGATGCCTATTGAATCCTTGGCCAGATTCCAGGACAGATGGAGTCTCTGGAGTATTGACAATGAAGCAAACCCTTATAAACATATGCAGGTTTAGTGTTTGAAATGTTTCTGTGTTCTTCAAGCTTTGGTGGGTTTTCACAAGAAAAGTGAAATGTGTTAGGCCATGTCCTGCCAAATTTCCACACTTTGTGCCACAGTTTGGTGACATGCAGGGCTTTCAAAGACTAAGCACTATTCCTCTTCTTTGCTTTGTTTTCAGAAGCAAAAGAAGTGTTTTGTCCAAAATTCTTCCTTATTATGCTTCCATACTAGTTTCATTTTGGATGATTTCTACTTAAGTAGCTAACACTATGTAAACTCCTAAAAGTGGAACTGTGTGGTGATACACCTGGTGCAGATGTGAGCAAGATGATGTTACCAGTATGCTCTGAGGTGTGTTTATGTGTTTGTGAGCCTTTGTGCAGGGCAGTATCTGTACTTCTGCATCAGCATCATAAATACATTTTGTTTTCCACTGCTACCTCATCAGGAAAATATCCTTGATATGAGGAGTTAAGAGTGTTCAAGAAACTGCAGTGTTATATGGATAATTCTAATTTATGTGAATTAGAACTTCTGAGAGTTTTGGCTGGTGGTTAAAACTCTGTTAAACAAGACCCTTCAAGTTTAGCTTGCAGCTCTGCATAGCCATTGGCTGCTGTGGCCAGGCATCACTTGCCACCTATTAATCAATCAGTGCAACTCAGTGCAAAGGTGATGCAGGTTGGAATATGTTTTCAAAGAGCAATCATTAGGAAGCACAACTTCTTGCAGAAGTCATTGTATAAAAACAAGTGTAAATCAGCTTTGAGGTAGCTTAAGCCAGCAGGTTTGGGCCTGAATTCTTGGCAGAAACATTTTTTTGCAGATTGGTATGATAAAGTGATTAGGTGTGGGCCAGTATGAAGTAAAACTGCTGGCAGCTGCTCTTTGAATTATCCTCCTTTCACTGTAAGCTGAAAACTGATACTGTAAGTCACTCGTATAGCTCGTCAGGAAAAATAAAAATAAGCCCTAAATAAGAAAAGGAGTGAATGTGAGCACAGCTGCCTGACCTTTGCCAAGGAAGCTCCATAAAACCTCTTAGCATTCACATCCCGTTGTGGAGAGGTTTCCTCACCACTCCCTGTGGGAGCTGCCTTCAACCCTGCAAGAGAAGCAGGCAGAGCTGTGACCTGCGTGACACTGGATAAGGATTTCCAGCAAGCCCCTTGCTCACTCCTTATAGAAACATAATTTAACATCCTGCATTTTGTCCTAGCACAGGTGGGAAGAGTGTGGTTACTTCCACAGAGCAGAGATCAGCCTGCAAGTGTTCTTCGGCAGTCAGCACAGCTGGCTTCAGTTTGGCAAAGGGCAGCACAGTACTGCTGTGCATTACTGGAACAGTACTCATAGATTTTTCTTTGGATTTAGTCAGGCCTCTCTTCAAAATGCAAAGCAAATGCCACACAGACAGTCTCAAACAGGAGAAAATAGCTCCAGACAGCTCATAGAAACTAAGCATCAGCGTGAGGAGTACCACAGAGGGAAATGTGTTTTGAACTGGCCCTTAAACCTGACTTTAGTTGAGGACATGGGGACTTTTATTTCTTGTTTTGTTTTAACTTGATAAAAGACATAATCTCAGAGTCAAAAGAGGCATTTGTTTTTAAAAAGCTTGCTTGTCCTGTGAGAAGATCTGTAGGGAAAAAGAATTTGAAAAACTGTCAAGAAAAATGAAATATACATGTCTGATGTTCATTGAGTTCATTTTACATTTGTTGTTTTGGTGTTGTTGTTTGTAAATTGGAGATGCTCGACAAAGCTGGTATTTATGCACAAGGAGTATTTTACCAAAAAAGTGACCCTCTACCGTAACACATCTGCATGGAAGAAAAATGTCTTTAATTTAAATTAGCTTAATTTTCAGATTAGTTTGGTTTGTGCTTGTTTGGAAATATTCTACTGTGCTTTCTTGATTGCTTCCTTGGAGTTATCATACCATCAGTACGCTTCCTTTGTCAAAAGCATGAAACTAGGAGAAATGGGCTCAAATTTTAAACTTCACAAGGTCAGCCAAACCCCAAAATTTGAAAATTCTTTCATAGTGGCTCAAAGGATAAAATGGGTGCTACAGAAGTCTTGTTATCATCCATAATCAAATATTTGATCTCAGGATGAAATCAAAAACTTCTGACTTTTATAGCCTTTTAGAGCACTGCTTTGGGTTCTTTTAGTGATGGTGGAATAATCAACAGAAAGTGAAGGAAGATTTTTCATTTGAGATATTTAAAGAATGAAAGAAAAAAAAGTTGATTCAAGTATTGCTGAGAATAATCCAGCCCTGAATTTGGCTTCCTCCAGTAGTCCATCAATAACAATTAGTGCCATAGTCGAGAAAGAGTGCCTTTTGTATCCACTGGCTGCTTGTAATATATTCCAAAAAGGAAGCATAAGATGCAGAAATGCATTCTTTACATAACACATGGGCTGCTAAGAAATAGCACAATGTCATTAAAGTTAGTGGATATTGCAAAATACCACAAGCAGCAAAATCTTCTCTCGCTTAAAATTTTTTGCAGAATTCCGTTACAACACATTATAAATGGTAGGAACACTATTTATGGGATGCAGAACATATTAGGTTTTGAAAAAAAAAATTAAAACTATGAGTGACTTAAACAGAGTCATTTTGGTTTTATATAGAGCTAGATATGGAGCACCCACGAGATCTGTTCATTTTGTGGATTGATGTTTTACTCTAGCTGACAGCATAGGGCTGACCTCACACAGCCTCTTCACATGTAAATTGCAAGGTTTTAAAGCTAGGTCAGCCTGACTCTTGGCTGCTGTGCTTCTGCTCTCATCCTGATTTCCAAGAAATCCCTCCTCTGGGATTTCTCACAAGCTGGTTGCATGTTGAACTAAGTCAAGAAAGACTCACGCCCTGTCAGGAAGGATGCAGAGAGTTGAGAGGCAGCGTGACCATGCAGCCATGATCAGGACAGCCAGTCAGATGGATACAGGTGCCTGCAGATTCATGTCTTCTCCGTGTGTCTGTGTCACTCAGTTTAGCTCTTTGATCCTGTATCAGATTTAATCAGCTGTGATTAAAATAGGAATTTCCAGCTTTCCCAAAGAACCATAAATGCAGAAGGCGAATGGCATTGCCTTCTCGTTTGGCAGGCCTCACAACCTTTCTGCAAGTGTAGAACACAGTGCTAAGGGGAGACACAAAGTGAAAGGAAAGCAGGTGTAAAAATAAGTAAATAATACTAGAATGACAATCTTTAGACTAAATGGGAACATTGGTAAATACAATCTGTAGAAATATCTTACTCAAGTTCATCAAATGTCAGAGTAAAAAAGTGGTGGAATGGGTTAGGTTTTCAAAATTTACCACCATCTAAGTTTGTAAAAATGGTCAAAGAATTTACAGCTACATTAATTTTCAAAAGGATGTTCAAACTGGCATAGCTTTGACAAAAGTGAGAATTATGATACGTTGACCTGAGGGAAAGTCTCATGGGAGTTGAGGAGAAAATAATGATTTCAAAGCAAGCATGCACATGTCTTCTGAAAAAGATTCATAAATGACAGCTGTGGGAGATATTATATAAGAATGAGTTCAAATTCCCATTTTTTTGGCATGCAAGAAAGGAAAAATAATGCAAATGTAATGGATCTGTGATAACTGTGGAAAGTCCCAGACCTTAAGTGAAAAAAGAGTTCTTGAACTGAGGAAGGGATGGAAGCAGGTAGCAACTCATTTAATCCGACTAGGAATAAAGACTGGTGCTGATGATGATCAGTCATCTTTTCAGAACTTTTATCAAAGCCGTGCCCTGGCCATTCCTCCCTAAGCTAAAAGCAGCTTAAGTATTTTGTGGTGAGCCCATTTCAGATAACAGACCATTAGGAAAGTTGCATTTTTCCAAAGGGCTGGTCTAACAAACACATGTGCATTAGCATGGTTCATATTAGCACTACACATAAGTGCTGTGCAGGCATGAACCAGGGGGAAATGAGATGTTTACAACCTCTGTACCCATTTTATTTGTTGTGGCACTTGTCTTTGGAATTCAGGCCTTCCTCCCCTCAGATAGTTCTCTTATTTTCTGCAGACATTTGGATATGCAGAAATCTTCTCATACTCACAGTTGAAAATTGCTACCAAAAAAAGAAAAAATTGGGTAATTAGTAAAATAAAATTTCATTAATATTCACAGAGCATTAAATTTTTCATCATGACACTACAGTATAACATTTTAGAGTCTAAGTGGTCTATAACAGCCTTGGATGGAAAGAGAGGGCCAAAAAAGCAATATATATGTAAAGAAAGAAATCTGAGTACTTTGGCAAAACTGGAGACCAATCTTGGTCCCTCTAATCACAAAAGCTTATGAGAATGCAGCCAGTGATGCTTAGAAATTAAGTGAAGAAAAAAAAATAAATTTCAGCTCTCTACTGGGCAGCCTGAATCACAAAAATCTCTGCAAGTATAAGAAGCAGCCATAAGTTGATACATAAGTAGATAATATGATAGACATGAGTAGATATCCTGAGTGCAAAGATTTAATGGATGATTGGTTGGTGCTGCCCTGCTTGGTGTGATTTCCATGGCTCTGAGTAATCCTCTGCAAGATGTTACATTGATATGTTTCTCCAGCACAGCCAGTTGGAATTTGGAAAGGAAAACCCAACTCTGCAGATGTTGGTGTGCCACAGTTATGCTTTTGAAAACAAACTCTCCAGCCTTTTTCATTATCTTTGTTTTAGTCTATTGGTTGCTCTATTTTTATTATAGTAAACAAGCAGTGCTTATTTTTAAACAGCTATAAAAAGAGATAAGTCCTAAAACAGGTGGAGCAAAACAAGGCTAAATAGGAATACTTGTTTAATACAGTCATGCATTCTAATTCTTATTTTCCACTAGGGGCTGTTCCACAAAAGAGTTTAGGGGGCATAATTGTTCCTATTAATACATGTTAATTGTAAAAATCTACTTCACTTGAAAGGTTCTTCTGTAAAACATTAATGCTATGAGAAATGGCACTATTTTTAAAATGTAAAATTAGAAATATTTAGAATTATTTTGACGGTGTAGTTATATAGAATAGCGATGTTTAAGTCCTGTCAGTTTTGGGTGACTTAATACGATCTTAAAATGGGAAATGTACCTACAGTTAGTAAAAGACAAAGCAAAGCAGGAGGGAATATGGGAGGGGATAAAAAACTCCAAAATGAAGCATTAATTTAGCAATATCTCAACCTGATACTGCTGTACCAGACATGCTGCTCTTCTGCAATATAAACATTTATCTGTCCATAAGGACTTGCTTTTTCTTTCTTTTACATCTAGTCTACTGCTTCACTGGGGCCATAATTTATTAATAGAAATGTATTTAAAGGTTTTCACCAAGAAGCATTCACATGTAAAGGAGAATGTGTGCCTTTTTAAAAGAGGAAGTTATTGCCTCTATCCATTTTATTTTATTCTAAAATCTACTTAATCTTTTTATAAACTAAGTTCTTTTTTCCGAAAAAGCCAATTTTTAGACCATATCCTACTTCCCTGAGGTCAGTGGAACTGACCTATTGGCCAGTGTGGGTGATGGATTCCACTCTCTATTTGAGTTTAACTTTCAGTCATTTTATATAACCATTGGATAAAAATAGTTTCAAAAATTCTATTAGGGAACCCAGGGGTTTTATTTAGGTAAATTTGGAGACTATCAAGAATGCTTACATGTTGCTCTTCTTGTTGTACTAGAAGAGAAGCAATTGAAAGAAGGATACCTGTGACTTTTAGTGGGTTGTTTAATGTTATGTTATTACAGAGAATCATCTGATATATTCACAAAAACTAAAATATTTGTATTTTTCCCTTTATACTGTTAAACTATTAGTGCTGTAAGCATTCTAGAAACACATGTAAAGATTGATTATATATAAATTAATGAAAGAAGCCTCTTAGTGAATTAATTACTCTGTTAAATGTACTAACAGGCAGTGTTCAAAATGGAAATTGAGTACCCACTTCCATTGTGTTCAGTTACATATGCATGGCATACAGGAAGGGCTACTAATGACATTTTATCATAGACAGTTTTCAATATGCTGAATTTATACTTTTTTATTTGCTTCCCAAAATATTCTTAAAATTTCAGGAAAAAACATACTGAAGGATGATAAACTGTTCACAGACTTTAATTGATAGTCTTGGAAGTAAATTACAGCTATCAAAACATTTACAATAGAGCACAACAAGAAACAAGGTTTGGAAGGAATTATATAAAGTTGTATATAAACAAAGTTTTGGCAATGTCAAATCAAGAGGAGAGATTAATTTGGTGGTCTAGTATTCTGTAGCAGTTCTGCAAGAATTCTTTATGCTTTTCTTGGAAGCAAGTGACACTGGCAAGTATGGGAGATGGAAGTTAGAATAGTTGGAGTTCTGATCTAACACAGAAGTTTTATGGTATGATGAAAGTCTGTTTTTCCCTGGGGTTTTTTGTACCTTGAATACAGTGTTTAGCTGTGACCCACTGGCCAAATATACATTTTCTGCAAGAGTACAACAGGAGGGCATCTTCATGAATGAATGAACAAGTGACCTCACACAAAAAGGCAGATGGCTGCTACTTAACCCACATTAGTTCAGTAAGTACAAATTCAGAAATCTTCAACTTGGTTAATTTTTATAATTAAAAGTCTCCAAACACATTCCAGGACATGCAGATTTCTGGAGGGACAGAGAATCCCCTACAGTTTATGACTCATGCATAGACTGGTTAGTTGCAGAAAAAGTAAACACAATCGAGGTTTGGAACTTCTGCCATCACTCTTTCATGTTTGCAGAAGCTGTCTGATGAAAGATAAACAGTCCTGAAGGAAGAAAAACTTCTTTCTACTGGGCCTTATAAGTTAAACCTCAAAAGGTAACAGCATACTTAACATTTGCTTGCCAATCCTTAAGGCTGGATTATAGGCTTGCATTATAAAATATCTACCAGGAAAGACTGAAGAATAACTTTACATCAAATCTTTCCTCTGAAAATTACCTTGACTGTTGAGAGATTACGCCTCAGTCTGTGAAAATGTAGCTCTTCAGTTTTCTCTTCTAATTATTTCAAATATAGCAAATTTTACACAAAGACTCAGGGCTGATCTAGGCAGGTCTTACCTGTTATGAACCTTCTTTGTTAACTTCTCAATTTCTGAGTATTTATATGAATTTTAAGATACCAATGGAGATAGTATTGATGTCTATTTGAGCTCCTGAGGGGCATTAGCACAGGGTTTTGCTGTGCAAGATTTGTTTTCATACACTAAACTAGCTATATGTGACCAAATTGAACTGCAGCTTGGACAGTCTCTGTGTTGAGCATTATTTAAATATGGAGATACAATGCAAAAAATCCAATGTCTTGAAGAGTTAATTTCCTTTTGATTACTTAAGACAAAATGTAAGGACTTCGTGAAGTCAGTTCTAGCATCTTATGGATGGCTATCTATGTTTAGATAACCAGAACTTTTAATATTAACACTTAAAATAGGCAGAGAAAGTAGAATAGAGTACCTATAAGGGAAAAGTGGTATAAGATCTCTTTAAAGATATTTTTAATAGTAGTAATAAATTCACTAATTGGCCTATTTTACTGTGAACCTCAGGGAATTTTAGTTGGTTGTTTTATTCATTCACTTACATTTATGAGCTGGGTTTCAGGAAGGAGTTTTCTACATTGTTCACTGGCCTATAGTTATGATGAAACTTGGATTTGTAACTCAGGTGCTTTTCCACATCTGGGTTAGTATCTCTCCTAAATAATGTGATATTACTATTTTATTTCACACTTTCCCCATCCTTTCTGATAGCATGAGCTACCCAAATCTCTCCTGGGAATGGTACTGAGCCTTCCCATTTGTGGCAAATGCTATGCTTGAGATAAAGAACACTTGGTTAAATCCTGTCTTTCCCTCACCTGGAAGACCTGAAAGGGAACATCTGGCACTTTGTACACATTGCTCACACTTGTTCATAGTTGAAGGTGATAACCTGTGGCAGGTTTTCACTCTTCAGAAAAATTTTGAACAGCCACACAATTTTTTTAGCTTTCAGCTATTGTCCTTGGCATAAAGAGATTTAAACTAAGATTCCCCTTAGTTTAAATGAAGTAACTTTGATAGTTAGGTGGAAATACTTGACTTAAGGGTCACAGCTACACAATGGTTATTACACAATTGTTAGCAGATACTCAATAGTTACTGAGTCTGAGAGATGCCTGGTGTACTGGAGAACACTTGACGCTGCCTGGTCCTCACCCAGAAGAAATCCCTATTTTGTGCTTCAGACCAATAAAATTTAGTGCTGTGGCATTTATGGAACTGTTCTGGGCCTGCATCACCTCCTGAAATTCCATGAATCTGTATTACATGGAATAGAATGAAAAAGGCAGTTTGTCTTAAATGATAGAGGACTTTGCCATGGTTTTGTACCTATCTCACAGGGAGCTCTGTGGGAGCCCTGATGTGCTGCAGGGTGGGAATTTGGGGGCAGCTTAGAATCAGACCTGTCACCTTCAGTAGAGGCAGGAGGTGGAGAGCAAGCAGCTACTTTTGGGAGATGCAGCAGAGCTGAAGATACCTCCAAATTCCTTGCTGGAAGTTGTAAGAGTCTTTCACAAACACTCTCAGATAGCCTTAACCACCCTGTGGTGGTTGCTGTTTTACAGTTGATTTGCAGTACCTTGAGCCTCGAGGCTCAGGGAGCTTTAGCTGATGTCCAAAGAAGCGATGAGTCCTTCTGTGCCTTCTGGAACAGCTGTGCCTCACACTGCTCCCAGCTGTGCACATCTTAATGCTCATGCTGGGTTCTGTAGTCTGTCTTCTCAGAACTGTTTTGGGGTGTCATTTTCAAACCCTGTTCCTCCTGTATCTTTCATTATATGAATATTGATTCTCATACTTGCAAGTGGAAGCACAGAAATGTTATAAAATTCACTGTGAGTTATTTTATGTTACATACTGATGTCATGTTAGGCACAAATCCTGATGAATTAATTCAGACTTTCCAACTTTGCTTAAGGTCTTTTAGCTCAAGGAGACCTTGATTAAAGGCAGATTGCATCAAACCCAAATAAGAGCAGAGAGTAGAGGTGATGTTTACTTAGACTTTAATAGAGATGAAGTTCCATTTTTATTCAAAGTCATAGCTGAAAATATCTTAAACCCACTATATGGTTTAGGCTGTAGAAGTTACACAGGATAATACAAACATTGCTAAACCCAGTCTTCTGCTGGATGTAAGGAATTTTACCTAACAAAACAAAAATTGATTTAGATTTTATCCTTCACAATTTCACTACTAATTCTGCTCTTGTTTTTATTTTATCCATCATTATTATAAGCCTTTGGCAAAAGAAGCAAAACCAGAATAGTTTCCCACCCAAACTATTCAACAGTCTTGAGGCAAGGCAAAGGAAATAACCTTGTTGTTTGCATAATGATAGCAAAGGTTGTGTGGGGTAACATAATTTTATCTCCAGTATTATGATCTATAAGTCACAGTACTGTTAGACATACATACAAACAGCATTATTAGGGTCTTCAAATGAGGTGCAGTTAGGCTAGGCATGCTGCAAAAGCCATCTCTGTAACCCTTTAAAAAGTCAGTAATTTTCCATTCTTTTCCGTAAAACATATTATGGGCATGGAATTCTGTTCATCTAAACGTGCAGCTTGACTCATTGAATGAAAGTAATGTAAATGAAATCTGAATTACATCTGTGTTGTGTTATAATGAATAACGTCTGCTTGCTAAGACACTGAGTCAAGGACCTAGTTCTGTGGAAGGAAAATATTTGTGTGTTGCACTGGAAAAGCTGACAGGCATACATCTGTGTGCTCTGCTTCACATGCTGAACACTAGGAATAATGCAAATTGTTGATTTGGCTAGGAGTAGGAAAAACATGGTTCGAGAATCAGACCACTTTCTGTGTGACTAATTTTGAGAAGAAAATGCAAAGTCTTGAGCACTTTTTTTTTTCAAGTCTGCTTATTTTGTCTTTCATATTTTGTATTACTTGTGGTATTAACTTCAGTCTGGAATGTCTTAAGCAAAGTTCAACAAGTAAATCAACAGTTATTTTTATCCAAGACAGATAACTGATTAGCAAAGCAGGATATGAAATAGGGTATTTAATATGATCTGAATTTTTCATGTATGTACATGCAGCTTTAAATAAACACTTTAGCTTCCTGAACAACCAATGCTTATTACAGTGTTTGAGAGGTTTGTGTGATTTATATGAGGATTGTCCAAAGCTCTCTATATCTTTCTGATTTTTAATTTAACTGTGAGGTCAGCTCAGAATATGAACAAACTTTAAGCGTGACAATGGACTTTAGGCTGTTCATGTGGTCCAGTTGCATAAAGCTATTTGAGTATGCACAAGATTTCTTTCGGAGTAATATGATAATAGCACATCAAAATTTCTAAAATGTCATCTCATTAATGTAAGCTGGTCTTATCCCTTTTGGCAGTGTATTGCATATGCCCATATATCAAATACTAGTTTTAAAACTGCAGGCACAGTTTAGAAGACATTTTTTAGAAGCATGCAAAAATGTTGTAAACCTGTGTGACCAAGTAAAAAAGGGGATTCAATTAATTTCCCAGTGCTCAGGGTAAAAGATAAGAGTTTTGTTTGAAATAGGAAAGGAAATACTTATTAATTAGGAAGAGTTGCTCAGTACCTAGCCTGCTGATGTCAGGAGGAAGCTGGAAGACTCGGGGATACTGAATTCTGCTGGATGGCAGGATCACCAAACCTTTATCGTTTCAGCAAAACAGAAATAGTGCCAGAGATTCAAACTGCTGCTCCTCCTCTTGGTGCTAGACTTTCCTCAAGTGTTGCTCTAATGACTGTGCTGGTGGCTCAGGGTCATATGCCTCAGAATTCAAGTATCATCTTAACTAGCTTAGCATGAAAGCTAGTGAGAAGAAAGATCTGGGTAAAGGAAGCCTTCTGAGGCCAAAAGTCTGTTAAAAAAAAAAAAAAAAAAAAAAAGAAAGAAAATAAAAAAATACAGAGTTGAAGGTGCTGCCAGTTTTCACCTAGGAATCTTCTTGCTTGATATTACAGTTCCTTATGTACCTTGTGCATTGCTTCCTTGCAGGTCCAGAACTGCCTTTATCTGGATAGCTCAGAGCCTGTTTTCTACCCAGACTTGATTTTGCTCCAAGAACTAGACAGCTGAACAACTAAACACAAGGCAGCCCCAGTGCAGTGTGTGCTCTAGGAGCACATATACCACGTTCTTGGGAAGCTGGGAGCTTTAAATTTGTAATAGTTGTGGTAGTTTAAACAAAACCAGAAGAATTGCCTGCCACTATAGGGAATACATGTGCAGGACTACACGTACATTCTGTTGGGGAGCTCTTTTGACTTTTGTTTATGCAGGTTTATTTTTAAAAGCTCTAGAGAAGGCTCTGCTGTGTTAGGTAGAGTGTTGCAGATGAGCTTTCCATTTCCTTATCAGCCTGAAAGGACCCATGCCTTTGTGTCGGTTTCTCGGCTGTTTAGGTGACCTGGAAAGGCCCGGGGTGGCCTTGGACAGCCCGCGCTTCAAAGGACGAGAAGAGGCTTCAGATCTTTTCTCGGTCTCGGTGTTTATTAATTGTTTATCTAAAAGATTTTCTCTTGGCCCGACAGAGGTCTGCACAGCAGCCAGCCATGAGCACACTGCGAGCCCCCGGGGCGGTCACCTATCTTTATACTCAAAGTTACGTATACAATATTTATCATTTTTCCCCAATACCTTTTACCCTTATTAACCAGTGCACTTTTAGTAATAACCAATCCCAAAGTGCCAACATCACCACAGAAGATGGAGGCTAAGAAGAAGAAGAAGAAGGACAGGACACGCCCCAATTCCTCCATCTTACTTCTTTAGACCCCCCTGTACAGAAATCCTAAACCCTGTGTCTTACACTCTAATTAACTTATCCCTTCACCATTTACCCAGTGAAATCCTCCTATCCTCATACAGGTGTCGTCTCCTGTGTAGGATCAAAGTCCAGCCACCAGACACTTCTGGCAACATTCCAGGACTCTCGAGCCACCCAGGGGTGGTCTCGGTCCCTCTGCACCTCAGTCCTGAGGTGCTGAGATCCCACGCCTTTGTTTCCCCAGGGAGACACTTTCACCATTGGCTGCCTTGGGCCTTTTCAGTGCTTTTTCCATATACCAAAGGCTCTTGCTTTAGTCCTGCTGGAGACTCCACAATTTTTGCCATTTGTGCATTAGGAAGACTCCTTTGCTGAGAGAATAACATTCATTTGAATAAAATGTTTTTTTCTATTTTTAGTCCTCTTTGCATAGTGGATATGAAAAAGTAATGTGTATATCAAACATTTATAGAAAACATTAAGTCACTGCAATGTTACCTTAAGTTATAGAAATCATTATTTAACGTAAAAGCACTAAAATTGTTAATACCCACCCATCTGGCATTTAAAATGGCAATAGCCCAAATCAGTCTTAATAAAAGAGAGAGCTTTGCAACAATATTTGGGTTTGTGAAAATTTGTTTGCTATAAAATAAATATTGATGTAATCCATATATATTGGAAAACAATTCTTTTTGAAGTGATACTGCCATCCAAACTCAATTATGCTTTCTTTACTGCAGCTGTCAAGCTCTTAGACAAATTTTGTTTTTGCACTGTGCTGTTAGCCCAATATTGGCCTCATAATTTCAATGGACACTAATGAAATCCAGTGAAATCTTTTATGAGTGTTTGAAGTAAAATTTCTGTTAAAACAAGATTTGAAATTTCTAGGACATGATTTTCTACTTCAAGATACAAACAATTTCACAGAGAGTTTTCCAGAGTGAGAGAAGCGACTTCTTGGTTCCTTTGTAGCTTATGTTACTTCACCTGAGTTCCAGCATCAATTCATTTCCTTCAAGCAATGCATTTTCTATTTCTAGGGGGGGGTTTAGGGTTTATGTGTTTGGAGTTGTTTTGTTGTTGGGTTTTTGGTTTTGTTTTTTGTTTTTATTTTTTACCCAAATATTTTTTGTTCTAAAGTCTATTAGGTAAATTAAGTTGTGAGAAAAGAAAACCTTATTTTTATACATTAGCTTGGAAAAGATCTCTTCAGGGGCACAAAAAAAAATTCTTGTCTCTGTTTCTGGAACTAATACTGATTTAAATCTCTTTAGGTTGGTCCATAATTTATTCCCCTTGAAATGAGGCCTCTCTGTGGAAAGTAGGTGTTTCAATGCTGCCGTATGGTACACTAATAGTCATTCTTCTAATAAATCAGAAATATTTCTAATTTGTTTACATTTAAGTATTCCATAGCTTTCTACTTGGAATAAAACGTTAATTTTACTAGATTTAATCATGATTCAACATTACATAAGGATTTATAATGTCAAATGTAAAACAGGCAAAACTACCATTTAATTTAGGCTATTGCCTATATTTCTTGGTGTCTCTGAGTTTCTAAGTATCTTGGTTTCCTCTCCTTCTCTGCACTTTTCTTCATCTCTTCTCTTTCTTTTGTCTAGTTACACAATACGATGTTTAGAATTAAATTTTGTCTCAGTCATTTTGTTCCACATTTTGAATTTTTGGCATGTATAGTTAATGCTTTTGAACAACTGAGATCAAGATCTTCTCTTTTACTTAGCTTCTCAATGCCATACAAACCATTGCTTCTAGCATTTGAACAGATGCATGCATCTGTTCTATGTTAGCCTGTCTTTTCTTGATAATTAGTTGAGAAAGGAATAAAAGGACTTTATTTCACATCCTTTCAGTATTTCACTCTTCCCTGCGTGGCCAAATTTGATTGAATAACATCCTAAGTACTCTGAGCTTATAGCCACTCAATCCCAGTTTAAAATTTTCTCAGAGAATCTCTCATGTTTGGTTGGGTTTTTTATATTATACACTAGCAGCTGTACTTTCTTTCAGTAGTCAGCCTTGCTTAGTATTACAATGACACTTTGAAATGAGGCTTCTTGATTTGTGCTGGGTCTAGGCAGGCCCTATGAAATTCCTCCGAAACAAGATGGAAGATAACAAAGACAAAGCAACTAATTTTAAAAGATTTGAGTGAAAATAGGCATCTGTGGCAAAAAAAAAGAATAGTCTGGGGTTCCATCACTTACAATATCCTAATGAATATCACACATTTCTCTTAGCATTTCATAATTTTCTGCATTCAGTCACCCCCACAACTCCCCAGTGTACATCAGAAGAAAGCATGAGGGGAAACCAGGGTGAAGCTACAGCTGCTGCTATGATGTGCTTCCTCATGACAACAGAGTTATGCCAGATCTGATGCTGTGAGGCAGTTTTGTTCTTCCATGTGAGTGGGAACAGAGTGGAAGAGACAGATTTCAGCTTTAACAATGCCTTCCTGCTCAGCACCACTGTAATTTTCATTGTCTCTTTACAGCAGAGGAGAAGAGATTGGCCCCCTCATTTTCACTTTCATATGGAATTCTGTGTTGTGAACTGAAAGTCATGGTTCTTGTCTGCTTCACCATGAGCTGAGTCACAGAGTTAAACATTCTCAAATTTGTATGGTAAGGAACTGAAATATAACATAAGTGTGAATCCTGTGGCTTATGTGTACCTCTACATGTGCCTTCCCAGTCAGTGCAACTTTTAATGCCTTTTTTGCCATTAAAAGTGATCATTGCAGTTCAGGAAAGCTCTTACATCAGCCAAGGATAACCATCACTTCTATTCTCTGATTTTTTCAACCTTTCACAATTATTGTGACTGGAGAATGACAGAAACATTGGGCCAAGCAACCTAAATGTAAAAACCACACTTTCACAGCACAGAGTTGTAATCTGGCAATCTGAGTCTCTGTAATTTATTGGCCAGATGGGAGTGAGACAGGAAGAGCAGCGCTTGCAGAATAGCAGTCACCCAGGCCTGTGCCAGAAGGAGAGAGCTACTGGGGCATGAACCTTCACAGTTACACACCCAGAGTGCTCTGGAATTGGTCCAGAGCCAGAAGAAATCCAAGTACTGTTTGCTCAATCAACAAGAGGCAAACTTCATGTCTTGCACAGTAGCCCTTTCTGCTTCCAAGTGGTCTGCACTGCACAATTCCTGAGAGCCAGTGAAGAGTCAGTCAGGGCATCCATGAATGCTAGAATTTTTGTACCATTCAGACAATATTTGGATTGACCAAGGTATTTATTAAAGGGATCTGTGCCACAGGGGTCATGGACACTGCAGGATTCTAATTATCTCTTGGTGTTTTTTCCTTGTCTCCCTAAAAATGCAGCCATAATTTTTATCGCTCACTTCTTACTTTCTAAAAATTATCAGGCTCATAACGAGAAAACAGACAAACTCCTTGGTGATATTCCACTACAGGAGAAATGAAGTGCTGAAAGCAAATTTTTTGGAAGTCTTCTGTCCTCTAAAATCATAGGCAAGACGCTTGGGAATGTAAAACTGCTCAGGTCTTCAAAGGCAAACGTTTCTATTCTCTTTTCTCTCACACACTTAGCACATTCTGTCTATAAGTAATAGAAGCCACTCGGAAGAGTGGCTTTTAATAGGGTTTTTTGGATGTATGCAGATATAAGCAGAAATGAAAGAGAAGGCTTTTGAAGCATTATTTTATCATTTAGGAAACTGTTTTCCAAATTTATGACAATCATAATTAATGATTTTCTTAAAATACTTTCTCTCTCCTTATACTACTTAAAATTATTGTGTATCATGGCATGGATCTCTCTTTCTTAAATACTTAAATACAGTATATAATGTAAGCATGAGCCAAATCTCTGCAAATGCTATCAAATATCTTGGACTTCTCTAACTAACTTTTCAAGTAACACATCCTGATTTACTGCTTTGCTGGAAACACAGGAAGGAACAATAGGACTAGAAGTTTTTTCTGGGAGACCTTTTAAGGAAATTAGTGAAGCCTAGGTATTGAATGAATATTTGTAGAATTTATCATTCCTCTTCAATATTTTCTTAAAGTTTAAATCTGAATTTAGTTCTTTTTGTTCATGTGTCTTTTTATATACATAGCAACATTTCAGCAGGCATCAGATAAGACCAAAGTCTTACCTCACAAACTATGACTTTGAGAAAATCTTGTTCTCTTTGACATTTTCCATCCAAAAATTCAGTTGGAGAATAACTAGAAGGGAAAATTTCTGGGGGCTGAGCAGTGAAGTTTAATTCCAGCACTGAAAGGTCTCCCAGATGAATACAGCAAACCAGACAGCCCAGTAGACACGAACTCTGGCCCATAACCTGCAGATAAATCTGGTTGCACAGGCAATTACCTCCCCAGCCCAGTGATGTCAGTGGAAATCCATGCAGGGGTAAGGATTTGTGGGCAGACATTTGGCTCTGCTCAGGTTAGGGAAGCTGTTCAGGTATTCCATTTCTCTGTAAAGTGAGACAGATTCTTGCAGCCATTCCATACTTTTACAGTAGACCATGATTCAGTTCAAACCACTAAGAACTGCTGGCTGTGAGGCTGAACTGGATGCTACATTCATCCTTCACCACTGAATGTTAAGCTCCATATCTTGGATAAGGGTGTGAGTGGAAATAAGATTTTTTTTTTATCCTATTGTTATTTCCTTTCTCTTGTCACACAACAAAGCTTATTCAGTTTTGCCCTGGGTTTGATCATCTGTGAGGATACAAAAATAAAAGGTGAAATTGGACTTCTAACAGAGTTTCATGGGGCAGTTGACTATTTTGTAACTGAATCAAAACAATGATGCTGTAATTTTTGTACTTTCATGAGAAAATTCTATTCACAACTGAATTCTTTATGCCAGTTTATAAATGTTAAAGGCATCCTCTATGCATACTTCTCTATGATCCAGTCATCACTTAACAAAATACAGAAGAAATTTGTTTTATTTATTTATTCCACAGTGCTGCTATTCCATACTTGGATACATATTTTCTGAGTATTTTTAGTTATGTTTCCTCTAATTGTCTCTACTTGCTTTCTCCTGCCCTGATGTCATATATGCTTGGCCAAAAAGTAACAGATGTCCCATCCATTACAAATGTAAAAGACTGACTTGCTGAAGTTTTCAGTGGAAAAAAAGAAGTCTTCTGAATGGCTCAAACTTCCTGGTATCTTTTCCTTCACTCTAACTTTGCTTCTGTTTTCTTTCTTTAGACCCATTTTTCCCTTAAACTCATCTTTTACTCCCTATCTTCAGAATACTGAAAACTTTTTCTCTCAGAAATCTAAGGTAACTTAGACTACCTTTTGATAGACCAAATGAAATAAAAAATTGCCTTAAGTTTGTCTTGTTTCATTAGTATTTTATGAGTTCCATGGACAACATCTTAATTAGTTTTAAAGTTTTCTGTTTAGAATTTGCTAGGAGCAAAGCACGCAACTGAGAGCAAGCTGTAGCATCTATGTCTATTGTTTTGCCTGACATTTTGTTTAGCACAAGTATCCCATTTTAAAACTTGGTTCTTACATTCTTCTAGTTTTAACACAGGTGTTTAGAAGAATCATCAATTTATATGCTTTGACATACTACAGTAAGAATTATCATGTATCTGCTTTGAGATACTACAGTGAAGGCACACTGAAAGTCAGTGTAGGATCATGATGGCAGTTCCAGCCTTTCCACTTTGGCCTCTAAGAAAATATAGAAGGCTAGTAATGCTGCCAAGTTTCCAAATCATTATTAAATTATACTTTTTAGTTCATTATTTTAAGATTAATTGTATAATAGTCAGAAGCACCCCACAGAAAATGAGGATAGTAGCTTTCCTGGGCCACCAGTGCTGTGACCAGAGCTGCTCATTTCACAGCCTTGCAGTTCTGCATGAATGAGGCTATCAGGGGCTCTTGGCCTCTCCAGCAGGAATTTCCCTGCTTTATTCATTTTAAGAAACACTGACTGCTCTGATTTTTACTTTTCTCTGGCACAGCTGAACCATTTTATAAGACACAAACCTTCCCACACTTCAGCTCACGTCTCTGGCAAGTCAGCAGTCCGTGTTCCTCCGAAGCCAGAATGTATGGATGGCAGCCATGCAGCTGACACAGTTTGATTTAAAAGACTGTAGTGGGGAGAGAGAGAAGTAATGAGTCCTCCAAAACAGGAGACTCTCGGAAGAAACTCTTGCTGCTGCTCACGACTGACCTTTCTGTTCAGTCTTTCTGGTCTCTGCATTTTGGCCTTCAAAAAACATATTTCCCAAAAACCTTGGACTAAATGGAGAGGAAATTTTTTTTTCCTACTGTATACAAACTTTTTCCTCCAGATAAATTCTTATCTGAATTTACCATTCAGAAATCTGTACGATTTACTTCCTTTTTGCCACAACTTTTATTTCTCATTTAAGTGCTTACCAGACTGGAACACCAGGAGAAATCCTCAAGACTCATAGACCATGTGATTTTTTTTGTGCATATTTTTAAATAACAGCATAGACAGTTATGAATTTACCAATTACAATATGGATAGATTCTTGGGAGTGTCCTGTGCAGGGACAGAAGTTGGACTTCGATGATCCCTGTGGATGTCTTCCAATTCAGGGTATTCCATGATTCTGTGATAGTTCTTGCAGTCCTTTCTTTTCCCTCCTTTTTTAGTGTCTTTGGGATACACACTGAAGAATAATAATAGGAAAGAACACCTTTTACTGGTTAGACTGTGTGCTGGTATTTTGCTGCTGATTGTGTCATACCCAAAGTCTGCAGGAGCTCAAAGGGGTAACTGTCTTGATAATCTGTGATGTAGTCCAGCATTGCTGCTCTCTGCACACAAAAAAAAAGCAGAGTATTCCTGTAGACTGATTCTTCCTGCAGGTTTTGTCACTGATACATCTAACAAAATATTTAGTGAAACCGCATCATGATATGATTATGAGTCCCATTCTTTCAGTACACATTTTTTTCTTTGCATGGAGACGCTCATATCCTAATAAACATTCAGTTTAGGGTATTTAATTTAGAACATTACTTTTAACCTAATAGGTTATGTTACATTTAGCCAAAACACATTGCATGAAATTCCAGAAGGTACAACTTAAGACTATATGTAGCACTTCTATGAAATATTGTCCTGACTTAATTGGGATTATTCAGGTATTTAATATTAAGTGCAAAAGCTTTTCTGAGCTAGGACCTTGTGTAAACATAATATCATTCTTGCTTTTACAGAATTAGGGGGAAATATACAAAAGCTAAACAAGACAAACTCAAACAAGGTATGTGCAGCCTCCCTGGTATGTTAATCTGAAGACAGAGGAGAAAAAAAACAAAACAGATGCAAGACCTGAGGAACGGAATTCTAGGTCAATGTGAGAAGAAATTATTTTCCTGAAAGATTACAGAAAACTTTTTAATACAATTAAGACAGAGACGATTTTTGTTTCATGTCAAGATTATATTACTGTAGCTCATATAGAATAAAGATACATTTCTTTTTTTTTAATTATTTTGACATTACCATTAAGGCTGCGACTACATCCTGTGGAAATCGGCCCTTAATTGTTATGTAACAGATGATAATTTTGAAGTTTTTCCTCTTGCAAACAAACTTCCTGTTTAAGACATTTGAAACAATAAGGTTGCTGTTATGACACCTTGCCTGCACTGGGCCCATGTATATTTTCTTTCCTGCAACATTTTTGCAGTAACATAATCTTTCATTTACAATTTCAGAAGCCACGGATCACATCTTCTGTAATCCATTAGATTCCTATGGCATTTTTTCCTAATTTTAGCCATAAAAAAATTCCAATCTCATTTTCCAGTTTTGAAGAAAATAAGCATTTACTGTAGGCAATCTCAATAAAAAATGAAGGAATATTGGTTTACGTAAACAGATTAGCCCTCTTGACAACCTTGGAAGAACAAGCAATTCTATAGTTACATACCTCTTAGTGTTTAAGTTGCAATTAAGCAAATCCATGTGCCAACAGATATCTGAGCCTCATTATTCATTCAGCATTTTGAAATTCTTGTTCTTTCTGTATATACTAATTTCTAATTGGCCAAATGTAGAAAATCAGGTAAGGTGGTGATGGCTGACTTGTTTGTGATAAAATCACCTTTTAAAGCCAGGGATGATTCTCTACTTACTTAAAATTGCCCAATATTTTTGGCATTTAGTATCATTTTAGTGTTGAAACCTCTCAGAAAACAGCCACCTTATGCAGCTGAGCCTGAAAAGGAGAACTGAGTTGAAAAAACTAAGGTTTGGACCTGAAATGTCCATATCTAGTTATGAACACACTTTTTTACAGGATGTATTACAGCTGAGGGACTGTACAGACAGAAGGGATGATATGCCAGCTTTGTCCTGTACAAATGAAGTTTGCTTAAGCTTTAGCTCATGACTACATTGAAATTTAAATTTTGAGCAAGAAAGTGAGTAAGTATTTTGAAAGCACAGAGTGAATGCAATGGTTATATGATGTTGAAATACGCAGCCTGCAATAGTTTTGTTTCTTGATAGGTTTTCTTCTCAGAAAATTATTGTTTGTGTTTTGATATAGTCTGCTGAATGTGGCAGCTGTTTCCTTTCCAGCCCAATTATTCTCAACAACCAAAACAGTAAATTTTGCAAAATAAAATATTCTGGACATTCTAGTGGTATTTTCCAAACTCATTCTGTTTATATGGCATATTCAAGCAGTCATGTGATCTTTAAAGTCATACAGTCTTGTATTATGATTGTTAAAGATTAATAAAAAAAACTCTCAGAAAACAAGTCACAAAGAACTGAAAAAATTTCTATGATTCTGAAAATAACAAGTTCAGGTATACTTTGCATGAAATGTTCTGGTCCTCTGCTTATTTCTTGCCCAGCTGCCCCTGTAACTTTCAGTAATTTCTGAGTTTATCTTAAAAGTCAGAGGGTAATTCATGTTCCTGAACAATGATCAGTCTTCTGTCAACAAAACAGTGACCATACATGTGACAAGCTGAACTCTTTTGTGGGAAAGATGGGAAGGGAGACATTCTGTTTCTCTCCAGGTCCATGGGTCTGAGCTCAGAGCAATCCCATGCCCATGTCTCTCAACTGGCAGAGGAGGTTTTGAGGTCACAATTTGGTTAGAGAGCAACAATTTGACCAATGCTCCCCAGCCTCAAAAGCAAATCCTGGAGAAAGACTTTGAGTGGTTTATGAAATAGTGAGAAGAATGAAAGAGATAAATAAGGAATGGTTCTGTGCTGCCTTGAGCTAGAGGGCATTGAATGAAACTAGCAAATGCCAATAACAAACTACACAAAAAGATTATTTCTTCACACAATACAATGAAATTCAAACTGCCAAGGCCTTGGGCCTTGCCATGGGATGCTCTGAATGCTGTTTGTATAGGTTCAGAATTTTCCCAGAGAACTTGCAAGGAAAACAAACCAAAACAAAAGAGCAAAGTCACATTTGGAAGACATTAACACAGAAACACTGCTTGTTGCTTAGGAAATCCCTTAGCTGTAAATTGCTAGAAGCAGTTTTACTCAGGGAGAGTATCAGTTTCTAATTGTCCTGCTCTAGGACTCCTATTGAGGAATCTGCAGTTGGTTACTGGTCAAACTAGAATTTGAGTCTAACAGGGCCTTTAGTCTGATCCAGTATAGGGAAAATAATGTTCTTGTCCTAAATAAGTGATGCATACCACGTTTTGCAGCAAACTCCCTGATGCACAGTGGTTCATCAATAAAAGGACAGTGTTAAGTGAAGTAAATTATGTTTCTGACCATGTAACACCTTCAATGAAGGAAAGAATGTGGGACAAAGAGTAGTGACCCAGCTGCCAGACTAATTAATGCAGTGCTTAATAGCAACTGCCTGATACTTCTGTAGAACCATCTCTTAACATAATGCAATTATGTTCCTATGAGCTGGACATAGCACAGCCCAGATTTACAAAGATGTTTTGCATAGGAGAGGGACAGTTTTCTTATCTGTGACTTAGATTCCTTTGTCTCTTCATGAAATAAGGCCACACTGAGAATGGTGATCCATGTGTTAGTCCTAAATAGCTATAAATATTTATGAATCAGGTGCTCTCCCTTATAAATATCCAGGCATCTAGTATTGATGGCTTATTTAAATTTACAAGTACTACTAATCTCACTGGGCAGCTCTAGGACTATATGAAAATACAAATAAATAATGAATAGTTATTATAACATAAAGCAGTCAATATTCTGGATGTCTGTCTGAAGCACAGTAAAACAATCCCTCTCATTATTGAGTTGTAACAGCTCAAATCAAAGCCTCATGACAGCAGATTATTTCAAGGAATACTGGGAGGGAAATGTGGAGAGAATAAAGGAAATTATTTATATGCTGTGTAGCATATATTAGTATATAATGTAGTCAGTGTGTATCTGTGATTGCAGGAATAAAATATGCAGAGTTCACAGGTTTCTTAGGGCTTTATGTCCATGTTAATGGTGATAAGGGCAAGGCCAGAGTATTTAAAATGCTGCTATTACCTGTGGACTTAGGTAGGAATAGCATATAGTTTAGTTTTTCACAATTATAGGAATTTTCAGAAATCAAAATATTTAAGAAACAGAATAAAATTGAAGTGCTTTTTCTTAGAGAAAGGAGGAGAGTAATTTTTAATGATGAATTTGTCTTCAGTGCAGATATGAAGTAGCTTGCCTGCAGAGAAGCCAACAGCAAATGAAATCTGTAATGGAAACAGAGAGAAGAGTGGGACACAGACCACATAAATATGCGCAGTATGTTATTTTTATTCATTCCAAAGTCTGTAATTCAGAAAAGATTTTCATCCTGTTCTTTCAATTTACCAAAACAGACCCATTTCATACCATTTTTGTTTCTGTACAAGTCTAAAGAGCTAATGATGATTTGCCTTATTTGCATTCTTTGTTTCTAGCAAACTCTTTGGTTAAATGGTGTGCAGTTGAGAATATGGAAAGCTGCAATTTTCACAGTAGTGTGACCATGCTCCAAAAAGTAGTTGAGCTGGTAGTAAGCTGCTCATAGGTCTTGTAGCCTTTGTTTTCTGAGTTAGTTAAGAATCCTGTTCTGCTTTTTAACTAATTAACTGATTTTCTAATTAACTACATTTTGTTTTAAAACTTTTTTCCAATCTGCCTGAGGAGAAGACACTTAACTGACTATTTTTGTTGTTTCAATCATGTTTGCATTTTAATATCAGGTCCATTTCTTTTGATCTTTAGATAAACCTCATGGCTATTTAGTACCAAGTCAGGACAACAACTGTTTTTTAAGGCAATGAGTTTTGCAAAGTCTGATGTTCCTTTTGGGTTATATATTCTTTTGTCTCATTTTCAAGTTATCTTTTTAACTTTACCTCTGGTTTAGTGTTGCTTAATACCCACATGTACTGTAATCCTACATGCAGTCAAGCATCAGAAGTGAGACAAGGTATCTTCGTTCATTTTCTGTTGCTTCTGATACTCTGTTTAATGCTTTACAATATAACCCATTTGATTAGAGTTCATGTGTTTTTATCTCATTATGGAGACTTGGAAAAACAAGAGCACGTGTAATAATTTATAGCAATGTGCATTTGCTTTTAATTCTTGATTCCTGGGCTATTAAGTGTGAGCATCTGTGTGATTTTATAAACAACTCTTACACCCTCAGTGATCATAAATAAACACTGGGATTTTTTTCTGGTGTAAAATATACATTTACAAAAATATGAATTTCCAAAGTCCTACTAGAATTTCTTAATAATCCTTTTGAAGAAATATTCAAAGAAATTAACATAAATCAAGGAATTATCTAGCAAAGTAGAGTTGTAATTATTTTTCCTGGCTTCTCCAACACAGAACTTCACAAAAGGTTCAGTATAAAATCTAATGCTACCCACGCTGTCAGGAAATAAGTTTTCCCTTAGGTAGCATCCCACATCCCCTAAGAAAACATGTGGTCTAGAACCTACAATCCTTTAAAACCACATCATGTTGCCCTCAATTCATCAAAAGCAGCACTAATTTAACTGTTTATATTTACAGGATGCATGACTTTGTAATGTAATCCTATTACTTTGAAACTCTGAATCTTAATTTCTCAATTAATAGCTTTTAGAAGTCTTTCAAGTTGTTTTGTTCTTGCCAAACTGAGCAGAAGCAGCAGCAGTTTCCTTCATGGTACAAGGTGTGGAAGCCCCACTCTCAGTCTGCATAGAGAGGACCTGCACACTGTGCGTTGTCACCCTCTTTAGCTGCTCACAGCTGCACAACAGCCCCATCTGACAACCCTGGCCTTACATAGGCATCTAAAAAAAAAAAAAAAAAGAAAGGAAACCATTAATTTTTGGCTTTACAGTATTGGGGGGAAAAAAGTATCACTTAGGAGCTGTAAATGGCAATGCCTAGTAATGTATTCACTCCCTTTCAGTGAAATTGTGTACAGAATGAACTCTAGCATGACCTAGTAGTTGTAGCTCTTTTCTTCGAGGGCTGATCAGACTTCTGAGTGCTGCACCTTTATATTCAGTTCATATTCCAAGTGCTACATTGTAGGGGGATAGAACATAAGTGAATAAAGGGAGCATAGAAAGTAATCTTACCCCCTAAAGAGTTGCAGCTGAGCCAACTATTAGAGATTGGGAACAGGCCTGATTTTAACAGACCACACCTGTAGCCAATAAGAAGAGTGTTATAAAAGAGTGGATTGCTTGGTTGGGGGAACTGGAGTTAGCTGCTTGCTGTGAGAAGGAGGAGTCAGTGCCTAGAGGAGCTGCCTACAAGAAACATCAAGGAGGTATGAAACTCTGGCAATATGGAACCCTTGCAATGTAATGACAATAGAACTCTTGCACTATAATGACAACACTACATAAGCAGTAGAAAGTGGAAGCAGATTGCAAAAATCCTATTTTAGCGTATGGGGGAAACACTTACTAGGTTTGCTAAAAGCTGTTGTCAAAACAGCCCTCTGCTTTGGCCTGCCTGTGGAGAAGCTGCCTACTGCCCTGGATGCTGTCAAATCCTGTGTCAACAGCTCACAAGCCTGCGTGGAGAATTATTCCTCTCTTTTACAAAAATTGTTCATTTTCCAAGCAAACTCATCTTCAGTTGGCTTTTTTAATAAACAATACTCTCTCACAAAGCTCACAAACTCTTGGACACTAGAAGTGGAAAGGGCTTTTTGGGTCACCCAGTTTACACATCTGCCAGTGCATGATTGTGCACTGCAGTTTTTATTTCTCTTTCAATTTTTAAATTTAATTTTAATTAAACTTCAGTCTCTGACTACTGTCTTTTTGTGCCATATACAAAGGAAGCAGGATTTATCAGTTCAGTCAAAAAATTTGGTGGAGAAAGGCTCTCATTTGCAGATTTGGCTTGTCTTGTATGTCTCAGTTACCATGAAGACTTGAAGATTTTGCATAGTCTCCTTCCAGACTAAGACCACAACCAGCAATTTTGGCTTAAAAATACATTGGAACTGAAAAAAAGCAACTTTTGAAGCTCATTCCTCAACTCTTTATCAGATTCGTTTGCATCAGAATTTGTATAGTTCTAGGTATGGGAACAGAGTAGAGGGTAAAATTGACAATTTAAATTGCCCAGAAACACAAAGTTTTGTCTCTCTTCTGTTTTTTCTTGTTTCTCTTTTTTCTTAAGCAGAGCTTTGCCTTTATTGACAACATCCCCAGACTAAATCTTTTCCTGTCTTCCAGAAGTCAAATATTAGGATGAGGCTCTGTAGACCATCGCCCATGCTATTTCATTCCTGATTCAGCTCTTTCCCTTCATAAGTCCTCATGTTTCCCAGATTTTAGCTGATTTACAATTACTTTGTCCCTGTCAGTGGAATCTTCATGAGATTCAGTCCTCAATACTATGTTCCAAAACGCCTTTCATCAATGTAGCGAAGTACAATGTAGTTAGCCTCAGAAGATCTATCAGAGCTACCATAAAAGTGAGAGTTTGCAATATTAAATACTTTTGGGCATAAGGTTTCTGGATAACCAAAGAGAAATGTCGTCTCTTCATGGTTTTATGTACATAGTAGGTCCAAAATTTCTGCTGCTGTGCTCACAAAATTGTAGAGGAAACACAAATGCTTTGGTACATTAACATCTGCATAGACCTCCAGGGCCTGTTCTTTCTTCTTTCAAGGCACTTGCAAAGAAACTGCCACTGTTCTGTTTCAAAATGTAGAAAATGCTGCTAGTTGTCTAAATAACTGTTCAGGCTCCCTTTGGAGATTCTTCTTCTTGTTTCAAGACTGAGGATATAAGACCATAGAAACTGCACTTCTCTGTTTTGCTGTTTATCCACCAAATCTATCTCCTAACACAGGGCCACATATTGTGTCCTAATAACATTTAATCTTTTATTTCAGGTCTCTTTAACTATTGAAAAAGCCTTGAAAACCAAAAAATAACCCACAAACCAGCATAAATGAAATATTGTATAAAGTTATGGAAGTGAACATATTTTCTACACATGGTTAGAAAACACATTAAATGTCTTAAGATGTTTATGCTGAATTATACTTTTTACAAGGAAATAATTGTTTGCAACATACATAAACACAGAACTTCCAAAAACTGTTACATTGTCAATTTAATACTCTCCTAAGATTAAGTTCCAGCTTGCCTTGATTGTTAGGTCTTCATGAGAGCAAGGGAAATGGATTTGACAACAGGAACCAAGACGTATTCATTTCAAAATACTGTGTTTACCTTGAAAGATGTACCCAGAAATCAGGAGACTTAGTTCAAATAATTCCACTGCATCAAATAATTTTGAACTTTGTTCTACTGATGTATTGGTTATAATGATAAAAATGTCTTATTTTTATATTTGAGAACGGACATAATTTTAGAACACCAAGCTGAAAATTCTAGTCCTTTTTTTTAATTGGCTCTGGGGAAAAGACCAAAAGCTCTTCTGGATATGATGCCTTAGAAAGAATACTCTATAACTGAAAAAAAACCCAAAACCCAACCACAAAAAAGCCCACAGTGATCCACTCAGAAGCTGAAATATATGAAGCTTATTAAATAACATGTACTTATTGGTCATTATGGTATCAAAAGTTACTGACAGTTTATATGTTTTCTGGAAATAGAAGTCAACTGTTCATTTTTTCCCAGGCTTTTACACATCTCATTGCTATCTAATCTAATGTCCACAAACCCACTGTAAACACAGACTGATGCAAAGTAAACACTGAAGCCTCAGCATCAGATAAACAGAACATTGAAGATTCAAATTTTTCTCTACATAGATCTTCCCAACTTAATTTACAGTAAACTTTCCATATGTATCAATTTTCATGAGACTTTATAAACTTTACATAGTTTTCTTTAGTGAAGTCTACAGTTTACTGACCATACAGAGGCTCTGATCATGCTTTCTGTAGATAGCAATTTGGAAAGTAAAGAAGATGCTGTGTACAATTACAAAATATTATTTAGTACAGAGGTCAGGAAAAAAAATTTTTCACTTTTCCCAGAAAAAGAATAAAAATGCTTTAAGACCAATGTCTTAACTTCTGTGAGAGCTTTTGTATGATATTTGTAAAATTTTTGTGCTTCTCTGCCATTAAGACTTCCACAAAAGAGAGGAGCATTAGTGGGAATTTTTGTAGACATGCAGGAAAAGTTGTGTCTCAACATTGCTCCTTTGCTTCATTTTCCAGAAGGTAGGGGACAAAAAAAACCTGTGAAGTGGTTTTTAATGAGCTAGGTGAAGGTACTAGAAGGGTATTTGATAAATAACTCTGAAGAGGAAGACAGTGGAATGTTTTGTAAGAAAAGAGATATTTGGCCAGTTGAGGATTATAGTATTAGTGAAGACCAAAGTGATGAAGTGTGAAACCAAAAACTGAGGAGTTAAGACTAACTTTATGTCCAGATACTACTATGGGTGTTTCAGGGGAAGAAAATCATGTTTAAGCATAGTAAACAAAAAAATAAACATTTCCTATTTGCCAGCAGAGACAGAAACTAATTTTGCAGATGCAATCTAGGGATCTAGCCACCCAGATTTTTTAATTCACTCAGAAAGTTCAACCAGCAATAGTCTGAAATTTTCTAATTAAAAAAATATAAGGGATATTTTTATTGAAAAGGCTGCAGGAAATTGTGGATTGATAATATTTTACTTTTTTTTAAATCTGTGGCATTTCTCCTTGAGTTATCTGAATGAAAAGTACAAAATAGGACTGTTGAAGATGGAAATAAAAGTGCAGGATAATTAAGAGGGCAGAGGTGTAAAGCTCAGTCCAAAATGGAAAAGACAGATGTGGCCAGGACCAAGGATCTGCAGTCCAAACATTCCAGGGAAATGAGTAACATCTTTTGCAAACACTCCTCAACACAATTAGTCTTTAGTTTTGTGTATTCCGATAATCAGAGAGGTTTTCAAAGCTGAGGAGACAAAAAAAGTTCCATCTAATGCAATTTCCTAACCTGCTTTCACCTTGGTCTTACTGCTCAGTGACTAATTAATCAACCCATTAATTTCAGGTTTTCAAAGAAACTGGGGTCCATTTATTGTAGAACATAAAGGTCTCTCCATGTTACTGCATATGCCTAAGTCTGCAGCACCAAAAATACCACTTTATCCAGGTGAGTTAGAATAATCCCTGAGTTTACCCACATTATTTCTGCTCCTGATAAATTTATTTTAAAATGTTGAAAAAACTGCACACCCTAGAAAAGGAATCTCTGGACAGCGTGTAGTCAATTTATTTGCCATAAATTAAAAAAAAAAAATCAAAGCAGCTTTTAAATAAACATATGTCCTTCTAGAAGATCACATGGCAGAAATTTGCTTACAAGGCTGGATTGGTAAAAGGTTGGCAGACAGATTTATACCTCTCTGCTTCTGCTGCAGCAAGGTCTAAAGTGGTTGCTCATTTTGTTGGTGGTTATTTTGCTTTTCAGATTCTCATAGCTGTGACTCTGTTCAGGCCCTGTCCTTCCCAAAGTACACAGAAATTGGGGAAAGGATAGCTAGCAACTGTGAAAATAACTTGGACATCCAAATATGCTTTCCAAGGCAGTCATCTCATGAAACAGGCCAAATCTTGGAAAAGTGAGGGTAGTTTATAATAAAATAAATAATATAAAACTATATTTATTTCAAGTGGATTAAGTATAGAAATACTCTTAAAGGCAGAAAGGTAATTTATACCTTAAAGAAGTTGGACTTCTAAAAAGATGGTTTGTGTTATTAGGAAAAACAGAGTGAGGCTGTTTTCAGATATGGAATTATGGGTTCTGATAGATGCAGACTAACTTTTTTTTTTAAAAATTCTAGTCCAAGAGAATATGCTAAAACCGTAAAATTATATTAAAAGGCTCACATGATCTGCAGGAAAGTATAACTGTTATTGCCCTGTGAATTAAGAAAATAAGATTTGTCTGAAACTCAAATATGTCATTTTATCATTCTAAAAATCAATGTAATTAAAAACTACTCATGATTTCCAAGGTTCTTTTTATTAAGATAATTTTTTAAAGCTCAAAATTTGCAAATCTCAAAACTTCTGTATGCATTAAGTGGCAAAGGGTCAAGGTGAAGTGCATAAAGTGTTTTTGTTGTAGGGTTATCTCATTCCAGAGTGCATGCTGGAGCACAGATGTATCAGTCCTTATATTAACTTATTTGAGGCAGAATACATTTTATTTATTAACGTGCCAAAATGTCTTGACTCCGGTTCAGTTCAATGGGTGGAGGTTGTCATGTGTAAAGAAAATATGCTGTTCTGTTGTTGCTGGCTTTGCCTCATGGGTTTGGAGGCAGCAGACAGGAGCAGAGCTCCTCCAGCATGCTCCCACAGAGGCACTGATGGAGCAGAAAGCTCCAGGAGGGCTGGCAGGGCTGAGGTGTCAGCCTTTCTGCATTTCTGCTCTGTCCTCATGTGATCTGATGTTCCAGTTTTCTCCATTCACAGCGTCCATGGCTCAAATGTCAACCTCTTGCCTGTGAAATTGCTTGGACTGGTTCTTCCCAAAACCCAAGTCTCTCAGAATCCCAGCATCCCTTTTCCTGCTCACTCCAACAACACCCATCCTACACACCTTGAGAGTTCCCTCCTTGAACAGCTGACACTGTAAGTTTTTAGTTACCTATCTAGACAGGTGATTGTTTTGGTGGTTTAAGATTAGTTCTGTTCGAAGGGAGACCAAAAACACAGAACTGCCCAGTTAGCAGAGGTTAGATGGTAACCCGTGGCACACAAACATGCTTTCACAGAAATAGAGCTGGCTAAAGAAAAAGATCACTGGTGAAAATATCCAAAATATTTGTAACAATGTGCAAAGGAACAATTTACAACACTTATTTTACAACATCACATGTGTGCAGACCCTTTTACAGTACTGGCTTAAAAACTGAGGGGTGCATAAAAACACAAGCATTTCTTACATCTGAAATTAATGCTAAAAGCATGAAACTTGAGTAATTAATTTAAACTTGACGTAATTGTCAAAGCAAAACAAAACGAGAAATACTGTAAAGTCTTTAGGGAAAAGTTCTCTGTTTATGCCACAAACCTACTTGCAGTGAAACTGCAGCACACAAAGAAGCACCGATTTAGCTTTCCTTAAATTTTTATTGTGTTAAGTAGTTTACAATAAAATCATTAGTGTGATGACTAAAAATTCTGATGAAACTCAGAAATGTTAAAAGAGCAAGCAGCTTCTAGCTCTTGATTCCCTGAAGATAACTGAGAGCCTGCAGGGTCAGCCAAGTAGTGGAAGCAGAGTGTCCTGCTTGTGCCTTGCTGGCTGGCTCTGGGGCTGCTTTATAGCTCCCTGGGGACAGGGGTGAGGGCTTTGGAGAGCAGGCTCTTCAGCTGCCACAGGGCTGAGTAGCTCCTCTTCAGTCTCATTCCTGGGGTTTTTCCTTTTGTCCAACTGGACTCCAGATGGTCCTAGTGCTCTTAGTTAACTAAATGATGTGTAAGTGGAATGAGAACTAGATCAGCAGCTCTAAAAAAGAGAATGCAGCAGGTAAAATATGGCAGGTAGATTCACCATCCAGGAGCCTTGAGGTCTGCAGTTTCCTCTTATAAATAAGATAATATATATTGGGGTCCTATTTAAACCTCATAGTAGCTGCTCTTTCCAGAAAAATTGATAGTAATTTTTTAAAAAATCTTTTCTTTTGTGCTCATCAAGGTGCAGTTCAGATGCATTTGAGTCTGGATTACCAAGGTGATCAAGCCAGCCTAGATATGGTTAGTGTAACTGTTGGGGAATCAAAAGTACTTCAATGATAAGGAGTGTGGAAAGTGCCTTAGTATTGGCATGATAAAGTTGTGATGTTCCTCCAATGCTTAACATATTCAAGTGTCTGACTTACGTGTTAATAACTAAAATTGTTTCCCACACCCATTGCTGAAGTGGTAGAAATAACTGTACAGTGAATTTCTTTCACTTGCCATTTTTGCCTGACACTTTCACAGAAGGAGAAAATAGAAAAAAAAATCTTTCTTGTTTATTATTTCTTTCCACTACTCAGTTCATTAAAAAGACCTTGGTTTGTCTATAAATATGTTTCCTATCTATTTGAACACTTGCATAATGAGCATCCATGTGTTTTGGGGTTCTGATTTATTTTAAACAGAATCTTCAAAGTTTCCTTTCTGCTTGAAACATATCAGAATGCCATACTTCAATATCAGTTTCAGAAAGAGCCAGATGCAGAAATTTCTGGGAAGGATTAATAGTTTTTTTCTCTTTGGAGGTGTCATTAGCTCTGCATGATCAGATTAAAGATTCCTTGCTCATTGTATTCCAAAATAGAAAAGCACTGGGTCCAAAGAAAAAGTAGTGCACATTGTTAGATTGATAACTATAAGTTATTCAAGGTCAAATTCTCTGAATTCTTATGGTTTGAATTATTTTTTACTCTTTGCTAAGCAGAAATTGCAGTCCACCCTTCTTGTGTACTTTCACGGGTACCACATTAAAAGCAGTTTATGAATATTTAAGTATTGCTGCTGACAGTTTTGTAGCTTTTCAAAGATACTGATGAGGTGAATTTTCCTGAAGGTCGTTTGTTTGAAAACAAATTTTCAATAAGGGTTTAAAGATGAACTCTGAAAAGACACCTTATCACAACTTTGAAAAAGTTTAAAAAAAAAATTAATAAAAAAAGCCCCATTCTTCCCCCCACTCCCCCACCCATATTAGCATATAGGAAATATTTGGTTTAAATATATGTTGTTTTTTCACCTACGTGACATTTTATTCTCAAGTTAATGAAAACATAATATGACCAAAATCCATTGCTGAAATTTTGCATGCTCTATGTTCATCCATCTTTATTAGAAATCTAAGGTAAAATACACAAATACACTAAATGATGGTGCCAATAATTTGCCCTGAACACATATATCTTGTACTAGTGTTTTCTTTCTATCACAATATCTTCTGCACTGAGGGGTAGGGAAACTCGGGCTTTCCCATTACATAATTTGTGAGACTTTATTTTAAATGGAGGTCCTGACACTCAAAACCTTTTTAGTGATAATGTCACATGGCACCAATTTTTATTTCATACACCGTAAGTGTTGCAAATTCTCACCAAATATATTGTGTAGCTTTCATTCTCTTGATGTTTATTGAGGATGTATGCCCTCGCCCTTGGTTTGAAGAGCATGATACCTGTGGCAGCCAAATGTGGCAGGAGGGGGTATCTGCTTCAGCAGCAGCTGCTTACACAGAAAGCAGGTCTGACTTTGAGGATAGTGAGATCTATCCCACTCAAAGTTCATAAACCTTCCCATGATCTTCCCCTGTCCTTAATTTCAACAGTGGCGTACCACACACAGGCTTTTCACCATTTTACAGCAGGAGGTGGCTATTAAATATCACAAACTATATCATATCACAACCTGTTGCAACAAGTGACAAATATGGTGATCCTTTTCCCACAAAATTTCAAGGTGCTGCTGTGCCTTCCTGCACAGACACAGCAGCCCTGAGTCCCCAGAGCCAGGTACTGCTCGACTCTGCCAGCAAAGGGTATGTAAGAGGGAGCTGCAGGGCTATTCAAAGGAAAGCACCTTTTATTCTCTTTTGCAATGTGAAACCAACTAAATACTCTTGTCAGTATGTTTTTCATACTTAATAACCCAAGGGCTCCTGGTGTGTATCACACCCAGGCTAGCCTGCACTCACACACCTGCAGAAGGCTACTGTAAAATTTTATCCTGAGGTTACCCCAGGCTAAAAAGCACTAGAGCAGACACTGATGGAAAGCATCATGCATCTTCTGGCTTTTTCTGTTGTTTCCCTAGAACAACAGAATCAGATTCCCTAGAATCTTTGCAAATCAGAAAACAGAAGGAATTGCACTTACTGACAAGAACAGGCATGGGGCAGGAAGCCATTTATCATTTGTATTGATATTTTTCATATCAGTTAATAAAATTTGTAAGTTCATTGATGTATTTTGTACTGCAATGCCCAATTTACCTTGAACCTCAACAGCAGTGCAGTTCTCTGTAGCTTGTGCACAGGCAAGATTTTAGAAATATTAGCCATTATAAGAATATTGATTAAATACATCCTCAGAAATTTGTTCTATGCTGTGCCTGTATTTAAAAAATGCCTTTTTTTTTCTTCAGAAGTTCAGCTAAAAGTATAGAAGAGCTGAATGTGGGGATCTGCACTGCCTGAACAGTGGCACAGGACTAAAAAATTTGCAGTGTAATACTGCAGAATGTTGTAATGTTTCATTCCCTGATTGCACAATTCTGTTTTCAAAAGTACCAAGAATTTGATGGGAAATCCAGTTATATTTCTGAGGAATAATGGTGAGTGACATCTGGCTGCTGAATATAGAGTTTGAAGTACCTGACAGTCTCCATAAACTGTAATTCACTAAATATGGCACTGGATCAGGACCTGTGCTCATGCTTATTCTGCTCATGTATTTATTTTGTGTTTTTTGAAAATATTTTCTCATTCTTATGTTGTAGTTTCCTGCTTGATTAACATAAGGATGGTACTTGATAAAGTTGTAGATAGTAAGTGCGAAGTAGCTGGTTATTTGAAATTTCATTGTTCTTGCAGAGGAAGATCTTTCCTTTCTGAGTAGTTAAAATGATCATGGATGATACCTTGGGAGCTGGAAAATTCATGGTATGCAGTGGTTTAGTCCAAAATGGCAAAACATGGAGACACACCACACAGGAAGGCAGCTTATAGGAAACATAGTACAATAACAACCCTGACCTCCTGGCCTCTAGAAATTAGGAAGTGCAATTCTTAAATCAAAACCAGCACCAGAAGTTCTGGGAATGGAAACAGGCTTAATTCTCTGTAGTGCAAAGGACCCGAGATGTCTGTAACAGCGGGTCAGACTTTCAGTCCTGTGTATGTGTGTGCTTGTTTCGTGCATTCCCAGGAGCTGTGTGTTCTGGCCTTGGAAATGAGCAGAAGCCAGTGGGGGGAGATGCAGAGTGGGTGGCAGGGGACTGGCACTCTTTCCATGCTGCTGGGATGCAGAGTTGCCCTGGAGAGGAGAGATTTATATAGTCCTCTCCTCCCACAACCTCTTTGCAATCAAGACTCTGCTTCTCTCCTGTAATGCCAACTGAACTGGTTGAATTCTGCCGCTTCTGTAAACATCAGGAGAGAGTCACCCACACCACATCTCTAACCTTGCAATAATTACTCATTTGGCTTAGTGCCATTCACCAAGATGTTCTTTCTACTGCTCCTTCTGTTTATTTTCTGCATACGTGATTTCTTCACTGGTGTGGGTTCTGGAGTTTGACTGATCTCTGGCAAGAGTTTGGTGGAGTCCTCTTTGAGGACAGGAGTTGAGCTGGTCTGGGAAGGTGGGATGGGATGTGTTTTCATTTAAGGCATGCTCTCAATTCTTTACTCTCAAAATCATGACTACAGTATTCTTCTGTAGTCACAATGCTGGCCTAATAGTGTTGTTTTTCATTGTAATCATAGCAGCCTATTCACTCTTATGCCATTTGAAAAAAGAAGACATTTACTACCATTCAAATAAGGATTTAATTAATTGGAGGAGGCACTTTTCTGCATTTTCCATGTGTATAGAAAATGATGTGCTGAGAAGAGTACATTCTTTTATTAGGAGTAAGAAGATTTCACACCTCAAAGCTGTTTATTGGAAAAAAGTTATATTGTTCCAATTTAAAAGCATGTTTCTCCTATTATATTTATTTCTATTTTCCATGAGACACAATTTTTATGAAAGGAGATAGAAAACAATCCTTGTCTTCAAGTAACAAAGAGCAAGTAGATGTTGAATGAGGCATAAAAATTTTCTGATTCACAGAAAAGTTTGAATCCAATTTACATAAGGGTTTCAAGTAAAAATTTTAACATAATTATGTTATTACCACTCTTCGTGGCACAGAGTCTGCAGGGATGAAAATGAACGAATGTTTGGTATTTTCATTTGGTTCTCCAGATGATTCTTCCTAACTATTGAACTTGGCCACCAGAGCTTGCTTGTTACTACTTTGGGAGCAGGGGTGGGTGTGGGGTTGTGATATTTTTTTACTCAGTGTATCTAAGAAAACTTTCCCCCTCTTTCATGTCATAGCCCAGACAGTTCTACTGACATACAGTTGATGTGTTTGATATAGGGTTTTCAGTTCTGTAATATTAAAATAAAACCTACAAGCCATATAAAGTTTAACCATAAAATCAGTTCAGATCAGTACCATAGCTACATACCTATTTATATTTCTTTAACATCTTCTTTGTATACCATTATAATTGATGTTGTTGGTGTAGACTTTGAGACTCTCGAATACCAGGTAGTGATGTAATGTTCTTAGGACAGGATTCATTTTGGAAGGAAAGGTGTTTGAAAAGCAGAACAGATCAACCCATATATCTAAATTAGGGTCCCAAGTTGTTGCCCCATTCATGACATGAATTCATAATTGACACCAGTTTCCAACAGCAGAGGTATAGTGGGCTCTGATACAGGATACTGGAGTTTACAGCAGAGAAAAGAATGTGAGAAGGTCACAGATAAGAAAAAAATCCTACAGAACACACGCCAAGAGAATCCTTGCAGTCAGCCCTCTGGGCTGTCCACCCACCAGTGTGAGCAGCAGCAGGGCTGGCCCCAGTGTGGTACACTTCCCCTCTTTCCAGAAAAGCAGCTGGATGCTGTTTCTCCTTTCTAAGAAATCAGTGTGCACTTGGGACATGTGGAACTCTTACAGTCCAGCAGAAAACGTCATACCTGCCTCATACCATCAAAACTGCGCTGACTCCACTCCTGAAGACTGCTACTTCTTTTCTGTTTTCAAACTGGGGTTTCATTTTTAGTGGAAGACTCTTGTATTGCAATGGTCTCTGACCTTCTTGTACATCTCCAGTGGCCTTCATTTTGAAAAGGTTGTATTTTGTCAAGATTTCCTTCTTTTTTGCCTTGATAATTTTTTTGCTTCCCAACCCATTAATATTGAACAGATCAAGAGTTAAAACATTTAATCCTGTGTTCTTCTCTTTTCTGTTTTTTCTAATGGATGAGTCATAGTTCGGATGGCCTTTTGTTATTCTTTAGTAAATTCAAACAAGATTATTTATTCCCTCATTAGAAAAACAATAAATCAGCAAACAGAAAAATGTGAAACAATGACTTTAAAAGATATTTGCCATATTTTAAAGTTATTGGTTTGGTTTTGGGTTTCTTTTTTTATTTTTAATTTTTTAAAAATTTAATTTAAAAGGGATGACCAAAAAAGAGTGCTCCCAAAATCTTCTGGATTGCTATTGCTGAAGCCTGGAACCTTTTGATGTTGAGGTACCATAGGAACCAACAGCTGAAGTACAATAAACCCAGGCACTTCTGGGACCCACAAGTGCTGTCTGGAGCAATGGTGATTTGAGCAGAGCCAACAAGAGGGAGTGATTTGCAAGATGGACCTCCACTTTCTACACCATCCCCGAGGTCGAAAGGATATCCTCCTTTTTATGATAATTCATTCTTGTACTGTTGTTCTGATGAATTTAACACATTTATGTTACTTAGAGATATATCAAAATACTATTTCTTTTGTGATTGTATAAAATTAAGCATACATACAAATTCAGAACCAAGTTTACTCTTAAATTTATAAATATTTTCTGCCATCCTATATTACCTTGATGTCCAACAACACAAGCTGCAGAGCACAAAAGCCTTTATGAGAGACTCTCCTGACAGAAAATCTTGTAGCTGTTTCATCAAATACTTCCTGAGGTGCATAGGACCATGCTATTTCTTTAAGAAGTGCAGATCTGCAGTTTTTCCAGTTGCCAAGTGGAAATCTGGATTAGAGACGAGAAGAAAGGATTCCTTTCAAAATAATTTTGACACCTCAGTGAAAAGGAGGAGCATCCTCACAAAGGCATGGAGCCAAAGCTCTGCATTAATGGATTCCATCCCTGGAGACAGATGAAGGTGCGTGCTCAGTACAGAGAAACCCCGCCCTGGCCATGGATGTCAAATTCCCCAGCACTCAGTACAACCAGAGGTCATTAAACTGCTCTGGCTTCTGTCCCTCCTGCTGGGAAGAGAAAATGCTGTGGGTGCTGTCTCTGCTTCACCCCTATGCAGTCATAATGTTGGCTCTGCCTTAAGAGCCTTCACAGCTGTGCTGTAACACAGTTAGCTTCCCAACATGACTCAGATGAAGGATTTTATTTAATCTTCACAGGACTTTGGAAAAAAGGGAGAATTTTAGTTTGTGGAAACCTTGAGAATGTGCAAAGCCGAAAAAAGAGGACATGAGAACAAGAGGCTGGGTCTCAAAACTTGATTTCCCATTGTCTTAGGATAAAATTTCAGTGAAAATGGAAAGATGAGAGAAGAATGAAACCATTTCATTGCTTTGGCTGCCTTCATTCCTGTAATAGTCCGTTAGGGCATCAGTCATGATTTGCATTGCTTCTATTTCACAAACAGGAAAGGCTGAGGAGTATGTGGCTGTGTTTTGGGGTTTTCTTTGTTTAGTGGCTCTAGACAGTTTTTCTTAAAGGTTCTTTCCCCCACTGTGCTTTCTGTCACTATTTGCACTATTCACAATGCTTTATTTGTGTGCAATATACACTCCTTTTAAAATCTGGAGATTCTTTACTATCATTAAAATCCACACAGAAAAAAAAAAAAAAAAACCAACTATCTGGTTGCTGGCATAGGAGTAACTGCAATGGTAAAATTTGAAGATTCTCCGTTCAGATGAAGCTCTCAGAAACAAGGAATATTTGCCAACTGATTCTACAGGCCAGAACTTCAGGAACTTTTAAAGCAACACTTATATAATTTACTTACATAAGGACAGAATATTTGGCAGGGTGGACAAGAGGTCACTTGATAAATATGTAAAAGCAAATCTCTCATTTGTCTCTCTTAGGCAGAATGTCACTAACCACAATACTCAAACAGGCACAAGGAATCCCAGATTGCATGAATATTCCAGCATGTGCTGGAGAGGTAGCCAGCAGTTTCAATCTACATATCTTTTAAGGTATCTACCATAGAGCACAAATACATTCAATAACTTTTACAAGCAATTGTTTCAGGTTCCTCCATCAAAAGTGCACCAATTTTGATATGAGTACCTTTTCCAGTTTAGTCCAGATGCCTCGACATTGCATCTCTAGGAAGATGAGTTCTAAACAAGAGCTACCTATTAAATAATCCAAAATTTCCTGCAAGACTCAAGAATCTGTTTTTTAGGGGGTCTGTTTCTGTGCAGAGGATGTGCAAAGGAAGATTTTAAACACAAAGTGTGCAGAGGACGTTCAAGGAATGTTGCTGTGCCACAGCCTCCTCAGGCCATGTAAGTAAAATGGTGATTGCCACTCAAACGGAATTGACTTGTGACAGTGAGTGGCAATTGCAAGAGAGTTTTACACTAGAGTTATGAAATCAATTCTACAACCACTATTATGTGAAGGTAACACTGATGAAGAATTTTTATGTAGCTGAACATTGATGTGCATTGTTCCTTGAACCACAGAAAATACACTGCAAAAACCGAGGAAGGGCTATTGTTTTTTATGGGATGTAATCGTCAAAGATATAGTTTATGCTTCTATACAGAAACCCCAGGATTCATTTCTGTACAAATTCAAGCACACATGTCGATACTCCAATGCCCATGGCAAATAGTAGGTGTTAGGGATAAATTTGGGTTCATAATCTAGTTATAGAATAGCATAATATTTAAGGTGAGCAATCCAGAAAAGTTAGAATTTAAATTTTGCTCAGACAAGTGTTGTAGTGTAAAAACTGAAGTCAAGCAATAGTGAAAATAAGAGAATCACCAAGGGTGTTCTTTTTTTTAAAGCTTAGAGTTAAGAAATTTAAAGAAATGTTTATTACTGTCAAATGGGCTAAAAAATTTGCAGAACTCACTGTGAAAGTGTCTTTAAATCAAAGACCTTGAACTAATTCTATTTTTTCCTCAAATGTGAGCACTTACCAAGTAACAGTCATTAGCCTCATTAAAATTAAGCAATCACTGTGGCAAACACATAGGCATTGTTACAGAGACTTGATCTGCATGCAAGTCTTGATAACAAATAATTCAGTTTCATTCTCCTATAGCTGAGAATGGTTTTTATCCAGGGTTTGATCTGTTTGCACGTACCTATTGAAGAGAGACAAACAAATTCAGGTTCTTGGATCTATTTCTTGTTCTATCTTATGTTCTGAGCATAACTTCAGAACCTTGCATAAAAATGTGAAGCCTGTTGTATTATAGGATGTCTCAGCAGGAGCTGGTTATCTGTTTGTTGGTGGTAGCTACTTGAATGCTATAAACCAAATAACCTAACCTGTTAAGTGATATGATCCTGGATATGAAAACTCAAATCTGCAGGAAATAGTTCAGCCAGTGCAACAGAGACAGCATGGAGTATTGGGAGATCCATGGGGAAAAAGAATGGTGTGTAATTCCTTTGGAATGTATCAAGGCATTTATACCTTATAAACATTTAAGACACAGAAGAAATGCTCAGGATGTGTTAAAAGCGACATCAAATTATTCAAGACCTCTTCACACTTGCTTCAACTGGCTCTACCTCAGATGACCCCAGCAGATGAGGGTGTTTCAGTTTAAGTGCAAGTTTATTTCAAATAGGTTTTGCAATGAGATCCAGTACCTACTAGATTAAACTTTAGGCTGTTCTTATTTTGTGATGCACACAGAGCTAAGGGCCCCTTTTTTGGATGACAGTTCATGGCACTCACAAATTATCAGGAGGAGGGATGGTTCCCTGGGTCTCTGTAATCACAGCAACACCTGAGAACAAATGAATGAGCACTTCTGCAGGACATGACCTGGATCAGATTGATTGACTGAGAGCAGCAATTGGTTTGATCATTGTTTGAGCAGAGATGTCCACTGTGGCAGCTTCTTGCATTCACTCTGGGGTCTTTTAAGGCTACATTCCCAGCAAAACTAGATTCATAACAAAACCTGCTCAAACCACCTGATTTGGAAAACAAGTTTGTGTGTTGTGGTCTTATTCTCAGTGAAGTTTTGTGTGGAACAAAGAAATAACTAGGTTTAAAAGGCATTAGTAGTTTCAAGATTTCTTTTCTTCTTTTTTTTTTTTTTTTTGGTCTTCTCTACCTTCTTGTTTGAGGAGGAAACAGACAAAAAAAAAGTTCTGCATTCCTTTCAAATGTTGTAATGACAGCATCAAACTGAATTACTTGAAAAGATTTAGTTTGAGATTGATGCTTGTGATTTGCAATCTTGTTCTCTTCATAATTTTTTTTAATGTTTGCGTTCTCCCCAGGTAACACAAAATCACGTTGTGAGGTGGAAAAAGTGAGAAAAGCCCTGGAACAGAAGTGTGATTTTCAGAACTTCCTTTGATTAACTCTGATTGCACATTAGCAGAAATACCCAGGTTTGCTCTTCCATTTCTGGGATTCTTTCAGTCTGTGCAGCTACACCTCCACTTAGCTTTTATCTTTGTTAGGGAGCGCTGAGAACTAAAAATCCTCTTAGGGTTTTACCCATTGACTCCTAATTAACACGAAAAAATGCTTTACCCCGGGTGCTTTGGCATGGGGCTTTTTTTTCGCGTGCATATATGTCACATAGAGTGCACACTAACTGCTCATATACAGTGTCAGCATGCATTTTGTATGCACACAAAAGTTCCAGATGTGCTGTGTATCTTGTTTAGTTGACTTTAGTCTTCTGTAAAGCCAAGAGAAATATTAATCATTCATTTACTGTTAGGGGATGGGTCTTCTTCTCATGTTTCAGTAAAGGGGGTGGAAAAGAAAAGTAAGCCAATTTTTTTCCTATTTAAGGCCAAAGCTGGGGAATGCTTGTGGCTGAGTTCTGTACATGGCCCGGTGCTGGAAGGGCAGGGAACAACCGATGTTGCTATTTTGAACAGATTTTTTTCTTCCCCCCCCATTTTTTATTTTTGCACAGAGAGTCTCATGTCTAATATTTAGACATGATGAGCTCTGTGCAAAAAGTAACTTTGCTCATTCTTGCCGTGTTTCAACCCTCAGTTATTTTGGCACAACAAGTCGGTGAGTAATTCAAGCTTCTTATGATTTCATGTTTTTATTTTATTTTTATTTTTACCAATAATTGTAATAGCTTGTCAGAAGTGTGTATGCACGAGTCTCACCAGAACACTTTTCCTTCACTAATTCAGCCGTCAGATGTTTAATGGTGAAGCTGAAAGCTGCAGGGAGTTGCAGTATCATCCCAAAGGTTTTTCTTTGCTTTGCTTTCCTTAAAGTTAGAAGGACTGTACGGTGCTGTCTGCTTTGGCTGCATTTGTTCTTGTTCTTACTTGTTTTCCTGCTACAGACACCAAGGAGATTCTAAGCTATTTCTTTAAACTCTTGGAATAACATTATAGCTGTTAGCTCCGTGCTGCCTGGAAGCTCTTTTTCACAAGGAAAAATTCTTTGCTTCCAGCTATTTTATTGGGAGTTCTCCTTTGTAGTTGTTTGTCTTACACTGGCAGCGTGTGGTTTTCTTTCAACAATTTGCATGCAGGAAAAAAAGCCTTAAAATTCTGAATGATTTTGTTGAAGGAGTTTTTAAGAGTGATATATGAAAATATGTCAGCTTACAGAATTTTTACTTTGGCATAGAACAGGAGGGTAAATTAATTCCCTCAGCTGCAATAGTTTGAATTAGGTGTCTGCAGGCTGTTTCAGCCCTTCATGAGACTGATTAGCAGTTGATGGTATGTGTAAGTCCATGTGAGTGTGTGTGGGCATGTTTACAGAGAGCAAGAACACTAAAAGCCAACTGAACATGGAATTCGGAGGGGAGAGAAGTACTTTGTATACAAGAATTCAACCTAGAGTGAAGATAAGTGTGGTATGAGTATTTCAGTTAAACAGATGACATTCCACAAGTACAGCTGACCTTTTTTGGATGTGCTCAGTTCCTGCTTGCCAGATATTGTAAAACCAGTCCTTCCTTAAGATAAAACACTTTTCTCTCCTGTAAATATCAAAGATCAGCAATTTGTTTATTCCTACAGAGAGGCAAGGAATAACCTTACAATTAACTCGATAAGCAGCGGCCAAAGAAACTAAAGGAAAACCAAATGTCTTTAAAATCACACTCTACACCACTCTGTATGTCACACATCAAGAAAATAATTCGTTGAGCCAGTTCATGGCAAGCCCATCTGTCTCACCATACCTGGACAGGGACCTCTGCCGAGGGGTGAGTGACTCCACCAGGAGCAGCCTGTGGGCACTGGAGCACTTGGAGCTCAGGAGGATCTGTGCATGAGCAAAGCAGGCAAGAGCCTCTGCAGCACCAGACCCCTAGCCTAGCACAGACACAGGCTGTGCCTAAGTGTCTACAAAAAAAACCCCAAAAAACAACCAAAGCATATATTCTGTAGAGAGTAAACAGAATTTACTATGAACTGATCCTTTTCTGTTTCTGCCTTGCCATATACAAACTCTCTCTCCAATAATGAGTAAAAATTATAAAATTCAGTGATTATAAAATTTGGGAAAATATGTGCTGTGAGTTTTCTCTACTTCCAGCAGCAGATAATATATATTGTTTATATTTTACATGCAGTAAGTGTTCTTTTATATACCTGTGTCTGTCATCAGAGGAATAAGCACTAAGACACAATCCAATATAAAGAGAAGGAACATCAATTTTATTTCTCTCCATAAACAAACCCCTCCTGGGTGCCAGGTCTCCTTCCCTCACTCTAGTCATATCCTTGGACATTTCTGAGGTTCAACATATATTTGACTTAATAAATGGTAAAATTTGGGTAGAAGAACAATGACAAATGAAGTGTCAATGAGTATTCTCATTTCTCTGCCACATTCCTGTTTCATGGTGTTGTAACATTTCCTTACTGGGCTAACTTCCATACTATTTACAGGGATGAGGTTACACAGAAAGACTGATAAATCACCAGTTATCCCTTAAAAATTGGATGCTCTCCTCACTTTAGAATGTTTCTTTCCACACATTTGAATATGCTTTTCTCACAGAAAATTATAGTTGAAGGAGTTGATTATTCATATCACTAATTCATGTGCAGGGCAGGGAATAGACTGGGAAACCAAATTTTCCACAACTGAAAAGAGAATTTCCAGCCATGCTGAAATGCTCTCTCTTGTCAAGAAAAATGTTTATATGGTTAGTATCAAATGTAAGTCAATATAAAATTTTCCTTAGGAAAGTCTGCCAGGAGACAAGACTTGGCAAGATATTAAGGAAACTGCTCAGTATACACTGAGTTTAGGGTAGTCAGATGTACCCCTGGGCTATGTGTTTCTTTGTCTTGCTGTAATAGCTTGGAATGGGGATTTGAGTACACCTCAGGCTAAACCTCTTCTAGAGCTTGGGATCTGGATACTGTGCAGCAAGGAATACTATCTGAACTCAAAAGCTGTATGTCCTTGTAACTCATCAGGATGTTTTTAGCTCGGAGGAGAAATCACCTTGACACAATCCAGGTTTTCTGATGTGTGTCAGGGCTTTCCAGCCCTGCCCATGTCCAAGATAAGATGCTCCCTGATGGCTGACAGGACACCAAGCCAGGACTTCAGGACATGACAGATGATTCAGAGTCCAGCAGTGCACATTGGGTTCCACCCTTTGAAGGCACCTTTGCATCCTGCATGTTAAACTACTCAAATGAATAAGATATTAGAATGCTTCTTTAGGAAAGAAATCCATCTCCACCCAAGTTGTGAAAGCTAAGATTTGCAGCCTGCATTCATCCCATTTATCTTGAGTTTGTAGAGGCAATCATGACAGCTACATCCAGAAGACAGAATAAGTTTTAGCTAGCCAGACTGGAGGTATTTGGCAATTTCCACTGCCTACAAAGGAAGCACATCCACAGTGCCCTCACATCAGTGCCAAAAGGGAAGCCAGATGGATTTGGGCCTGTCTCAGCTGCATCTGTGATGCTTAAAGGACACCTCAGTGAGCCAGAGCAGGACACTTCTCGTAGGTACACCCCAGTCCTTGAGGAACTTTGCTGAGGTCATTAGGAAAACTCTACTGCTCTGAAAGCAGTGTGGCAGCAATGCCAGAAACCCTTCAGTATTATTCCAAGTAATTTTTTGCTCTAAGGTAATTTAGTGTTTTCCTTGTAATGCAAGTATTATCTTGGATGTTTGGTCAGAAAACTCATGTCTGAGGTAATGGCTGTTAGAATCTATAAAGTTAGACTTTAGACACAATTAGACTTATACCTATCCCGTTCCCCCGCAATGGCTGAATGCTAAAATCTCTCTGACAAGACTTATTGACCTTTCATACTACTTTCAGTTGCAAATTGCAGTTTTAAAATTATATATAACCATTACATGTAGGTTTCAGAAGGCAGCGTGCAAATTACTTTTCATGCTGAGCACCCATTTCTGATCCCAGAGAAAAGAATGATATTTCAGGAAAACTTGTAAACAGCTGATTTGGCCATTTTGCATTCTTTTTTTATTAACTGGGAAGGATTGGATAGCATGTAAAGTGGATGGGTACTGTACAGATGTAGTTTATTTGTGAGACTGCTAGACTGTCATGTTTAGCAGTTAGCTGTATGGAACACTGCACACATGTGCTCTTTGTTGATAAATTTCCAGTTAAAGGGTAATGCTAACAACAGAACTATCTCTCCTCAAAGGTTTTGGTAACTCAGAAAGGTTTCCCTCCAGAATTTTGGCAGTAAAACCAGATGATGCAAATCTGTGTGCCAAGAGATAATTAACCATTGTAAGTAACCTGGACTTTGCAAAGTAATGAAATATCTGGGATCTGCTCCTCTTCTTCCATTTTTCCTAGCTATTTTTTTACCAAGCACACAGCAGACAAGGTTATGCTTAGGAAAATTGAAACATTCCTTTCTGGTCTGGAAAAATCATGCTAAATGAAAGCCTGGGGAATCCACCCCCTCCAAACATTATATATATGTTCTTGGAAATATGACAAATTTCATAAACACATTTTATATCACACACCCCTGGAACACATTAGCCTTAGGAAAATGAGACTATTATATAACCCTTTCATTATTTTCCAGATTTGTTTTTGACTTGAGACCAAATCACCAAATCTACACAGACTGATTTTTCTGAAAGAGGAGGTGGAGTTGGAAACATCCACTGCTTTATTACAGTGGGGAGAGGCAGAGGTAGAAGGGTGTTGTTGCTGGCACAAACCTCACTGTTGATGCCTGGGTCAGAGTCATTACGTTTGCTCTCCTCTTAGTGCTGCAGATTACAAGCAGATCCTGTTTCCTCTTCCAGCTTCTGCCAAAGTGTTGAGGTTTGAAATAAGCAGCCAGGTGTCACTTGCAAACTCTGCTGATGCCAGCCTTACACAACAGCTGGGGGAGAGTTGCAATTAATGCTGCTCAAAAAAAAAAAAAAAAAAGAAATTACCATTGCTTTTTTTGTTCCACAGGCTAGCTGAGAAACCAGACTGACATTGTTCCATTATTCATTATCCCAGTTATGTGCTCGTCTTGTTCACACCCTGTTTTAATCAGAAATCTGCAGAAAACGGGACATACCTGCCCTCCTAATTGGGACAGCATACTGAGGGTTGCTAATGGAAGTGATGCAGAGCAGCATTTAGCATTTAGAGTTAAAAGCAACCTCTTCAGAGTTGAAAGGTTCAGCCTACCAGGAAGGGCAAATCATAACAAAATGCACTTTCCCAGGCTAGCGGGCACCTGGAGCACTGTATCGCTCTTGATTTTCAGTGGAAGGTTACTGGTCTGCTGAAGAGCACAAGCCACAGCTGCTGTAAGAGTTGCAAGATTTAATTTGTTGGTTTGGAGCAATAACTTGTCAAAGCTCACAGAATTAGATATTAGTGCAATGGTCATGCCATTTATATTCCAGGTTATGCTGTCCTTTAGTCATGCTTCTTTAAGAAACTAGGCAAAAGATCTCAGTTAAGAAAAGGGAAATTGTTGGCAATGGCAAAGATATGTTATTAACAAATAGGGGTTTTTATGGTTTTAAAGTAACTGGATTAGGGTCCTACACCGTTGCAGTTTGATATGATGGAGCACAGTTCAATGTGTTATTGGCAGCACCTAAAAAGATAATTAAAAAAATAAAACAGACTTGAGAAAGGTATAATAAAATGTGTTCTGATTCAACACTGCTGCTGTTAGCCCATTCTCCATGTTGTAGCCTGGTAAATTGTAGATTATGGTTTAGAGTTGAGTATCTACCACCAATTGTCTATAATTTTGAGACATTCTGATTTTGGTTTTTGCAGATGATAGGTACCCTTCAACCCTAAATGTAACAAACATTTTAGTGTCATCATTTACCTGCTACAATACTTTGCCTATCCCTGCTTCTATATATCCATGGTGATACACCTTGTACCAAAGGAGGACTGGGCACAGATGTGATTCCTGCTCCAGGGTGGGTGCAAGAAGGGCTATTTTACCTCTGTAACTGCAGGTCAGGCTGTTGAGGGCAGTGAGGCTGGGTGCAGAGCATGCTGCAGCCCTGGCCCGCAGTGTGCTGCCCACCTGCATCCCAGGGGATGCTGTGGATTCCTCCTGGAGGGCTGGCTCTCAGGGCCATGCTTGTCACACCAGTGGTGTCCCTGTGGCAGAGGTGCTGTGGGGTGGCTCGCTGCTGGCAGCTTCCCACAGCCTTGGTGACTGCTGCAGCACAGTTGCTTCTCTAGGGATTTTCTTCCACTCAATCTTTTGATGCACAGGGTTCATGAAGCTTTCCTTTCTGCCCTCTCTGTGGCTTCCCTGACAAGAGACGTTTTGTCACTGGAAAAATCTGTAAGGAATTCCCACAGAATTTCTTGATTTTTCTCCATTCAACACAGTCAGACTTTGTTTCAGGGAAATAAGATTTACATATTTATATGTGGTGGCCATGCTATTAATATTTCTCACATGGCTTTGAGACTGTACTAAAAAGAAAAATCAAATATTAACCCTTGCATTGCTTCTGACTATGGTTAATAAAGAGAGACCCTCCAAGTAAAAAATTACAAATTACTGGAATCAGAAAGTCTCTTCTGTAACTACAAGAGAGACGGGGAGGTCTGCTAACCTTATCTTAAATGCTGGAAGTGTGCAAGGAGGAATGAGATCCACCATTCACTGTAGAGTAGCTCTTCTTTCACATATAGGTATAGTACATTGTATTTTTCATTTGTATTTTCAAGCAGTCATTATTTTTTCTCATCTTCTGTTTTATAGGAAAGGTTATTTGAATTTTGATTAGAGGAAACTTAACCTACTTCCAGCCACTGCTTCTCTTTATTTATTTTCACTTCAGAGCCAATCTTGTCTCTGGGTTTGCAAAGTGGAAGCCTCTGCCTGTTTCATGTCAACATGACAATGGAAAACATGATATAACCCCCTCCAACAACAACCGTTTGTTGGCTTTAGTTTGGATAAACTTCAGCTCTGGGACTTCTGGTTTTGTTTAGTTTAGCAGAGGAGATTCCTTTCAGATTAGCTCAGAGACTACTTCCATTTTCCCCCATTTATGTCAAACCCTTCATTTAAACATGAACTATCAGAAGGAGAATGCAAATGGTACTTCCTTTAACAATGTCTGCACATTTTTGTCCTGCTTTGATTCACACAAATACTCCATGAAGAGATATCTGCCAGGAAGGAGAAGGCATGCACAGGACTTTGAACAGGAAGAATGTGAGGGTAATGAAAATATATGTATTTCAAGGCTGAATGTGCTTTTTTTGTTTTGAAAGCCTAGGCCTTCTCCTACAGCTAAAAGGGCACCCAAATGACTGTCAAGAAATGAGGGATGTGACTTTTAGAGTTAAGATTTTAGCAGAGTTTGGCCTTCAGCAAAATGCAAAAGTATCCACAGCCACTGGAGACACATCCCTTTCTGCTGCTGGATTTCTCTTTCATGTCACTGTGCATCCCACCCTGGAGGGTGGCACAGGCACCTCTGCTTTCCCATCAGGTGAAACCTTTCCTCCTGAGTGCAAACCTTTCTTGGGCTGCTTGGGCAGCTTCAGGCACCCCTTTATTCCCAACTCCAGCACTGCAAAGGGCAGCAGAATCACAGAACCAACCCAGGCACGTTTTGCAGCAGTAGATATGAAAGGATGATCTGTGTCTGGAAAATACTTCCCACAGCAATTCAGCTCTGGCAGTTCTTGGAAAACTCCTGGACATAATCAGTTCCCACTGAAGCTCCCTGCAGCTCACGCCCAGTGACCAGTGGGTGCATTAGAAGGCTGTCTGCAGCAAACATCTTTTTTCTCTCTTCTTTCCCTTTGTGCTGCATCTTCTCTTTTCCTTCTTTTCATTTTCTTTTAGGAAAATAAGCAAGAACAAAATTGCATCCTTTTTTTTCAAAGAGATGAGGCCGAGACAATTGCTCACCCGAACAGAGTTAATGGGAAATATGGGAAGCATCGCTCATTGTTCCTTTGATGTTCACTGTAATTGCCATGCTGAGCATCAAAGGAGAGTAAACTACATCCCCCATGCTTTCCTTCAGCAATAAGCAGCAAAAATAGGATTCATGTTTTCTTGGAAAACACTTTTATGTTCATGAGAGCCTCTTTAAAAAAAAAAAAAAAAAAAAAAAAAAAAAACCTTCAGCTTCTCTGTTTTTGGCTTTTAATCTACTGTATGGTGTTTGCTTGTTTCCCTGCAGAGCAGTAGTCATTCTGTGCCAGCTGTTTAAGAGAGGAATGTCCTAGTGAAAGCAAACAATGGGCTGTGCAGTGGGAATTGCAAATCTTTGAAAAGAGTAATTGAAATCTGCTCAGACATTTTGAAGATTCTTTGCACAATATTCTAAGGCTGTTGGTGGCTTAGCTGTTGGCAGGGTGGTCCTCTTTGTAGCTCCCTCTTTTTTGTATGAACAGAATAGCATTAATATGGGGGAGTGGGGGGAAGAAAGAAGAAAGGTTTTCTAGTCCAACTGATTATTTCTGAGCAGCTGAAGAGAGAAAGATTGCTGTAAATGTCTTTCAGTGAAGAATCAAAAAAGTGAATTGTGCAGAGTCTTTTCATTTATCAGGTGTTCTCTGGCTCCAGCTGTTTCACTCATACCTTTTAAGGGCTCAGCAGATAAACTGTGCTGGATGGGGTTGTGTCTGCTGCAGATGTTCCAGCCCTCCTGGGCTATGTGGTGCTGTTTATTCTCACCCTGTGCCAGCTGGGGTTGTTGCTGCACAGAGCAGGGAGAGCTAAATGTGTGCCAGGCCTCAGGCAGCCACTTCAGTAGCAAGGCTGCTGACCTCTGATATTAATAGAAAGCCAGCTCTCTGCTTGCAGGCTCTTCGCTGCACCAAAAGTGTGAATTTTCACCTCCCAAGGGAATTAGTAAGGAAGATTCATAGGTCTTTGTGCTTGAAAAATGTCCAGGCATAGAACTTGATATTTAAAAGTGTCTCCAAAATTAAATTGTCTTTGGTACCCTGAGAAAACCCTCACAATACTTACTTTAGTAGCCCTAGGAGGTTGACAATAAGAGCATTGTATCCAGTGTACAAATAGCCATTTAATATCCTCTATGAGGCAGATTAAGAAGAATTTCAAATACTGCCATCCATATTCAACAAACTGTCCAAAATGGATGTGGGGTGAATTAGTACAAACTGGAATAAGGAGTGAATGAATACAAAGTGTTTTGCAGATGAATCTAGGTTAATGATGCTCTATGCATTTAGAACCCCACCACAACCTTCTGAATTACAAATACCCTTAATTTATTGGCAGCCAAAGATATGATTCTTTTTTTTAGACAGTATGCCAGAGCACTCTAATCCTTCACTGGAATATGAAATGCAAGAACCAAATCCTTCATTTACTTCCAACTTCTGAAATTACAGGGAAACCAATAAAATCGTGCAGGGACTTAGGCCAGCGTAGAATTTGCCCCCCTGCTGCTTTACTCATCTCAGATGTAAGTCTATCATGGCTGTGGAGTTATATTGGGGTGACTTTGTCCAAGGTATTTGAAAATATAAATGATATTACCACATGTATTATACTGCCATTGTAACATTTCCCATCTGCTTCAGCCTCAGGAGAGAAGCATTGAATCAGGCTGATCTCTTCCAAGGCAAACCACAGAAACAGCATTGCATAAATCTGTTCACTCTCTCACAGGGCTGAGGGGAAAGAGAGGATCGTGTCCCACTTGAAATTTTAATTACTTGCCAAAAATTGTTTTAATTACAAATTTAGACAATGCAAAACAAAAGTCATACATTTTTCCCCACACAGTGTTTAGGTTTTATCATGCCAGAAGCTTAAAGCATCATTAATTAAGTAGTTACAGTTCAGTGTTTTAAATGAGATTCTTTGTGGATCAAACTTCAACAATTATCAGTTTGTATTCATTCCCTTTCTCTTATCAGATCAAAAGCTGAAACTCTCTCTCATGATGTTTTGGATCTGTCAGAGTGATTGTACAGTCTGGGAAACCTGTGCACAATGACTTTTCCAGTTTTTTCTTTATTCTTCCCAGGGCTGACCTATTCAAGAACTGTCTCAAAGAACCCTCCAATGTTATAAACTCTGCCTGGTCCTAGCTAAAATCAGGAATGCAGAACTTTGTCTTTGAGCTACACCTTGGGGCTGACTTTTTTTTTTTTTTAAAGTTTGGCAAAATCTTGTGCTGTACTTTAGTAAATTTTTCCCATTAATTGATCCTAGTAATGTTGAGCTTGAACTATTACTTTTCTTTAGAAATATGTCAGGCCAGCTTCTTATCGAATACAATTGGAAGTGGTCAAGCATTCAAAACTAACATTGCCTTGACAGTTAGATTCTGAGTCTAGAAGTCTTCATCAACTGCCCAAGGAATGAGCAGAATACATGTTTAAAGAACCTGATAAATCCATTAAATCATCAGAAATCATATTGGACCTTATATTTATGTCCATTTTTGCTTAGTTGAAGACACAAGTCTTTATGGAAGAATTTGGTATCATTCACTCTAATGATAAGTAGATTAAAATAATTTTTGCTGCAGACTAATATTAGAATTTATGCCAGCACTACAGCTAAATAGACATAAAAGAAGTTCTTGCAGCCTGTTCCTTATTTTTAGCATGACACCACATGGCACAAAAAGTGATGTGCCAAAAAATATTGTAATGTAAGAACAGAGGGGATGGAAAAATCTCATAGGCATTTTACCAGTAACTGAAGAGTAGCTGAGATGTGATGCAATGGTCCCTCTAAAAGGCTTTGACTGAATGATGATGAAGTGTCTTCTTACTTTGTGTCCTGCTCTAATGCTAATGCTACCCTTAGTAAAAGATTTGATCTGTCAGGCACTGAAGAGTTTCCACCAGAATTTCCACCAGAATGATTAGAAGCCAACAACTTTTAGGTCTGATTCACAGCCCAGTAAAATCAAGGGAGGCTCTGATCAGGCAGTGGTTACCCTTAATCAGGAAGGAATTATCTGAATTCTGGTGTTTATGGCAAAAAAAGAGGTTGATCTCTACTAAAAAGACAAAAGTATAAATATAATTTAGTCAGAGTCACCTGTTGAGAGGGGACACTGGAGAGGAAATCCCAGAATAATGTCTCAATACAGATGGTCAGTCAGTAATATCTTCCTCCCATGCAAAAAGCAATTTGCCCGTGATTTTGTCAAGGAATAGCTAAGAACAAAAGGGGAATAACTGTCTCTTGAATGCAGCAGAAGCTTTTCCTCAAAATTACTTTTATGAGTTCAGGAACAGACAGTCAACATTTTCCTGGGCAGCCCCAAGAAAGAAGCAAGGTGATAGAGCAGTCTGCTCCATCCTGCCCCTTGTATGACTCAGCTTAAAAGGACAGCTCTGCCAAAAAACAACCCTCCCCAACTAAACCAGCAGAGAAACCACCCTGCATTTGTTTGCTTATTACCAGTTTTGAAAGAAGCCAGTTCTTTGGCCATGGTTTCTCGTGCCAGACACCAGCTGAAGCAGGGAGGCTGTTGTGTAACAACATCTCTGCTGGGATATCTCTGGTCACGATTTCTTTGCAGCACTGCTGTGGCAGGGTGAGCTTTGGAAGTTGTATGAAGAGCATCATTCCAGGGTGTCAGCATGTGTGCCCAAGTGGAGCAATTTGTGAAACCTAAACCTCTGAAGATAAAACAGAAAAATTAGAATTTTTAAATCCACTTTGAAAGATTAGGAAAAAACCCTATAATCTGCAGGGGAAATAGAGGCATTTTGTGTTTTACTTGGTAACATATATGCTGAGGATATATTCTAATCCTGATATTTCTTAGTTTCTAAAGGCTGCAGAAAGGTTGTGGCATTTGTAGCATATAAAGACAAATGAAGGGAACAAGGAATGAGCTGTTTAAAATGCAAGCACTTGTTTGTACCAGTGCAGGCCTGCTTTTTTCTTATTTGTTTCGTAATCTGACATACAGACTGGGTGGGTCTCGAAGCAAGGACAGTTTGGCTGTGTGATACAAGGATCCAGACTCTTCTGTACATTGCCAGTGAAACAGCACATGACTCCATCCTGCACCACCTCTGACAGACAAGTACAGTACTCTGAATGCTTAACCAGCATTCTTTTAAGCAACTTTCTCTTTCTTACTCTGGATCTGAGAAAAGGGCAAAACTGGGACAAGTGCGGCAGCAGAACTGTTCCAATGCCAGCTTTCTTGGCAGACGAGCATCCCTAGAAGTAAGAAATCTTCAGTTTCATTCTGAAAGCACAGGATGTAGCTGGCCTTTTTGGTGTGAAGCTTGGGAAGTTTCACTCATTCATTCATGCTCCTTTTCCATTCCACCTGATAGCAGCTCTTCCTTCTACAGGTCCCAGAGCATCAATGGATTTTTATGGTTGACCCACTCTGGGTCAACGTTTAGGTGTTTAGGTCTGCATTTAGGAGTTTAATAAATGGAGGTTTCATTACCTTCAATCACATGTGGACAAGCCTTGCAAAATATTCCATCATTACTATTAAACCTGAAAATATCCTAATATGTATGGATACCTAAATTGGCCCTTATGTCTTCTTGCACTGTGTGAAATTGATTCAATTCATTAGCTGTTTAAGACAATTCCAGCTGAGAGAATGTTTAAAGGCCTTGCAGTTAAAAAACCCCCAACCAATTAAACCATTTCTTTTCCTTTTTTTCCACCTCTCTTCCTGACTGCTGTGACCCAGACAGGGTTTGAGCCCTTTGGAGTACTCAGCACTGACCGGACATGCCAGCAGACCAGGCATCCCATCCCTGCTGCTGCAGCCAATTCATTCATTATGAGCCTGCCTGTTTCCATGACTAATGATGGGATGGAACAAGTGTGTTTGGGTTTCTTGTAAACATCATCCTCATACCAGACAGGGAGCCCAAACCATTTGCCTCGAGGTAGATGCCGTGGCATTCTTTTCTGCTCAGGAAATGGAAAGCAGCATTGCTGCACATGCTGGGGTGGATTCCTCCACCTACTCCAGTAGGAGAGAATGATTGTGTTTGTATTGAAAACAGACAACAAATCTTCCTTCTACTTTGTGCTTTGCTTAAACAATGTATCAGACAGTGCTGGGGTATGCAATTAACAGATGTATTTACTACAGAAGAAATGTAAAACAATTTTTGAAGTACTCATCCTGCAAAACTAGGTCAGGATGAGGAAGCACAGGTTTCGTACAGCTAAAAGAGTAACACAAATGCTCTTCTTAACTTCATTAGGCTTTGGATTCTGTCAAAGTTAGAGGCAAGGGCTTCTTCATCTTGGTGTTTTAGCCTTTAGCAGATTCACTTTAAATACAGCAGAAGTTGTTTGTTTGACTCATTGTGTTTGTGATCAGATTCTCACAGACCAAAGCTCCTCAGTTTTGCTTCCCAGGCCATAATCAGGCAGCTGCTGGGGGATCGTGAGTCACCCCTGTGTGGACTATTGCCCTCTCTGAGGCAGAACCAGACAAGTTCAAGATGTTTTTTAATTTCTAACCCTTTAGTCACATCTCTGTAAATGGGGGATATGCAAGTCTGCTTCTAATGCAATAGCTGGACATTGCCTTTGTCCAAAGTGGAAAAGCCTGTGGTTTTTGAGGATACTATTAGGAAATTTTTTCCTTTTGCCATAAAATTGTGGTTAAGTCATGATCATGGTGCTTGCACAAATGCAAAGCCAAAACCAACTACAGAGCAGGTCAGATTCTCATGTGATAACAAATTCCCCTTCACCACTCTGGGATTGGGATTATGTCCCGTATGACATCTGTCATCTTTCAGGCCATATGACAATGGACATCTGTGTTTTCCCTTGCACACTTTTGGGCTCTTCTATGTACCCCATCTATAGGTCCTTTGGAACTAAATTGTGATTTTCCTTTCAGCTTTCAATATTGGCCTGCTTATGGACAGCTGCCAGTCTTCCTAGAATGGGAAATAATTCAAAACCAACATACAGAAATTATTGTCTTGCCTTTTTTTTTATTTTATTCAGTATTTGGGCTGGCCCAGGGAAGTGCTACACACTGCAAAACCTATAACATGAGTGCTCGGTAAACAGCATAATTCCAAATTAATTCAGGCTTTCAAATATTAAACTTTTATAACAGTGCACTAGAGATTGACAGGGCTTCCAACAAAACATTGCAGTAAGTGCCACAGAAGTGAAGTGCTGTACAGCCATCATATTTAGGGTTGTGGGAGGAAGAATAAGATTGTGCATTGCCATAGACAAATACTGTTGAGATCTAATGTTTCTTAACTCTCAGGCTAATGAGAATGTTTAGGAATCAATAAGAAAAGCTGGCTAAGGCAAGTATGTGGCTGTTATACCACAAGTCCAGAGGCAGACAAGTCAGCTTTTTTATAACCTCATTATTCCTATATGTTACTCACCAGTGCTTTAGCACAAATCAGCTTTCCAAAGGATTTTGGAGCTAACAGTTAATCTTTATGAGCAATGCAAAATGCATTATGTCATAACATGCTGACACACAGATCTACATCTGAGCACAGAGGGGGTGTCTTTAACACCCTAAGTCTTCCCAGATGTAAGTTTCCTTTGGAAATCTATTTAATACTTTCATTCTGCCAAAGGCCACAGCAGTTTTCATTGCAGCTCTCCTAGCTCATTTCTTAATTCATTTAACAATGTCCAGAAAGTTAGAAGAAAATATGAATAGCATTATATCCATATGTCTTCAAATTTTTGTCATCTTCCTGTTAAATGATGCCATCTACTGTAGCATAACTGAATCACAAGCTTGTAAAAATGCAGAGATGCAGAGATATCTCCTTTAGTTCCTTATTAATGTAAAATTATCAGGCATTGTGACATATTTTAAATTTCCATGTTCTTAACTGATATCTTTGAATAATATTTGGCAGGTAAGTATTCACAGTGTGAAAAATTTGGCACTGAGGAAAGACTGCTTCTGTCTTGGAAACAGAATCTTTATTAACTAGCAGTGCAAAAACAGGGGAAAGATGGCCTTTTTCTGCTCCTCATTGGAGATGTCCTCTTTGCTGTAAAGCAGCAAGATCACATCTCTGAAAACAACAAAACAAATCAATGAAAAATAAGTGGGAATTATGAAAAAAATGATGTAGGAATGTTCAAATCCTTGGATATGAATTTCCTAGTAAATAAGGACCTTATTGTTTTAAACACATAGTTAAAAAAATAGGTGGTTTTCAAAGGCTAAGTGATACTGGGAGCTGAAAATCAGAATATTACAATTAATCAAACACATCTTCTGGGCACAGAAACATGTGCATGCTATACATCTCTCTATGTGTGTATTCAATTCTTATAACTGTATATACAAGTGCAAATAGTAACAGAATTAGGTTCTTTTAGGTCCATAAAATGGTATTGTTATTTAACAACTATGACTTGCCCTAGAAAAAAGGAATTTCTTCCCTTCCTTATTGTGGTTCCAAATGAAAAGAGCATTTTAAGCTGTGGAGCTGGTGGGTGCTCAAGGAGAGTGACAGCTGGGCAGTCCATTGCTCTGGGTGGTGTGGATCTGTGCCCATCCATGCTCTCCAGGGTGCATCCAACCCCTCTTCCAGGGTGGCTCACAGGCTCTAACCTCCCCAGCAGCTCTGTGAGGCTCTGCCTCCCACAGCACACAGCTTTCGAGGGCTCCATGTGAGCAATCTCTATGATTTGGTTTTTCTCTTGAGTCACTTCAGGGATTATAAAGATTTCATTCATAATCCTTCACTGCTGCATTTCAGCCTTCCTGTTTGTCAGGAAACATTTGTCAATAGCCTTGACAAGACTGGGCAGCCTGTTTTTTCCCTAAGAGCCCACAGCAAGATCCTGGCTTGTGAAAAGGAGAAAAATGTTTCTTGCAGGAACAGTCAGCACATAACTAAGCAGAGAATCAGCTTATTTCCCTGGGATGCATGGATATGGTTTTGTGGGGTGAGGACTGGGAAGCCAAGCAACATTTTTAGAAACTAGCTTTAGCTTGGCAGGTTAAGGAAGGAGGTCTAGACCCTATTCAGAGGCACACATTGTTAGGTCCTTTGAAGGAGCATCTTCTGATGCCATAATCCTGTGTCATGTGGGTGTGGGGAAGAGGCTGTCCTGGAAATGAGCTGCTCTTCTCCATCTCTCTTGTGCAGAATATTAAGTTTCTAGAGAGGCTCAAAAGGGGTAGAAAAGGAAAATCTGAGTTTCTAAGTGATAGAGAATGTCTGAGGGGAGTAAGTTTTCATATGCCATTGGAAAGTTTTCCATGTTAAGATTTTTTGTGTTATCAAAGGAAGATAAAATACTGGATCCCAGCTTGATATCAAGCAAAGAAAAAAATATTGGCTTGAAAATATCTGGAAGGGTTTTTGAAGCTTTGTTGTTCTAATCAAGACAGTGGTCAAAATCAACTCTTAACCATAAGGAGTGCCAGCCTTAACAAGTCAACATTTTCCTGATGGTTCTTTTATAACTAAAGTGCAAAAATAACACAAGATGGTGTGCATGGACATGGACAGCCTGTAGTAGGATTGAAACTGGGAAAAAAAACCCTCCTGTCCCATGGAGTGCTCTTCCCCAGGATCTGCACTCTGGCTCTCCCCTCAGGGAGCCATGATTGTTTTCCCCATTGTCCTTCCAGAGCTCAGTGGAGGTAATGAATTCCATGGGTGAAACAGAGGAAAATGTCAGGTCCGTGTGATCAGGGAAAACCAGCTGAGTGAAAAAGTGGGAAGGGAGCAGAAGGAGCAAACCAAGCTCAGTTGAGCACATGACAGTAAAGAAGGGGAACTGCTCAGGTACAAAATGAAAGGATTTGCAGAAGATGAAAAGGGAAGTTATGTGTTATGGGAAGGGTGAAATGCAGAGGAAGCATGAGAAGAAAGGAAACACATCTAAGTGTGCACATTGCCAAAGAACATTGGTGTGGAATGGGGATACTCACCCACAAATACAGAGAGGAAGAAAAAGGAAAAAAACGAGACCAGGGTGCTAATGCAGTGGTGGAAAGATAAAAACAAAGATTAAAGATGCAGGAAGGAAAAAAAAGGGGGGACTGCATAACCCATAGGAACAAACTGCAATAAATTTGGGCTCAGTCTCATACTAGATAATTGTGGCCATTACAATTTGATGATATTCAGAAATTTCTGCCTGGAGCCAGTGGCAATTTTAATGTCAGAGATTTGAATTTCATCTTTTGTCATTTTCTTTCTCTTTTTGAAGGGTAGTGTATAGTAGGTAAATTATCCTCATATTAAAGTTTTAAGAATGATGTAGGCACAAAAATAGCTCTTTCTCCAGAATGTTGTTTTTATAAACTGAATTATTTTTAATTATCCATGAAAAAAAAAATCTATCTAACTATCCATGAAAAAAAAATCTAACTATCCATGAAAATCTAACTATCCATGAAAAAGAAAAATTATTCATGACATTCAGTGATACTTATGTTTGCAATCTAAGACTTCTAATAACATCTACAAAACTTAAAATGAGCTTGTAAAACTCAAATTAGATGCTCTGAGTGTTATTTTACATTGGGTTCTTAAATGACCTGGCTGTCTGGATTGTGTTTTTCTAGGAAAATACTGTCCCAAAATTTAATGTGTCGAGGCAGTTTTTGTCAACCTTTTCATATTCATAGTCCATAAAAAGTTTGACCAGTAAAACAGTTGTTGGAAGGAATTCACAAAGCCATGATTATTACAGATGAACAATCTTTTTTTCTGAAAAAAAAGACACGTGTAACATTTGAGCAGGCTAGCTGATACAATAATTGCAAACCATTTGGGCAATTAACGTGAGCGTTCTTTCAGATCTGTCACATACGCTGGCTTTCAAAAACTCTTTGAAGCCCCTTGGTGGCAGCTATTAATGCAAGATGCTGGAGACAGGGGCTGGTGCTGGACAGATGGCTTATCCCACATCCATGTGCAAGTGCTCCTGTTGGCACGTGGGGCCAGTGGCACTCTTGCTGGAGAGCTTAGGCACGTTTACTCTTGAGCTGCAGCAGAGAATTTGATTGTTAATTAGGCAGTAATTCTGTCTGACACTAAAATTACTCAAGACAGAAGATTATCAGAGATTTAATTGGGCTTTGGCTCAGCTCCAGGAGGTTTCCACTGATGCCTGTGTATAAACTCAGAGCAGACTCTGCAATTAATGTAACAGATCCCCCAGTGCCTGAAGAGCAGCATTTAGCCTTTTGCTTCACATGCATGAACCAGGAAACCAAACAAACTATCCAACAGCTTTCATGTTACTCATTTGTAATTTGGAAAACACATTTGAAATAATATCCAACACAATTTTGTCTCTCTTTCCAGTCACAGGATGTACCCATCTTGGGCAGGCTTATGCTGACAGGGACGTTTGGAAACCAGAGCCATGCCAAATCTGCGTGTGCGACTCGGGATCTGTTCTCTGCGATGACATCATCTGTGATGATCAGGAGCTGGACTGCCCCAACCCAGAGATCCCTTTTGGAGAGTGCTGCCCAGTTTGCCCACAAACAACAACACCACCTCCAAGAGTAAGTTTATTCTCACTGTTGTTTTTTTGGTGGTGCTGCCTTCTTGATACACATCAACCTCAAAACATTTTGGCTTAGATATTCTTAAATGCTTTTCTTTTCAATGCCACTTTCTGAATTTAGGCAAATACTTAGGATGGACAATGCAGCTGATAATATTAAGTCTTCCAACTCAGTTTTGTGTAGACAACAGGCACCAAAATAGTAGAAAGGGACAGAGAACAGCAGCTAGGATTTACATTTTTCATTTTATGGAAAAGCATAGGAGTAAAGCAAACACCTTATTTTTGACTTAATACTCAATCCATATAGATTAAAATAATGCCAACACAGAGTCAAAGAAAATTAGAGAACTTTAATAGCATCTCTGTGTCTTCATTTCTCATCAACTCAATTCTACATCATCACAGAGTGAATTTCCTTTTGCAGTCTTATTGCTGACTTAATGCCCTGTAAATTGATTATACTGTACATACCTAATTTATCATCATCTTTTTACAGACACCAACATTATACAGACCAGTTGCAGCAACTTAGCCTCAGGAAAATCAAGAATGTTAGTACATGCCAAGCCCCCTTCCTAAGTCTTTCAGTGAGTGAGCCAGCTATCTGAGCTTTCAGCTTATCTGAACATTTCACCAATGTTAAAGATCCATGAGGTTCTGTCAAAGTACCTAGGTTGCCACAGACACATTAAAAATCCTTATCTACAAAATAAGAAAGAGATGTGAGGAAGAGAGAGAAGATGCATTTCTGCAGCTCTACAGCACATCTGTTTACACATGGATTGTCACACACAGATATGTCACACACAGATATGTCACCTAATCTTATTTGCACCTCACTTTCAGTACTCCACTGGTCCCAGGGTCCTCTGAGCTACTTCACTGAACATGTTGAGAGGTGGAAATGAGTGGTATAGAAAAGCATGTTGGAGATTTAAGTAACCTCCCTCTCTTTGTTTAGAGACTCTTAAGTTCTGGAGTTCCTGATAATGAAGAACATGTGAACTCTCCCCCCAGCATCTCTCTTTGATGTAGCAGTTTGGTCAGGCCATTGGAAGCTGTCCTGATGACCTTGGGTGGTGTATAGGGAAATGCCATGTTGAAAGATCCAAGATTGTTTCAGCTGAATATTCTTTGCTACTGAAGGTAGCAGCTGAACACAAAAATTGAAAATCCAGGTAGTAACATGTAACTGAATTATTAATTGAAAAATAAATAAATTGCAGCAGTAGATCTGAGAATTTAAAATTAGCTCATCACACTTCACCTGCTGGTGTGAGAAGGAAGCAAGAAAACTGTCACAGCATTCCACAGTGGAATTCTGTCCCCATGGCACTCAATGGCAAAGCTGTACTGAATTCATAAGTGTCATGTTCTTGGCTCTTGGAGAGGTCTAATTCTATGAATGATCCAAGCATTAGTAGATTGACTGACCAAAAACCCTACAGCTTTTAAATATACTGAATAAGCATTACTGGAATTCATGTGAGAAAACTATATCAAATGTTTAAGCATTTTGCTCTTATTTACATGTGCAGTTTTTTGTTTTATTTTGATTCTGTGTCTTGATTTAATTACCTTCCCTTTTTTTTAATTTTTTTGTAGACTCCTGGAGTAGTCAGCCGAGGCCCCAAGGGAGACCCTGTAAGTGCAGCCTTTATTTTTTCCCTAAAGAAAGGAACAAAATCAAGACCCCATTCCTCTAGTGCTATGTATCCCATTCAAGCTGCCAGAATATCCTGCTTTCATTATGTCTGAACTGTCTGCAGCAGGACTGTACCATATAGTTATTCTGAAGTAGAAGTTTGGCTTCAACAAGACTCTCAAAAATTTAAACTGAAAGAACAGAATTTAGTCCAAACTGTATCAGATTTGTTATATTTTGTTGTATTTCTTTAAAGAAGGAGGAAAAAACATCTTTAAGTCTCTACTAGCAGTAATAATTTCAGATTCAGGAACTGAACTGCTAAATATTTCTGATGAGTTTGATTATGTATCAGTTGTAATTAGGTTCCATTAACCAAGTGTTTCCATGTGTGAATTTTGTCTGTCTTTCCTGAATGTTTGGTTGTGGCCTTGTTTAGGAGAGATTTCCCACCACAGACACACAGCCTTTGTTATGAATGGAAAGGGTTGTCCCTCCATGTCCGTGCAGCTGAAGGCAAGTGACAACATCTGTATCTGCTGTGTTTGTGTCTTTGCAGGGTTCTCCTGGAGTTCCAGGCAGAAATGGTCCCCCTGGCCCACCAGGACAGCCAGGGAGCCCTGGAGCTCCTGGGCCCCCTGGAATCTGCCAGTCGTGTCCCAGTATAAGTGGAGGTGTAAGTCATTGTTATGTTCAGCTTCTCCCTTGTTGCTCATAGCCGTGCAAAGTAATGCTGTAGGCACCTGTCCCTTGCACCTTCCCAGATGCTTTGCTTTTGGTGGCGTCCATCCCATTTGTGCCTTTGGGAAACAGAGATGGGTGGTACGTGGGGTTTTGATGTTGTTTTGAGGGTTTGTCCATAAAATTTCTTTGAAGTGCAATTAAATATATGCCTTACCTTATTTTTTAAAACTTTTGTGGGCTGATCTGCTGAAGACTTTGGTAACTCAGAAATAATCTGATCAGAAAGAGTCTGATGGAGAATTTCCCCATAAGCTTAATAGTTAGGGAAGTCTCCTATTTTCCTATATTTCATCAATCCATGTTTAATAACAGAACATTCCAACAAGACTAGACTGAAGCACTGCACCTCTGCTGGCAGGGAGGTGCCATGCAAGTATTATTTGTCATGGTGCCTCTTTATTTCTGGCTCACTGCATGCTGAAGTCACTTCAGAAGAGCTGGGCACACCCGCAAGAGAGTTGATTGTAACTGAAGTTAATCAGCCCTGAGCCCCAGGCAGGGCTTTGTTACAGGGTGACACTGTCATCCATGCAGGCCACCAAGCCCAGGGTTGCAAGATGGGACTTCTTTAGCACAAAGCTGATAAATAGTGCCTGTTAAAATCATTGCTACTTTTGAATACACTGATTATAACTTCCACATATGCTTCCCAATCCCAGGTAAGCCAGAAAGTGAGGCAAGATTTCTCATTTTTATTTAATCCTGAAAGGGATTGCCTCTGCAGGACTGAGCTGTGGATCAGTTTACCAGTCCCAGTGGGCACCAGTGACACTGGTTTGGGGTTTGGAGAGGCAAATACAGGAGAGGAAAACAGGCTGAATTAGCCCTCCATTCCAACCCTGTATCAAAGATGTGCTGTTGGATCCTGACCTGGTTAGTGCAGGAGCTGGATCCACAGTGCTTTGGGGGAACAGGCAGAACACTGCATGTGTTCAGCCCTTCCTGCTCAACCACCTGTGGGCCAATAATGCATCACTGCACTAATGCCACATGATTTGACTGCCTGCTCATGTGAAATGAGTCATTCATTAGTCACAGGTAAAAGAAATCAGGAAAATTATAATGATAATAATAAGCAGCTGTGCTCTTTGGAGCAACAACAAATATTTCATCAACATCCTTGAGTGACAACTAAGTCCAACAGAAAAGAGATAGAGAAACTGGGGAAAGGAGCTAAGAAGGAGTCAAACCAGAGTAAAAGGAGAGGGAAAGGTAATTTTGTGATTCAGCTAAGGACAAGCTGTCAAGAAGAGAAATGAATGTGCCCAGCATGGAGAGCTAATGTCACCATGACCTCAGAAAGAAGACACGAAGACACTGTCTGGGATTCTCTTATGTAAATATATGGCAGCTATAGGCCAAGCTAGTACTACTCAGCAGACACAAATGAGTTATTTTCATGCATTTACTGTACCACTATAAAAAATACTTGAATTGTAGCGATTACATATTTTTCTTTTTTTTTTCTTTTTTTTTTCCTCTTTCTTTTTTTTCTCTATTTTTTTTACAGAGTTTTTCTCCACAGTATGATTCCTATGATGTGAAGGCTGGTGGAGCTGGTATCGGGTACCCACAACCCATTGTAAGATGATAGAACTTTTTTTGTGTCCTTTCTTCTTTTTAAAGAACACATTTTCTGCTCATAGATTATACCTTGGATGTGTATGTATCCTGATTTTAATCTAACAATGTAAGTTTTCATTCAATTATTGCAAGTTGAATTTGATGTAAGGTACCAGTTTGTTCAACAACACTGTTCTAGAAAGTAGCTATAGATTATCTGGATTTTTTATTTTCCACTTTCTTTCTTCAGTTTCTTACCTTCCTTTTCCTGATCTGTGTCTGTGATTCACCTTCTTACACTACCTAAATATTTTTCCTTTTCTCTCTCATGTACATTCCTTGTTTATCTACTTGATATTCTTCCCCTAATTTCTTTCCTTCCTTCCAACAATTTTTACCTCTTCCACTGCCTTTAATCTTCCTTCACCCACTCAGTATAATTTGTCTTTACTGAGTATGATATTCCACATGCTAACTTTTCCACAATTCGAACTTGCCTGATAACAAGTGAGTAAACCCTTCTTATAAACTTTGTTCATTCCAAAACTCAAAATATTTTCACTTTTTCTTTTTACAATTACCATTTTTTACCCACGGCTACTCAGACTCTGTACTAAGGATGCTGTATCTGCCTGCTAGACCTGGTCCAAGATTTTCAGGTTTTTAAGTGAGAAAAAGCATGGACTGCCTCAAAGAGCTGTACCTGAGCTATGTTTCATGAGTAATATAAATCTGAATGTTGCAACTGATTATTCTCCTTTTAGGGACTGGGATTTAGAGATAACATGAAGTGTTCTTGATTCAGGCAATCTGCTACAGAGAGGGTGTGGTGAATTGCTGCTACTGGAAATTGGCTGTGCTTCATTAGGCATAATCACTATTTTCAGCCCAATTCTGCATAACATGGTTTGGGTATCACATGTTGCAGCATTGTAAGGCAGTTCCAAGAAAATGGAGGGAGGAGAGGAGAGGAATTCCATTCGATCATCTTGTGAAATTAGGTTTACTAATCTCAACAGCTCTTTTTCCTGAAATATAGTCATTATTTTCTCACCTTCATTTTAATCTATTTCTACCTCCTTCATTTGCTAATATGATCATCCATGCATTTTTCTTCAACCATCCATTTTTGTCCTTGTTTATTCATTTATTCATATTCACTCCTCACAGTTTTCACCCACAGCTGTTATGCCATCTACATTCTGCTACTTGGTGCCTTAATATGGGATGTGCTGAACCAGGCAGATAACAGAGGCACCTTCAGTTTACAACTGTGGTTAACTCCTCTCTATTTTGGCTTTTTCCCTGGAAGTGATTAGTGATTTCTTGTGCTCTGACTCCTGGACTCAGGTTAAAAAAATCACCAAACTACTTTATTGAGCACCCTACAACATCTTCAGAGCTGTCTGTATATTTTCAGGTCATAAAGGCTTTTCTATTGTATCATTGCATACATGACCTCAAAGCAAGTACCAGCAGTTACAGGCAGATGTGGCTGAAATCACTAGAGCTAAATAATGTTTATCATTTTCATTACATAGAGTAATTTCTTTATTATTTTATGAATTTATCCATTTTAATTTAAATACTCCTAATGAATAAATATCCAAAATGAAATAATTTGGAATACTAGCAAAACAATAAAATATAGTCGCAACATCATAGTATAGCACAAATTTTGAAATAATTTGGAATAGCTGAAATAATTTTGGAATAAATAATAATTTATTCCAAAATAATTTGGAATATTACCAAAACAATAATATATAGTAGCAACATTGTCTATGTGTGGTTACCACGCCTGGTATTTCCTCAATCACACATCTCTCCATTGCTGTATTCATTCCCATGGGTTTACACCACTTGTAGACTGGTTTTGTGTTTTACATCACAGTTTCTCTTCACTTGCCCATGTAACCTCCACATATTGTCTTTGTCTCTTTCCACCAGCACACATTCTCTAACTGGAGGATGCTCATCTGTTCAAAATCTGGAAATTCTAGCAGCAAGCACACCCCTAACTATCAGTTTATCTCCTCAGTGTGTAACTTGAAAAAGATTATATCTCATTTGTTTATAGCCATATGTCTGATTGATTGGTTGCTACTTATGAGTTTGTGGCTTTAATTCTGGTTGGATGTATAGCTACTTTATACCAAATGAGTTCTAACAATTAACAGGGACTGTTCATGGTATTCACATCAGAGGCAGCCCCATTTCCCAAGCCCTCGCAGCTCTGCCCCTTGCTGTACTTCTCTCCTAGAAAATTGCAAGTATTAACATGGCACACTTTTTTAGACAAAAGAAAACTGTGAACTAATTTTTTTGTTGTTGTTGTACAGTAGTGTACTGTCCTACATATGCCAGTATAGTACAGCAATACTGATCATTTTGTATTATGAAAATTAGGTTCATGAAATTGTAATACATGACCTTTTCTGACACCATATGGCAAAATCCTGTGAAATACATTCCGTGCAATATTAACCATGGAATATTCTGCCAGTACTGAAGCACACAGTGATCCTCATATCATCCATACATGTGATTCTTTTGGCTGTAGAAAACACATGAAGAGTTTAATTTAATAAAAGCTTTCTTTTAAAGAATGCCCTATAGCTGCAGTAGACCACTGTGCTAACTTATAAATGTTTTCTGTTTTGCAGTATCAAATGCTTCTATGGTTGTTGCTACAAGAAGTAGAAATATTGAGGTTTGATTAGTTCAGACCTCATTTCTTTCTTATGGCTTCATACTGTTAAAGCTCAGAAAATATTTCACTGATGGAAATGTTTGCCTTACTGAATACAACAAAAGTATGGCCTTAATTCAGTGTATCCCTAGGTCACGATGAGTCTCTAGTGTTGGCTAATTAAGCTCAGTTACATGGCAGAGAAGCTGACACTCATTTCACTCATTTTCTTTGTCTAACAGAAATTCAGTTCTATTTTCCATTCTTCCCCTTCAGGCAGCTGAAAAGCAGAGTTCTGAGCATCCCTCTGGGGTCTAGAGAAGGGCAGTGGTGTCTCAAAAATTAAAAGTTGCAGCTCTGAAAACTCCTTGGGAGTATGTTAGCCAAGCCTGCAAGGAGCAACCCAGTGAAGCCTTTTCTGAATGGACAACTAGACAATAAATTTCTTCAGCACTGTGTGAATATACTGCTGCTTCCTTTTTACTGCACCAAGTGCAGGTCACCGAGGATTTTTCTCTGAATTATGTAAAACTTTATTTCACAGTTATTGATGGCTATTGCAACTATATTAAGTTCCATAGCTATATTACATTAATGTAACTACTGTTTTTTAATCTATGCTGTAGAGTGGCTTTCCAGGACCCCCTGGCCCCAGTGGCCCCCCTGGCCCACCTGGACATGCAGGTCCCCCTGTAAGTAACATTAATCTTCTTGTAGTCATCTTGTATTCTTTTACATGACCTCCTCCTTTTCTCTGTCATGAACATCAAGCACCTTTTCAACTGATAAATCTGGACACTATGCTGAAGAATTTTATGCATAAATGTCATTTTGGGCTGTGCCATCACCAAGACTCAAGAGCTGAGGTGAATATACTGTGCTCACTTAAATCCTCGTGTACCCCTTGAGATCTCTGCAAGTCCATGGGATGTCAGTTAACATTATTTGAAGTCATGCCACTGCCTGACATTCCCAAATGTCTATACATGCAAAATATTAACAGGGGGTAAAGGAAGGTGGATACACATTCAGTGAACAAACCAAGGGTCTGAGTTTTTCAGCATCCTTCTCCTTTTAGAGAAGCAGTTTAATTCTGTTTTCATGGAGGCATGTTCTACCTGTTTCTGGTAATTTCACCTTTGGTCATTTGTTGACTGACCTGACTACAGTTTTCCTTACAATTATGGGAAATTATATAAAATATAACTGCACTGTGGAATGGTGCATGTAGCTGTTCACATCTTGACTGAGTTTTTTGCTGCATTCCAGGGCTCTGCTGGATACCAGGGCTCCCCTGGAGAACCAGGACAACCTGGCCCTCCCGTATGTACCCATTCAGTAGCTCTGTGCATGTTAAACACATGACCTTAAAAGCATGAATCTGCGTCACCTCTGCAGTGGATGGAAATTTTGCAGTTTATCCTAGTTGTTCATTATGGTGCATGTCAAATGTACAAGTATTTGTGATGCCTAATGCATTTTTAGCTTGAAGAAGACTTAATATTTGTTATTATTGTGGTTAATATTAATTACTTTTCTACAGGGACCTCCAGGCCCTGTTGGAATGATAGGCCCAGTTGGTCCACCAGGAAAAGATGTAAGTTTACTATTATTCATCCCATTATTAATAAATAGGAAGAAAAAAGTTAATTAAGTTGCAAGACAACAGAGAACAAGAAAAATAAGTTTTCTGGAATCATCTCTTGTAAAGGTTGTCTTGAAGTAGCTTAGAAATCAACTAGAATCTTGTTAAAAGCTGAGTTTATAAATTTTGGCAGTCGTTTTCCAGGAGGCAGTGACAGAGAGAACTGTCACCCTGAGAGGATTTGCATGACCACCACTGTCTTTGGTGGAAGTTTCACCTACTTACTCCAACTCACCTTGTTCTACCTCAACTGGTGCTTTGCCAGTAAGTCAAGCAATAACAAAAGACTAAACAAAAAAATTATTTTCTTTCAACAGGGAGAACCAGGAAGACCAGGCAGGAATGGAGATCGTGGAATCCCTGGATTACCGGTATGGAAAATCTCCCAGTAACAATTGTCTTCTAATCATAGGTTTTGTTTTCCCATATCAAGTTAGTCAAGTGAACATGACACATAATGAAAGTTGGCTTGTGCCCTTCATACAATAAGTACATTATTTATTAATCTTTCTATATTTATCTGTTTAGGGTCACAAAGGACACCCTGGAATGCCTGGGATGCCTGGGATGAAAGGCCAACGAGTAAGTATTGAGTATATTGATTATAGCTCACTGTTACTCTCCTTGAATGATGGTGTTGCACAGTTGTGATCTTTCAGTCATTTCCAAGACTGAATTATAGAATTAAAGTTAATTTCTGCACAATGGCATCTAAACTTCCATAACAAATATTCAATTTTTTTTCTGGTTACCTCAGTTGTAGAGCTCCATCCCTAATACTGAAAAGGGCTCCAACAGTTGACAGCACTCATTATTGAAAATATGCCTCTTTTGAGGGCTTAACATTTGCCAAGAGTATTCAAGTTTTCCAGAATGCAGGAGGAATAAAATTCACAGATATGGTTTTACTTTCCCACAGGGTTTTGATGGAAAAGATGGTGCCAAAGGTGACAGTGGCGCTCCTGGTCCAAAGGTAAAAATCTAGAGTGTCGTCTTTCTACGTAGGTAGAGTAATGACCCCATTATTTGTTGTATAGCTGTGCTTTGCATTTTAAACAATTATAAAAATACAATAAGCATTAAAGAAGCACATTTAATTCCTCCATGAAAAGAATACAAATCATTGTGAAGGAGTTAGTCATTCAGAACCATACCATGTCCCAATTTTTCAGCCGTAATAAACATGAGATACCAAAATGAAGGGACAAGTCTTGGTCATCTGACTTTCCTGCATAGTATTTTGAAAGCTGAGTCTTTCTGATTTTTATTTCCTGTTTAATTTTTGATTTGACACTTGTTTACACTTCCCAGAATTCTGTTTATGCTCAGGACACCCCGCACCCCATAGAAAGGGATAACAAATTGGGCTTTTTTTATGTGTCTCTTCCCCTTGAATAAACCAAAAAGTGTTCTCACCAAAGTTCATTTTCTTTTCTCTCTGTAACAGGGTGAAACTGGTCTTCCTGGAGTAAATGGAGCACCAGGCCAACCGGTAAATATGTGCATCCTTGAGTGTTTAAATGTTAACTGAGTTGTTCCTCATCCTTTTAACTTTAATTATTCTACCACCTGCAGTGGACAGTAGTGGCACAAATAGGAGCAATGTCTCTTTGCTCAGCCATCTGATTTCAGAAGCCATTTAACAGATTCATTTTTACAATGTTTTCTAGGGACCAAGAGGTCCAGCTGGAGAAAGAGGAAGACCTGGGAATCCCGGTGGCCCTGTAAGTAATTGCAGACAATGTTCTTATCCAGAGGCAGCACATATTTGTACTTAATATGTTGAGAATTCCCTACTTCCTTAAAGCAGTTGTAATGTAAAGGAGTAAAAAACTATATAGCATC